>NC_143587.1:52941076-54141076 GCF_048544385.1 Mastigoproctus giganteus
CAACAAACTTCAGCAGAACCAAGCAAAATACAGGTGATTATAAAGTTCCTGAATACTTGCATGTTTAAAAATGAGCCAGGCTCAATAGGTTTATTTATATCGCTTTGCTTCTTATTTTCGGGCTGCGCCTGTACAAATATAATATGAAAAAGAACAAGACAGGAAAAAAATGTTTTTGTTTGGCTATTTCCGAATCGGATATCTTAAGTATCGGACAAACTAGATGTTCTAGACGTCCATCTCGCCATCTCCAAAAATAATGGGAGGATTGCTAATTTTTTTTTACGCCACGTTACAATTTTAAACTTTCCAACTGGCTTTCGTCCTCCCATGGGACATCTCTGACAGAGAATCCTAGTTTAGTCTCTCCATGTTTTGAACAGCATTGATTATCTCTGCAAATCCTTGGAAGAGAAGCTAAAAGTATTTAGAAACGGTTGTATTGTGAAATACCTAATTACAAAGAACATGGGGCCTTAGTAATTAGTCATTGATTTCTGTACATTTTTGTGTTCTAATATTGCATCCAATGTGGGATACAATAACCCCACTTTTCGAGAGGTATACTGAAATGAAAAAAACAGGCATAGGCAAGTAGAAAGTTAATTTTTATTAAATTATAAAGCCATTTCCTTTGAGCCCTTGTTCATTACCATAATTATTGCAGATGACACATTGTACCATCTGCACTGATTATTGTCGTGTTGTTGCTGAAAATAAGTACTGAAATACAATACCTGAACCAGCTTAAATATAACGCTTCTTCGCGTTAACTTTTGCAGTTACGAAAGAATTTTCCGGTAATGCCATATCCAACTTCCTGTATCCGGCTAATTCTTTAAACAAGCTGTGACAATCGTTCTCACTGAGAATTCAATTTCTTCCTAGTTTTTCTAGAAAAGTTCTTCGCAGCTTTGGTCACACACTGTTCTTCTCTGGCTACATTTTCTGCAGCGGCTGCTTTGTCTCATTTACGAGCTGACTCGATGGTTTCTGCGAGTCGTTGTTCTTTCCAATGAACCCTAAAAGAGGAGCGCTAAAAATGATAAAATTTATTTGTTACCTGAGGTTTAAATAATTGAGTTGCGAACAGTGTGAATCCGTAACCTTGTAAAATTGGCATGCATGAAACTCATTTTGATTTAGGAAATATGGATGGCATTGTATCGTCGACTTGGTGACATTAATGCATCCAGCTTGTATCATCGCAAAGAATATTTCATGTTTTAGAAAACAAAGGCCAGGTCAAAATCTTAATTGGAGCATTCCAAGAAGCTTATTAAATAAAGGATTACTACCACGGTAGTTTTCATTTGAAATTGAATTAACAGTAATAGAACGAATTTCACACTACTAAACCCTCTTGGATGTGAAGATTAAGGACAGATGTACAGCCTTAATTGATGGTTGTTTATCCTCCTAGTATATGGATAACGCAGTCCCAAGAAGTCAATCAGGTAGCTGTCCAGAATAGCGATTATCAGCCACGACTACGCACTAAATTCTACACAAGAAAATATTGATAATGGACACCTCCAACGTGTTATCTTCACAGACGAGGCTCTCTTCCATGTTTCTCAGCTGGCTTAACCATAATATAAGGATTTGTGGTAAAAGAAAATCCCTATGAATTCATGGAGCAAGAGCGCGATAGTCTCATCTTAACGTGTGGTGTGCCCAATTGCGGGGCTGTGTAGTTGGGCCATTCTGTTTCGCTGCTAATTCCGTCATATGCCACAATTATCTTGACATTATCTTTCAGCAGAATGGGACTACATCATACGGAGTTATGACAGTATGTGAAGTGGTGCTAGGTTTATTAAAATGAACCCGGCCTACTTGCTTTTGTATAGTGGAGTATTGCTGGCAGTCAACTCTAAAGAGATTAATTAGGTGTAATGCTGAATTCTGGCGACTTCCGCGCAGGGGAGTGTATCTGCCATTGTCTCGCTGATGTTGAGGTCGTGACCCGACTGATGTTAAGGGAATCAGTTGTTTCGCTGATTAATTTTTGCAAGAAGGGTGAAGGCTTCTTTAATGCAAGCTTCCAAGGTTTCGATGATAAGGTTGCGCGAATTGTTTTGGAGATTTTAAATGGAAATTGAAGTCTGACATTTAGCCTTTTGTGTATCCAAAAATACTTTTAAATCATCCGCGTACGAAATATCTTTTTGTCGAAATATCTTCTGTAAAAACGCTTCAAGTGCTATTGCTGCACATATGATGCCAGACTGTATTACCCCCTTGTGGCACTACAGTTGTTACTACAGTATTAATTACTTTGGATACTGAAAGAGGAACTAAATACCATTCTCTGGCTGTATTGTAGAGTGGTTACTATCGTTGCGTTGAAGTTAAAATGTTGCTTTAGTATCTTCTTGGTTTCATCCATATTCTAGTTAATATTGGCTGTACACGCGTGAACGATGAACGTAGTGTTTCAATAACCTTTAAACCAGAAGAGTCTATTGAGCGCCTTGTCGGGCAACTAATAAACAGCCCCAGACCTGACAGCGAAGCGCTCGAACCCGTGGTAAAAAAATGAAATAAAATGTTATTTTCAACATATTCTAAATTATCCGTTCGTTCCATCTTCTCCAAAATTAATTTCATGTGTAAAATATCTGACATTTCAAACTTAAAATAATAAAGGTTACCACATAAATTACAAATGTAAATATATAAATAAATAAATCCGTACAAGAAAATCCCGCATAACAAGTTTCCCCCTTTCTAGGTCTGGTTTCTTAAGTTCCGATTTCCCCTCTATGCAGTATATTGTGGTGTAGGATTTTTAAAGTTTCCTTGCATAAGGAGTTCTCGATAAACACGCGGTATAATGACGTTTTCCCATTTAATACATTTTCAAAATATAAGAAAATAATAATAAAATAAACTGCAGCCATTATCAATTCATTGCACGATGGAAACTTTCTCCACAATCGATGTTGAGCAAAGTGGACCTTAATCTGCCATAATCTGGCCCAGTGCGGGTTGGCAGATCGACAGTATTCAGCAGTCAGGGGCTCGAACCACTGTCTACTCAAAATAGCGTGTAATACTGCACTCTGTTACCTGACCACTCGGCTATGCAGTCCTTTTTTAAAGAATTAGTTATTATCCGAATACAGAAATTGTTTATTTTTAATATTAAACAAAATATCCATTTTTGTAATGGAGCAGTAAAGTTAGCGCCGAGCAAAATTTAATTCATAATAAAAAAAAACGAAGCGGGTGAAATGGCATCGATTTTTTTGTGAATACCTCCCCAACGAGTTGCCCTGATATTGCACTACCTAGAAACAAAATAAACAAAGCTTCGCTAATGGAGAAGACAAATGTTACCTTTTCTCGATACCACGCCGATACCTTTCTTTGGGGATACAACCAAGGAACGAGGAACAGAACTCTTAAGGTCTGAATTTTCTGAACAGTTCTGAATTACTTAGTGGATTGTTGCTCTGTCTTATTGTAATTGTGAACTTTTTTAAGGTATGTTGAAACTTCGAAGGAGCTCATTCTTCCTACTTAAAACTTAGTTCAATGAACAGAACGTAAACAACTAGAAACGCTTAGTTTAAAAATGTTTGCGTTAGGCAGAGTAAAGTATTTATAAACTTAAAAATGATCTTTAACTTATGTGTATCTTTTCATTTTTATTTGTTTAGTTAATATTTCGTACCCTTAAGTTATTTTTCCTTTCTAAGAATTTTTTCAAGTAAGAAGTTATAAACCTGTAATCGCTTCGAAAACTTCTTATCCGGGTTCTACTGCATATTAAAGATGAAATTCGTTTTGGAGAAGAAGAAAGGAAGGGATAATTTAGAATATGTTGAAAATAATGTGGAAAATAAAAGCAGTAACTAAAAACAAGCAAAACTTCAAGTAAAACTAATTCAGATTTTATTGTCAGGTTTCAGTTTGCAAGTCTGGATAACTGCGCTCTACTTAAACTGAAACAGCGATCTGTGGAGAACCCTTTTCGCTTTCAGCATGGAACTTCCACATCTGGATCTGAAGGTGCAGGCGTGAGAAAGTTTCATTCGCCTCACGAGTGGCACATCCGTAGAAATAAATTCCAATTTCCCAGTTCAAAGAACGCGAACGAAAGGTAAAACATACAATCGGGGAACACTGATGTCACATAAAGATACTGTCGGAAATGAAACGTGTCCATCAAAAATACTGCCGGGAAACAGTTCAGTTGAGGAACGAAACCGAATCCACTGATGTCGGATATCTACTGGAAAATAATCTGCGTTGGTTACGGGAACGTAAGATCGCACATCGGAGGACTTGATCAAAATCTCGCTATTGTAATTTATGGGTTTCAGCACCAATGAGAGTTCATAAGGGGAACACCACACGAAGCATAGGAGTGGCTCTCTTATGTGTGGACATTACAGGAATCTAGAGGAGATGTTGTGGTGTGGAGTAAGTTTCTGTGGCATATCCATGGCCTCAGAGAGAGCAGCGTGAACGGAAAAAAGACATCTGTAATCGGGCAATGTCGCATGTGTATCCCTATGGACTGAGGTCTATACTGACAAGGTTGAGTGGAAACGGGTGTTTACGATATTCAGTGAAGTAAGCACTAAATCTGGAATGGCCAAGTATGCATCGACAAGAAGCTTGACGAGAATTATTGACAAGGCAAGTCCGGACCTAATTTCCTAATTTGAAGTTGGGTTCGCTTTTAAATCTGTTCGGCCTTAGTATTACTCGTTGTAGGTTTTTAGGACAATCAGTCAGCGACTAAAGCCATACTACTCCTTGTGTACTGTCTCTAAATTGTGTGTGTTGTGAGGTCGCTTTTCTATTTGTTGGACGAAAACCCAAAGTTTCCGGGAGAAAAAACAATGGTTCCCTCGTCTCAGACCAATTAACTCAGCCGCGTTGTGCAAAAGGCCCATAAAAATTCCTCACGTCATCAACGGGGTTCGAATTCAGGTCTTTTCCTTCCGGTGTGAGGAGGACGGCGATTCTGCCAAATGTGCTATCAACGAGGGTTTAATATTACTTTTACAATATTAGTATTTTAGAATTGTTCAATGATGCAAGCAAAAGCGACTGTTTTGTATTTCTGCCAATACGAAAAATGTCAAACATTTATATCATTAATATCTTCAGATCTCCAAAAATGTGGCTGTTCAACTCACATTTGAAATTTACCAACTGTTGGCAACGCCCACAGTGGAAGAAAACTTATTCTAATGACCGCTTCACGAGACCCAATCTTGTGGCATTCCCTAAAATGTTCTCTTGATTCTCTCCTAGCGTGATAATATACCCCCTTTTTAATTTTATTCATACTCTTCGAAGGAATCTTTCTAGAAATTCTGTTTTTGAAGTGAAACTTCTTTAGACGCGCTCCAGTTTTCAAATGGGAGTAACTTGCTTTCGTGGATTAACAAAACTCACTACAGACAGTCAGAACAGCAAGCTATCGTACTAGACTAAATGTTTCGGCTCTCGAGTGATTACTTCAGTTAAGCAGCGTCAGCCCTGGTTGAATAATAGGTGACCCACTGGCAATACAATATCATAGTTATATTTTTTCCTTTGTTAAACTGTGAAAAATATTCTTCCGATTTTCAGATATCATTTAATTTTGTTAATTTGTAAGGTAATAAAGAGTAAATCTATAAAAGTACAGATAGCCTGTGGTTAATATTCCTCCGTGATCACAATTAACGGCTTACTACGTATCGTATGGGGAAGGGTGTGTTGTAATGTAGTGTCCACAGTTAAGTGATTTCATCGTACAGCGAACAAATTGTAAAGCTGGGATTCGCTGTAGTGAGCGTTCTAAGGCGTATAGCACATGTATATGTACAAGGCGTACTTGGGTTGATAAAAATCGCCAAGAAAATGCGAGAGCAAATGACCCATCCCCACCATTGTACCACGCACGACAGACGCATGAGCCAATCAGTATCCCTCCTGATTGCGTCATTCTACACCATATTTAATAAAGAAATTTCGACGGAAACGAATTCAACATGCCGAAGACAAATAGTGAGCGTTGTAAGGCGTATTCAGAACATATATACGTTCAATGCATCCACCAAAATCCCCTCCATTAAGTACAAAGGAGAGATCTTAGCTATTTCGACAGATTGAGAAATTACAGCGTGCGATGGAGTTGAACAAAGAAGCCAGAGAATTCCCATCCACATCTCCCAAGAAATGTTAGAAGTGAAATTGAAAGGAGAAATGGAAGTTGATACTGCAAATGAAAACAATGAAGAGTCCTCGAAGCCCAGTCGCAAACGAAAAGCGAAGCAACCAAAACCGACTGCCAGAAGTATTCCATAAAATCGTTGAACACGTAATCCACAGCAGGAGCAGCAACAGGATTTTAAGAAATGCAGAAGCATCGAAGCACAGTTTAAACGTAAATTCCTGGATAATAATTTCGGTTCAGCCTGTTCCGTGTGTGATCGGCTTTGGTTCAAGAACGATGTGAAGATTGTTGTATCAGATCGAGATCACGCTCTACTGCAAACAGCATTTCCAAATGTAAGTCAAATTTCGGCGTCTAACAGCCATCTTGACTCTCTCTCAAGAACAAAATGATGCCAGCTCTATCGAAGTCAAATGTTTTAAATATCATCCGATGCCATAGCACTTCCCGAAACTAAATTTGGTAATAGAAATGTCTCATATCACATTCATGCAAATTCGTCACCTGCGGCATTCACACGGTCAATATGGGATCTTCGTAATAAGCCTAAAGAAATTTCACTCAACTTCTGCTATGCCTGCTCGGCTCAATATTTCTTTCTTCCTGTCTGACCTCCAACACCTGGACACAACATTCTAAATGCTGCCTCACAATCATCTTAAATAAAAGAAAGTGACAACCCTTTCCGTCTTTGTGATAGTCCTGAAATAGTGTGAGACTGCAAATGAAAACAATGAAGAGTCTGGTTCTGTCCGTTAACCCTTCCCACCTTTCATCATTGGTGAGTTTTATGGTGGATTTACGATTGCTCTGTTTCCTAACTTTTACCTCTCGTGGGTAAAAGAGTTAGTAGATTCGGTGTCCTCACCACACCGGTTGGAAGAAATCAGAGTTAGAAACTCGTCATTGACACTCAGAATTCTTACGGGCCTTTTTCACAAGATTGCTGAGTTGGTCGATCTTAGACGAGAGTAGCATCGTTTATTCTCCTGTTAATTTGTGTTTTTCATCCAACAAACAGTAAATCGACTAGAGCAGGCGCAATTTACAGACACAATATACAGGGGCAAGATTCGGTATCTGTTTTTTTTTAGATGCAGGAGAGACTTACGTCTCTCCTGCATCTAATTTTTTTTTTTTTTATGCAGGAGAGACTTACGTCTCTCCTGCATAAAAAAAAAAAAAGAAAAAAAACTGTCATCTTTTAAACAAGTCTTTATCTAACGAAGGATCTACTGATTATGCCGAATTATACCAGTTTTATTAACCTTTCGTGGGTACCCATAATCGAAATATAATCAAATCATATAAGAGTGTTCTACGTTGTATACTTCAGCAGTTTCAAAACATTTCTTGTTCAGTTCGTGCTCTATCCTTACACAGAACCTTTGAAACCTTCACAGCTCTTTCTGATAATAATTAAAATTTAAACGTGTGCAAAGGTGTTTATTCAGAAGACCACCTAACGCCAACTACAAATGTCAGGAGGTACAATAGCTGTCAGTTGGGTTTAGTATAAAGCCTCTGAACCACGTCAAGGTACCAACTCTTCAGAGGAATTTCTCTTTGGTTTGTCCAGGAGAAACCATTCTTTGTCCAGCAGCAAAAGACAAGGAATGAAAAGAGACTGGACATGCATTCAAATAAGCTTTAACATATTTTAAAAAAATTAGAATCACATAAAAGTGGGATTTTCTCATAATCGATCTCATAAATTATGACACTTGTCCACAAAGAACATGTAGACATTCTGTCATCTGAGAACGATTATAACATATCTGGACAGGATGCATTAGAAAATAGATTCGAAAAGGACGTGCAATATTCACCGCACACAAGTGATTAAGTTGTTCTCCACATGCCAGAATACCAGTTTTATATGATTATAGCTCTTTAATCAAATGAAAAATCTATATTAATATTAAGAAAATTCTGTATAAGTTATCAAGCTTGAGGAATGCCATCATTATAACCTCAAAGCCCAGTGTCTCAGCTATACTGCCAGATATTTTGAATTACTCTTAGTGTGTCACTGCAAAGAGCAACATGAATAAATAAGTTATGTTATATTTAAGACAGAAAACCCGTTTTAAATATCTTTTTAAAAATACGAATTATTAAAAATTCGTGAAACCAACTGGTAAATTAATTAAATGGCTTATTCATTAATTTTTCTAATCTTTCATCTTTATAATAACGTGTAGAATAAATGGTTTTGATAAAAATAAATAAAAAATTAAAAAAAGCAATTAAATTAAAATCATCAATTATTAGTAAAATACTATTAAAAATTCTGTATAACTTGTATATGTTAATAGCTTCGACAAACTCGCCAATCATAACCTGGATTGCCCAGTGTCGCAGCAATGCTGCCTGCATGAAGAGTAATATACCAGGTTTATTCTTTGAATTACTCTTCGTGCAGCAATGCAGGCAGTAGCACTGGGCTAAATTTTTGAAGGGGTGGTTGTAGGTTGGTGCGCAACCACCTTAAAAAAACTAATATAAGAAAAGAGTCTCAGTTATACTAGGACTACAACAGTCCCGGACTGCCCTTAAGGTGTCCCAGCTATACTTTCTGCATAAACAGCTATTGGAATTGCTCTCTAAGTATTGGAGACAAATTCACCAATCGTAACCTCAACAGTCCAGTGTTGCAGCAATATTGAGGATTATTTTTTGAATTGATCTTCGTGCATCAATGGAGGCAGTAGCACTCGGCTAAATTTTTGGAGGGGACATACAATAACTCTAAAATAACAAATATAAGAAAAGAATGTTAGCTCTAATAGAACTATAATTACCATCAACCTGAAACGCCCAGTGTCGCAGCAATGCTGCCTGCATGAAGAGTAATACAGAGGTTTGTTTTTTGAATTGGTCTTCGGGCAGCAATGCAGGCAGTAGCACTGGGCTAAATTTTTGGAGGGGTGGTTGTAGGTGGGTGCAACCACCTTAAAAAAACTAATATAAGAAAAGAGTCTCAGTTATACTAGGACTACAACCGTCCCGGACTGCCCTTTAAGGTGTCCCAGCTATACTTTCTGTATAAACAGCTATTGGAATTGCTCTTTAAGTATTAATGCAGACAAATTCTCCAATCATAACCTCTATAGCCCAGTTCATTCAGCTTTTCTGCCTGCATGAAGAGTAAGATTGAGGTTTATTTTTTGAGTTGCTGTTCGGATATCATGCTGGCAGTAGCACTGGGCTAAATTTTTGGAGGGGTGCTTGGAATGGCCATACAAGCACCGTAAAAAAACAAACATCAGAAAAGATGTTTGTTTCATTCCCAGCTGTACTACGACTATAACTGTCTTCATAACCTCAACAGCCCAGTGTTGCAGCAATGCTGCCTGCATGAAGAGTAATACACAGGTTTATTTTTTGAATTGCATTTTGTGTGTCAATGCACATATATATAGAGAATGCAGCAATAATGGATGCCATTGTCCGTGGCATCATTGTTTGCAAAATGGTTAAGAGAAGCCTTAATAGTTACCATTGCTAACAATCATAATTATTTCTAATAATATGGGCCTTCTGTAATATGGAGATTGCGCAGTTGCATTTCCACAAAACTCTGCTCTGAAACAAGTAGTTTTTCCTATCGACCGTGTCGGCTTGGAAAAGTCAGAAAAATGAGATTGCATTTATGCACTGTCTGTGCAGAGTGAGTGCACGTCGTACTGTACTGGACGACAAATACTACGTAGATAAGTTTCTGTTGAAACGACAGGAAATTATATTTTATTTATTTATTTATTTATTTGCGCATTGAGGCTGATTTAATTTTTGATGTAAAGTGCATGTTTTAGTATTTCCTTCTGATAAGTGGTCTATGCAGCGTTTCATTGCCCCCGTTTATGCATTCTAGAAAAATATAGTGTCGGTGTAAATACACTATAGTTAACCCATATATTTGAACTACGTATGTAGCGTAGAGGGCATCGTTTTATTTGTATCTCATAATGTGGTTGCCTTCACAACAAGATAGCTACTATTGCATTACTTTCCTAATTCTAGAAAAATGTACGGGTAGAGAATATCTCCTTCTCTACACTTAGCCTTATTTACCAGTCATTTCCCATATTCTGTAGTTTCGCTATACATGTGCTTATCAGTTACCCAAAGTCATAAATCCTTTCAACGGATAACTAACTATACTTATATAAAAATTTCTAAACTGATTTCGTATGTCACATTACAGCTCACATCGAACAATTTCTTTACGAATGTATTGTAACTTGAGACCACCTTCTGTCTAATGAGAGATCAGTAAGTCATGAAACTTGCCTCATTCAGTCTATTTTTTTTTAAAAAAACGGCAATTTCGGGAGGCCATGTTTAAAAGAAGTTCCATACCCAGGCAACTCGTTGCAAAGGCAAGTTTGTTCTGCGTTCAGAACGGAACCCATTTTGTCTATGAACTTTAAATGTTCTTGGCTGGAAAAACTGATTAAAGGAAAAGGTAGTCCTGTCAGCATCATCTGAAGAAAGAATTCACTTCGTTGATTTCTTAAAAACAAATATGATCGCTCATGCAAGTTTTGGTTTGTTTCTTAACATTTTCGGAGTGTAAAATGCGCCGGATTTTACAGTTTACTAAATTTGTGTGGACAAATTTATTCATCTGGGTTGGTATTGAATCAATTTCATCAACTTGATCTATTATAAAATGTCTTGCCAGAGAGGCTACAATCATTCAAAAAACATTCTTTCATATGAATAAAAATATTTCTGTAGTTTGAAACTTTGGGGAGGATAAATGAGGAGAAAGGACTATGAAATGAGAATTATGTCTTAATTCTCATTTCAAAGTCAGTGGATGAAATTTCACGATTTTTTTTTTTTTTTTTATTCTGCTCTTTTAGAATAATTGCTCGACACATTCTAAATTTCATTAAAACCAGTCCAATAGAAACGTGGGATTACTTTTTTCATACATAGGCTATTCATATACCGTATATTTTAGCTAAAGCTTTCGATATTATATTTACTGCCATGATCTGGTTACTGATACGAAGCAAAATGTGATGGATGCGCAGAAACGAAGAACTTTTCTCAGTTCGCGCATAAATATCATTTAACTAAAACTGTCGTACCTACAGGAAACCCCGGTATCCATTATTGGAGTCCACGCAGTTACGAGAATTTGAAAATTAAAGCTTTTTCTTTTGAGAAAATTTACCAAGCACTTGAATGTTTTTGTGAGCACTATTTTCTTTTATAAAAAAAATCGTCTAAAAAAATAATTTTCCCATTTTTCAGTTTCCTCATCCATTTTTTACTACAAACAAGTACATGATAAACATTACATTATAATAAATGTGTAGTAGACTGATCCTTCACAACGAGCTGCCCATGTATCGCACTACAGCGAATAAGAAACGCTTCACTTGCGATACGGGAGTACATGCCCACCCACCGATGAAAAGTCAACTAGCTTTGAAACGGTTACGTCTGGGTGGTAGCGCCCACAGGGAACAAGTAACAATAATCTTCTCTTTCATTACTTATTCCAGGTAGTGCTATACATGGGCAACGCATTGTGAAGGATCAGCACAATATGGGATACACATCAAAAGATGCTTTTCACACTACTATCATAGTTTTTCTTTATGAGTAGTCTGTGGTGAATCTTAAAATATTATGCTAAATATTATGTTTAGTTTTATTTAAATAATAAACGTTACGACAATTGCTCCCTGAATATTCAGGAACCAATTCTGAATATTCAAGAACTAATTTCAGTAACCAATTAACTACACAGTAGTGCTGCACCTTTTCCATCTCTTATGGCATTGTTTTTGTTATGAAATATTTCCTTAGACCGGCCTTAAATTATTTTTGTGTGTTTGGATGTAACCATCCATCATTCCAAATGAGTGAAAGAATGCTTTGAACAAGTGGAATATTACACCATTCGTGTAACAAAAACTGCCTCAATTCTTGGACAGACGTGGCCAGAGGATTGTCGACGAACAGGCCTTTCCAATCATTCCACAGATGTTCAGTTGAGACTTAAATTCGGGGATTAAACCGGTCAGGACAGACTCTGGAAGTGATTCTTGTGTTCTTCGAAGCACTATTTCACACATTTGAAACGGTGAATGGTTATATTGCCATCTTGAAAGTACCCCTTGTCCACAGTGGTAAACATGCAACATGCTGGGTGTACCTGATCCACAACGGTGTTCAAATATGATTCAGCGTTCATGGTACCCTGCAGTGGGATGGGAGAAAGTGAGCCATGAAAACATCTTGTGGCATTACACCTATAGAACCTTACCATCGGTACACAACAAGACGGTACTAGTGTCTCGTATGGTTTATTCCATATATGCACTCTTTCACGGTATTAACAGCGTAAATCGGGATTCATCGGACCACTTCTCTTCCTTCCAGTCCTCCTGCATTCCTGACCACAACGAGCTCATATTTTCCGGTTGGTGTCTGAGATCAATGGATTGGTGAAGGTCTCCTACTCCTGTTGTATATTCTTCGTTAAGTTCTTCGCATGGTGCATGTAGTGACGTTCCTCCATTAAAATGCAGAGTTAATTGTTCCATCCTTTGTCGATGATTACAGTATGTAATCCGCTTCTGACTAAGAGCACCTCGCTTCAACTGCGGCCGAATATGTATGGCCGCATTTGCGTCACAGATGTTTTTCCATTCGTTCAAGGTTGACCGACCCTAATCTTGAAACAGTCGATTAGTGCAGCCGCCCTCTCTGCAGCACTTGTTAAACGTGGCTCGACAATAGTACCTCTTTGAAAGTCCGCGAGACCTTGTTTGTTCCCCATTTCAAAAAATAATTTTAATATTGATTTCAGGAAAGCTTCGGATACTGTTAGACTTAAGACTGCTGTACAAACTGGAGCAGTGTGGCATTAAGGGGAAGTTGTTGCTAGGGATAAGGGGATGGCCGAGTGGGAGAAGACAGATTGGTAATTAATGGACACTGCTCTTCGTGGACTAATGCTATTAGTGGAGTTCAAGGTTCAGTGTTGGGCTCATTGTTGTTTTCAATATTTATTAACGATATTGATGAAGGTATATTAGGATTAATGTCCAAGTTCGCAGATTATATAAAGGTTGGCAGGGTGGTAATGACAGTAATCAAGGTAAGCAACTACAACAAGATCTAAAAATATTAGGCAGATGGGATGAGAAATGGCAGTTGAAGTTTATTTAACCTTGACATATGGAAGGTACTGCGTATGGGTAGCAGTAGTCCCAGAATAAAGTAACTGTGTGGTACTGCACTCAGGACAGTGGAAAATGAAAAAAAGACCTCAGGGATCATTGTGCAGTCGGATATGAAGTTGTCTCAGAAGTGCAGACATGCTGCCAGGACACTCATAGTGTATTGTCAATGTTATATAGGAACTTTGCTAGCAGGGATAAGCAGGTGATTATCTCTGTACAAGTGCAATCGTTAGTCCACATATTGAGTACTGCATACAGGTCTTGAGGCTTCTTAGGATGTGGATCTGCTGGAAGAGACGCAGAGAAGGATGACGAGACTGTTGAAGAAAAAATGGTGGCCTTACCAAGAAAGAGTAGGCACCTGGAAGTTGATCTGATTAAAGTGTTTCCCCTAAGGCTTTGAGTGGATTGAGGAACCTCAGTACTGATGGAATTCTTCCTCTTGCTCAGATCCACGCACATGAAGGGAGCATAAATTGAAATTGTTTCTCCATTAATTAATAACGGTATAATGATATGATTAAGTACGACTATAACATATATAGAATTGAGGGGGGGTATCCATCTTGCTAATTACTAGTTCCTGAAAGAAGAAATGAATACAAGGAAGGCTTTCTCAGTAAAAGTTTATGCGATCTGTTCTGAAGATAAAGTTTCAAGTACAAATACTTTAAAGAATTCTTATTTTTTCCCCGATATTCCAATATCGGAAGAATATAAGCGATAAAAGATCTCGCAATAAAATTGAAGTTATCAAATTTTTGAAATTTATTTTTAGACCAACTAATTTGCATAAATCTCTTCTAACCATCATGCTAATTCGCGACGAAGTGGATTCCTAAATCTCATTTTCCTTCTCTTACTCCAAACATAAGCTGGCGATTAATAATATATCAGAAGTCTAAAACTTTCCCCTCATGAATATTTAGAGCACACATTATTGATGTTTTCCGAAAGTTCAGTTCAAGAGAATTTCGATTTAACCAACCGTAATGTCTTTCTACAGCTAAAACTCTTGACAACTTGGCAGAAATTGGATTAATTTGAATATTTTAATTAATTTGAGTAAGCCAACACAGCCACCATCACCCTGTTCACAGAAGTGTGAAGAATCTATTAAAATTCTCAACATTTTAATTAATATGAAAACTCCTAAATACTGCCAACAGTTATTGTCAAAGATTTATATTATATACTTTACATTTTCAGACTGAATATTTACTATTGTATAATTTTATATAAATGCGTTGTTATTGGAGAATTATCTTTCTTGCTCGTTCTTTCATAAATAGATAATACTGTCCGGTAAATGAACGTTCTTTATTGGAAAGGGAAGGGGTTCAGTTAGTCATCTTAAAGCTTAAAGGATGTTATCGAATGGAAGTATTCGTGGTAAGTCATTAATCCTCCCCTAGGCAGTTGGGAGATTCATCCCTCCATTGGTTGACTAGAATTTATTAATTCCTCTCTCCCACAGAATCAGAGGCTTCATCCCACCACCCAATTACCGGCCTGTCATCGGGTCTATACAGCCTCAGGTGACACGTGTACGGAAACCATCCTTACATATTATGAATGGCTCGATTAAAATATGGAATTTCAGTGAAGAATGAAAAGGTAGTTTAAGAAAGAACCAGCATTATGAGTGATTGGTAAATCCGGCATTAGAAGTTTCTGGTCATAAGGAATAAAAGCCTTTCTAAAAGTTTTTTTTATGAGTTTCTCGATTTCCGATTTTGTTGTTGATCTTTCGCACAAATATATTTAAAAAAGGAATGGCGATAATAATGTATTTATAATTTGTTTATAAATTCCTTCCAACAACTTTATTAATTACAATAAAGCCTGTGCGCATGCTGGACGTATAAAGATGCAAGTGCAGAAGATGGCTGGTTTGAGCATGCGCGTCCAATATTTATTTATTTATTTTCATTCTAGTTCGTTAATCATAAAAGCTGTGAAGAACCAAAATTAATTATTATTGTTATATTAGTTTTTATCAGCAAAGTTACAACACCACATTCAGAAATTTCTCTCTTTCTGATAACCAACTACGTTAAGATTGAAAGAATAAAGATTTACAAGAGAAAAATATTTTTTTTCATACGTAATGAAATATTATTGAAAATTTAAATAATTAAAAGATTGTAAACAAATTTAATTCATATTTAGAATGAATTTTATAAATATTGTATATTATCTTCATATATTGGCTTCATATGTGACACGATTTGTAGGAAAGAACGTGGCTGTGTTCCTTAAGTAATTTTTCTCAAGACTCTTTTAGAATCCATTGATTAAGTGTTTCAATTCCCAGAGAGTGACTACTTCCCCCAACAGTAAAAGATCTTTATTTTAGTGGTCAAACCCGAGTGACAACACTAAATTTGTCTCTGTGCTGTCTCTTCCAGTTGTGTTTCCATCACTACCATCCAATATTGAACACAAGCCTCTTTGGTGAGAGGTGCGTGGTTCTTTACTGATATTTGTGTCGTAAGATAGAAGGAAAGAGCTGTTGGTTTCTGGAAGTCATTCTAAGTATTATTGGAATGACTTCCAGAAACCAAGTTGTTTTAAAATTCCATGGAATCATAATCTCACTCCTGGACAGCAAGGTGCTAGCGGGGTTTACATTAGTGGCAACTTAGTAATTTTACTTAGTTCTATTTCCAGGATGTTGCAGAAATTGATGGTATTGGAGGGGAGCGGCTATGGAATACATGTTAGGCTTGGGTTGTAATATTCTGTTTAACGATGAGGTGTTTCCACGGTGGGATGTTCAGGTTTCAGAAGATTGAAGATTGTGAAGGACTTCCTTGTGGCTCAGTTCAACCATCCCAGGTACCAGTATTCTAATCCAAGATAACTTTTCAGGTAGGAGAGAGGGGCAGATGACCAAATTACATAATGACTCTCGATTCATCTCTGGATATACTAAACGATTAGACTTACATTATAAAAACCGGTGAGCTCTTCCCGAATGGCCCACATGGCAGAGAATTACTTGCTTCTAGAGTCGATGAAGTGAGGGAAGAAAAGAGGTTTTGGTCCCATGTTAACCCGAGATCTTTATGGTGAGAAACCTTCCTGATTTCGGAACCATTAATGATGGCAGGAATGTGGTTCTTTATTTTCTTTTTAGTGAAAGTGACTCGCGTTGATTTGATTTGTCTTTATTTGTAAATCAATACAATGTAGATACTCTTCAAGAGGTGCTAGTTTCCGTTTTGCTTCATCAGGAATTAAATGGGCTGAGTTCAGATCTCCCGAAGTGATGAATAGTTTAAAATCATCGGCTAAGACAGGAAGTCTTGGTTAACTGACAGAAAGGGTTCCAGTGCAGCAGCAAAAAGCATTGAGGAGAGGACATCCCCTTGTGGAACCCCCCTCGAAATGGTGAAACTTTTGCTGAAGTACTGATGTGCGACTAGCAGATGTCTAGGTTGAAGGATTGATGCCAGAACTTGCAAGAGTTGCCGGAATGCAGGATTCCAGAAAGTGCAGGAGGGCGGGGATGGATATCTGACCATATGCTGCCTTTAAATCAAGAAACAAATATGGTTACTCTTATACTGTTAGTACTAGGGTAACCGTATTCTGCACAATGCGACATTATAAATTCAAACGCAGTAAACCCTTGATTTTACGGATCCCGATTTAAAGGATGAAAAATGTGACTGACAAAAAAAGTGAGTTCTGAGGTGCTCGTGATCCCACAGTATCACTCATTTGGTACGTTACCGTGGGATTACTGCCGTCTTCCATTTGTCAGTGTGAAAAGAGAAAGCGTGCCCATCTGAGTGTTACGCAGAAATTGGTGCTGTTAAGGAAACTAGATTCTGTCTCTCTTTCCGCATCTGAGAGGAACACAGAGTGAAAAAAATTGTACAGACATTGTAAAAAGAAAAGGCTAAGCTTATATAGCTACAGGAAGTCTATTCTATTGTTCTTTATGCTGACCAGAGAAAACTCGCTTTCTTCCCAACAACTTTCACTGGTATTTCTCAACTGGTATTTGTAATTGGCAATTGGTATTTGCCATTTCTCAACTCATCCGCTTAATTTTCTCCATCTTTTTGCAATAGCTCGCCCCGATTACTGTCATTAACCACCATACCAACCTTTCTGCAAACTTAGACATTAAGCCTGATATGCCTTCATTAATAAATAACGAAAATAACAATGGACCCAGCAGTGATCCCGGGGGACTTCGCTAAATAATAGACAGTGGTTCTCCAAACAGTTAGCGCTGGTTCGTTATTTTTGAGAGGAACCTCATGGATGCGACGCCCACACCTCTGGATTAAAGAGTTTCTTTGATGGTTGTTGTTGTTATTATTTGGTTTTTTAGGAGCATTAGCAATAGTGGTGTAGGTGTGCATAGTGTCGAGGTGAGTTCATCTGGTAGGAACAGTAATCCCCATGCGTTCATCTAGCTGAACGCACGGGGATTACGGTTCTTCTTAGATGGTGTTCCAAGGCACCACTATAAATTATCTGCTGACTGTGCTGTATATCAACCAAATAAATCGCGGTAAATTATTTATTTGGCAGCTTGTTTCCACAATGTTTAGGGATTTATTTAAAAGAGGAATCATTGCGCGTTGGGAGCGAGGTGGCGTCCTTGTCACATTCAGAAGCGCGTGCAATACCTGAACGAGCGCAATTTTAGAAATATCGGACTTATCTGCGTGTCTTTTTGACGCCGTAAGGGCAAACTGCAACTGCGCGACCAAAGCGGAACAGCGTAACCTCCCTCCCCCAAGCGATAGGGAAAGTGAACGATCACTTTTGGTGCGTGCCGTTTACTCCCGGTGTGTATATAGGCGGTACATAAAGTGCAATGTTACGGCACGTTTCTCACAGATAAGCGCATGCCGACTCGTTTGTAACGATCTGCTTGCTCGATGCCCATCTCCCCCCCACCCCCTCCCCCCCTGCAAGTCGGCTTCGTACCGCAGTTCGTGGCTGTCCGTCCGGCAGTGTCCGATGGACGAACGCTGACTACAAATATTTGCTAAGCAACCAGAAAACACCGCCTTGGCGTTCGGCTGGACCCCCCCCCCGCCCCGCAGTCCGTGCTAAAACAGGGCGTATGTATTCCCGCGGCTTCCGTTCGCGATTCGGCGATACAACGTACCGAGACGCCTGTCTCGCGTTCGTTGTCGATGGTAGTCACGTTTTCCGACCGCGAGCGAACGATAGACACAGCAAAGCTCCGTGCCGGAAGCTTTTGCGTTCATTACTTAACCGAAGCGTAGCCGTCATCTAGGGTCGGTTCGGTGGATTTCTACATCCTTACGAAGCTCACTCGGTGGAAATGACCCCCGTTTAATGGGCCAGGTCAAAATGAGTTGTCAGCTTCTCGAAGACTCGCGGAATGCAGGGTGGACTACAAACGGTGAATGGCAGTCGTTTCCCCGTGCAGCTGTGCTCGGCGGTCTCGTTGCCCAATAGATTTATGGGAAAAGTTTCGTCGAAGAAAGAATAAAAAAAAAATACAAAAATAAAAGCACCGGTTGTCGCGTGCACATTGCTTAGCAATACGCCACACTGCATGCGAGGAATTAGCACCCCTCCTCCTTTCTGTCTTTGGAATCAATAGCACACTCGTTCGTGTTAAATTTCGGCAACTTTGGCCAATGATTTGTTGAGGTTGAACAGTAAACATTTGGGTGTCTGAAGAGCGCATTTGTATTGATGATTATGTAACTAATTGCGAGAAAGAAGGAGTAAATCCAATCGATCCCTTGATTGGTTGCCGGGGAAGATCCATAGAAAGCGTAGCCGAAATGGCAGATGAGCTGAACAGATACTCTTCGTCGATATTTACGGTCCAAAGCCAGCTAGGAATTGTGGGGAGTCTTAACAAATCGGACTGTTGTCAAACACTCTCAGAGAAACGTGTGAATATACGAAACTGTTGAAAATGACAGCATCTTTGGACGTTAAGCTGGATTCCCTTGGAGTCTATGGTTAAAGATGCGTTCCAGACCATCTCGACAAGAATGGTATCTTCGGTAGATCCGAGCATAGGCTTGTTTAAGAGGAGGTCACGCGTGATCAATCTGGTGAATTTCATTAAACAGTTGTTTGGCCATTATCTAGAATTTAGTGAAGCTTTTGATTTGCTGTACATCGTGGAAAGCTGTTATGTAAACTGGAAGAAGTTGGAGTTACTGGTAAGGTCCTACGCTGGATTTCAGGCTGCCTAAAAGATAGAAACAAAGGGTTGTCATAAATTGCCAGTCTTCGGGATGGGCCAGCGTAACAAGCGTGTCTCTTTCGAGGTTCGGTGTTGGGTCCCCTCGTATTTCATAATTTTTGTAAATGATATTGATGCGGATATCCAGGTAAGCTGTCAAATGTTTCTGACGATTTGAAGGTGGTTAACAATCCGAATTAGGCCACGATGCCTTAAAAAGACTCGGATCGATTGCATGCATGGTCCGAAAAATGGCAACTGAAGTTTAATATTTCGAAATGTAAGGTTTAGGGACCAGAAATCGTGAAGCCACAGAAACAAGGGGAAGAAGAACTAAAATCAAATTAAGTTGCCATGCATGCTGGAAACCAAAGGATCCCTCAGATCATCTTAAGAGCTCTCAATATTCACTCCTTAGGTATAAGATAATAATATTGGAAATAACGAAATAAGACCGATTGGATTCGGAAGCTACTGTGTCTGCCCAACGTGATGCGCCTCGAACTATCACCAAGTTATCTCATGTAAAGCTAACCCTTAAGATGGCACTGGCTGCCTCCTTTCGACTCGCTGCCACCATGTACAGGGGTCTCTATGGACCGTGTGTAAAATTAATGTTGCTGGTATTCTGAGAGTGAGTGCAGATGGAGTTTCAGCAACGTGATCAGACCAGTATTACAATTTGGATGGTTCGCCTAGTTCATTGTTAAGACGATTACTTATGGATAATTGATCGCACGTAAATAATCATTAATTATACGACGAGTCCTTTGTTATATAACGATCCTAGCGTTAATTGATCGGTGGTACACCGCTGAATAAATGAGTTCATTTGGACTTGCAAATGTAATTAACTAAATAAATAAACTCCTTCCAGATGGGCCAATTTCCATTATTAGCAGCGTGTGTGCGCTGATATTGGAAATAAATAACCGGATGTATTTGATATTAACAATACTTTGATGATTTCATTATAAGACGTACTTTAGAGTTTAATTTACGGTTGGGACCCTAACCATAAATTAAAAATGTTCTTTTATTTCATTTGATGAGCTGCTTCGCCACGACAATGCTCCAGTTCACAGTGCACCTTATTCGTCAGAGTTAGCTCCGGTTTTCAGAAATAAAATCCCCCGCGAAGAGATAAAGGATATTGAAAAGTACTCGAAGGGGGCCGGCACTCATTTGGATATGCTAGTTCGGGTGTGTTTATCAAAAATTCCTTTTAAATTACTCTCTTCAACCTCCAATTAATAAAGATAATTGCAGGCAGCGCATCAAAATCGATAAGGACTTTATTAGAAATAATTTTAATGCGAATTAATCTTTTATTTATGGAAATAAAAGATCGACAGCTCAACGTTTACATCTTGTAACAGTTACAATAAAATAGAAACTATAATATAAATACTTCTGATACCTTTAAACACCGAGAAAACTCTGAAGATGAGCAGCTAGACAGTATTTTTAATAAGACTGTCTGAAACAGGATTACGTTCAAGAACGAATAGTTAGAAAATTAGTTAAGGAAAAATAAACTTATTTTTTCCTTTTGAAAAAAGCATTTTGAAAATTGAGACTGTTCCAGAAAGTTAAAAAAAAAACGATTTTTTATTTTATCATTAAAAGTAAAGAGAAAATAAAATCTGAAACCTCTCGTGCCAGACAGAGAGATAAATGAAAGCCGTTCGCAGTCTGTGATGAGATTCTGTGAGTGTGGAATTTAATTTGACCTGGAAGTATGGGGCACTGAGTTAAAATGCTCTTCTATCATCTGCGAACTCAACTCCTGATTTATCGCTTCTTATTAAAGAAAGAAAGATCTTTAGCCAAAAGAGACCTCGGTCTCCACCCTCGTACTTTTTATGGCTGCTCAAATAAATGCGATCCCTCTCGGGTTTAACTGCATCAAACCATTCAAAAGTAGGGATGTACCTATACTTTTGAGAGGCGAGTGTATATATCACGTACGATGAGTTCTTTTTATGCGTCGCTTCTTTTCTGAGGTGATTAGTCGCAACCTACTTTGCCTCACCTCGTCGCTCCTTGCTGATTCTCACCTTTGACCTCTTGCCCCTCGTCTAAGAAGCTTTACTAAGAATAAAGCATGCACACCCGTAGCTGAGAATGAATTATGCGTGTCGCATTGGTCCCAAAGAATGCCAATAAAGGGAGGTATTATTGAGCAGTGTGTAGTGATGTGAAGGCTGTCGGATGTGACAGTCCATTTGTCTCTCGAAGAAAGACAACTCGTGAGATTTACGGAGAAATATAAAACGTGACCCCAGACCTGATGGCAGGTTAAGAAGATGGCAGAGAGTTGATCCCCCGCAGCAGAGTAGATCTAATAACGGACTTAGAAAAGAAGGCCTTCGCATGATGGATTGTAGGATGAAAATAACAAATGACCTTCCTCGCACTTAAGATTATTTTCTTATTTCTCTCAGGTGACAGTCAAAGTGTTAATCCTTTTGTCTACCCTACGAAGTGCTGGGATTAGGATTAAATTATCTACCTTGTCGACAAGCAGTAAAATTGATTTTCTTCAGCTTTTGCACGTGACTAGACTTTGATAGTTTGAAACTTAACTCCGAAATTAGGCTTAGCGCTTTTCGTTTTTAATATCCTCGCCCGAGTGAGTTATCGGCAGTTTCTTTAGGGGTAGGGGGCCCAACCCCTAGCCGGCTTATCAAAGCTTTTTGCATACTTAATCTACATGATGAGTTTTGCACAGATGCCCCAAGATTTTCAAATAACAAAATGTGTGAAACTTCGGTTTTGGCATCGAGTTTTGCATCTATAAATCGTTTATCATTCGAAATGTCTGAAACACGAATCGAATTTGTTAATAGAATTTGATTACTTCAATTTTAAATCGGAATAATATCTAGGCAACGATAACAGTTGCAGATGAACTCAACAGTTACTTTGCATCGATATTTACAGAAGAAAAACCCTTCGCGTCAATGAGAAATTCTGGGAGTAAAGTTGAAAAAAAGTGATTTAATGACGTTGAAAATTCACACGTTTATTTAATGAAAAAACTTTCGAGTCTATAGGCGAATAAGGGTCCTGTGTTCAATTGGATATACCCTATAATCTTAAGGGAGGCGGCAAGTGAATGCATTGAACCATTAAGACTAATTATGAAAGCATCACTGGACTCGGGAGTGATTCTGTTGGATTGGAAAAGTGCCAATGTATTTCCCATACATAAGGGCGGTTCTAAGAGTGAAGTCGGAAATTACCGACCGGTCAGTCTAACTTCAGTAGTAGGGAAAATCATGGAGACTATGATCAAGGCTGGAATTCAGGATCACTTAGATAGAAATGGAATTCTGAAGGATACTCAGCATGGTTTTGTAAAGGGAAAATCATGTTTAACAAATCTGGTTCGCTATTTCGAAAGGGTCACTCACGAGCTAGATTTAGGGGATAATTTCGACATTGTTTATATTTCAGCAAAGCATTTGACTGACTCCCACATGAGAAGTTACTTTATAAGTTGGAATCGCAGGGAAAATCCTTAGATGGATAGCAGGATGATTTCGGGGCAGGAGGCAGAGGGTTGTGATAAATGGTTATTCCTCAGTTGAGTTGATGTAAGAAGTGGGATTCCCCAAGGATCGGTATTAGGACCACTGTTGTTTTTGAATTTCATAAACGACATCGATGAAGGGATAGAGGGCGTGATGTCTAAATTTGCAGATGATGTTAAAATTGGTAGAGTAGTTAATGATCGCCGCCAAGCAGAGTTTCTTCAGAATGATCTAGATGGACTTCAGGGCTGTTCAGACAAATAGCAGCTATGCTTTAATCCAGCAAAGTCTTACACCTGGGGAACATTAACTGCAAAATAACTTATACACTTGGTAGAGTTCAACTAAACCCAGTACTGGAGGAAAGGGACTTGGTAGTTAGGATATGGTCAGACATAAAGTTCTCCGAGCATTGTAAACAGGTTGCAAGGAAGACCCATGTTGTCCTATCAATGATCTATCGAACTTTTGCAAGTAGAGATAGGGACGTGATAATCCCATTATATAAGGCTTATGTTAGACCACACTTGGAATACTGTGTTCAAGTATAGAGACCGCACCTAAAGAAAGACATCGAGCTTCTTGAAAGGGTGAAAAGACGAGTAACTCGCCTGGTGAGATCGGCAAAAGGGTGTCCATATGAAGAAAGACTTCGAATATGTGGTTGCAGAGTTTGGAAACTAGACACCTTAGAGGAGATTTGATTGAGGTGTTTCAGGCTCTGAGAGGCATCAGTAAAATGAACGAGGACGGAATTTTCAAGATTATAAATGATGCTAGAACTAGGGGACAAAAATTCAAGTTAAGGGGGGGAGAGATGTTTAGATTGGACTGCAGGAAGTTTTATTTTAGCCAGCGGGTTATAAATTAGTGGAACAAGTTGCCTACATGGGTGGTAGAGGCTGACAGTCTGGGGAAATTCAAAGGTCAGCTGGATAGTTACCTAATGGAGGAGGGAAACGCATAGGTTTTCTATTTCCTTTTATCTTATTAATTATTATTTTTAAAATTTTTCTCCTTATTTATTATTTTTTATTGAAAGTTACTTTGAGAATTTTTGCGCGTAAATGTTTGGAGTTCGTACTATAATTATAAGTTTCTTACTCTTCACCTAAAGATCAACGTGCAAGGCAGTACGCCTGGTTAGGTCAAGTTGTTTGCAATAAGGTGGTGAGTTCAACGTATTTAGTGCAAAGTCATACATGGAACTAAACAATTATTATAAACGAAGAAACTGACTTCTAGATGTATTGCTCTCATATTGTAGAATTCCTTCACGAGTTGCTTCGGTATTGTACTATGCAGTGTTACAAATTCAAAATAAAAAAAATATATTGGTATTAACAGCCCTCAAATGTGCGCTCATGATATAAGTATATTATGACTACAGAAGCGAGTTCATGAGCCTCCAGGAAATTACAATTTAAACACTTCTCACCACTGAAATACTGAGCAAAACTCTTCAATCATTCTAGCAATAATTTAACTGGAAGTCCAGGCTTGGTTTTTGAATAATAAATGATTTAAATTACAAATCTGCTCGCGTGCAAAAAGACAGGTAATCTTAGAATATTATTTCTTTAACTGAATGGGGAAAACAAACGCGCATATTTCAAATATTTAACAGCTTAAGAGCTTATCCGTCGTTTTTCGAAACAGCTCATAAACCGCATACTTCAGTTATTTAAAGAAGAAAACCCGAAAAACACATTACTCTTTAAACAAAGGTGGACAAAATGACCATCAATCTTCCCCACAATGGATAACTTAAACAAACCTCTTAGCGATTTAAGCAATTGGCAGATCAACAAAGATAAAAGGCATCGTGTCGACTTTAACCAGTTCAAAATAAATCCACCAATCACATAGCTAAATAACGAGGAGCATTTTTCATAATTTTCTTTGCTCAATATCGCGCCAACCTCATTTTTTCAAGGCTTTACCACCGGCTTAAAAGGACACACGCGCGCACACACCCACCCACCCACAGAGCCACGATACCATTAGTCACCTTGTAGTCAAACTACCAGTGTTGTATGAAATTGCTTCGCTTATAAAATGTACCTAAGTCGTATTAAAGTTTTGTCAGGTAATTATTCATCATATTTAAAATGCTTAAAAGGGAGTCTCCGGTAACAACGGATTTTTTTATCCCTCGAGAAATTTCCTCAAACAATGCAAATGACTTTTTAAGAAAGAAATCTTAAACAAAAGGAGTTTGTTAAAAGACGCCCTTAAAAGCAACGCGAATCTTCACCGTTGTTTGTCTGCTGGGTACACTGTCGCCGATAGAGGGCCGGTAAGGGTATTGATCGCCCGTGTCACGTTATTGCGCTACTGGTCCTTTGAGGAATGCGACTATCCCCAGCCCGTGACATCGATTTGAACGGATCCTCCCGTGACGTCTTATTCGACATCTAACACTCCCCCCCCTAACCTAAACCTACCACCCGTTTTCTTTTCTAGTCTGGTGACGAGAGTTCCTTACATCCTCCTTACTGGGGCCATTAATAAAGTTTGGAGAAGAAGAAACATTGCTCTCTTATCACACTTTTCAGCCTGGTGCGTTGATGAGAAAAATATTGTTGGTGCTCGAGTGTCACGTCCGTGGAAGAAGTGTCTTGAAGAGTTGGAGGGAGCCGATACGTTGATTCGAGTAGACCAGTTGTACTTAAAGACATTTAGCTTGCCGAGCTACTTGAAGTAGCCGAAATTATCGGATGGAGAAAGAGTGGAGATGAGCTTTTATCTTGCCAGAGTCGATGCTGGACCAATCAGCTTATTATAAGTTGAGATAAAGGAATCGTGTGCGCTACCTAAATAGGTTTTGACAACTTTTAGATGTTTTCCCAGTGATGTTTGTTGTCTTTCTCGGAGGAAAAGAAATAAGGAAAAAATCTAATTTAGAATTAATGTGTGAGTTGTGTATTAACTACTCTTTAAGCTTATTTTTTATATACGCTGTTTATGGGTCGAAAACTTCTTGAGAAAACATTGAGTCGTAGCTGTCCAGAAAATTGTCCCTGCGCTGCACAGACAAATCCACTCCTCTGGGGTGCAATTCAAGCGATTGGTCTTTAAACCGCCTCGTTACACCAGTGTTCAGATCATCATCCGTGCGAGAAGACGCTTACCTTTCAGGACTTTTGTCAAGTGACAACGACAGAGCAACACATTAACGTTGAGCACACCTGGTTGATTAATCTTTATTGACTCTCACAAATGCGCTGTTTTAAAATGGTGTTCACTATTCATCGTATTTCCATTGCTGAAACGTTGGAGTCTTTGATAAAAGAAAGAATTGTTTAGACATAGCTTTAAACAACGTATACTGCCCAGTCAGAACATCATGACCATTTCCATGACCCCAACGACCATCCTCGAATACAAAAGAAATACTAAATGAAATAAACAACTAAAAGTAAAATTGTTAGGACGAATTAATGCCATCAGCTTTGATTAAACATTACACACGCCCGCTAAATTATAAGAACTATGGTTTTTATTTTTAACAATATAGCCTAAGATGTGTATGTGGCCATAGCCTACAAGGCCCCTAATAGTCACTATAATTAGCGAAGTCACACTTAATCAAATATTAACAAATCCAAAGTATAATAATGTCATTACTGCATAAGGCTTACATCGAAAGGTACATCAACAGGGGCTAGCGCCTCTCAATATATGCCATCAATAACAACATGGGCCATCTGTTTCTGCGAGTTACATGCCAGTCTCACCTTATTAATATTTACTAAATATAGTATACATAATAGCTTTAAGATCAATTATTAAGATTAATTTAAGTTAAGAATTATTAAACGTGCAAAAATATGAAACTCGCAATAAAATACGAACGGCTGACTGGCAAAATATAACTGCTAACCCTACAGATTGCTTTACTCTTACATTATTAGAATTATTTACACGAGTGTTTCTGTTTCTGTAGCTTAATGGGCAGGAAAAAGCAAATCAAGGGAATGGGAGAAAGGAAAAGGCAACAGCGCCTCAATTTCCCTCGAATTACTCTAATAGATTTTGAGGCATAAGATGAGAGTCAGATAGAAAGCAAATAGATTAAAGTAGAGGCAAAGACAGCAAACTACTTCGTAAAATTACCGGGGGTGTAAATCCCCGTCCCCTTAGATGGGTTCCTGGTAATTCGTTGTGTAAAGAGACTTGTACCATTACCACTAAGATTAAACGACTTAAATGCATTAATGAACATCATGGTAAAAAAAGTGTATGGATATTGTATATGTATAGTGTCGTGAACCGTTGTTCATCTGGTCATTTAGCCGCTGGACCCCTGCTGAGGACCAACGTTGCTCCACCTTCGCTCCATGGAGGCAGACCAGGAACCCAGTAGTTTTTTTCACTCTGGCAGGTCCTGCCACCTAATTTCTTGAGATTTCAGTGGCTAGGACCCTAAAAAAAAAGAAAAAATATATATAAATAAATAAAAATAATAAATAAATATATTCTTATATTGTATGTGTATACATATATACACACAACGTGCATACACATACCAGCGTCAATCGTGGGTATTGATGTCGCTGAGTTGATAGGCCGGGACGTGGGCGAAGATATTTTGGATTTGTTTAAATTTATGTGTGTGGGGGCTTCGCTAGCGTGAAGATAAAGAGGGGGGAGCTGAATGCCTGGTGGGGCATGCCCATGCCCCACCAGAGTAGAAATGAGGGTGGGGACGAGAGAATCGTCCCTCCCTGGAAGTAGAATTTAAAGGTGAAGGGGAGTAGGGTGCCCTCTTCAGGCTGCCGTAAGGCTTTTGGAGCTAGGCCACACTTTGTTGTCTATTTTTCTCTACTTGATTCAGGTGGGACACTCATGGGGCAAGCCCCGTCCTTTTTTTTTTTTAACCCTTTTCTTTATCCGTTTTTCCCTTTCTTTTCTGTTCATTTTATTTTCTTCCACAGTTTTATTTTCCAGGAGTTCTCTGTTTTATGCGATTTTTTTATGATATTGTACTATCAGTCTCGACGTATGGCAAGTAACACCTTTCTCCTTGTGAAGAGGCCCTGTGCGTATTGGGAAAGTGCTCGGTACTCCTCTTCTGTGTCATTGAAGTGATGTTCAAGTCCTTTGGGGGAGGTAATGGATTTTCGTGATGAGGGTGCATCTGAGATCTTTGTATTGTGGGCAGTCGTAAAGCAGGTGGTTCGTGGTAGACGTCAGAGTGCCCGGCACATGGATGACTGGACCCAGGGTATCCCAGCACAACATCGCCCAAAGCATGACACCACTGCCACCGCTTTGTCTTCGTACCACTGTGCATCCAGGCACTATCACTTCACCAGGTAAACGACATACACGTACCCGGCCGTCCACATGGCAACAGGAAACGTGATTCATCAGACCAGACGACTTTTTCAATCACTCGAGGTCCAGTTTCGATGCTCGCGAGCCCATTGTAGGGGCTGTCGCCGATGAACCGTGGTTAGCATGGACACTCGGAGTGGCCTGCGGCTATGCAGCCCCATTTTCAGCAGGGTTCTATGTACTGTGTTGTGACACATTACTCCCGTCACCAGCATTCCAATTACTAGCGATTTGCGCCACAGTCGCCCTTCTGTTGCCACATACCATCCGGGAGAGCCTTTGCTCACCTCGAGCATTGATGAGCCGTGGTCGTCCAACACCTCGCCGGCGGTTCGGGGTTTTCCCTCCTCGGACCACTTTCGGTAGGTACTAATCACGTCTGACCGTGAGCATCCCACCAGCCGTGCCGTTTGGGATATGCTCTGACCCAGTCGTCTGGCTATTACAATTTGGCCTTTGTCAAATTCGCTTAAGTCCGCTGCCTTTCCCATCTGAAGAACAAGGGTAACACTGATTAACGGAGCTCAGTATCACGTGTTTTTTATACCGTGTCCCGATCCGCGCATGCGCTGTAGTTCCACTGCAGTTGCTTCGATTTGCATAACGACTCGCTTGTCATAATACTGTATATATATTATTATAACCTCCTCTCTCTCTCTCTCTCTCTCTCTCTCTCTCTCTCTCTCTCTCTCTATATATATATATATATAATGAGGTCGCGAACTTTTCATTTTTGAAGGGGCCCGTAGATCTTGGGAACCACTGCCATAGAACGTATCCGATTACGTGGATAGACAGATTCGGCGTTTGGATCCTCCAGCAAGGATTATCGCGAATCTATGGGACACAATCCTGGGGAGATGGTACTGCATACCTCCTTCAATGTTGTTATTGTTATTATTTGGTTTTTAAGAGCATTAGCAACTAAGGCCATATTGCTCCGGGGATATGCGGTGGTCATTCCCTGACCTTTCCGCATCCTCCGTATTTGGTGGTCACGGGCTCGAACCCCGGTCTAATCAAGAAGCGTGGGCTACACAGTGCTGCTCCTGTCCACCTGGCTACGGTGGCGCCCCTTCAGTGTTCAAAGACCTTATAGAATCCATGCTTCACCGAGTGGCAGTGAAACGGGCTGCAAGAGGAGGTCCTACCCACCATTAGGTAGGTAGTCCTAATGTTTTGAGTGTACACTGAGTGATCACTGAATTATGATCACCCGTATGAAAACTGAATGCGACCCGTTGACCACATGAGGTACGAGAATGCGGAGTTAGTCGACCTACGTAGTAAAATTCCGAGCGTGATGGGTAAAAGGAAGGATTTATCGGACTTTGATAAAGGACAGATTGTGGGTGCTCGACGAGCTGGTGCCTCGATTTCCCAAACGGCTAAACTGGTGGGGTGTTCGAGAACAGCCGTAGTTAGTGTACCAGGGCTGGAGTCAAAATGGTCAAACAACGACCTGACCGCAAATCTCCAAAGGTCAGCGAAAGATTGATGTTAGAAGGGAGCGCTGGGTACGACGACTCGTACAGGCGAACAGGCGCAGTTCTGTTGAAGAGTTGACTACCCAATACAACATGGGGAAACCCGGAAAAATATCTAGCATGACCATACATCGCACGCTCGCACGTATGGGCTATACCAGGAGACGACTCCTATGACATCCTCTCCTAACATGGGCGTTCATCGGCGTAAAAGACTCGCCTGGTGCAAAGAGCATGCAAGTTGGACGTTAGAAGATTGGAAGAAGTTGTGCTGGTCGGATGAGTCACGTTATTTACTCCACACCATGGATGGTTGTGTACGGATTTGTCATCAACCACATGAGACCCTTGATCCATCAAGCATGGTATCAAAAGTGCAGGCCGGTGGAGGCGGTTGAATGGTGTGGAGCATATTTCACTGGCAGGAACTTGGACCCCTGATGCATCTGGAACAACGTATCAGTGGTCTCCGCTATCGTCAACTGCTTGCTGACTGTGTACACCCCGATATGTTAAATTTTTTCCTGAATGGCGATGGTGTCTTCCAAGATGACAATGCGCCGAGCCATTGGGCACTTGTTGTGCAGGAATGGTTTGAGGAACACAGTTCTGACTTCCAGCATATCGATTGGCCTCCGAACTCCACCGATATCAATCCCATAGAGCACTTGTTGGACACTATGGAAAGATATACCAGGCGTCTGGATACACCAATCACCTCCACACCTGCATTGATGACAGCATTACACACAGCTTGGTTGGCCATACCTGCCGAACGCTTCCGACGTCTTGTTGAATCAATGCCACGTCGGATAGCCGCTGTACTGGGGGCAAAAGAGACCTACGAAGTTGGTGGTCTTAATTCAGTGATCACTCAGTGTATATTGTGGTTATAAACTGCATTGCAGCATGTTGCGCTCATTTGGAAGAATCCACAGTACGCATCTCACACGCGAGTACTCATAATTCGCTAAATTTTTAAATCCTTAACCCTCTGGACGAAACGGATACAAATCTTGCTGCCAATGAATAAGTAATTTTGGATTTTGACTGTCGATTTTGAGATGGAAATATTTAAATGCGTTTAGTTATTGACGAGGCTCTCTATTTTAAATTGGCGCGCGCGCGTGTGTGTGTAGTTGGAAGATGTACAATTTATAATGGTTCGTTTGAAGCGAAGTCAATTTATAATTGGGAGAAGTTTAAGGAAACGCAAATGATTCACGTTTCTGCCTGGAGGGGTATTCGGTAGCGAAATTAAATGAAGCCGGTGGTGCCCTATAACCAGACACTGCGGGACACATTAGAGGGCGTAATTCGCCAATAGTCCTATTTGATGCCTTATTCATGCCTCGAAGTTTCCATCAAATACTTAGATGAGTGTAATCTGTGCGCAGAAAGGATGTCCTAATGAATATATAACTCATAATCTAAGCCATTACGCAGTGTACCGGCGCGTAATAATCCGGTGCACGCGAGCCAACAGGAACGATGACGTTACAGAATCGGCAGGCTGAAGGCTGTTCATCCTTTAAGTGTTGTTGCATGTTGGGGATGTGTTCACCCCTGCAGACAGGCCCTGTTACCCGCGTGATTTATATGTAACGCTGACTTATGGTCTCAGTTAAATGCGACCGAACATCTCTCGTTGATAATTTTAGTGCCCGGACAAATCTGCCACTTACAGATACCGTTGGACGCTTCCTCTTTGGGGTTGCCAGCTGGGGATCTATTCTTCCACTTGCAGGCGTACTTAACGACGCCTTTTACATTATATTCGACATTATGGCGAGTAACCTTTGCTCGTGTGGATTAATTCGTTGTAGGCAAAGCGGTGCGTGAAGATTGTAACTTGGTATTAGAATGGAAGATCCTTGGCGCATCTTTCTACAAGGGCAATCCTTGGAGCGTCTTCCTGGAAAGAGGGAAAATGGTTGGATGCCTGCTGCCTCTGGACAACTGTATCTTTAGATCTGATAAGTGCATTAGTCTTATTACACTTTACACACTGCCTGGACAAAAGTTCCTCCAACTGCATCGTGTGGAAAAGGCTACAGTTCGAATCCCCTCTCACGATTTAGTCGGTCGATAGGAGGCCCAATCCCGTTCCACTCTAAAACGGGAAAGAAGTCCTAAAAGTCTGATTCTCTAATCCAGTGCTACTGGTTACTAATCCTTAGCGGCTGTATCAACAAGTTTGTCACTAGCAAGGTGACATTTACGTATTAGTGTGTCCGATGCTCATTGCGAGGCGGGAACGGTGGCTGTAGTTTATGCGTGCTGTGAACAACATGGATAGGTCTAAAACGTACGAGCAGTTCTCCTATGGAGTGGACTATTGAAACGTTACACGGTCCTCCAAAGAGGTGCATAAGTGGACAGCAGTGTATCTAAACTCTGGACCGCGCAGACTGAGCACAGAACTTCCTTGATGACAACTATTTGGCAAATACACGAGATCTTGCAGGGAAATCGTTATATAATTGTGTGCGAGATCACCAGCGAGCTCAGCATAGGTGTCGGTAATGTCAGAGTCTGACTTCATTATTAGGAAATCATACTGCGTGGATGGCGAACTGGGTGTGGTTGAGAATTTGAACATAGAACCCCTGGTGAGCTGTACCACAGAGAAGATGAATTTTTCAGATAGAATTTGTTTAATTAGCAACGAAAGAATCCCAGCTTTTCCTCAGAAAAGATTTGCTATGCACCCATCTCAGAAAAGATGATATTAGCGTTCTTTCTCTATCAGCACGAACCTCTGTTGATAGCCTGGTTACTCCATAACGCGTTCCAGTCAACTCATCTCCACCGCGAAATAATTTAGCGATTTTGTCAAGCTGTAATGGCATGGTGTTGCTTCACTACATCGGGAAACATTATACAGTCCTTAATATCTAGAATCAGCCGCAGCGGTACCAGTGGGAAGTGCTGCAGCATCTAGCCTACAGCCCTGATCTGTCTCCCCGCGATTTTATATTTCGGTCGTTTAATTTGAATGACTCTTCATCAGAAGAAGCTTGCATCGCAAAGTCTCGACTACGAGTATATTCCCGAAGTCGTTCTTCACCCCTTAAACTATTCGCGAAATTCTTTGTAATATTTTTTTTCAAACTCAGTTAAAGAAGAGCAATCTGTACGATTTCATTGGAGAATTGAGTGGCCAGTCTTTCCCTTTGATTCTTTTTATTTACAAACTTGTTGCTCTCTCAGTAAACCACAGACCACCAGGAAGAGAAGGCGTGGCAAACACAATGCAGACAACAAAAGGTTTCGATTTCCGGTTGGATTCTTCCTTCATGAAAGTTAAACACTTCCCTCGAGATTAGCGGCGTCGCTTCTTATGCCGTGTCCTTTGATGCTTTTGTTCTTCCATCGGACTTTCTATCGTGAAAGAATATAAAAAAGAGGAAGATCTAATTCAGAGCTTCCGTTGCTATAGAAACACGCAGTGCGCGGCATTCAAAGTAAGTTATCGAGACGAGGGTTGCCGCTCTTATAAAAGCCTCTCCATCTACTGCAAACCTGTTTTTAAAATGTTTCAAAGGTGCGCCCGGATCATGAATGTTAATATGCCGCGTCGAAATAACGTTGGCAACTTGATTTATTTGGAGCGTTTGAAGATCGCTTTTAGTGAAAATAAGATTATTGCTTGTAATAAGGAAGTTCGGAGTTTAGAAGGTCAGAAAAATCTGAAGGTACTAAATTAGATTGTCTCGAAATGATGAAGAGACAGGATTCGAAGTCCACGATGGATTACGTTCACGGGCGAACAGTTCGGTGCTTTAATAAAGGTATTTAGATCCTTCCTGGCATTTGCTACGAAGAAAATAATGAAATCTTATCGGGCTGAGAACTTAGGCCTAAGATGAACTGGTCAATGACAACGGCTGACCATCTTATCGATCCCCTAACTTTCTTAGCCGAAGTTTATTGGTATTTCTCCTCCAACCTCCGTTTACTTTCCCTGTCGATAGTTGTAATTGCTATCCTCCAGCTACTTGAGCTATGATGGGGTCAGTAATAGCCTCTTCTAGAGGAATTATAATATCTTGACATGTCTTTCCTGTATCTTAACCACCCCCATTAGAAAGGTTTGCTCGTTGTTGCTTCTACAATTTCCTAAAACCAATTTTTTTTTGTCTTTGAGTCAGATTTGCATTAGCAACATCCTCATGTGTAGGAATGGACTGGTCTGTGACGCTGGTGAAGGCTCAAAGCCGGGAACGGCTGATATAAGATTGTAGTTCGCACGTGTCTGAGAGGAACAATGGGTCAGCGTCGATCGGTTACAGTTCTAAGTGCCAGTATCTCGAGAACAACCGACGCGATTAAGTGCTACCATTCTGTGGTGTCAAGTGTACCATCATCGAACAACCAGCCTGAGGACGACGCTGACACGCGTGGTCAGCGTCGTGTGTCTCGTCTCGTAACACAACCCCTACACAACACAGTAGCCCACCTAACCACTCGTTAAACGTAGGAATGGCTAGACCAATATCACATAGTCATTGGATATTTTAAATTACTTTGAAATGTTTTAAAGTACTAATATAGTTTATTAATAGTAAGGACGTAACGTCTATGTAACAATGATTTTTAATAATTAAAGCTGCAGCTTAATATTCAACATGGCCTTTCTTATGAATATTTTGGTTGGTCAAAATAATTTTCTCTAGCTTAAATTCAACTTCACTGAAGGGAAACTTCTTTCTGGTTGCTTATCATACATTCGTTGCATGGGACTTGAATGTCCTATTGTTGATAGGAGTTTCAATCCTCTTACTCTGGAATCTAGACAGCAGAACGCCAGGGTACTGCTGTATCCCAGCTGAGTGTCATCATACGAGGACGCACAATTGAACATACGAGCAATTTGGGAACTCGCTGCATGATAGACGCTTGGTCGATTCTGTAGTGAAGCCATGTGGACCTCGGGCCTGATAGATGTGATTCTCTATGGGAGGTACAGCTTCGATCCTCCAAAATAAGGCGGATTATGGTATCTGAAAAACAGAAAGCAGAGTTGCACATTAGATATGCTCCTGGATCACAGACAACTTTGAAAGACCCATAGCTCTTGCTTCTAGTTTGTAGCTGATAAACTGCAGCCTGGACGCTTAAATCTTGCAAGAGGGCTGAGTTTATTTGTTGAGGACCATTCCAACCGAGATACGTACATGCTTCTCCTATGCTAGGTCATTGGCCTAATTCTGGAAACTGTCCGCCGTATCTACAACATCTAATGTTTTTAGACGTGTTCTCTGAAGAACATCATATATTGCAGAAACGGAGACATTTGAGCCAAGCAGGATGTTTCCATTTCTTGGTGATTAACCACTGAAAGTCCTTTTCCAGGCTTATGGTGATAGGCGTGTTGTTCCTGGAAGCCTTTGCTATTGCACTCCTTCCACTGGACGACAATTTGGTGAAGCAGCATTGGACAGTAGAACCAGTCACGGCTCCTCGCGCCTAAGGACGGGCACTAGACACTGGGTTTTGATCGCACACTGGTGGCGAAAACGCCTGAAACAACATAAACCTACAGTTCCACATCACACAAACAACATATTCAGGCCTGTAGACAGTGTTACTGTTTTCAACACAGATTTTCCAAGGTGGAATTCGACTAGTTGGGGACAGTAGTGATGTCAACAGGCACGAACAAAGACCAGTGGCTTTGCCCGTGGGAGTAGGGATATGAATGCCTTTTGAATGCCATTGTATTTTCGGGTAAGACAGGAGTACTTAGAGCTGAATGAGTAAGGAAGGTTGTCGTCCCAGGGGGAATTGTCACTATTGTGTTCCTTCACAAATAAGTAATAAAAGTATATTGAGCACGTATACGTGCAATGCGACCACAGAAACCACCCCGTTCAATACAAAGGGAAGATCTAAGCTATTTGGACAGCGGAAGGAATTACAGCGTGCGATGGAATTGAACAAAGAAGCCGGTGAAGGTCCATCCGCATCTTCGGACCCTTACATCTTCCCAGAAATGCTAGAAGAGAATTTGGAAGGAGTCTTGGAAGTTGATATTGCAGATGAAAGTCGTAAACGAAAAGCGAAGAAGCCAAAACCGAATGCCAGAAGTACTACAAATCATTCAAAACGTAGCGGGCGTAATACACAGCAAGAGCAGCAACAGGATTTTAAGAAACACCGAAGTATCCACGCACAGTTTAAACGTACATTCCTGGATAATGATTTCGAATCAGTCTGTTCCGTGTGTGATTGGGTTTGGTTCAAGAACGATGTGAATATTGTAGCAGCTCGAGATCTTCTTCAAACAGCATTTTCAAATGAGGATGCAAGTCCAGTGTCGGCCTGTAAGAGCTGTCGTGGCTCTCTCAAGAACAAAGTGATTCCGGCTCTATCGAAGTCAAATGGTTTTAAATATTATCCGATGCCACAGCATTTGCCAAAACTAGATTTGGTAATAGAGAATTAAAATCCAGACCTGTATGCAGTACTCTGCCAGGTGGGGTTACTACTACCCATATGCAGTGCCTTGCATTTAATGTTAAATCTCAACTGCCTTGCTGCAGTTGCTCACCCTGACCACTGTCGTTAACCACTCTGCCAACCTTTGTATCATCTGCAAACGTTGACATTAAGCCTAATTCTTCATGACAGTAAGCCTAATTCCATCCTTCATCAATATCACTGATAAATATCGAAAACAATGGCCCACGAAAAGCAGTGCCCACTGGTGACCACTCTGTCTTCTTACACTTGACCATCCCTTTATCCATATCAGTAACTTGCTCTTAATGCAGCATTGCTCCAGTTTGTGCAGCAGTATTAAAAAATTGATATCTTCCTGAAATTCAAGTACATGATGTCAAAACTGTTTTGCATCCTGTTCCTTTGTCACTGCATCATAGTAACCTGCAACATAATATTGGTTAAACAAGCCCGCCCCTTAACAAATAGATGCTGTTATTGCAGTATAATTTCATGTCTCTCCAAATAGTACTGCATTATTTGTTTAACCAATGATGCCATTATTTTCCCTGGAACATACATTAAGCTAACAGGTCTGTGATTATTCATGTTGCCTTTTGTTCCCCTTTTATGAATTGGGGCTACGCTTGTACATTTTCAGTCCGTAGGACCTCCCGTGAATCCGTGAATGCTCTCATAATTATTGCTAAAGGCAGGCTTGCTTACCTCGATTGCTTGCTTCCTTCCTTAATATAATTGGATAGGTTTCATCCACCCCAGTTGCCTTTTCGATGTCCATCTTCAACAATGTCTCTTCCACTTTCCTTTCAGTTATCACAAAGTTATTTAGCTCCTCGTTAGAGTTAGACAAACTTCTGGCATCCCCTTTCCTAAAGAATTCCTCATGTGTGGATTCAAAATACTCATTCAGTTTGTCAGCTACCTGAGCAGGGTCATCGACAGTCGAACCATCGATATCAAGTGGACCAATCTGATTCATCCCCTTTCTTCTAGGGTTTACATAATTAAAGAAGCCTTTGCTTTTTATTCTTTGCCAGATATTTCTCATAATCCTTCTTCGCTTCCTGAAGGAAGCGAAGCGGCTTTGTGACTTGATTACAGATTAGCTGATATTATTTATATGCATCCCATGATTTTTCTTTTCTGCCACGTGTCTCAATAGTTCATCTGACATCGATTTAGGTCTAAGCCTTGAACCAGTCAACGTCTAGAAAGCTAAAATCCCCCTCTATGAGACTTTCTGATTTGCTGGCGCCCTATTTCTCTCTATAGCTGTCTTGAGAAATATTATGTTTGCAGGACCACCATGCCCTTCCATCTGTTTTCGACTAGAAGAATTTTAATTGCCTTCATAATGAAATAATATAATTTTCAGAGCAGAACAAACTTTCATTTGTAATGAGTTTCCCAGGTATTGCACTATTTATAAACTCTTTATTAAAACGTGAAACGCTTTGCATTCCTTGGGAAATACTGCTGTGTTGGATTGCATAAAAGCTGAGGTAAGCCAAATAAAAGTGGCTAAGGATCTTGACATAGCTGAATCGACCGTCAGAGAGAGGAAAGTAAAGAACTCGAAAAGTCTGTTGTTCACTTTGAATAGTTAGAGTATCAAAAGCGCCTTCGTCGTAACTGTCTGACCTTTTAAAATGTCATGAATCAATGCTTTACTCAAGTTCGTTCTGATGGTTTGCTTACTTCTGGCGCTGTAATTAAGGCGAATGCCAAAACTTTCCATAGACATCAAATCCCATCTAAGTTTTCGAAGCTTGAACGGCTGGCTACGAAACTTCAACACACATATAAAAATTAGAAGCAAAAATAAATAAGATTGGCTATAAATAATTTGCTAAATTATTTTAATAAAATATATATCATCCAATTATATAATGTGTGGTTTTCATTCACCATCAAAATAGAAATGAAAAGCAATTTGGGAAAAAAATGTTTTGCGGTTGGTTTCCCAAAACAATTTCATTATTGGATTAATCAGGTTAATTAAACTGGTCTTTGAAAATTTCTCTGGCATCTTAAAAATGACTATTTTCAAAAATGCCTTGCTGAATATTATTAATGACGCGCAGAATTTTTGTTGTGGTTTATTAAATTTCTTTTCTTTCCATGAAAAGATCAATAGCGAATTGCATTTTGTAGATGCATTCGTGGTCCTAGAGGCTGTTGCAGACATTCTCTCAGGTATGCCAATCTGTGCTTGCTATCTGGGAGTATAAAACACCGATGGAACTGATATTCAGGAGACACTCAAGTCAAGTGAACCTAATTTCAGCAAAGTCCGGTCGGTCTGTGACAGCCAGTTCCTCTGCTTGCACCTTCACAGTAATGGGACTTTGTGGGACTTTAGCAACTCTGCATATAACCCCCGTGTGCAAATCCTGAAATACGGCACCTAGCATACTGGAGGTATCCGCCCAGGTCAGAATCAACGGAAGCAAGGTCGAGGTGTGACAACCGTACCACACGGAGGAATGCCTCCCCTGTGCGTTACCTGGCAATACTAGATGGTAGATGACTCTCATCAACCGGTGCAATACCACCACTTTGCTTATTAGAGGCTTCAAGTGGTGGAACCCATGTTTAGTCTCCAGAGCAAAGCTTCGGTAAACCCCCATCCCCATCTCTTCTTTCATTCAGTATCATTGATGTCTTTTGAGGTTATAATGGACGCCATAGTGAATTCCAATCTCCGTTACATTTGGAGAGTACGGCTCTTAAACGGTGTTAGCATTCCGGCCTCTAGTTTGTGCTCTGGACCGAACCTATTCGTAACTCTCTAGGAGGCTTCCAGATCAGCTTGTGTATAATCTCACTGCCTCTAACCTGCCAGGTAGCGATTGGACGGAATCAGAGTAGTGTGTATGCGAGGGGCATTGTCGAGGCCAAATTATGGCAAGGAACTGGGTATATTCCTATCATGTGTTTGCCATATCCAAAAATTCCATTACTTCATACAGATTCGCCACCTTTTCTCACTTCTGAATACACCATGAATTGTCAAAATAATGGAGCAAATTTATCTGCGGAAAGATGTAAACTTCCCAAACACTTCCTGGTTCACTTCATAAATATATGTAATCTCAATGATTTCCACCTGCTGTGGGTTTGGCAGACCTGCAGTCTGCCAAACCCACATACACAATCAGGAGTTACCTAACAGGAGATCGAAGTACATGCACCGTATAGGAAGCTAACCAGACAAATCCACAGGGGGTGTCCGCAGGGCTCCGTCCTAGGACCCCTGTTATGGAATATGATTTTAGATGAATTCCTGGCCCTTGATATTGGCGAAGTCGGCGCCCAGGCCTTCGCCGATGATTTGATACTAACTGTTGCTGCTGACACACGAGCGCAGATCGAAGAAAAAGCCAACCACGCGATAGGAATTTTGCAAAACTGGGTTACAATCCATTGCCTGCGGATTTCGCCAAATACGACCAGCTCGGTACTCCTGAAGGGCAGACTCGACCTTGCCAGACCACCGCAAGTGAAAATCCAAGGCACCACAATAAAACTTGCTACAGAAATTAAATATCTCGGAATCATCATTCACAAAAATCTGTCTTTCCAGCCCCATCTAAAGTACATTAAACAAAAGATACGGAAATATTCTGCATTGGTCGCCGCAAGGGTAGTATTAGTAGTAGTGGCATGTGATGCAAGAACGCAAGTGTTATGAGCTTATGCAGCATCAGCCAAAAAAAAAAAAAAAAAAAAAAACACACCATTCCCTCCAAATGCCTGTCCAGTTCCTCCTTAAATTTATTTAACCTATCAACTTCCACAACGACAGATGGAAGTCAGTTTCAGCAATTAACCACCCACTGGCTAAAGGAAAATTTCCACACAACTATTCTACATCTGTCTTTTCTTAATTTGAATTTATGCCCCCTTAGGTTCACAATCTGAACAAGTGGAAGGATCCCATCAGAATTCAGCGTGCTCAACCCATTCAAGGCCTTAATCACCTCAATCAGATCACCGCGCAGGTGCCTAGTCTCCAGCCACTGCAATTTGCAGAACGTAAGCCTCTCTCGGACCCTTCAGACGATCCCTTCATTCCCCTCACCAATCTTGTTGCCCTTCTCTGTACACGCTCAAGCAAATCTACATCCTTCCTAAAATGAGGCCTCCAGACCTGTACGCAGTACTCAAGGCGTGGCCTGACCATTGCCTTATACAGAGGGACAATCACCTCTTTCTCCCTGCTAGCAAAATTCCTATATATCATTGACAAAACCCCATGACCTGCCCTGGCAGCCTATCTGCATTGCTCAGAAAACTTCATATCTGCCTGCACAATTACTCCCAGGTCGTTTTCATTTTCTACCACCTTAAGCGTAGTTGGTACGCTTAAGGTGGTAGAAAATGAAACGTACCACACAGTTGGTACGTTTCTCTGGGATTACTTCTACCCATATGCAGTACTTTGCATTTGTCAAGGTTAAACTTCAGTTGCCACTTCTTAGCCCATCTACCCAAATTATATAGATCCGGTTGCAGTAGCACACTGCCATTGCTGTCATTAACAACCCTGCCAACCTTTGTATCATCTGCAAACTTCGACACTAAGCCTGATATACCTTCATCAATATCATTTATAAATATACAAAACTACAGTGGACCCAACACCGAACCCTGTGGGACTCCACTAATAACATTAGTCCACGAAGAGCAACACCCATTGATTACCACCCTCTGTCTTCTCCCACTTAACCATCCTTTTATCCATTGTCGCAACTTACCCTTAATACCATTCTGCTCCAATTTGTACAACAGTCTTCCATGCGCAACAGTGTCAAAAGCTTTCCTGAAATCCAAATATATGATATCAAAAATATTTTTTGCATCCAGTTCCTTTGTAACCACATCATAATATCCAATCAAATTTGTCAGACAAGACTTTCCCTTAATAAACCCATGCTGTGTCTGAATTATTGCTGCAGTCTTGTCTAGATGGTCCTGCAATGCATCTTTAACCAGTGACTCCATTATTTTACCCGGAACAGAAGAGTGACCGGTAGGGATTGGGGGCTAAACAAGCGGACCCTGTCCCTCTACTACAAATCTATCTTCTTCATCCCGATCATCACATATGCTTCACCAGTTTGGTACAAAAAAGGTAACCACAGTGGTAAATAGAAGAACCTTGGACAGTATCCAACGGTTAATAATTCTGACAATCACAGGGGCTGTCTCCACAGTCAGTACGCACGCACTCCAGGTTCTGGCCGGAGTCCTCCCGCTGGACTTGGAAATCATTAGATGCGCCCTGACATATAATATGGCAAAAGAAATACCGTGTACTATCCTGAACTTCACGTTGGATCTCGTCAACAACAGGAAGCTTGGAAAAACCAGACTGCTCGACCACCTCCGACAGGAATGGCAGGATCGGTGGACAGAATCCACTAAAGGGGAAATCACCAAGAAGTTCCTCCCGAGCGTAAACAGAGTCTTTCCAAAAACCCCGAGTTGGTTCCAACCAGGGCTCCACGTCACCTTTCTGCTCACAGGGCACGGGCCATTTAATGCAAAACTATCTAGCTTCAGAATCACTGAGGATCCCCGTTGCCTCTGTGGCCACGAGGAGACATGGCAATATCTCATGTATGACTGCGACCAGTATGAGGACCTGCGATGCAGGCTCACCACTGCTATCACCTACTTCCCGCAGAACATGGAACAGCATCTTCTCGACTCGGAACATGAATACAAAGCCTTTACCATCTTTGCACAGAAACTCTTTGCTAGAAGGCAAGCACTTATAGCAAACCACCATGCACAGTACCCGGAAGCTGATGATGAATCTCAAAACTAGGACTGGAGAAAAATGGAATACACAAGAAAACTGTACCAAATAACCTACAACCACGAACATGACCATCATTTAGCCTTGTTCATGAGGGAACTGACAACAAGGAAGACCTACGTCTGAACCAGAGACAAACTGACACAGGACTTGACACGAAACTGGATACAAATTATTCGCACTGGACCACTAGCTGGATGACTAAACCAAATGACCAACGCACGAACTAAGAAAATGATATCACCAGGATCCAAGGCTGCATCCTCATAACATGCACAATAGGCGACCTGAACAGGTTACATGACCAACCATAGGGCGAAACTGCCTCATGAATGACCTTGCGACTGGGATTTGACTCCTACATTGAAAAAGATCACCAAAGAAGATCCGGTTCAGATCGCTTGGACTCTCACGTACTCTCAATGCCCGATGGCGATCTGTACCGGGCTCCCTTGCCTGGTACCTTTACTCCCTTTCCCCTGGCGGGTAGGAGAAGACAGTCTTGTCTTGTCTTGTCTCCTCTCCTCCCCTGCCAACCCTTATTCTTCTCCTGGTGGGGCACGGGCCTGCCTCACTGAAAATCCTGGGGTCGCCTTATCTATCGTCCCCATACTTCTGTCTTTTTACCCCAGCCTTCAGTCTCTCCCCATAGCAAAGACTATGTGAATATTAAGTTTTAGTTATTAAAAAATATCAAATTGAATAAAATCCCTCAAAAATGTAATATGTTTAAAAAAACCACGAAACTTGGCCATTCAGTTATTACGAATATACTCAAAAGGCCACAATCGATAATGATATTCAAAATCCCTCAATATAATACTATTCCTAATATTATTTGTTAAACTATTCCGGGACCCCACCTACACAGTGACCTGCACAGCCCCTCTTTCTACTACACTGCTGAATTTTGAAAACATTTTAAAATAAACACTGTTTACTTTTGTAAAATGTTTTCAAAATCATTAATAGCCTGTATAATCTTATAATTGACTTTCAGAATTGGAAAGCTATTCATGACTTAGACGATCAGATGTGACATAATATATTTGTTCAGACCGAACTGTATGAATAAATAAATTTATTAGCTATAAAATTAGTTTGGCATAGACCTTTTGGGTGATGAATTCGTCTAAGTTGTTCATAAAGATGCGAGAGAGACTAAACTACTTAAATTTAAATAGCAAATTATTTCATCATTTTAAATTCAATTCCGTATATTTTTCATGTAGAACAAGTATCTAGCCATATTAGTTTTTTATTATCCTTTGGAGAAACAAGATTTTTATGCTTTTAGCACGTAAAATGTCATGTTGTTGAATATATTTGGAATAGCGTATGATTAACAGATAATGCAGTTAAAAATAACTATTTTAGAAGTCATAATTAATGGAAAATATTGATCACTGCCATATTTCTCTTTTGCCTTCACCTTGGAACATGAATCTTAAAATGAAGTATGGAATTGATTAATAATACTGTATTTAATTTTCTACAAAATTTTTAAGTTACTTCGCTTGTGAAATGATTTACTTATTTAATTTAATTTAATAATTTACTTCGAGAGATCTAGTCGTAAAGTAGGCTTGAAATAGCGCCAAGGGTCCTAAGGTGTCTAAATCCGCCAATGTAAGTAGTACCTGTTGTTTCGGCTGCTAAATACCATTAATATTCAGAGATTAAGATAAAATAAGTTCCAAACAATTTCCAGAGCGTGCGAACATTTTTTTTTTTTTTTTAACTCTTCGTATTCAACTTTAGTCACAGTGATGAAAATCGGAAGTGATGCTAATTACAAATTATATGCTATCAACTTTGGCCATATTAGGAATCGTGACGTCACGTTTATCATTCACCAAACGCAGTACATGGAGTGATTAGGTGATAATAAAATTTTTCAGGACATTATTGAAGAAAAAAGGTGTCTAAAATCGCACATAACACACTGTTTAAATCTCAATAATCAATCCCTTATATGTATTTTATTTTTCGCTTAAATATACTACGATAAAAATTTTATAACTTAAGTTAAAATATATTTTAACAATATAAAGTAATCTAAAACACCAAAAAAGTCCCGAGACAAGAGTGCTACCTGTTAAAGCGGCGATTTGTCTCTATCACAAATGCATTCTGTGCCATCATTTGCACTCGCATCCAAACCCGATGCTTTTAAATGGTCTCTTTTCCTCCGGTAACCAGCCAAACCATCTTCACTGGATGACAGCTAGTGATTTATGAACTTCACTTCCGTCCCGGTATCGCTTTCTAGTCATACATTGATGTATAAGCTCTTTTACGACAAGCCCGTTACGGAACATGCGAGGTCGTAAGTCTACTCCACCTTGTGTGCGCCTGCGGGTTACAAGTACAAGCGCGCGATAGTTGCATATACTCCCTCGACTAACTACGCTACACTCCGTGAAGAGATTTCAAAGTAACACTCCTTCTCCCTACCCCCGCAGCTGAAACATCATCACGTCCGACGATTTTCGAAATTGTCATACAGAGCAGAGCTTGTCTTCAGTGCAGAGCGTGTTCTGAAGTTCCACCTTTCCTGCTGACATAGAAAAGGTGGGACTTGTCTTATTCCCCTTGTTTGTCTGTTTATACCACCAATCTGAAGTCACGTGGTTGGATATTCCCATAAATCATCAAAATGCGGTAAAATGATTATTATTATTTGTTTATATTTTGCCTTTAATGATAAAAACGTGTTAGAAATGCACTTCCTAATATCAGCATCAAGTAGTCTTGTCAATTTTTAAAACTACCGCTAGAGGGAGTCTGACTTCCGTTTAAGAAATGGATTTAAAATATATATATATATAATAATAATATTATTATTATATATATATATATATATATATATATATATATATATATATATAGGTTAATTGAAAAATTTACTCCGATTTGATCTATTTTCTGATAGATTAAATCGACCAAATCGAAGCAATTTGTTCAATTAACCTGTAATATATCAAGCAAGTATAATGTCCAATTGCCACATGACTATATATATATATATATATATATATATATATATATATATAAACTGAGTTTCTTTTTCTTGTTTTTATAAGTTTCCTAAAGCAAATTATCCAGCTTTAATATCTTATCTTTTAAGCTTAACTTACTCAAGTACCAGGAGCGACCTCAGTTTCACTCAGGCCAATAATGAAAGCCTCATGTCTCCTAATAGTCATGGAGAAGTGCCTTCTTCCCGTCCTAACCAACCAGGTTCTGCCATGTGAATCACCATTCATTCACTATGCCTTGAAACGCAGATCTACCATTATCAACCTACTGCAAATCACCAACACCATTCTGGGGGCTCTACAAGATAGGGCTGAGATGGCAATTGTTTATCTGGATATCCAGTCTGCATTCGACAGCACAGACATCTAGCCCCTCCTGCAACTTTGTGAGGATGGATACCAGATAAAAGGCAATATACTGGAATTCTTGAAGTCGCTACTTACGACCAGGGTCCTTCATTTGACTGTGAATAAAAAGTCTTTCACAAGGTAAGTTGTGTAGGTGTTCCCCAGGGCAGAGTTCTTTCAGGGCTCCTTTTTACAGCTTCCATCCACCCATTCCTGTGCCAGCAAACAGAATTTATCAGTTATGCAGACGACTTGAAGCTCCTATCGGATCAGCGGGATCGACCAACCTGATTCTGTTTCTGAAACCATTATTAACAGCCGTAAGAATCTGATTACATACTTGGCACAGTTTTCTCTTAAGGTAAATCCAAACAAATTTGCACAAATGGTGTTTTCACTCAAATTAAACCCAATGCGACTAAACCTGGAAATCCACGGAACCCCCATCACCCCAGTCACCAAGCACAGAGATCTCGGAGTTATATTCGACCCTAAACTCAATTCCAAACACCATGTTGCAGACATTCACAACAAGACCTCCAGATCCAGTTGGCTTGCCTTCATGTTACAGAGCCTGAGTACACGCTCCAATACGTATATCGGTTTCTGCAGCCAGTCATCACCTACGGTTCAGAAATCTGGGCGTCGGCAAAGAAAACGACGCTAAAAACCATTGCATCCGATGAGTACTGGCTTCTTCGGTGGGTCCTCTTCAAGCATAAACTGCCACCACTCACACATACTTCAGATATCACCCAACTTCTAAATTACAGAAAAGTCTCCAAACGGATATTCACCCTCCGCTTGCTCGTGTCAATTAAAATGATAGCGGGTGAAATGAATACGCTAAGTTTTTGGCAGATGTGCAATTGGAGGATCCCCCAGAAACCCTTAAGAGCCCTCTCTGCAGTCTGTGGCGTGGAGGCTGAGGATAGGGTATAGATTCCTGCCCATGGAAATGCTCCACAACGTTCAGGAGATGAATGTGGACTACAAAAAGTTCAGAGGACAAATCGTACAGAAGACGCGTCATCAGAGAACAGCTTTCGTCTTCAGCCGAGTGACTGCCATCGTCTTTTCATCCCTTTTCATGTTCTTTCATTTCCCACGTTAATATCAATTTTATATGTAAAAGATGTAATTTTTTCCTGTATTAGTTATTTTATGTTAAACCCCTAGCATTGTCGCTGTTATGGGTATTATTGCATCAGGCAATCATGTAACCATTCACTGCCTGCAATAAAGATATTAATAATAATAATAGTTCTTTAGGTTCAATAACCTTTGTCTGAGATTACCATAAATAAAATAAAACTACGAGTTAGGCAACGCCGATCTTATGTTGCTATGGTAACATTGCCATCTTTCAATTTTAGCGTGTTTAGATTGAATCACGTTAAATCCAACTGTTTTTATCCCTGACCGATGCTCGTTTTTATTACAAAAATCGACTAGATAATTGGATTGTTTTAACAAGGATGATTTTTCGAAAGCGTCATTGAGTAAATTGCAATATTGTGGATGGAATTAGGCTTCCGATTTTTATCGAACTATACAGCATATAAAATGTACGGAAGGCTAAAATTGAACGGAGAGATGCAGTGAATAGATAGGAAGCTTATCTACGGTTATAATCCTCCAAAGGATTAGGAGCATGAGTGGAGAGAATCCACGCTAAACTTCAAGAAAAGAGGGTGTACAAGTTTAGTTCGAGGAGAGAGAAGCTCACACAAGGCTTATATAAATCCAATAATTGCGGATAATAGTACTAAAACCAAGAGGCAACGCACAAGACCTGGGTTTATATGAAAATAAAATTTATACAGTACTTTGGGAGGGTTCTGACATCTGGTTGTTGGAAGAATATGAACTAAGTGTATTTTGTCTCCTTCACATAGAACACGAATCCACCAAAAAGGAAGTCTGTGATCCTTGGAGGCAGCTGTAAATGATGATATGGTGGTTAGGACTGTATCAAAGCAAATCAGAACTTCCCGAGACTCTGCGGAATCACTTTCAAAGAGGATGATTTTAAAAAAAAGAAGATCTAGCATTTTATTTAAAGATACTTATTTGGAGCCTTATTTGGAATCCCATTTTTCTAATAAGGCTTTTTTTTCCTACTTTAAAAAGAAAACTGTAAATCACAACCAAAGTACTGAAAATTGATTCCGATGAATGGTTTTCTTCAAATTAACATATTGGATTGCAACCAAACGTTATTGTAACTTTCTAGAATGTACCAAATCAAATTCTACAACCACCGAACTTTAAATGGGCTTTATTCTTATACTCGTACCCACCTTAATTGGCAAAGGATACAATTTAAGACTGTCAAGAATAAGAAACTCTCCCTGTCTAATTCTAACCTGTATAAATGATATTCATAAATAACGATGCCTTCAATTTTCGGTTGAAATCTCCAATCGTATTCGTGATTTGTCATTGCAAGGAAAACTTCTTAACCAAGAAAGTAATGTTAGCGAAAACCTTGTACGTTGTATCTTTAAAATTACTTTAAAGAAGGGTGTGTCATGCAGAGACACGTTGCTAAGGTGGAGACTTGTTCCATCATGTTTTACTAATATGCCATGCGTTAATTTACACACTATTCAATATTAGAATTTTAGTATTACTATTTAAGAACTAATATTAATTGTATTATTATAATTTCTCGTTCATAATTAATCGTTAGCATTTGATTATTATTAACGTATGTTAATTTGTACAATATTTCAAATATATTCTGCTCCCAGGGTCATCGGCACTCTTAATACAGCTTTGTTCTACCAGAAATTTCCTGGTTGTAATCCTATCCTTCTATTTCTCAACGAAACGAAACCGAATCTTATCCCTAACTCAAGAACAGGAATTGGGAAAATCGTTAAAGTTAATGTGAACACAGGCTACAAAGCTGTTCGGATTTCTACTACGACAAGCTAATATTTCCTTGGTATTTGCCCAATAAATTTGAACAGTTCGTGGACACCTGATGCTCTTTACTCCCAAAGGTCAAACGTTCGACTTTCGCAGAAATAAGCAGTCCTCGGAGCAGAATTACCATGACCTTTATTTTTCAAAAAATAACGAGACCTTTGGTTCCCCAATTATGATCGTTCGTTAGATAGGAGAGTACGTTATAGTGTAGTACAATTGGCCATAAAAATTGATGTCAACTTCTGCATTAACAAGAGAAGTCATAAACGAAACTAGGGAATAGAAATTTTCTAGGGTATCAGAGGATAAATTTATTAGCGTATTTAATTCGGTGACCAAGATGACTCAAGCCGCTAAGCTGTAAGTTGTGAATTATTTAAATCAACAGTATATATATGTTAATAGTTTACCGAGGAATAATTATTACTGAATGCAAATCTATTTATACACCATTTTATTTTTAAGATGATTTTATAATTAATTGTAAGGAAGTGTTCGCTTTTGTTCAATTGGGTAAATCGAAAGATATCACTTAGATTGTTTTCTGGAAAATACTGTTTTAAATTACTCTAAAGGAACCATCTATAGGACGGTAATAAAAACGCATGCTCCACAGTCTCTCTGTCTCTACAATATTTATGCAGCCATTGCTAATTCTTCCTCCAAAATAGTTCCCAAACTAGAAGATTGCCATTGTACCAGTTGAGATCTACCATCGATTGACACTCGCCCAGATTCTGAATTCATTCCGAAATGTCTTCGTCGATTGTCAAGGTATTTTTGCAGAGCCTCGTACTTCTTTTGCAATACAGTCTTAAACCGTCCAAACTGCTGAATTGAAACATAATTGGGACACACGAGTTCTGTTTTTTCAAATAGCTTTTGTAACTTTATCTATCTGATGATGATAATAATAATCGATTTCAGAATTTATATAAACGCTGTTAAAGCCCAGAAAAGATTATCGTGTAGTATTGAGGTGTGTTGGTCTGTTATTCATCTGGCCTCTTTGCCGTTTGGACCTTGAAGATCAAGGTCCCAACTTTGCCCGTCCTTTATCACGTGGAGATGGGCCAGGCACTAGTGTCGCATAAGTCCTGGTGGGCAAACCCTGGCAACGCCTAGGCTTGCCAGAGAAGGCCCAAAAAATGAAAAATTTATTGGAAACGAGCGCGAGGGTGACAGTTTGAGTGTTGGAGAAAGGGGTTGCTTTTAATTCGAACAACATTTTGTTATTCAGGAATAAAATGTCTTGATCATAAAGTCCTCAAAATGATGTTCACCAAAACTCTGATATAAAGTATACACAGATAAGGGATAACGTTAACGTGCAGCATATATTATACAACAAAAAAAACTATTAGGTCGCCGTATCAAATAGAAAGATAAAGTTCATTAATTATTGTTAACTGAACTCTATAGAAGAGAAGAGCAAAGGGATGAATCATAGTAGTCCACTCGATATTGATGGTTTAACTGCTGATGATTCTGCTCAGATTGCTGACAAACTGAATAGGTATTTTGCATCTACATTTACACATGAGGAATTCTTTAGGGAAGTAGAGGCCAGAGGTTTATTAAGCTGTAACAGTGAACTAAACGGTTTTGTGATAACTGAGAGGAAATTGAAAGAGAAATTGTTGAAGCTAAACATAAAAAAGCCACCTGAGGTGGATGGGATCTATCCAGTTATATTAAGAGAGGCACAAACGGGCAGTATATCTTAAGAAAGAAAGAGGCACAAAGAAAGAAGGTAGTTATCAATGGATACTGCTCTTCCTTCACTAATATAACAGGAATAGATATAAGATATACAATTATACGAAGAGTTGGAGGTCACAGAAACTGATATCCGATAAATATTCTTGTCGACAAAAATCAGTGAAATGGAGTTTCGTTTCAGGTTTAGGGGTTCCAGAAATTAAGACCTAGGGAGAATGGAAGAAAATTTTCAGGAGCACAAACTTCGGAATGCTAGTGAGACCAGATGTCTCTTTGCCTGGCAAACACTCTGAAATAAAATTTGTAAACTGAATAAAAGAAGATCGCCTAATAAAGAATGCCCTCATATGTAGCACAGCTGGAGTAATCACCGTCCTTCCTACACTGGGTGGAAAAGACCCGAGTTCGAATCTCGTCATTGACGCTATGAGTCTTAACGAGTATTTTTCATAACGTGGCTAAGTTAGTTGGTCTCCCGAAAGGGAAGTATGGCTTTTTTTTTCTCCCGGAAGCTTGGTTTCTAGTCGAACAAACAGCAAATAGACTACAAAGCACAAGCAATTTATTGACATATTATATACAGCGCAATATGGAATAAGTTGATAATGCACCTAAAGCCTGCAACAACCAAGAAGTATAAATGAAAATACTAAAAACGAATAGAAGAGGAAATCGGCCAATATAAGGGCATTCCAGCGGGCTAAGGATGAACGTAGGTCCGTTCTTGCCTAACGTAGGTAGTGTTTCGATAACCTTTTAACTCAGAAGAGCCTGTTGAGCGCCTGCTGCCCAACACTATACACCCAATAAGCAGACATGGTCCTGAGAAGCGCTCGAACCCGTGAATATATGAAACATAATATAAATAACCTCCAGTAAGGATAAAATATTTGACATTTAAAACTTAAAATAATAAAGGTTACTCCATCATTACAATTGTAAATATATTAAAAATGAAATTAATTTTGGAGAAAAAGGAGCCAACGGGTAATTTAGAATATGTTGAAAATAATGGGCGAAATAAAAACAGAGTAACTTGAAACAAGCAAAAACTGCGAGAAAAATAATGTCAGATATATTTTCCGGTTTCACGCTACACCCTTCCCCGGAAGTAAGCAATGAAACAGCAGTCTGTGGAGAGACCTTTTCTCTTTCAGCATGAAACTTCGACAACTGGACCTGAAGGTCCGAGCGTGAGAAGGCTTCATTTGTCTCGCTAGTGGCATATCTGTAGAAATAAATTCCAATTTCCCAGTTCAAAGAACGCAAACGAAAGGTAAAATGTACAATTGGGAAACACTGATTGTCACGTAAGAGTAGTGTGGGAAATGAAACTGTCCATCAAATGTACTGTCGAGAAACAGCAGCAGTTGAGGAACGAAACTGAATCCCCTGATGTCCGATATCTACTGGAAAATAGTCTGCGTTGGTTACGGGAACGTAAGATCGCGCGTAGGAAGGCTTGAGGAAAGTCACTTTATTCTAATTTATGCGTTTCAGCACCAATGGAGTTCATAAGAACATCACACGAGGTACAGGAACGGCCCTTATGTGTGGACATTACAGGAGTCGGGAGGGGAAGTTGTGGTGTGGAGCAGGTTTCCGTTGCATACCCATGACTGCCCCAGAGGGCAGCGTGAACGCAAGAACGCATCTGTAATAGGGCAATGTTGCATGTATCGCTATGGACAGGGGTATTTTTAAAATGACAAGAATTAAGTGGAAAGGGGTGTTCAAGATACTGAGTGAACTACGCATAAGTCTGGAATTGCCAAGTATGGATTGACAAGGCAAGTCCGGACCTAATTTCCACATTTGAAGTTCGGCCCGCTTTTAGATCTGTTCGGCCTTAGTATTATTGTAGGTTTTTAGGAGAATCAGTGACTGAGGCCATATTGCTCCGTGTATACTGCCTGATATATTCCGTGTGTTCCGAGTTCGATTTTCTGTTTGATGGACAAAAAAAGAGTCCAAGGCGTGGGTACCATGGGTTTGGCGCCCATCAAACAGAAAATCGACCTCGGAACACACGCATTATACACGGAGCAATATGACCTTATAAAATTTATTCTAACGATCGCTTCATGCTACACCCTTCCCCGAAAGTAAGCTGCACGAGACCCAGTCGTCTGGTATCCCCCAAAATTTTGGCTATTGATTCATGTTTCTTCTAGCAGTGATAATATACCATCCTCCTTTATTACACTGATACCCTTCAAGGCATCAGTCTCACCTCCAATACCTGGACAGAAGATTCTAAATGCTGCCTTACAATCATTAAATAAATGACATCCCTTTCTGTACTTGCGAAAGTCCTATATATCATGAGAGTGTGCCTTCGGGCTGCTTGCTTATACCCCATAGTAAATGTTTCACTGAATTCAACCACTGTCTTTTTCATCCTGAACCACTTATAACGTCACTCCTTAGCTTGTAACTACTGGATTTCCTTCCGATATATTTAAAACCTTACATTTAGAAGCATTAAAATTCATTTTCCAGACCATATTCACAACTGATCTAAGTCATTCTCAAGAAAAATGTCCTAGTTTTATCCGTTAACCACTCTTTCTACCTTTCATCAGCAAACTAATGTCATTGGTGAGTTTTATGGTCGATTTGCGATTGCTCTGTTTCCTAACTTTAGGCCCTCGTGGGTAACAGAGTTAGTAGAATCGCTGTCCTCACCACACTGGGTGGAAGAGATCCGAGTTAGAATCTCGTCACTGACTCCAGGAATTTTTATGGGTCTTTTTCACAACGTGGCTGAGTTAGTCGATCTCAGGCGAGAGTAGCCTGCTTTATTCTCTAGGAAACTTGGGCTTTTCGTCCAGCAAACAGCAAAGCGACCAGAGCAGGCTCAACTTACAGACATAATATGCACGGAACAAGAAGACTTAAGTCGCTCATGCATCTAATTAATTCAGTGGCTTATTTATTATTTTTATAAAGTTTAAATCTTTATAACAATGTGTCAAATGAATGGTTTTAAAAAGTAAAATATGCAATTTTGAAAAAAAAAAAATCAAATTAAATTACAAAAATACAAAATAATTAAATTAAACTTCAATTATTATTAATAAAGACTCCAAACCATCATAAACATATACAACTTATACGATTAAAAATTCTGTATAAGTTGTATATGTTAAGAGGCTGGAGGATGCTATCATCATCCATAGTACTGTGTGTAGGGAGAACAATTAATGTGTGGGGTGATTCTTCTTCACACCCAGTGGCATTGGGCTCAATTTTTGGTGGGGTGGTTTTAGTAAAGACTCCTAACCATTCTAAAATACAAAATAAAAGAATAGGTTTAAAACATTCCTTGGAAAAAGTGAAAATCGCCTCACCTGGAGCCCATTTTTCAACCATCCCCTAAGTTTTTGGAGGGATGGTTGAAAAATACATCACTTACTGCACCTTAACAGTGCAAGTTGCTGTTTACATAGTCAGGATTATGCTTAATTGTTCATTATGAGATTATGTAGACATCAGCATAATTTCTGGAGGGTTTGGGATGTGTCCAACCACACGATTATGTGCGTGGGTTAACATAATCGTCGGTGGGATTTATCTAATCTTATTATAGCTTGCTTGAGCATTGCAATTTCCATCCCATTCACGTTAATGGAGCACTAGTTTCCAATAACTTTTGCTGTTTAAATGGTTTTCAAAAGCTCACCTTCTTCTACAAGACATGTTTGTCTGGTAAAAGAATGTCAATCGGTGTTCACTGCACGCATTTATAAAGAGCACTTCAAAAATGAAATCGTTATTTGTGTAATACGATTCTTCACTTGTTTGTAAGTTGGTTAAAGGAAGCCTTAACGGTTACCATTGGTAACCACGATGATTAATTTCAATAATTCGGGTCCTCTATTATACGGAGACGGCACAGATTCATTTCCAGAAATGTCTAATGGTTGAGGTACCCAGTTTTTCCTTTCTACCATGTGGTCGTGGAAAAGTCATAAAAAGGAGTCAACAGATTGCATTTATGCACTATCTGTGCAGACTGAGTGAACGTTCTTAATGTACAGGAAGAAAAATACTACGCCGATAATTTTTTTTTGTTTAGAAAGAACAGGAAATTATACTTTATTTATTTCTTTGCACATTGAGGGTGCTTTATTTTGTGACGTAAACTGCATGCTTCTTTTTTATTGTTTTTTATATAATCTTTATTGTATACAAAAGTGATATACCCTTCACAGCAACAATGCCAGGGGTTTTACATTGGTTGCTGGACCAATGTATAAAACCTTGGGGGAACTCTTCTCCAGATAGAGTCGTTATGCAATTCTCTTTGCAATGTTCTCTTAAAAATCGGCTGATGAGTCCTTTGAGTTAACTATTTTCAGCAGTTCTTGTGTTGTTTGCAATCGTTTTAATTTATTGGAAGGCGATATTCGTCACGATCAATTAGCACAGACATTCTACCACACTTCTGGGTTATTTCAACTTAACCATTCCTTCAAAACTCTCATTACTGTTTCTCCTGAAACACCAACAAACTCAGTTACTGCTCAACAGGATGTCCTTTAGACCTACAAACACCAAAAATTACTAATTTTTGTTCCATGTCCTTATTAATGTTTGTTTAAAATTGTACAGATTTGTGTCAAAACTATTGTAATGCATAATTTCAAGGAAAATTAACATTACACTGTTCTTATAAAATTTTCTTTAGTACCAATTAATTCATAATGTAATTATACCTGATCCTCCTGTTTATTAATTTATGTTAAACTGAAATCGAGATATATTATATTTATAAAGCAATTAAGAAAAATATGATAGTTTATTATGAATAAGAGATGAACTTTTACCTCTTATTCATAAATGTCGCATCCAAAATGGCAATAATTTTAAGAATTAATATTTTGAACTAAAGTTTATTTAATTAATGAAATTAGGAATATCATTTATTTGAAATCAAATTTAATGAATATTTAAATTTACGTATAGAACCATTTGCGTAATGTAAAAATGTAATATTGTAACTAATTTCATTTAGGAAAATTTCATATTTTCGCTTATTTCTCGAAATTTAAAAAAACACCATTTCATAAAATATATAAATGTATAGTGTGAAATGAGACCAATCAAAAAACCATCAAAAAATTTCATCCCCTTTCTCTTCCCCTCCAAAAGTAAAGTTATTAATTTTAATAATCTTCATCCCACCCCAAGAAACAACAACAACACACAAACAAAAAAGTTAATGGAAAGTATTTATTTACTTAGTCATGAACGCAAAGTAAAATTTAACTTTTTTTTTTTTCAGAACCGATTTTCTAGTTCGTTTCTTTAACTACGAGAAATGTTCCATTAAATAACCATCTTAGAATTTTAATGAAAAGTTTCTGTATTTTTATTTATTGTTCACTCGTTCATGCAAAACTAAAATGGAACCAAATAAATTTCTCTCCTTATTGCAGAACATTAAGTCCCCAAAGAATTTTATTTACACCATTATTTTCACTACTTTATAAACATAAAGTGTGTTAGCTTCATAATGTTAATTTACAAAATTAAATTGTTCTGTCTTTCAGGCCTTGGCAATCTTCGCTGATGTTCGGATGCTTCATAACAACATCAGAAAAGCAGATTTTTCTCTCTTTTTTTTTCTTTCTTTTTTTAAGTAACTTCTCATTATTGCATCCAGTTCCCATTAGGTTGCACCAAAGCACAACGAACGTTAGCAATTGTTAATTAAGACACTTTCTTATTTTGTTGTGGTAAGACTCTGTAGTTCTTGAGTGACAAACGATCCCCTTACAATTAGGGGATCTTCTACTTCGCAAAGTAGAAGATAAAAAAATAAAATAATATACTCGTGTGCGAGTGTAGATTAAAAACTTACTCTCATGACTAAAGTTAGAAAAGACAAATTCCAAAAATAATATCATAAATGTAACTTCGGTTAGTGGACACAACAGGCACAATTTCAGGGATAAGGTTCCTGTTTTCCTAGACTCAGTGTACATATTTGCTCTCGTATAATAATATACACTGAGTGGCCAGATTATTTGATACACCAGCCTTTAGCTTTGGGAAAGAAGCGAAGCTACCATACCTTCAAGTCTGATGTGGTGACTAACGCAAGGTTCGATATGGTCAGAAGAATGTTGGAACCATTAAAGTATTTCGCGGGGGGATGCAGAATTTGTACTTTCGCCTTTGTAGACGGGGGACATGACCAATCGTGGCCAGTAATGCACCAGAAATCTTTTAGAATGCACTAAGAATTCTATTTTTTAAGAGTAGGTGCAATACCGAGGCAACTCATATCACATGAAGCGCAAGATTTTGAGTGTCAGTTCTATTTACAAGAATTTTAGAAGAATTTTAGTCATCATAACCGAACATATTTAGCTACATCATCACTAAAATTGCTAAGATCATGGCGACGTACACGTAAATAATTGAAAACGCATTTTGCTAATTTATTTTTAAATTATCAATATTAATTCAAATTTTTTTATTCTTTATTTTTGTATGCAGGAAATAATTAATTAAAGTATGTTGGTTGACACAAGTGATATCTGTCGGTTGTATAATTACCTCACTCAAGGAAACGAAACAAAATCCCTCATCTAATTTCGTTTTAAATAAGGCTACTTGCAACAAATTCCAGCAAATGATATTGATGAATCGGGCTTGAATGTTTAAGTTTGCAGATGGTACGAAGGTTGGCAGGGTGATTAATGACAGTAATAAAGGTACAAGGTATTAAATAACGAGACTGCTGCAATCAAATGAATATATGTATATAAAATACTCTGTTTCGTACCTTACAAGTTATATCCTTCAAAATAATTGCCTTCAGCTTGCACACACAGTTCCATGCGTTTCTTCCAAGCACAGAAACGTTTCTGGAACTCATCTTTTGTAAGCTCTTTTTTCACTTCGGTCGTATTTTTATTTATTTTTGAATGTTTTCGATGGACTGGAAATTGGTAACCTTAAGTATCATTTTCAGTTTAGGGAAGAGAAAAAAGTCACAAGGGGCTAGGTCTGGCGAGTGGGTGCGTGATAGCACACAAGGGATTTGTTTTTTGGCCGCCAAGTAGCAAACAGAGAGCGCGTTGTGTGCTGGAGTATTCAACGACCCCTCCACAATTCAGGTCTTCATTCGAATTTTTTAACGTAACCTCGAAGAACCTTAATGTAGTATGTTTGATTGACAGTTAGATGGGATGTATTCAGCCATAATAATTCCTTTAATATCGAAGATATCAAGAAGCGTGGTTTTCATTTTTGTTCTAGGTTGTACTGGAACGGCCAACTTTCATTGCAAGTAACAATACTCGAGTCTGGATCTTCGAATTGTGAAAATTGCAGCATCTGCAGACTAAGCACCTGCGATCAAATTTCATTGAGGTGTTTAATGCTTTAAATTGATTGAGCAAGCTCAATGCTGATGGGTGCTTCCTCTTGCTCAGACTAAGCACATGAGATGGCATAAATTCAAATTGAAGATGGATGGTTGCAGCATAGATGTGCGGAAGTTTGGCTTTAGCCAACGGGCGGTTGATTGCTGGAACAAGCTTCCCTGTGTGAAATCTGTGTGCGTCCATCTGTGTTGCTGCGAAAGTGGATAGTTTGAATAAATTCAAAGTAGAACTAGACAAACTATTAGAGGAGATGGACAGATTTTTTTCTGATGTTTTCTTCCTTCATTTGCATCTACTAATGCTATTAGTAATTCTAAGTCAATCTAATATAGAAGCAGGCACCATAATGCTACGAAAACTTTTAACACCAGGCAAAAACCTCATCGAAGAAGAAATGAAACAATAGAGAGATTGAAAAGTCAGAGATAATTATTGGAAATTGTGACAAATACAGTTGACAATCCCGATTTGAAGCAGGACAATCGCAATGTACAAATGGAAATCCAGCAACCCGCTTTATGTCAAGTAGGACAGCGAAAAACCCGCTGTTAATTTTATATTGAATGACATACCATCGGTTAATTTGATTAATTTAACAGAATTCATTCATTCAATTGAATTCCTCATAATAACATCATCATTAAAGGAATCTTTAGTTTCAAAATGAAGGCTTGGCGAGGTGAAGGAAATGGGCTGTCGGTGTTTTTTGTAAATACTTGTTGCACACCTAGAATCACTGTTACTTTCTGTTGATACATTCCAACCTCCAAAATTCCGGAATCACACATTTTTTGGATACGTTTGGGACAATGGGCGAATCTGCTGACTTAGTTCTCGGATCGCCCCCGTGAGTTTCAAGGTTGATAGGATCAGCGCCCTCCCCCACACTGGGTGGAAAAGATCCGAGTTCGAATCCCATCGATTACTGGAGGAATTTTTATGGGCCTTTTTCGCAACGTCCCTGAGCTAGTCGGTCCCAGCGAGGGTAGCATGGTTTTCTCTACTGGAAACTCGGGTTTTTGTTTGTTTGTTTGTTATTTGGTTTTTAGGAGCATTAGCAACTAAGGCCATATTGCTCCTCGGATATGCGGTGGTCATTCCCTTTCCGCATCCTCCGTATTTGGTGGTCACGGGCTCGAACCCCGGTCTAACCAAGAAGCGTGTGCTACGCACTGCTGCCCTGCCCACCTGGCTACGGAGGCGCCTTGAGTTTTTAGTCCAGCAAACAGAAAATCGAATTCAGAACACACGCAATTTGCAGACAGTATACACGAAGCTATTATGGCCTTAGTTGCCGATGCTCCTAAAACCCAAGAACAACAACAGTTCCCTGATTGTCCAGAGCGATGTATTACTCAATTTCTATAAGTTTCACTAATGGATAAAGAACTAAACTCCAGACTGAGCTAGCAATTGATTAAACTCGTTTACTGCTTGGTGAATGTTTTTAAAAATTCCAGATTGCTGTTTGTAAATAACATTTAACAAAGCAAATTTCGCCATTTGTATTTGCTGCTTAAAAGAAAATTAAATAATCCCAGATGACTTTGGCCTTTCGTCGCAACTTTTCGCATTTCTTCTTCCACTTTATTAGTATTGAATTCAATAAAGATGTTTCATTTACTTATTTATTTTTTTAGGATAATTATCGAGATGATTTCTGAAGAGTTTACCGTGTAGTACTTATGACCTTACAAGTAATACAACAAGCGCCATCTTGCGATTAATTACGAAATGAAATAATGCATTATTTTGAAACATAATATCATTTTAAGTTTATTTTATGACGGGAATTCTTTCTTTAATAATATTTTGTTCTTAGTATTGTGAATAAATTTACTTTATTATAAATATCCATTTATATTATTATTTATTTTATATATTACGATCGCTGTTATTTTAAACAGGAAATAAAACAATTAAATCATCCCATAATTCAGAACAAATACGTAACTATTTTCCATAGGCTTAGCTATAATAAAAAATTTAATATTAAAATTCAAAATGATCTTACTAACAAAGTTCTACGCTCTATTCATATTAAATTTATTCTCAGAAATAATCAGGAGGCTACAGGCAATAAATAAAAGCCATTTCTTTAACAGTCATATACATATCTTAAGATATATTCTTAATGTTTCCTCGTGATTAACGCCAACTGGTTTGTTTGATTTTAGAGAGAGATTACAAACAACTTAAGGCTGCTGAGTTCCCTAAAAATAGAGGAAGTAGTTTTGTTAAATATTTTGCGACTCGATTAGATGCAACGATGAAGCTTGCATTGTGGTTATGGTATCTGATTCACGATATAAACGCTCTTAAGTGCTAAGGAGTTGTTTTCGTAGGTTTTTAAACGGTGTAACCATGGAGAAAGTTTCTGATCGTAGTTTTATGCATGAAGAACATGCCGGAAGTCCCAGATATCAGGAAAGTCTATTGTAATGTTAGATAAAGAGGGACTAGCACATTTCCAGTGTAATATATTATGACTCACGACTTCTCTTTGTTCTTGGCATCTGCTTCACACGCAGGCAGGCCAGTAAAGTGAAACGGAGTGTTCACACCTAACTGCTCACTTTCAAAAGGTCTGAACACGAGAATATGGAGCCACTTATCGGAATCAGAAAGTGTAGAAAATAAATTTCTCATTTTTTCGAAAGTTCATTCGCTAGATTATCAACCTTTCACTGTCTCTTATACAGATTGATGATTTTTTTTTTCCCCTGTTGAATATCCGTTTTTTTTTTTTAAACATGGAAAGCCAATGACACATTGAGAGCATTACTGAGATCCCTTCAGAAATTATAAAGCATAAAGAACTGCTCTTGAAGTTTAGGTTCATTGATCTTCTGAACCCGAATTACCATCTAAGATGGCCGTGATTATTGCCATCTCATCGATGAGTGACCGGGCATCCCACTGGTGCGCTTACAGATATCCCATTAGCACGTGACAACTGTTTAATTTTTTTTCCCACCAAGCAGTTAATTGCAAACGGAAAAAAAAAAAATCCTTAAAATGCTTTGTGTAGCATTATTAGCAAGACTTTTATAACTCAAATGTTTGTTTTCTGTTTGTAAATACTGAATTTTTGGGTATTTTGATAATTTATGCAACATAATGAAATCAGTAGATCAATTGGATTTCTATAATCAGCATATAGAATTTACGAGGCAATTCAGAAATGCGTGTCATAAAATTTCCTGACGTCACTTCCGGTATCAGAGATGTGGATACAAAACGTTATTCAAATATCGTTTTTGTTAAAAACTACGCCGTTTTGAAAAAAATAAATCCCAAGAATATTTTGAAATGAATATCATACTATACAAACTCATCCTGTATATAATAACTTATTGTCTATTTGCAAGATAATTAAAATACAGCGTTGAAAGAAAAGTAACTTAAATGATGTCGACTGGTATATTTATCTACTTCATCCTAGAAACATCACACTGAGAAGGACAATATTATGCCACTTTCTAGCACACCCACACACTGTAAAATAGAAACAGCGCAGTTGAATTTGCATTCTGATCACACATTCGGTATTAATATGCATTGTGTTCGCTTGCCTAAGCCCATCAGCACGCTGGGTTGCGACATTTGCTGGAATCTGTTGCAAGCAAGCTTATTTAAAACGAAATTAGATGAGGGATTTCGTTTCCTTTCCTTGAGTGAGGTAATTATACAACCGACAGATACCACTTGTGCCAACCAACACACTTTAATTATTCCCTGCATACAAAAATAAAGAATCCGATGAAATGTTTAGTAAGCAGGTATTAGGGGAGAAGTTCCCAATTTATCGAAGGAATTATGGGGAGGGAAGAGAAGTTTGTCTTGTTAGTATAAACCAATTAAGAATTTATAGTAAACACTTCACGAAATCTGAATTCATTTTGATAAAAATAAATTACCAAAATGCGTTTTCAATTATTTACATGTACGTCGCCATGATCTTAGCAATTGTAGTGAGGCTCAATCTTCTGTGGTTCATGTGCTGTGAGTTGCCTCGGTATTGTACTGGAATAAATAGAGTTCCTAGTGCCTTCTAAATAGATTTTCTGGTGAAGTATATTATGCGAGAGCAAATATGTACACTGAGTCCAGGGAAACGGGAACCTCACCCCTGAAATTGCGCCTGTTGTGTCCACTAACCCAAGATATATATCTTGTAAAGTCCTCTGATTTTTTGTGTATCTATTTCGGAGTATGAACAAAAAAAAAAAAAAGCTATTTATTTTATTTTACCTCACGAAAGTTTGCGCCACTGCTGTCAACCCAGCAGTGTACTTAAAGAGAAGACAAATCTGTACATGGAAATTTATGTACAATAAACTAAATTCATTAATATCGTAATATTATTTAATAATAGTAAAGTAATTAACTCTTTTTTCTCCTACAAGCGTTTTTTTTTTTTTTTCGTCCCCTTCCGTTTCCCATTCTTCTTTCGCACACGAATTTTTTCCTCAAAAATTATCTTGAAAAATGTTTTGAAATTTGTCTTTTGCTGACTGTCATGAGATAAGTTTTTGTCTACACTCGCGTATTATTTTATTTATTATTATTTTTTTTATCTTCTACTTTGCGAAGTTTCCCTAATTGTAAGGGATCGTTTGTCACTCAAGAACTACAGTCTTACCACAACAAAATAAAGTGTCTTAATTAACAATTGCTAACGTTCGTTGTGCTTTGGTGCAACCTAATGGGAACTGGATGCAATAATGAGAAGTTACTTAAAAAAAAGAAAAAGAAAAAAAAAAGGGAAAAATCTGCTTTTCTGATGTTGTTATGAAGCATCCGAACTGCAGCGAAGATTGCCAAGGCCTGAAAGACAGAACAATTTAATTTTGTAAATTAACATTATGAAGCTAACACACTTTGTTTATAAAGTAGTGAAAATAATGGTGTAAATAAAATTCTTTGGGGACTTAATGTTCTGCAATAAGGAGAGAAATTTATTTGGTTCCATTTTAGTTTTGCATGAACGAGTGAACAATAAATAAATAAAAATACAGAAACGTTTCATTAAAATTCTAAGATAGCTATTTGATGGAAAAATTCTCTTAGTAAATAAACGAACAAGAAAATCAGAAAACAAAAGTTGAATTTTAGCCATAACTAAGTAAATACTCTCCATTTTTGTTGTTGTTTAGAGGAGAGGAGAAAGGGGAAGCATTTTTTTGATGGCTTTTTGATTGGTCTCATTTCACACTATACATTTATATGTTTCATGAAATGGTTTTTTATTAGATTTCGAGAAATAGGTGGAAATATGAAAGTTTCCTAAATGCAATTAGTTACAATATTACATTTTTACGTTTCGCAAATGGTTTTATAGGTACATTTAAATATTAATTAAATCTCATTTCAAACATAAAATAAATTCCTATTTTCATTAATTAAATAAACTTTAGTTCAAAATATTAATTCTTTAAATTATGCTGCCATATTGAGAGCGATTATTGTGAATAAGAGGTAAAAGTTCATCTCTTATTCATAAAAAAATTTCATCTTTGTTAATTAATTGCTTTTATAAATGTATCTCGATTTCAATTTAACAAGAAATAATATACAGCAGGAATTTAGGTATAATTATAATATGAATTAATTGGTACTAACGAAAATTTTATAAGAACAATGCAGTGTTAATTTTCTCTGAAATTACGCATTATAATAGTTTTGGCACAAATCTTTACCAATTTTAAACAAACATTAATTTGGACATGGAACAAAAATTAGTCACTTGTGCTGTTTGGGGAATATAACAGATTGATAACGTGTCTTCTACATTTGTTTGCTTACTGCATTGAAATTAGAGTATAGTGTTACCCCGCTTTGTTCTATTTACAGGCATCCCAGTAGTGACTGAAGAAGCAAGAGTTTCTTCAAAGATAGGGCGCAGAAAAGGAGTGATTACATTTCGTAGGTCGAAAGGACAACCTGTTAAGCAGTAATTGAGTTTGTTGGTGTTCCAGGAGGAGCAGTAATGAGTTTTGAAGGTATGGTTGAGTTGAAAAAACCCAGAATTGTGATAGAATGTCTGTGCTAAGTGATCGTGAAGAATATCGCCTTCCGGTAAATGAAAACGTTTGCACACAAAACAAGAACTGCTGAAAATAGTTAACTCAAAGAACTCATCAGCCCATTTTTAAGAGAACATTGCAAAGAGAATTGCATAACGACTATCTGGAGAAGAGTCCCCATAGAAAGACCAATGCTTTGCTTATACTCTGAAGGCAGGAACCGAATTCACAATAAGTAAAATGAGAATTTTATCCAGATTATGTGCAAGGTGTTGTACAAGGTGGTTGGTGTGTCAGTAATACCTTGGGGATATTTTAACTATTATAAAACGGGTCCCCTAATTAATATACCAATCAAGTTCAATCACGCTGGCTATATAAATATTCTGGTTGATGACGTTGTCTTCTACGGAACACCCATGAATGCGGTACTCCTGTGTTCAACATGACAGCTGTCCATTACTTACGGCCTGTACTGTTTTAAACTTGCCCGAGGAACACGGTGTAATGGTAGGGCATTTAAATTTGACTGCGAAATCCCCAAATTTAAACCTAATATACAACGTATGGAAATCAGATATCTCTTCAATGGAGAGCGAAAATCCAACAGCATTCAAGAAACCGGAGTGAATTTCGAGCTGAATTGTTTTTAAAATGGACTAATATTGATAAACTAATTGAGAGGTTTAGTCGAAGCCCTAACACGAGAATTCATGAAATTATTCAGGCTAAAGAAGGCATTACACGTTATTAATTGAAAACTTACACATGTAACTTCTTTTTTCCAGGAGAGTGTTTACTTTTTAGCCGCGTTCATAAACGCGTATGGCTTGTATTGTCTATACTCTTTTCATCCGTATATCCGTCCTCATGTAACATTCTGACTTCCGTTGGATGGATTTTAATGAAATTTCGATCTTTTCTAGCTCTGCGAAACTAAAGTCTAATTCTCTTTTCAAAGTCCATCACCCCCATCCCCAAAGTTTCAATCTACAGAAATATTTTTATTCATAGGAAAGAAGGTCTTATGCAAAAAGGAGAGGAGGGAATCATCAGAGGGCAGCACTGAAACAATAAAAACATGCACTTTACATCACAAAATAAAGCAGCCTCAATGTGCAAATAAATAAAATATAATTTTCTGTCGTTTCAACAGAAAATTATCTACGTAGTATTTGTCTTCCAGTACAGTACGAATATTCACTCAGTCTGCACACATTATACATGCAAAAATGCAATTTGTTGACTAATTTTTATGACTTTTCCAAGCCCAGACGGTGGAGAGTAAAAACTACTTGCCTCACAGCAGTTTTATAGAAATGCAACTGCGCAATCTCCATATTACAGATGGCCTGTATTATTAGAAATAATTATGATTATTGCCAATGGTAACTACTAAGACTTCACTTGAACATCCTGCAAACAAGTGAAGATTCGTATTACACAAACAATGGCATCCATTATTGCAATATTCTCTATATATATGCGTGCAGAGTGCATCGAAGAGCAATTCAAAAAACAAACCTCTGTATTGCTTTTCATGCAGGCAGCATAGCTGGAACACCGGGCTTTTGAGGTTATGATCGTTATGAAGACAGTTATAGTCGTAGTAGAGCTCAGGCTCTTTTCTTATACTGTATTTGTTATTTTAGGATGGTTGTATGGCCACTCCAACCACCCCTCCAAAAATTTAGCCCAGTGCTACTGTTTGCATGATACCCGAAGAGTAATTCAAAAAACAAACCTGGGTATTACTCTTCATGCAGGCAGCATTGCTGCGACACTGGGCGTTTGAGGTTGATGGTAATTATAGTTCTATTTGAGCTAACATTCTTTTCTTATATTTGTTATTTTAGAGTTATTGTATGTCCCCTCCAAAAATTTAGCCGAGTGCTACTGCCTGCATTGATGCACGAAGATCAATTCAAAAAATAATTCTCAATATTGCTCTTCATGCATGCAGCATTGCTGCAACACTGGACTATTGAGGTTACGATTGGTGAATTTGTCTGCATTAATACTTAAAGAGCAATTCCAATAGCTGTTTATACAGAAAGTATAGCTGGGACACCTTAAGGGCAGCCCGGGACTGTTGTAGTCCTAGTATAACTGAGACTCTTTTCTTATATTAGTTTTTTTAAGGTGGTTGCACACCCACCTACAACCACCTCTCCAAAAATTTAGCCCAGTGCTACTGCCGGCATTGCTGCACGAAGAGTAATTCAAAGAATAAACCTGGTATATTACTCTTCATGCAGGCAGCATTGCTGCGACACTGGGCAATCCAGGTTATGATTGGCGAGTTTGTCGAAGCTATTAACATATACAAGTTATACAGAATTTTTAATAGTATTTTACTGATAATTGATGATTTTAATTTAATTTAATTGCTTTTTTTAATTGTTTATTTATTTTTATTAAAACCATTCATTCTACACGTTATTATAAAGATGAAAGATTAGAAAAATTAATGAATAAGCCATTTAATTAATTTACCAGTTGGTTTCACGAATTTTTAATAATTTATATTTTTAAAAAGATATTTAAAACGTGTTTTATGTCTTAAATATAACTATAACGTAACTTATTTATTCATGTTGCTCTTGGCAGTGACACACTAAGAGTAATTCAAAATATCTGGCAGTATAGCTGGGACACTGGGCTTTGAGGTTATAATGATGGCATTCTTCAAGCTGATAACATATACAGCTTATACAGAATTTTCTTAATATTAATATAAATTTTTCATTTGATTAAAGAGCTATAATCATATAAAACTGGTATTCTGGCATGTGGAGAACAACTTAATCACTTGTGTGCGGTGAATATTGCACGTTCTTTTCGAATCTATTTTCTAATGCATCCTGTCCAGATATGTTATAATCGTTCTCAGGTGATGTCTACATGAATGTCTACATGTTCTTTGTGGACAAGTGTCAATTTATGAGATCGATTATGAGAAAATCCCAGTTTTATGTGATGTTAATTTTTTTAAAATATGTTAAAGCTTATTTGAATGCATTTCCAGTCTCTTTTCATTCCTTGTCTTTTGCTGCTGGACAAAGAATGGTTTCTCCTGGACAAACCAAAGAGAAATCCCTCTGAAGAGTTGGTACCTTGACGTGGTTCAGAGGCTTTCTACTAAACCCAACTGACAGCTATTGTACCTGCTGACATTTGTAGTTGGTGTTAGGTGGTCTTCTGAATAAACACCTTTGCACACGTTTAAATTTTAATTATTATCAGTAAGAGCTGTGACGGTTTCAAAGGTTCTGTGTAAGGATAGAGCACGAACTGAACAAGAAATGTTTTGAAACTGCTGAAGTATACAACGTAGAACACTTTTATATGATTTGATTATATTTCGATTACCCACAAAAGGTTATTAAAACTGGTATAATTTCGGCATAATCAGAAGATCCTTCGTTAGATAAAGACTTGTTTAAAATATACATTTTTTTTCTTTTTTTTTTTTTTTTTTTTTAGATGCAGGAGAGACTTGCGTCTCTCCTGCATCTCAAAAAAAAGATACCGAATTTTGCACCTGTATATTATGTCTGTAAATTGCGCCTGCTCTACTCGATTTACTGTTTGTTGGATGAAAAACACAAATTAACAGGAGAATAAACGATGCTACTCTCTTCTAAGATCGACCAACTCAGCAACCTTGCGAAGAAGGCCCGTAAGAATTCTTAGTGTCAATGACGAGTTTCTAACTCGGATTTCTTCCAACCGGTGTGGTGAGGACACCGAATCTATCTACTAACTCTTTTACCCACGAGAGGTAAAAGTTATGAAACAGAGCAATCGTAAATGGACCATGAAACTCACCAATGATGATGGAAGGGTTAACGGACAGAACCAGACTCTTCATTGTTTTCATTTGCAGTATCAGACTATTCCAGGACTATCACAAGGACTGAAAGGGTTGTCACTTTCTTTTATTTAAGATGATTGTGAGGCAGCATTTGGAATCTTGTTTCCAGGTGTTGGAGGTCACACAGGAAGAAAAATTTTGAGCCGAGCAGGCATAGCAGAAGTTGAGTGAAATTTCTTTTTTATCACTTGACCGAGGATCCCATATTGACCGTGTGAATGCCGCAGGTGACGAATTTGCATGAATGTGATATGAGACATTTCTATTACCAAATTTAGTTTCGGGAAGTGCTCTGGAATCGGATGACATTTAAAATATTTGATTTCGATAGAGCTGGCATCATTTTGTTCTTGAGAGAGTCACGATGGCTGTTAGACGCCGAAATTTGACTTACATTTGGAAATGTTTGCAGTAGAGCGTGATCTCGATCTGATACAACAATCTTCACATCGTTCTTGAACAAAAGTCGATCACACACGGAACAGGCTGAACCGAAATTATTATCCAGGAATGTACGTTTAAACTGTGCTTCGATGCTTCTGTGTTTCTTAAAATCCTGTTGCTGCTCCTGCTGTGGATTACGTGTTGAACGATTTTATGGAGTACTTCTGGCAGTCGGTTTTGGTTGCTTCGCTTTTCGTTTGCGACTGGGCTTCGAGGACTCTTCATTGTTTTCATTTGCAGTATCAACTTCCATTTCTCCTTTCAATTTCACTTCTAACATTTCTTGGGAGATGTGGATGGGAATTCTCTGGCTTCTTTGTTCAACTCCATCGCACGCTGTAATTTCTCAATCTGTCGAAATAGCTAAGATCTGTCCTTTGTACTCGATGGAGGGGATTTTGGTGGATGCATTGAACGTATATATGTTCCCAATACGCCTTACAACGCTCACTATTTGTCTTCGGCATGTTGAATTCGTTTCTGTCGAATTTTTGTTTTATTAAATACGGTGTAGAATGACACAATCAGGAGGGGTACTGATTGGCTCATGCGTCTCTCGTGCGTGGTACAATGGTGGGGATGGATCATTTTCTGTCGCATTTTCTTGACGATTTTTATCAATCCAAGAACGCCTTGTACATTACATGTGCTGTACGCTTTACAACGCTCACTACAGCAAATACCAGCTTTACAATTTGTTCGCTGTACGATGAAATCACTTAATTGTGGACACTTATAACAAGACACCCTTCCCCATACGATACGTAGTAAGCCGTTAATTGTGATCACGGAAGGAATATTAACCACAGGCTATCTGTACTTTTATAGATTTACAGTTTATTACCTTACAAATTAACAAAATTAAATGATATGTGAAAATCGGAAGAATATTTTTCACAGTTTAACAAAGGAAAAAATGTAACTATTATTAACCAAGGCTGATGCTGCTTAATTGAAGTAATCACACGAGAGCCGAGACATTGTCTAGTACGATAGCTTGCTGTTCTGACTGTCTGTAATGCGTTTTGTCAATCCACGAAAGCAAGTTACTCCCATTTGAAAACTGGAGCGCGTCTAAAGAAGTTTCACTTCAAAAACAGAATTTCTAGAAAGATTTCTTCGAAGAGTAACAATAAAATTAAAAAGGGGGGGGGGGTATATTATCACGCTAGGAGAGAATCAAGAGAACATTTTAGGGAATACCACAAGATTGGGTCTTGTGAAGCGGTCATTAGAATAAGTTTTCTTCCACAGTGGCCGTTGCCAACAGTTGGTAAATTTCAAATGTGAGTTGAATAGCCACATTTTTGGAGATCTGAAGATATTAATGATAGAAATGTTTGACATTTTTCGTATTGGCAGAAATTAAAAACAGTCGCTTTTGCTTGCATCATTGAACAATTCTAAAATACTAATATTGTAAAAGTAATATTAAACCCTCGTTGGCGAGAATCGCCGTCCTCCTCACATCGGATGGAAAAGACCTGAAGTCGAGCCCCATCGATGACGTGAGGAATTTTTATGGCCCTTTTGCACAACGTGGCTGAGTTAATTGGTCTGAGACGAGGAAACCATGGTTTTTTCACCCGGAAACTTTGGGTTTTCGTCCAACAAATAGAAAATCGACCTCACAACACACAATTTAGAGACAGTACACAAGGAGTAGTATGGCTTTAGTCACTGACTGATTGTCCTAAAAACCTACAACCAGTAATACTAAGGCCGAACAGATTTAAAAGCGAACCCAACTTCAAATAAGGAAATTAGGTCGGAACTGGCCTTGTCAAGTACTCTGCACAAGCTTCTTGTCGATGCATACTTGGCCATTCGAGATTTAGTGCTTACTTCACTGAATATCGTGAATAACAGTAGAGATTGCTTCTACACGGATGGGATACACTTAAATAGAAAGGGTGCAAGAATATTTGCTGATGCTATCGAGGCAGTGTTAGGTGGGTCGGAAAACTGCAAGCTTGGGGGGAGACAAAGACCAATAGATTAACAGTAGCCACTGGTAGAGGTGAAAGAGTTTCTTGTACTGCTTCTATTGGAATGAGCAGAAGCCTGAAAAACAAGATGCAGGATATTTCAGAGACTGCTGGGAGTCATTGCGGTACAAGTAAACACATGGGTTGTGTTAGGGTAGCTAAGAAAAAGAACAGGTGCAGGTATACTTGCGTGTACACCAATGCTAGGAGTTTAGTAAATAAATTTGATGAATTTGAGGTATTGCTCAAAACATCAAAGGCAGATATTGTTGGGATATCAGAGACGTGGTGTCACACAGATATAAGGAATGCAGAACTGGAATTTGGGGGAGTACAACGTCTACAGAAAGGATAGGAAGGGAGGAGGGGTTATGCTATTAGTTAAGAAATACATAAAATCCAAGGAAGTGAAGCCAGTGGACATCGCTGGACAGTGCAGTGTCGAGTCAGTTTGGTGTGACATAAGCATTGGGAGATGAAAATTGAGAGTAGGAGTGTGCTGTAGGCCTAATGACTCTGATGAGTATAATAAGAAACTGTACAGGGAAATAGAGTGGGCCAGTAAATCAGAGAGTCTTATAATGGGAGATTTTAATTTCCCAGATATTGACTGGAATTTGTGGGTTGGTCACTTAAACACTAGCAAGGCTTTTGTGGATTTATTGGATGATTGTTTTCTACATCAGCATGTTCGTGAGGCAACTAGAGGGAGTAATACTCTTGATTTAATTATCAGCAGTGATTCTTCATGCATTAAGAATCTGTAGCTAAATGAACCACTTGGTGGCAGTGATCACAGTGTGCTGAAGTGGGAGTTACTCAAAGAGGTAACTACCATTAGGGGTAAAGGGAAGGGTTATTGCTTCCGTAAAGGCGACTACGATGGACTGAGACAGTATTTAAATTCTATACAGTGGGACCAACTGATGATGTTACCAACAGCAAATGCAAAATGGGAAGCATTCATAGAACTTATCTTGGAAGCTACTAGGCTTTACATACCGACTAAGAAATATTGTTCAAGGTTTAGGCCTAAATGGATGTCAAATGAACTAATGAGACAGATGGCAGAGAAGAAAAATGCATGGGATACTTACAAATTAACATATGACACAGAAGCCTATGATACATACAAGTTGATCTGTAACAAAGTTACAAAGGAGGTTAGGCAGGCGAAGGCAGATTAGGAGAAATCTTTGGCAAGGGATGCAAAGGAAAACAGCAAGAGTTCTTTACTTATGTAAACTCTAGAAGGAAGGAGATGAATCAGATTGGTCCACTTGATATCGATGGGTCAACCGTTGATGATCCTGCTCAGGTAGGCTAACAAACTTAATGAATATTTTGCATTGACATTCACACATGAGGAGTTATTCAGCGAGGGGAATGCCAGAGGTGTATTCAACTCTAGCAGTAAGCTAGAGAATCTTGAAATAACTGCGAGTAAAGTGAAGGAGAAATTGTTGAAGATAAACACAAGAAAGACACTCGGGGTGGATGGTATCTATCCAGTTATATTAAAGGAAGTAAGCAAACCCTTAGCCATAATTATGAGAGCTTCCTTGGACTCAGGGGAGGTACCCGTATACTGGAAATGTGCAAATGTGACCCCAATTCACAAAGGAGGATCAAAGGCTGACACAAGTAATTATAGACCTGTGAATTTTAGTTCTGTTCCAGGAAAATTAATGGAGGCACTGGTTAAAGAAGCACTGCAGGATCATTTAGACAAGACTTCAGCTATAGCTCGGACACAGCATGGTTTGGTTAAGGGGAAGTCTTGCCTGACCAATTTGATTGGATACTATGATGCAGTTATAAAAGAACTGGATGCAGGGAATAACTTTTATATTATATGAATTTATATAGATATAAATCCATATAGATATAAATATTTATATATATATAGATATAAATATCTTGGATCTTAGAAAGGCTTTTGATACTGTTGCACATGGAAGACTGCTGCAAAAATTGGAGCAGTGTGGCATTGGAGGCAAATTGCTGCTGTGGATAAAGGGGTGGCTGAGCGGAAGAAGAGAGAATGGTAATCAATGGACACTGCTAGTCGTGGACTAATGTTATTAATGGAGTCCCTCAGGGCTCAGTGTTGGGTCCATTATTGTTTTCTGTGTTCATAAATGATATTGATGAGGGTATATCAAGCTTAATGTCGAAGTTTGCAGACGATACAAAGGTAGGCACGGTTGTCAAGGACACTACTGACACTATGTTGCTGCAAGAGGATTTGGAAAGGTTGAGCAGATGGGCTGAGAGGTGGCAAATAATGTTTAACATTGACAAATGTAAAGTACTACATATGGGAAACAGCAACCCCAGAGCAACGTATCAACTCTGTGGTACTACACTGACAGTGGTAGAGAATGAAAGGGACTTGGGGGTGGTTGTGCAGGTAAATATGAAGTTCTCTGAGCAGTGCAGACGGGCTGCAAGAGTAGCGCATGGTGTATTGTTAATGATATATAGGAATTTATCCAGCAGGGATAAGGAGGTGATTATTCCATTGTATAAGGCGATGGTCAGGCCACACCTAGAGTACTGTACACAGGTCTGGAGGCCTCATTTCAAGAAGGATGTAGAGCTGCTGGAACGAGTACAGAGAAGGGCAACAAGATTAGTGAATGGAACAAAGGGGTGCTGTTACGAAGAAAGGCTTAAGTTTTGCAAATTACAGTGTATGGAGACTAGACACCTGCAAAGTGATCTGATAGAGGTGTATAAAGCCTTGAATGGTTTAAGCATGCTCAATGCTGATGGGATTCTTCTTCTAGCTCAGAAAAATCACCTGAGAGGGCATAAATTCAAATTGAGGAAAGACAGATGTAGGATAGACGTGCGGAAATTTGCCTTTAGCCAGCGGGTGGTTGGTTGGTGGAACAGACTTCCATCCCTTGTCGTGGAGGTTGATAGCCTGAATAACTTTAAGGATCAGCTGGATAGATATTTTGAACGAGCCGAGAGGTGAAGTGGAAGTGTTTTTTTTTTTTTTTTTTGTTTTTTTTTTTGGCTGATGCTGCATAAGCTTGCTTTCTTGCATCAAATGCCTATGCTAATGCTAACATCCGTTTATCCTCAACCTTGTCATTATAGACCCCAGTCCATAGAGATACACATGCGACATTGCCCGATTACAGATGTTTTTTTTTTCCGTTCACGCTGCTCTCTCGGAGGCCATGGATATGCCACAGAAACTTACTGCACACCACAACATCCCCTCTAGATTCCTGTAATGTTCACACATAAGAGCGCCGTTCCCATGCCTCGTGTGGTGTTCTCCTTATGAACTCCCATTGGTGCTGAAACGCATAAATTAGAATAGCGTGATTTTGGTCCAGTCCTCCGACGTTGCGATCTTACGTTCCCGTAACTTCCATTCTTGCAGACATGTATGCCTTAGTCATGATCTAGGTGGACTCTCTGTGATACCGCAATATCCACGCTTCGATGTATCCGGATGCACTTTTATTATTATTATTAATATCAATTTATTTTCCGAAGAAATGTCCCTTCACAGCTATGCAGCTAGAGGACATTAGTTACATACAGAGATAAAACATAAAATACAGACAAATACATTGTATACAGAGCCAGATACAATATACGGCCTTAAACAGCCACTGGTGAAGATCCAAAAACATAAAGTTACAACAAATACAAAAACATAAAGTTACAACAAATAAAAGTGCATACGGATACATTGGAGTGTGGATAGTGCGGCATCACATAGAGTCCACCTAGAACATGACTAAGGAATACATGTCTGCAAGTATGGAAGCTCTGTATGTTCTGTCCTTGCAAAGTTTCTCAACGTCTATGGCTAATCTATTAAATATCTGGAAGGAGTTGTGTGGAAACATGTTGTCCAGGGAGGACATGCTACGCAGCTTTGATCTGTATGGGGAGGTGTTGGACTGGCATCTTCTACTGTCGGACGGTCTGGCGATGATATCCCAAATATCGGGTGACTTCAGTTTTCCGGATAGAAGCTGAGAGAGGGTAAGAAGGTTCCTAGAGATGATGAGATACCTCCAAGGAAGCGTATTAAGATTGGTGACCAGAACAGATTTTGAGATTGTAGGTGTTAGCCCGGCAACCCTATTTAGCCATTTCAAGATCCAGAATTCCAAGGAGAGGAACCTGGCTTGGTATGATGAGGGTGCTGAGTACCATATAGTCGAGGCATATAACGGAATTGGGAAAATGCAACGAAGAATGTATTTGATGATAAGATCCGGGTTATGGAAGTTGGAGATCTCTTGTTTTACTGCCCATAAAGCCGAATATGTTTTCGTTCGAGTGGCATTAAAGTGAGGCAAGAAGGTGAGGTCTTTGTCCCAGATGATACCCAAATCTTTATGTTGGGTGACTTTTTTAACTGGAGAGTTCGCTATAATGATGTTCACATCGTTGGTATTTTTCTTCTTGGTGATAGAGAGTTGTGCAGTTTTCTCTTTATTAATGGAGAGCCCAATCGCATGAAGGTAGTTTTCCAGTTCATGTAGCTGCCGGTTGGAGCTCACAGTAATAGACTGGAGAGACTGGGGGCATTTTGTGATGACGAAGAACTTAATATCATCTGCGTAGGTGGTAAAATTAGTACGGTTTGATAGGAAGAGTTCTAAAGATGCGGCGAAGAGGGCGGCAGAGAGAACGCCCCCTTGTGGGAGCCCTCTGGAGCAGAGAATGTGGTGATTATGGTTTTGATTTCTGATCTATAGAGTCCTGGACTGAAAGAGGTTCCTAAGGAGAACTAGGATGTTGCCAGAGATTTTAAAGTAGTTGCACAGTATGGTACATAATGCATGGGTGGACAGATTGTCAAAGGCCGCCTTAATGTCAAGGAACACAATATCCAGTTGCTCTTTGTTGCTTAAGGTACTTTCAATTCTGAACAGTGTGTCCAAGAGGTTGGTGATCGTGGAACGTCCAGGTAGAACACTATGGAGGTTTGTGGCTGAACATGTGATGGGTGAGAGCAGGAAGTATGGCTTTTTCCAAGATTTTGAGGAAAGTGCATCCTACGGAAATTGGTCTGTAGTCATTAGGCGATTTTGGGTTAGACTTTTTTGGAACGGGAGAAACATAATGTGTTCCAGATAGCAGGGTACACTCCTGTTACGAGGACGGAATTGAATGCATCAAGCAAGAGGTCAATGATATATACACTACATATTTTAATCATGAAAATAGGGAATCCATCCGGGCCAGTGGTAGACTTGTTGGGAAGACTGTTGATGACCTCAGTAAGGCGTTCCTTTGTGATGGCAATTTTATCCAGTGATGTCTGGTTAGCTGGTGGATTAACTCGAATAAAGGGGTTTGTAGCAGATAGGGGCTTAGTTGCGAGCGAGTTAGCCCATGCGTGGAAGATGTCAGTGGTCATGGAGGACTGTTGGTTCTTGTTGGTGAAGATTCTTTTCCCAAGTTTCATTCTGTGTGCAATCCAGTCGTTCTGCGCCTTCCTCCGAATGCGTAGGAAGCGTGCCCGATGTTTTTTATAGAGTTGGTAGTCGGCTAGATCCCGTGTTCTTTGCCACTTCCTGTATAGTTTCTGTTTGATGATGAAGGCGAGTTTTGCGTCGCTGGTAAACCAGTTCTTGGTCCTGGGAGACAGGCGTACAGATTTGGAGGCTCCTTCACAGGCGATGTCTTTTAACAAGTTAGCTAAATTGGTAAGTGTTTTATCAGGGTGGCTAGCAGCAATTTTTGTCCAGTCTGTAGCTTTTAGTCTTTGTAAGATGATTTGAGGTTGCATATATTTTAATGAGAAGATCTTGAGTTGGGATTCTTCATGTCATGTTCAAGTTGTCGGGGAGAGCATAGGCTTTCACTATCAAAGGAAATTGGGAGGTGATCTGACGCAAACTTAAAAATCGGCGTTGTGAGAGTGAGATGGTCAAGGTTATGGAATAAGAGGTCGAGGTTTTGATGTCGTCTTGTAGGTTGCGTATGGGTTAGTCTAAGGCCTAGAGATGAGAAGGAGCGTACGACGTCCTTCATAGCAGCTTCGTGTTTTGGGGAGGGCATGTTGAAGTCTCCTAAAACAAAGGTGAGCATGTGAGGCTTGAGATGGGTTATAATCCAGGTAGTTAACTCATCCCTTGTGTCGGGATTATGGTCAGGAGGTAAATATACCGCTACAACTTGAGTTCTCACTTGTTTAACTTTAAAAATTGCAGAAATGGCTTCAAATGCAGGGGAGTCGCTGAGTTGTGCACACACAAGGTGATGGATGTCTTTGTAATGATGGAGACGCCACCTCCACGTTCTGAGGTCCCTGCCGTTGCAAACATTTCTGTAATGGTGGGGAGTGGCCAAGTGGGTGAGTTGTCTTCCATGGTTAAGCCAAGTTTCCTGGATACAGATGAAATCATATTCGTCGAGCAGGAGGAGAGATTGCAGAGGGGCCAATTTGTTAACAATACTGCGCACATTTTGCGAGAAGACCTGATTGTGGAGCATGGATGGAGGTTTTTGGAATAGATGATTGCTATTGTAGAGGACGAGTAAGCAGGGATTGCTGAGGGGATGGCCTTTTTTCGTCAGAGAAAGGTCTGATAAGTATGCCTGGAGGCCAGAAGTCGGGATCCAGAACTTTTTCGTAGGCAGAGGGTGAACACCTCACTAGAAATGAGGCGTAGCCAGTTTGCCTAGTTTTAAGCTGTTTTACTTCGATGGGGACATTGTGTTCTACAAGAAACATTCTCTTTATGGAATCGGGGCTTGTTGAGGGTCCAAACTTTATTTGTTGTAACTTTATGTTTCTGTACTTGTTGTAATTTTATGTTTTTGTATTTGTTATAACTTTATGTTTTTGTATCTTCACCAGTGGCTGTTTAAGGCCGTATATTGTATCTGGCTCTGTATGCAATGCATATGTCTGTATTTTATGTTTTTTTCTCTGTATATAACTCATGTCCTCTAGCTGCATAGCTGTAAAAGGACATTTCTTCGGAAATAAATTGATATTAATAATAACCAACCCAGATTATTTTCCAGTAGATATCCGACATCAGTGGATTCGGTTTCTTTCGTCAACTGAACTGTTTCCCGGCAGTACTTTTGAGGGACACGTTTCATTTCCGACAGTATCTTTATGTGACATCAGTGTTCTCCGATTGTACGTTTTACCTTTCGTTCGCGTTCTTTGAACTGAGAAATTGGAATTTATTTCTACGGATGTGCCACTCGTGAGGCGAATGAAACTTTCTCACGCCTGCACCTTCAGATCCAGATGTGGAAGTTCCATGCTGAAAGCGAAAAGGGTTCTCCACAGACCGCTGTTTCAGTTTAAGTAGAGCGCAGTTATCCAGACTTGCAAACTGAAACCTGACAATAAAATCTGAATTAGTTTTACTTGAAGTTTTGCTTGTTTTTAGTTACCGCTTTTATTTTCCACATTATTTTCAACATATTCTAAATTATCCCTTCCTTTCTTCTTCCCCAAAACGAATTTCATCTTTAATATGCAGTAGAACCCGGATAAGAAGTTTTCCAAGCGATTACAGGTTTATAACTTCTTACTTGAAAAAATTCTTAGAAGGGAAAAATAACTTAAAGGTACGAAATATTAACTAAACAAATAAAAACGAAAAGATACACATAAGTTAATGATCATTTTTAAGTTTATAGATACTTTACTCTGCCTAATGCAAACATTTTTAAACTAAGCGTTTCTAGTTGTTTACGTTCTGTTCATTGAACTAAGTTTTAAGTTGGAAGAATGAGTTCCTTCGAAGTTTCAACATACCTTAAAAGTTCACAATTACAATAAGATAGAGCAACAATCCACTAAGTAATTCACAACTTAACAGGACCGTTCCTGTGCCTCGTTCCTTGGTTGTATCCCCAAAGAAAGGTATCGAGAAAAGGTAACATTTGTCTTCTCCCTCAGCGAAGCTTTGTTTATTTTGTTTGGAGGTAGTGCAATATCAGGGCAACTCGTTGGGGAGGTATTCACAAAAAATCGATGCCATTTCACCCGCTTCGTTTTTTTTTTTTTATTATGAATTAAATGTTGGTCGGCACTAACTTGCTCCATTACAAAAATGTTTATTTTGTTTAATATTAAAAATAAAGAATTTCTGTATTCGAATAATATCCAGTTCTTTAAAGGACTGCATATCCGAGTGGTCAGGTAACAGAGGGCAGTATTACACGCTATTTTGAGTAGACCGTGGTTCGAGCTTTTGTGTACTGTCGATCTGCTAACCCGCACTGGGCTAGATTATGGCAGATTATGGTCCAATTTGCTCAACATCAATTGTGCAGAAAGTTTCCATCGTGCAATGAATTGATAATGGCTGCAGTTTATTTTATTATTATTTTCTTATATTTCTTCTTCTTCTTCTTCTTGGTCCTTAGCTGGCAGCTGGGGGAGGCGGTTGGCCACGCAACCAGTATGCTGCTGTAGGTGCCGCAGGGTTTCGGACATGCTCTGTGATGTTCTTCCATACTTTACCATCCATGGCGTCAGTCCTGGCCTGGTTAAGGTCGAGACGTCGGCTCTTCAAATCATTTTCCACTTGCTTGGCCCACGTTTTCCTAGGCGCGGTCCGTTGGATGCTCCATTGGGTGGGTCGTTGTCTCCAAAGGAGTGTGGATGGTATTCTGTTCGTGCCCATTCTACATACGTGGCCAAACCATCTAAGCCTTCGCTTCTGGATTTGGTCGGCAATGGTTGGTTGCTGTTGGCATCTGGTGCGGATTATTATTATTATCTTTATTTTCTCCTAAGAGACACCCGCTTACAGCTATTAACCAGGGGGTGCACATTCATATATGCAAATATAATTTATATACATAATTATCTATTTATAATTTATACAAATCAGTCTTTATAAATTATACAAAGTCTAAATTATACATTTTCTAAAGCATACATTGTCTAATTAATTATATTATACACATCATTGCCTTATTTTACATGACAGGCAGATAGAAAGAGAGCACAAGCATAATTTACAAGGAATTAGAGAATGTTCACATCTACACCACTATTTACATCGAGTTCACAGAAAGAGAAGACGTCCAATATAAACATAACAGGAGCAAAAACGGTCCCGACCAGTTCGTTCTTCATTTCCTGCATTCTCATTTGTTTCCCTCAGTCGGCATCACTCAACATTTATAGGTGGAGTAATGCCTTTTGAAACACTTCAGTCCTGTATCTCTTCTCTGCGCAAAGCCTTTCTGGGTCTGCTTGTAGATCGTTGAACATCTTAATGGTGTTCAAAGGAAAAAATCGCCGAAGGCTTTCCAGCTGTGTGAGCGCGCTACTGATTGGAAGGGACGTTGTTCTATTCTCCAACCTTTGCGTCATGCGGGGTTGAGTCAGCAGGTGGTCAGTTTTCGGCGAGTGGACTCTCCCGGTCAGTAGTTTTGCAAGAGTGAGGATGTTCTTGGTGACAATAATGTGAGACCAAGGCGTGACATCCAAGTTGGCATATAAAATGGTTCTTGAGATTGTAAATGGCTGCGCAGTCATCCTGTTTAACCATCTCAGCATCCAGTACTCTAAACCCAGGAAAGCCTTGATGGTAGCATCTGGGGCAGAAGACCAAATCTGAGATGCGTAGAGAGGGATGGGGATGACACATCTTAAAATATATTGTTTAACAAGGTCAGGGTTCCTGATACCTACTAGTTCTTGTCTGGAGGTCCATAGCGCTGCGTAAGTTTTCTTCTTTACATATCCGAAATGGGGTGTGAAGTTTAGCTTTTCGTCCCATTTCAGACCAAGATCAATATGTGTCCTGACTTTTTTGACCACACTGCCATTTACGCGTATTGATATGTGGTTTTTAAATACCTTGTTGGTGAAAACCATTTGAGCTGTCTTGTGTTCATTTAGTCGAAGCCCCATGCAATTAAGGTATTCTTGCAAACTCGGCAATTTTGGAGTTTGCTTCGTTGTTGCATTGTAAAGATGTGTTTTGGTCATTCGAAGTGACGAAATATTTCAAGTCGTCTGCATATACGACAAATTGCCTTTGATTTTGGGTCAGGAAGGGATGCAGTTCTGTTGCGAAGAGAGTAGTAGAGAGGACACCACCTTGTGGGACTCCCCTGTTCACTTGGAAGGTTTCTTTGGAAGTTCCATTTATGGCAGTGATGTGTCTCTCCCTCAAAGAACTCGTTATTATAGCTAATACATGCCCAGTTATATGGAAATATTCCTCCAAGATGATAGTAATAGCAGGGATGGTATCATTAGTGATGCGGTCACGAAGTGAGATGCCCAAAATCTGCCGCAGGCATCGCATTTGGAATACCTCAAGTTTGTTTAAATCTAGCTTGATACAAATCCATGTTTCTGATCCGTAAAGGAGAATGGGCAGGATCAAAGTCCGGAAGAGTCGGATTTTAGTCTTTGAGGAAATGTTGGTCCTCTTCCACAGACACCATTTGAGCGAGGCGAACGCAGTGGCCGCCTGTCCAATTCTGCTGTGGATTTCCATGGTGGCTGCAACTTTCTTCTCCTGGACCAGCGACCCAAGGTATTTAAAGTCCTGCACTTGCTCGATCTGGACGCCTTCGAGATAGATGGTGGCTTGCGAGCCATCTGTTGTCAGGGCCTTTGTCTTATCAGCATTGATCTTCAAACCGTATGGCCGGGCAATGTCGTAGAGGATGGCCGTGGCTTCAGAGTCGTTACCAGCAAAGATAGCACTATCATCGGCAAACATCAGCTCAGTCACATAGTGATCCTTGTCATATTGTATGCCCCGTCTGTTTCTGAATGCTTGCCTCATAATGGCGTCGACCACGATGTTGAAAAGCAATGGAGAGGCTACATCCTCTTGGCGGACTCCAGTTTGGATGGTAAATTCCTCAGATAAATCGTTCTGGATGCGCACCTGGCTGGTTAAACCGTTGTATGCAGTTTGGAGGAGTGTGATGACATTTCGAGATACATGTTCGACCTCTAGTAGTTTCCATAAGGCAGGCCGATGGACACAGTCGAAAGCAGACTTAAAGTCAATGAAAACAATGACGGTTCGCTGTCCACACCGGATCCTCTCCTCCATCAGCTGACGGATGGCAAAGATTTGATCACAGCATCCTCGCCCGGGTCTGAATCCAGCCTGTTCTTCTCGACTGGTTTGCTCGCGATGTTTTTGCAGCCTTGACTGGATGATCTTCATAAAGACCTTTCCGATGATGGAAAGGAGGCTGATGCCACGGTAGTTCTTGCAATCCCGGTTATTACCTTTCTTGTGGATCGGTACGATAATGGCTTTCCTCCATGTTAGCGGAATTTGTTCAGTGCACCAGATGGTTTTGAGGAGTGAGTGTAGTCGGCGAAGCAGTACATCTCCCCCGGCTTTGATCGCTTCTGTGGTGACTTGGTCCACTCCTGGTGCCCTGCCATTCTTTAGGGATTGTACGGCTGCTTTCACTTCTTCTACTGTAGGCTCAACATCGACCATGGAGATTTCAGGGGGATCGATCGATAGTGCGGCTTCTGGCGGTCCCTGAGGTGGGTTGTGATTATACAATGCTTTGAAGAATTCACTCCACCGTTGCAGGCGTTCGGACGGTGATCGCACGAAGGTCCCATCAGCATTCTTATGTTGTCAGTTTGGACTTTCCACTCAGACATCTGAGGGTGCGGTAGAGAGTGCGGTACTCGTTCTTGGATGCCGCCACTTCAAGATCATCTGCCACTTGGTTCCAGTATGCTTCTCTTTCCGCTGTCATCGTCTGTTGGACTTCTCGGTTTAGCTGCCGGTACCGTTCAAAGTCGACCAACTTTGCCTGTTTCCGTTTGACCACGAGGTCGAGGCACTCGTCTGATACCCATGGTTGCGTTCGACGTCGGCCATAAAGGTCCAACACCGACTCACCTTTGCAGGTCGCTAAGGCCTCTACTTATTTTTGACTTTAAATGAAATGTAAGATGCTTTTACGGTCTCATGATTTCCTTTTTTCAAATCCCGGTGGTGTCCGCATACTTTCGGCATTATATTTTCGCTGCTAGGAGAGGCAACAACCAGAGAGAACAAGTACAAAAATTATAGGAATGAACAGAATGATGGAGCTCACGAAGTTTGCATTCGGGCAACGAAGATAAACTTTGTGAGGGGTAGTTTTAATACAGTTCAGGGCGGGACTGGACGGGCCCTTTCAAGTTTTTGGCTATAACAAAAGTATGTCTGCTCCGGAAATGGATTTTTTTTTTTTTTTCAGTAAAGTATATAGAGGGGATCCTCTATACCCTTTACTGAAATTGGTTCTAGAATATTCAGAATTGGTTCCTGAATATTCCACTTAAACCAGAGAGCAATTTTCGTAACGTTTATTATTTAAATAAAACTGAACATAATATTTTAAGATTACTCTTACACAGACTACTCTTTAAAGAAAAACTATGATAGCAGTGTGAAAAGCATCATTTCATGTGCATCCCATATTGTGCTGATCCTTCACAATGAGTTGCCCATGTATAGCACTACTTCGAATAAGTAACGAAAGAGAAGATTGTTGTTACTTGGTCCCTGTCGGCGTCACCACCCAGACGTAACCGTTTCAAAGCTAGTTGACTTTTCATCGGTGGGTGGGCAGGTACTCCGGTATCGCAAGTGAAGCGTTTCTTATTCGATGTAGAGCGATACATGGGCAGCACGTTGTGAAGGATGAGTCTACTACACCGTTATTATAATGCAATGTTTATCATGTACTTGTAGGTAGTAAAAATTGGATGAAGAAATAGAAAAATTATTTTTTTAGACATTTTGTATTTTAAAAGAAGATCGTGCTCAGAAAAACTTTCAAATGCTTGGTCAATATTTTTTCAAAAGAAAAAGCTTTAATTTTCAAATTCTTGTTACTGCGTGGACTCGAATAATGGATACCGGTGCCCCCTGTAGGTTTAGTTAAATGATGTTTATGCGCGAACAGAGAAAAGTTCTTCGTTTCTGCGCATCCATCACATTTTGCTTCGTATTAGTAACCAGATCATGGCAGCAAATATAATATCGAAAGCTTTAGCTAAAATATACGGTATATGAACAGCCTATGTACGAAAAAAGTAATTTCCACATTTCTATTAGACCGATTTTAATGAAATTTGGAATATGTCGAGCAATTATTCTAAAAAACTTTGAAATGAGAACTAGACATAATTCTCATTTCATAGTCCTTTCCCCTCAATTATTCTCCCCAAAGTTTCAAACTACAGAAATATTTTTATTCATATGAAAGAATGTTTTTTGAATGATTTTAATAACCTCTGAGGCAAGACATTTTATAACCGATCACCTTGATGAAATAGATTCAATACCAATCCAGATGAATCAACTTGTCCATACAAATTTATTAGACTGTAAAATCCGGCGCATTTTACAGACCGAAAATGTTAAGAAAGGAAACTAAAACTTGTATGAGCGATCACATTTGTATTTAAGAAATCACGAAGTGAATTTCTTTCTTTATAAGATGCTGACAGGACTACCTTTTCCTTTAATCATTTTTTGCATCCAGCAAGATTTAGAGTTCGTAGACAAAGTGGTTTCAGTTCTCATACACTACTGGCTTCAGTTCTGAACGCAGAACAAACTAGCCTTTGTAACGAGTTCCCTGGGTATGGAACTACATTCAAACATGGCCTTCCTAAATTGGCGTTTGTTTAAAAAATAGAGTGAATGAGGGAAGTTTCATGACTTACTGATCTCTCATTAGAGAGATGGTGGTCTCAAGTGACAACACTGACAATATATTCGTAAAGAAATTGTTCGATGTAAGCTTGAAATGTGACATACGAAATCAGTTTATAAATTTTTATATAACTATAATTATTTATCAGTTGAATGGATTTATTTAATTTTCTTGGATTTAACGGATTTAAGCTTCAGATAACTGATTGATAAGCGCATATATAGCCAAATTACTGAATATGGGACACGACTGGTAAATATGGCTTAGGGTAGACAAGGAGATATTCTCTACCCGTACATTTTTCTAGAATCCATTAACGGGGTGGGGGGGGGGAGTGAAACGTTAGACAGGCCACTTATCAGAAGGAAATACTAAAACAATAAAAACATGCACCTTATATCAAAAATTAAAGCAGCCACTATGTGCAAATAAATAAAATATAATTTCCTGTCGTTTCAACAGAAAGTTATCTACGTAGTATTTGTCGACCAGAACAGTACGACCTGCACTCAGTCTGCATACATTATACATGCATAAATGCAATCTGTTGACTCATTTTTATGATTTTTCCAAGCCCACACGTCGAAAGGAAGAACTACGTGTTTCATAGCAGAGTTGTGGAAATGCAACCGCGCAATGTCCATATTACAGAAGGCCCGTCTTATTAGAAATAATTATGATTGTTACCAATGGTAACTATTAAGGCTTCACGTAACCATTTTGCAAACAATGATGGCACAGACAATGGCATCCATTATTGCAGTGTTCTCTATATATATGGGAGAAGGGTGTATGTGCATTGACACACGAAACGCAATTCAAAAAATAAACCTCAGTATTGCTCTTCATGCAGAGAGCATATCTGGAACAACGGGCTGTTGAGGTTATAAAGACAGTTATAGTGCTAGTGTAGCTGATATTCTTTTAGATTGGTTGTATGGCCACTCCAATCGCGCCTCCAAAAATTTAGCCCAGCGCTACTGCCTGCATTGACACGCGAAGTGCAATTCAAAAAAGAAACCTCAATATTGCTCTTCATGTAACCAGCATTGCTTCAACGCTGGGCTGGCGAGGTTATGATTGGCGAATTTTCGTGCATCAATACTTAAAGTGCAATTCCAATAACTTTTATGCAGAAAGTATAGCTGGGACCCCTTAAAGAGCAGTCCGGGACAACTGTTTATGAAGACTGTTATAGTCCTAGTATAGCTGAGACTCTTTTCTTATATTTGTTTTTTTAAGGTGGTTGTGTGTGACGAGTACAACCACCCCTCCAAAAATTTCACCCAGTGCTACTACTGCCTGCAGTGACGAAAGAAGAGTAATGCAAAAAATAAACCTCAATATTACTCTTCATGCAGACAATAGTTGGCCAAACACTGGGTTAGAGAGGTTGTGAATTCTTAATTTGTTGAAGCTGTTAACGTATACAAGTTATACAGAATTTTTAATAGTATTTTACTAATAATTGTTAACTTTTAATTTAATTTAATTATTTTTTAAAATTGTTTTATTTTATTTTTTTTATTCGTGTTGCTCTTTGCAATGACACACAAAGAGCAATTCAAAATATCTGGCAGTATAGCTGGGACACTGGGTTTTGAGGTTATAATGATGGCATTCTTCAAGCTGATAACATAATTATAAGCTTATACAGAATTTTCATAGCATCTTAAAATGAATATAATTTTTTTCATTTAATTTTAATTTTTTTCGAAAAATTGGCCCTTTTTTTCTCGTTAAAAATCTTCACTTTACACGTTACGATAAATTGGCCATTTAAATAATTTACGTTGTGATTCCAGGACTTTCATAATTTTTAATGCTTTAAAGAGCTATAATCACATAAAACTGGTATTCTGGAATGTGGAGAACAACTTAATCAGTTGTGTGCGGGGAATATTGTACGCTCTTTCCGAATCTATTTTCTAATGCATCCAGTCCAGGTATGTTATAATCGTCCTCAGATGACATGTTCTTTGTGAACAAGTGCCATAATTTATGAGATGGATTATAAGAAAATACCAGTTGTATTTGTGATTTTAATTTTTATTTAAATATGTTAAAGCTTATTTGAATGCATGTCCAGTCTCTTTTCATTCCTTGTCTTTGGGCTGGGGGACAAAGAATGGTTTCTCCTGGACAAATAAAAGAGAAATTCCTCTGAAGAGTTGGTACCTTGACGTGGTTCAGAGGCTTTCTACTAAACCCAACTGACAGCTATTGTACCTGACATTTGTAGTTGGTGTTAGGTGGTCTTCTGAATAAAACCTCTGCACACGTTTAAATTTTAATTATTATTAGTAAAGGGCTCTGAAGGTTTCAACGGTTCTGTGTAAGGACAGAACAAGAAATGTTTGGAAACTGCTAAAGTATACAATATAGAACACTCTTTTATATGATTTGATTATATTTTGATTATGGGTACCCACGAAAGGTTATTAATAAAACTAGAATAAATTGGGCATAATGAGAAGATCCTTCATTAGATAAAGACTTGACTGTTTTTTTTTTTTTTAGATGCAGGAGAGACGTAAACCTTCTTGCCCCGTGTATATTATGTCTGTAAATTGCGCCTGCTTTAGTCGATTTACTGTTTGTGGGATGAAAAATACAAATTAACAGGAGAATAAACCATGCTACTCTCTCCTAAGATCGACTAACTCAGCCACGTTGTGAAAAAGGCCCGTAAGAATTCCTGGTGTCAGGGACGAGTTTCTAACGCGGATCTCTTCCAACCGGTGAGGACACCGAATCTACTAACTCTTTTACTCACGAGAGGTAAAAGTTAGGAAACAGAGCAATCGTAAATGGACCATAAAACTCACCAATGATGATGAAAGAAAGGTAGGAAGGGTTAACGGACAGAACCAGACTATTTCAGGACTATCACAAATACGGAAAGGGACGTCATTATTCTTTTATTTAAGATGATTGTGAGGCAGCATTTGGAATCTTGTGTCCAGGTGTTGGAGGTCAGACAGGAAGAAAGAAATTGTGTGCCGAGCGGGCAGAGCAGAAGTTAAGTGAAACTTCTTTAGGCGAACATTTATCACTTGACCGAGGATCCCATATTGACCGTGTGAATGCCGCAGGTCATGAATTTGCATGAATGTGATATGAGACATTTCTATTACCAAATTTAGTTTCAGCAAGTGCTATGGCATGGGATGATATTTAAAACATTTGACTTCGATAGAGTGTCACGACTGATTATCGGGTAATCACGCAACTGATTACCCGATAATAATAAGCACAACGCAAAGCCCAAACTGCGGGGAAAAATGTAGAGAAGGGGTCAATATCTCCATCTCTCTTCTTCCCTGAGAGTATACGAGGCTTTTGTCCTAACCAAACCATTAGACGATAAACCAGAACTGAATATACTAAGGAAAATTAAGATGGCAGACCAAAAGAAAAGTGTCGGAAACAACGTAACTACACTTAGAACAAAAAGTATAGATTATGCCTAGACTAACTTGTTCTGATGCGGCCACACCCTAGTACACACAAAACCTAAGTAAGTAAGTGTAACAAGTATATATATGTGCAGCGAGTGTGTGTGCCGGGGTAACATGGTGCCTTGATCCAGGATTACAGGTTTGATGTGATCCACCGGCCGGGTAAAATGCATTTAAACGCAGATTTTTTGCCTAGACCAGTGTTAGAAGAAAATGCGAAGCCTAAGTGCTTAAAGAAACCTAGAACTGAAGAAGTTGCGACGATGTCGACCGGAATTACGTTGGAAGCATTAGTAATGCCCAAGGAGGCTACTAAGGAATTAATGAGAACATTACAGAGGGAAGACAACAGTCTAAACGCCTTAATCACTCAATTAGAGGGAAATGGCCAAGCTTTAGCTAAGATTCCAGATTCTTATTATTTAAATGAGGGGATATTATATCATTACTCCTTACCTGATGCTAAATCAACTCGAGAACAGCCATTTGAGCAAGTTGTGGTTCCACATGTATTAAAAGGTCAGATTTTGGAGGCTTGTCATACCAATCCTTCCAGTGGCCATCTATCGTTTGACAAAACTCTACAGAAAGTACGAAGAAATTTCTTCTGGACAAATATGTACAAGGAAATTAAAGCTTATGTCAGTTCTTGCCCTTCATGCTTAGAAAGAAGAGGATATAATCCAAAAGCAAAAGCACGCTTGCTGCGACTCCCAACAGGATCATCTCCCTGGTACACAGTGAGCATGGACATCTTTGGTCCATTGCCGACCAGTCTAGATGGACATAAATATTTATTAATGGTATTAGACTGCTTTACACGTTATGTGGAAGCAATACCGAACTGTCTCAAGACACAGAAAGCAGAGGAAATAGCTACAGCTTTTGTAAATCATGTGGTTGCCAGACATGGAATTCCACAAACCCTGCTGACAGACAGAGGAACTAACTTCCTATCAACTTTAATGAAAGAGATCTATCAAAAACTGAGCATTAAGAAGCTTCAAACCACTGCTTTTCATCCCCCAAACCAATGGAAGAGTAGAGAGGCTGAATAAAACTCTGGCAGCAATCCTATCGCATGTCGTGAATTCTACACAATCAGACTGGCATATGTGTTCCATTGGCAGTAGCAGCATATCATTCAGCTGTACATTCTGCTACTCATGAAACACCAAATTATTTAATGTATGGAAGAGATATTATAATGCCACAGCATATTTGGACTTCAGAAACCCATCCTACATATGCCTCTTTGGAGCATTATTCAGAGCAAATGGTAGCAAGGATGCAGCGAACTTATGAAATAGTTCAGCAACATCTGGAAAACGCTGCACAAACCCAAGAAAGATATCGCTCTACTAAGGCCATAGATAAGCAGATTAGGGTTGGAAGCATAGTATATCTCTATACTCCGACGGTTAAACCAGGTAGGACACGCAAGTTGTCACGTCAGAGTAGTTGACCATATCGGGTTATATCTCAAGCATCTGAAGTGAACTATCAGATTCAACACATATATCACCCTAGGGATAAACAATTAGTTCATGTGGATAGGTTAACTAAAGTCATAGAACGCAAACCGTTTCCAGAACTATGTTTAGAACCGTCAGAAACTACTTCCTTACCTGAACAAACCTCTGAACACACAAAACCAAAAGAGGTATATGTTGAATCAGAATCAGAAGAAGAAGAATGGATTGACCCACCAGAGGTTTACCAGGTGCCAAGTTTGCCCGTTTCAATTCCGTTAAGGTATTTACCTAATAAAAATCAGCTATCTTCTTCATGCTACATAAACTACGATTATCTCCATGCTAACTCACATCACTCAAAACCTATCTATAAGGAATGACATGTGGCTCTAACTGCTCTGAACTTTTTGAGGCAAGACGTTTGATGTGAACAAATAAGGTTTCAAGGTAATGTCTATGAATGCCCTTTTTACTTTGACACATGCAGGTACCTTAATTATACGAAAATTTGGAGCAGAGAGATCTTTTGTCATGGATAAAGAAACCCCTTCAAGTGAGTGTTCCCCAGGACCTTTAAAGTTTCTGTTTATCTCACAAAAGGGTAAGATTGTTGAAGGAATTATTCATTTATTGGGAAGAGACGAGTGTTGAAGATTATCTTGTGTTATATGTTGGGATTTGATTAGAAATAGACATTGTTTACCTAAGTACGTTATCTATGTGATCTATGTAATAGTGAGAATAATTTTAGCACTTGTTTTTTGGTGGGCAAAGCTCATACTAGGGTCAATATGGCAGACAATAAAAGGTATGTTTCTAATGGTAAAAAGTGGAGGAAGAAGAGGAAGAAGTAATAAAAGAGGTTTTATATTTGTCTTCTCACTCCTCCTGGAAAAAAAAAAATGAGCCTGTCAAATTGAACTATCAAAAAAAAAAAAAAAAAGGGAATTATGTTCAACTCTGATTTTAGTATTTTAGGTCTTTGAAGTAAATTTAATGGGAAAAAAAAAAAAATCCACTATCTCCCACATTACAGTTTTATTTTAATTTAGGCCCAAAGGAAAAAAAAAAAAAAAAAAAAGGGGGTAACATTATTTTTGACAGAAATACATACCAGAATACTCATCAATATGACTTCTCCAGCCCAGATCGTGTTCCTACTAGTCACGCTACTTATTCGGTGTACGCCTTATCATACTGGTATCTTCATTCTTCAGCCATTAGATAGAGAGGCCACTACTGGTCAAACTATCATCATCCCCTGCAGATTAGTTTCAAATCTCACAGTTACTGTAAAATGGTTTTTCAACGGAAAAAGCACAGATCACCTTTTCAGACCATCAGGGCTTCCTGATTATAAAATCGTCGGATCACCTAGAGAAATGATTTTGCATTGCAAATCACCCAACTGCAGCTGCAAGATGAAGGCAAATATTTTTATCACGTTCAAACTAAGGATGGACGTCAACTCCGATCAAGTACAGCTATTGTAACAATTTATGTTACGCCTCTACCACCTCTAATCGGAGAAGGCTCATTCCTTAATGGGAACGAAGGGGAGCAAGCCACTCTTACATGCAAATCTTTAGCAGGAAAACCGCCAGCTATTTTGAGATGGATTCATTTTAATGGTAATCCCATCAACGGGTCAGTACAAGCCAGTCAGGAATTATGGTCAGACAAAATAAGAATGAACACTTATTTGAAATGGATAACCACTCTATCACCAGAGTATGATAAGAAAGCATTTACCTGTGTCGCTAATCATCTAACTTACTTGCATCCTCAAATGGTCTCAATCACAGTCCTAGTGAAGTACAAGCCAAGAATCACTATGAAAACAACCTCAAAAATCGCACGTGAATACGATCGGTTCAAATTAAAATGTGAAGCCAGAGCAAACCGAGATGTTTTCGTTTACAAATGGTTTAAAAACGGAGAACTGTTAATAAAACAAGGAAACGCTTCTCTTGAAATTAAAAGTGTTACGAGAACAAACCATAACGATAACTTCACCTGCTTAGTTCGAAACGAACTGGGAACAACCCAAGCATCCTTCATAATGACAGTATCTTTCGGACCCATTTTTATATCTAAATTGAACGATATTGCTACAATCCAAGGAAATCCAGTTTTGCTACAGTGTGAAGCTAGAGGAAATCCACTTCCAGTAATAAAATGGTATTTCGAGGATAAGATTATTCAAAGCAGTATCATTTCTACTTTATCAATTCCTAAGATGACACGTCAAACGTCAGGTCGCTACACTTGTACAGCAGAAATCTCAAACTATCCTTTAGTGAAAGACCAGGCATTAATTTATATAAAAGGATTACCAGAAGGAAACTGTAAAACACACTTAGCAAGTTTAGGAGACGACGTTCGGCTACAATGTGTTTTTAAACATGTTCCTCCTTTACAGAATGTGACCTGGAAAAATACCATGACTAATGAACTACTAACCACTCATTTGGAAGTATGGAGTCAACGAGATGTAACCAGTACTCTCAGCATCGACTCAGTCCAAGCAAAACAATTTGGCTTTTATGAATGTCTTGTATGGAATCAGTGGGGCCAATTAAAATTAGTGGTGCATCTAGAAAGGAATTGGTCTCGTGAAGCAGTATACCTTACGTTAGGAACTCCAGCCATAGTATTGACCTTAATCACACTAGGAGCAGTGTTATGGAAGCTATGGAAGTGTGGAAGCATCAATATGGAAACTACCAATCAAACACGCACTTATCAAGTTTATTATAGTGAGAATGACAACGATCGTGTAAGCATTACCAGCCTAGAATAAGAAGAAAAGGGGGAGGAAAAGCCTTTCTCCTCTTCCCTGACGTCTAAATGAGCTTCGGAAGTGATTTTATTTTTTTTTAGGAAACACTCAAACTGTGTGTGCAGGGACTCATTGTCCCGTGTGGAAAGAGAAAAAAAACTTTCGAGTGAATTAAAAGAAACACTTAGAACTTTAGGAATACTTCTGTTGACATTCTACTGACATTCAAATGAAAATTTTAATGGGATAACTATGTTAGAGTGATATACTTGTAATAGTAATTGTGAAATAATCATGGAAGTATTAATGCTTTTAAAGGTTTAAATTCTTGAAAAAAAAAAAAAAAAAAATATTTTTTGATTGTTACTTTTCTATTATTGGTCAGTGTTATTTATAGTTATATATTAGCATTATGAAAAACACATATAAATATAATGATAATAACATGTACTAACTTTGTTTATTTTATTACATGAACAATGTATCATGCTTGGAGAAAAATCTTGAAGGACGATTATGCTATGGAAAAGACGTGCATCATTCTTAAAACAGAAGTGTACTACAGCCTAGAAGACCAAAGCAACATTGTGATTAGTGAATGTTATATGGACACTTGAGAAGATATAATGAAGACAAGGAATACTATACATTGTAAAACTGTGCGTGCATGATAATGCGTGAAGATATCCAATGGAAGATTTAAGAATCTATTATTGTTCATAATACAATATTACAAATATTACTAATGTTATACCAATATTATAATATCATAGATATTAACCTTTTAGTATTTTGTGTTTGAAAATATATATAGTTTAGTTGTAGAGGCAGTTGTAAAGGAAGAAGCCATCTTTTACTTTGGGAATCTTAGTTTAGGGCCCGATTTGGTTTTTCAGAATTGAGAAGAGTGATTTTCTTCTAAATCCCCAGTCTCAATTCTGAAAAAGGGGGGAGTTGACGAAGATGTTGCAGTGCTAATTCCGCCTTTTTCTCTAAATCTATAATAAATATATTAATTTTAATTTCTCATAATTCTCCTATTTGGTTATTATCCAAAACCTCATTTTTTGACAATTTTAGAGTTATTAAAACTGAGTATTAAAACAGGTTAGATGTCTTTAAATCTTTAAAATTGGAACCTGTTATAATGACGACTTAAAATAGCGAAATTAGCCACAGCAACTATGTATTAAAGAAATCCAATCTAAACTCTAAAGAAGCCTGCAGTTGTTTGCCGGCGACGGCTATCTTGGGAGCCACCTACGGGTTACATTTTTATAAACACAGAAAGATGCACTTAGCTTGACATGCAAATGATGACGACAGAAAGGGGGGGGGAATCAGAGAGAGATACACACACACACCCGTGTGAACGGATATCGTAGATTCCTCCGAGCATCGCAAACTCGGTGAATATGTAAGCTAGAGACCCTTCATTTTCCTAATAAGGAGCTGGTGAAGTGTCTACACGTCTGGCCAGAATGTTTGGTACATGGCGTAATCGAGGATGATGGTGACTCCTTTGATTAAGTGTCCCATAACGTGGGAGTTCTCCAATAAGAGAAAGGAAAATGTATAAACAATAAGGGAGAACTAGAGCTATAAAAGCAGGTCCTCGAGACCCAAAGTGAGAGGACGGGAAGAGTCGGAGCCCAGAGAGAAGTCGGAGAGAACGGGGAGGCCGAAGCAGAGCGAGAGGTCGGCGTCCAGAGGGAAGTCGAGAGGATAGAAGAGAATAGAGAAGTTCCAGTCACGGAGAACGGAGGGAAGAGCCGCCACCCAGCCATATCTTAGACTGGTAAGTTGATAATGAAAAGGTGGATTCTTTCTAGCCTCATATAATCTTGTAACTAATAACTACTGTGTTTAAGAATGATAATCCCATAGTCTATGATCTTATTATTATCATAATGATTTGATGAATTTATATCTATGTAAGATATACTTTCTCATGTATTAAACTACTCTCATGTATTAAATTTTATTATGTTTTCATTATAGGAGTTTCTCATTCTCTGCCAAAACCTCACATACATCCACTAAAGCTAAATGTTAAAGCATGATTACAGGTTAAGCGGTTATCGAGTAATCAGTTGCATGATTACCCGATAATAATAAGCACAACGCAAAGTCCAAACTGCGGGGAAAAATGTAGAGAAGGGGTCAATATCTCCATCTCTCTTCTTCCCTGAGAGTATACGAGGCTTTTGTCCTAACCAAACCATTAGACGATAAACCAGAACTGAACATACTAAGGAAAATTAAGATTGCAGACCAAAAGAAAAGTGTCGGAAACAACGTAACTACACTTAGAACAAAAAGTATAGATTATGCCTAGACTAACTAGTTCTGATGCGGCCACACCCTAGTACAAACAAAACCTAAGTAAGTAAGTGTAACAAGTATATATATGTGCAGCGAGTGTGTGTGTGTGTGTGTGCCGGGGTAACATATAAATTCCTTTCCGTCGAAATTTTTTTATTTAATACGGTGTAGTATGACGCAATCAGTAGGGGTACTGACTTGCTCATGCGTCTCTAATGCCTGGTATTGAATGGTAGGGACGGATCACTTGCTGTCGCATTTTCTTGGCGATTTTTATCAATTCAAGTACGCCTTGTACATATACATGTGCTATACGCCTTACAACGCTCACTACAGCGAATCCCAGATTTACGATTTGTTCGCTGTACGATGAAATCACTGAACTGTGGACACTCCATAACAACACACCCTTCCCTATACGATACGAAGTAAGCCGTTAATTGTGATCACGGAGGAATATTAACCACAGACTATCTGTACTTTTATAGATTTACACTTTATTACCTTACCAATTAAATGAGACGTGAAAATTGGAAGAATATTTTTCACAGTTTAACAAAGGAAAAAATGTAACTATGATATTGTATTTCCATCGGGTCACCCTACCTATTATTAACCATGTCTAACGTTGCTTAACTTAAGTGATTACACGAGAGCCGAGACATTTAGTCTAGTACGTTAGTTTGCTGTTCCGAGTGCCTGTAATGCGTTTTGTCAATCCACGACCGCAAGTTTCTCCCATTTGAATACTGCCTGTAGCGCGTCTAAAGAAGTTTCAGTTCAAAAACAGAATTTCTAGAAAGATTCCTTTGAATAGTATCAGTAAAATTAAGAAGTGTGGTATATTATCACGCAGGAGGATCAAGAGAACATTTTAGGGAATAACAGAAGATTGGGTCTCGTGAAGTGATCATTCGAATAAATTTTCTGTCACAGTGGTCATTGCCAACAGTTGGTAAATTTCAAATCTGAGATGAATGGCCACATTTTTGGAGATCGGGAAGATATTACTGATAGAAATATTTGATATTTTTCGTATTGGTAGAAATAAAAACAGTCCCTTTTGCTTGCATCATTGAACAATTCTGAAATACTAATTGTAAAAGTAATATTAAAACCTCGTTGGTAGCACAGTTGGTAGAATCGCCGTCCTCCTCACACCGGATGGAAAAGACCTGAAGTCGAGCCCCGTCGATGACGTGAGGAATTTTTATGGGCCTTTTGCACAACGTGGCTGAGTTAGTCGGTCTCAGGAGAGGGAAGCATGGTTTTTTTTGTCCCGGAAACTTTGGGTTTTCTTCCAGCAAACAGACAGTACGAAAACCACGCAATTTAGAGACAGTACACAAGGAGTAGTATGGCCTTAGTCACTGACTGATTCTCCTAAAAACCTATAACAAGTAATACTAAGGCCGAACAGATTTAAAAGCGAGCCCAACTTCAAATAGGGAAGTTAGGTGGCGACTTGCCTTGTCAAGTATTCTCGACAAGCTTCTTGTCGATGCATACTTGGCAATTCCAGACTTATTGCTTACTTCACTGAATATCGTTAACACCCCTTTCCACTCAATCCTTGAGATTTTAGACCCCAGTCCATAGGGATACTCATGCAACATTGCCCGTTTACAGATGTGTTCTTCCAGTCATGCTGCCCTCTCGGAGGCCATGGGTATGCCACGGAAACTTGCTCCACACCACAGCATCTTCTCCAGATTCCTGTAATATCCACACATAAGAGCACCGTTACTATGCCTCGTGTTGTGTTCTCCATATGAACTCTCATTGGTTCTCAAACGCATAAATTACAATAGCGTGATTTTGGCCAAGTCCTCCGACGTTGCGATCTTACGTTCCCGTAACCAACGCAGATTATTTTCTAGTAGATATCCGACATCAGTAGATTCGGTTTCGTTCCTTAACTGAACTGTTTCCCGGCAGTACTTTTGAGGGACACGTTTCATTTCCGACAGTACCTTTACGTGACATCGGTGTTCCCCGATTGTACGTTTTACCTTTCGTTCGCGTTCTTTGAACTTGGAAATTGGAATTTATTTCTACGGATGTGCCACCACTTTTGAGGCGAATGAAACTTTCTCACGCCTATTCCTTCAAGCATCCCCAAAGAAACGTATCCGCGTGGTATCGAGAAAAGGTAACTTTTGTTTTATCCATTAGCGAAGCTTTGTTTATTTTGTTTGGAGGTAGTGCAATATCAGGGCAACTCGTTGGGGAGGTATTCACAAAAAATCGATGCCATTTCACCCGCTTCGTTTTTTTTTTATTTTGAAATAAGTGTTGCTCGTCGCTAACTTGCTCGATTACAAAAATGTTTATATTATTTAATATTAAAAATAAAGAATTTCGGTATTCGAATGATATCTAATTCTTTAAAAAAAGGTCTGCATAGCCGAGTGGTCAAGTAACAGAGTGCAGTATTACACGCTATTTTGAGTAGACCGTGGTTCGAGCCCCTGACTGCTAAATACTGTAGATCTGCCAACCCGCACTGGGCTAGATTATGGCGATTATGGCAGATTAAGGTCCACTTTGCTCAACATCAATTGTGGAGAAAGTTTCCATCGTGCAATGAATTGATAATGGCTGCAGTTTATTTTATTATTATTTTCTTATATTAAAATGTATTAATTGAGAAAACGTCATTATAATAATACAACGTGTATTTATCAAGAAGTGTTTATGCGGGAAAGCCTTTCAAAATAATACACCACAATATACTGTACAGAGGGAAAATCGGAACTTAAGAAACCAAACCTAGAACGGGGGAAACTTGTTATGCGGGATTTTCTTATACGGGTTTTTTATTTATATTTTTTTATTTACATTTGTAATTTATGCGGTAACCTTTATTATTTTAAGTTTGAAATGTCAGATATTTTACACGTGAAATAAATTTTTAAGATGATCGAACGAACGGATAATTTGGAATATGTTGAAAATAATGAGCGAAATTTTTATAATTTGCGTTTGCTCTGTGGTCTATTTGCTGTTTTTTCGACGAAAAACCGGCGGTTCCGGGAGAAAAGCAGTGTTAACCTTTCGTGAAACTGACTAACTCAGCCACGTTGTGATGATAAAGATCCATAAAAATTCCTCGCGTAATTGACGATATTTGAACTCTGCTCTTTTGCACCCAATGTGGGAAAGACTGCGATTAAACATTTCTCTAATTGAACCATGATTGCGTTAGTTTGTGTGTGCCAGGTGCTGACCTCAGCCCAGTAGAACTCAGTCTATGAGAGCTTGATGTGTAGGGTAGATGCCTTCGAAGAAATTAATATGAGAGGCCCGTCAAGCTCTCAGCTACCCAACTCAACGCCAGAGCTCACTCCTGGTATCATCTTTTAAGGGATCAAAAGAATATTTGCTGATGCCATCGAGGCAGTGTTAGGTGGGTCGGAAAACTGCAAGCTTCGGGGGGATACAAGGACTAATAGATTAACAGTAGAGACTGGCAGAGGTGAAGGTGATTCTTGCACTGCTTCTATTAGAATGAACAGCAGCCTGGAAAACAAGATGCAGGATGTTTCAGAGTCTGCTGGGAATCATTGCGGTACAAGTAAACACATGGGTTGCGTTAGGGTAGCTAAGAATAGGAACAGGTGCATGTATACTTGCGTGTACACCAATGCTAGGAGTTTAGTAAATAAATTTGATGAATTTGAGGTATTGCTCAAAGCATCAAAGGCGGATATTGCCGGGATATCAGCGACGTGGTGTCACACAGATATAAGGGATGCGGAACTGGAATTTGGGGAGTACAACGTCTACAGGAAGGGAGGAGGTGTTATGCTGTTAATTAAGAAACACATAAAATCCAAGGAAGTGAAGCCTGTCGACTTCGCTGGACAGTGCAGTGTCGAGTCAGTTTGGGTGACATAAGCATTGGGAGATCAAAATTGAGAGTAGAAGTGTGCTATAGGCCTAAAGACTCTGATGAGTACAATAAGAAACTCTACAGGGAAATAGAGTGAGCCAGTAAATCAGAGAGTCTTATAATGGGGGATTTTAATTTCCCAGATATTGACTGGAATTTGGGGGCTGGTCACTCACACACTAGCAAGGCTTTTGGGGATTTATTGATGATTGTTTTCTACATCAGCATGTTCGGGAGGCAACTAGAGGGAGTAATACTCTTGATCGGATTATCAGGAGTGATTCTTCATGCATTAAGAATCTGCAGATAAAGGAACTACTAGGTGGCAGTGATCACAGTGTGCTGAAGTGGGATTTACTCAAGGAGGTAACTACCATCAGAGGTAAAGGGAAGGGTTATTGCTTTCGTAAAGGCGACTACGACGGTCTCAGACAGTATTTAAATTCTATACGGAGGGACCAACTGATGGTGTTACCAACAGCAAATTCAAAATGGGAAGCATTCAAAGAACTTATCTTGGAAGCTACTAGGCTTTACATACCAACTAAGAAATATTGTTCAAGGTTTAGGCCAAAATGGATGTCAGATGAACTAATGAGACATATGGCAGAGAAGAAAAATGCATGGGATGCATGTAAATTAATGGGTGACATGGAAGCCTATGATAGATATAAGCTCGTCTGTAACCAAGTTACAAAGGAGATTAGGCAGGCAAAGGCAGATTACGAGAAATCGTTGGCAAGGGATGCAAAGAAAACCAGCAAAGAGTTCTTTACTTATATAAACTCTAGAAGGAAAGGGATGAATCAGATTGGTCCACTGGATATTGATGGTTCAACTGTTGATGATTCTGCTCAGGTGGCTAACAAACTAAATGAGTATTTTGCATCTACATTCACACATGAGGAGTTATTCAGCGAGGGGAATGCCAGAGGTGTATTAAACTCCGGGCAGTAAGCTAGAGAATTTTGTAATAACTGAGAGTGAAGTGGAGGAGAAATTGTTGAGGATAAACACAAGAAAGGCACCTGGGTTTGATGGGGTCTATCCTGTTATATTAGAGAAGGCTGCAAAGGAAGTAAGCAAACCCCTAGGCATAATTAGGAGACCTTCTTTGGACTCAGGGGAAGTCCACATAGAGTGGACATGTGCAAATATGACCCCAATTCACAAAGGAGGATCAAAGGATGACACAAGTAATTATAGACCTGTGAGTTTAAATTCTGTTCCAGGAAAATTAATGGAGGTACTGGTTAAAGAAGCATTGCATGATCATCTAGACAAGACTTCAGTTATAGCTCGAACACAGCATGGTTTTGTTAAGGGGAAGTCTTGCCTGACGAATTTGATTGGATACTCACAAAAGAACTGTATGCAAGAAATAACTTTGATATTATATACTTGGATCTTAGATAGGCTTTTGGTACTGTTGCACATGGAAGACTGCTGCACAAATTGGAGCAGTGTGGCATTGGAGGCAAATTGCTGCTATGGATAAAGGGATGGTTGAGTGGCAGAAGACAGAGAGTGGTAATCAATGGACACTGCTCGTCGTGAACTAATGTTATTAGTTGGGTCCCTCAGGGTTCAGTGTTGGGGCCATTATTGTTTTCTGTATTTATAAATGATATTGATGAAGGTATATCAGACTGAATATCCAAGTTTGCATATGATACAAAGGTTGGCAGGGTTGTCAAGGACACTAGTGACACTATGCTGCTGCAACAAGATCTGGAAAGTTTGAGCAGATGGGCTGGGAGGTGGCAAATGAAGTTGTACATTAACAAATGGGAAATAGCAACCCCAGAGTAACGTATCAACTCTGTGGTACTACACTGACATTGGTAGAGAACGAAAAGGACCTGGGGGTAATTGTGCAGGCACACATGAAGTTCTCTCAGCAGTGCAGACGGGCTACAAGAGTAGCTCATGGTGTCTTGTCAATGATATACAGGAATTTTTCTAGCAGGGATAAGGAGGTGATTATTCCCTTCTATAAGGCAATGGTGAGGCCACACCTTGAGTACTGTATACAGGTCTGGAGCCCTCATTTCAAGAAAGATGTAGAGCTGCTAGAACGAGTACAGAGAAGGGCAACAAGATTAGTGAATGAAACAAAGGGGTGCTCTTACGAAGAAAGGCTTAAGTTTTGCAAATTACAGTGTATGGAGACTAGACACCTGCAAAGTGATCTGATTGAGGTGTATAAAGCCTTGAATGGTTTGAACATGCTCAATGCCGATGGGATTCTTCCTCTTGATCAGAATAATTACCTGAAAAGGCATACATTCAAATTGAGGAAAGACGGATGTAGGATAGACGTGCGGAAATTTGCCTTTAGCCAGCAGGTATTTGGTTGGCGGAATAGACTTCCATCCCTTGTCGTGGAAGTTGATAGCCTAAATAAGTTTAAGGCTCAGCTGGACAGGTATTTCGAACGAACGGAGGGGTGAAGTGGAAGTTTTTCTTTTTTTTTTTTTTTTTTTGGCGATGCTGCATAAGCTTGCTTTCTAGCAGAAAGCAAGCTTATGAATATTATGCCAAATAATAATCTTAAATGCTCTTAAAATATTATGCCAAATAATATTTGGCATAATATTTTAAGATTCACCACAGACTACTCTTAAAGAAAAACTATGATATCAGTGTTGAAAAGCATCATTTCATGTGCATCCCATATTGTGCTGATCCTTCACAATGAGTTGCCCATGTATAGCACTACTTCGAATAAGTAACGAAAGAGAAGATTATTGTTACTTGGTCCCTGTCGGCGCCACCACCCAGACGTAACCGTTTCAAAGCTTTTTGACTTTTCATCGGTGGGTGGGCAGGTACTCCGATATTGCAAGTGAAGCGTTTTTTATTCGATGTAGTGCGATACATGGGCAGCTCGTTGTGAAGGATGAGTCTACTACACCGCTATTATAATGTGATGTTTATCATGTAGTTGTAGGTAGTAAAAAAAATGGATGAAGAAACTGAAAAATGGAAAAATTATTATTTTTTTAGACATTTTTTATTATAAAAGAAGATCGTGCTCGCAAAACATTCAAATGCTTGGTCAATATTTTCTCAAAAGAAAAAGCTTTAATTTTCAAATTCTTGTTACTGCGTGGACTCAAATAATGGATACGGGGGCCCCCCTGTAGGTACTAGAGTTTTAGTTAAATGATGTTTATGCGCAAACTGAGAAAAGTTCTTTGTTTCTGCGCATCCATCACATTTTGCTTCGTATCAGTAACCAGATCATGGCATCAATATAATATCGAAAGCTTTAGCTAAAATATGCGGTATATGAATAGCCTATGTATGAGAAAAGTAATTTCCACGTTTCTATTGGACCGTTTTAATGAAATTTGGATTGTGTGGGGAAATTATTCTAAAAGAGCAAAATAAAAAAAATTCATGAAAATTCATCCACTGACTTTGAAATGAGAAATACACATAATTCTCATTTCATAGTCCTTTCCCCTCAATTATCCTCCCCAAAGTTTCAAACTACAGAAATATTTTTATTCATATGAAAGAATGTTTTTTGAATGATTTTAACCACTGAGACAAGGCATTTTATAATCGATCACCTTGATGAAATAGATTCAATACAAACCCAGATGAATCAATTTGTCCGTACAAATTTAGTAAACTGTAAAATCCGACGCAATTTACAGTCCGAAAATGTTCAGAAAGCAAACCAAACTTGTATGAGCGATCACATTTGTTTATCAGAAATCAACGAAGTGAATTTTTTCTTTATAAGATGCTGACAGGACTACCTTTCCTTTAATCATTTCTTGCAGCCAGCAAGATTTAAAGTTCGTAGACAAATTTGTTTCAGTTCTCACACACTATTGGCTTCAGTTTTGAACGTAGAACAAACTTGCCTTTGCAACGAGTTGCCCGGGTATGGAACTAATTTCAAACATGGCCTTCCTAAATTGCCGTTTGTTTAAAAAATAGACTTGAATGAGGCAAGTTTCATTACCAACTAATCTCTCATTAGACAGAATGTGGTCTCAAGTGACAATACTGAAAATACATTCTTAAAGAAATTGTTCGATGTGAGCTGTAATGTGACATTCGAAATCAGTTTACAAATTTTATGTAACTATAGTTAGTTATCTGTCGAAAGGATTTATAGCTTCAGGTAACTGATTGATAAGCGCATATATAGCGAAACTACTGAATATGGGAAACGACTGGTAAATAAGGCTAAGTGTAGACAAAGAGATATTCTCTAAGCGTACATTTTTCTAGAATGCATAAACGTGGGGAATGAAACGTGAGATAGGCCACTTATCAGAAGGAAATACTAAAACAATAAAAACATGCACTTTACATTAAAAATTAAAGCAGCCTCAATGTGCAAATAAATAAAATATAATTTCCTGTCGATTCAACAGAAAGTTATCAAAGTAGTAGTTGTCGTCCAGTACAGTACGACGTGCACTCAGTCTGCACAGATAGTGAATAATTTCAATCTGTTGACTCATTTTTATGACTTTTCCAAGCCCACACGGTCGATAGGTAAAACTACTCGTTTCAGAGCAGAGTTTTGTGGAAATGCAACTGCGCAATCTCCATATTACAGAAGGCCCATATTATTAGAAATAATTATGATTGTTACCAATGGTAACTATTAAGGCTTCTCTTAACCATTTTGCAAACAATGATGCCACAGACAATGGCATCCATTATTGCAGTGTTCTCTATATATATGCGAGCAGGGTGTATGTGCATTGACACACGAAATGCAATTCAAAAAATAAACCTCAGTATTGCCCTTCATGCAGAAAGCATATCTGGAACAACGGGCTGTTGAGGTCATGAAGACAGTTATAGTCCTAGTATAGCTGAGACTCTTTTCTGATGTTTGTTATTTTAAGGTGGTTATATGCCGTCTCCAAACACCCCTCCAAAAATTTAGCCCAGTGCCACTACCTGCATTTGACACCCGAAGAGCAATTGGAAAAAGAAACCTCAGTATTGCTCTTCTTGCAGACAGCATAGCTGCAACATTTGGCTGTTTAGGTTGGAGTTAGGCTGTTTAGGCAATTTCAATAATTCTTCATGCAGAAAGTATAGCTGGGGAACCTTTAAAGTGCAGTGGCGAACAGCTGTTTATGAAGACTGTTATAGTCCTAGTTTAGCTGAGACTCTCTTTTCTTATATTTATTTTTTTAAGGTGGTTGTGTGGCGAGTACAACCACCTCTCCAAAAATTTAACCCAGTGCTACTACTGCCTGCAGTGACGAAAGAAGAGTAATTCAAAAAATAAACCTCATTATTACTCTTCATGCAGGCAATAGTGCAGCATAACACTGGGTTATAGAGGTTATGAATTCTGAATTTGTCGAAGTTATTAACATATACAAGTTTTACAAAATTTTTAATAGTATTTTACTAATAATTGATGATTTTAATTAAATTTAATTTTTTTAAATTGTTTATTTTTCTTATTAAAATCATTTATTCGACACGTTATTATAAAGATGTAACATTAGAAAAATTAATGAATAAGCCATTTAATTAATTTACCAGTTGGTTTCACGAATATTTAATAATTTCTGTTTTTCAAAGATATTTAAAACGGGCTTTCTGTCTTAAGGATAACGTAACTCGTTTCGATCAGTGAATATTGTATTTCCGATTCAAGAAAAAATTTATTTTTTTATTGAAAAAAATAGATTTGGCTTTCTCTAAGCTTATAGAAAAATTTTAATACTATATTGAACTTATATTGAAATTTTCGATTTTATTTGTAAACTGATTATTCATGTTGCTCTTTGCAATGACACACAAAGAGCAATTCTTCATACTGGCAGAATAGCTGGGACACTGGGTTTTGAGGTTATAATGATGGCATTCTTCAGGCTGATAACATATACAACTTATACAGAATTTTCACAGCATCTTAATATGAATGTAAATTTTTCATTAAATTTTAAATTTTTTCAAACAATTGGCACTTTTTTCTTCTCGTTAAAAACTTTCACTTTACACGCTGTAATAAGTATTATACATTGGCCCTTTAAATAATTTACGTCGTGATTCCAGGACTTTCATAATTTTTAATGCTTTTAAAGAGCTATAATCATATAAAACTGGTATTATGGCATGTGGAGAACAGCTTAATCATTTGTGTGCAGTGAATATTGCACGTTCTTTCCGAATCTATTTTCTAATGCATCCTGACCATGTATGTTATAATCGTCCTCGGATGACATAATAGGTCCACATGTTCTTTGTGAACAAGTGCCATAATTTATGAGATCGATTATAAAAAAATCCCATTTTTATTTGTGATCTTAATTTTTATTTAAATATGTTAAAGCTTATTTGAATGCATTTGCTTTTCTTTGGCTGGTGGACAAAGAATGGTTTCTCCTGGACAAATCAAAGAGAAATTCCTCTGAAGAGTTGGTACCTTGACGTGGTTCAGAGGCTTTCTACTAAACCCAACTGACAGCTATTGTTCCTGACATTTGTAGTTGGTGTTAGGTGGTGTTCCGAATAAACGTCTTGTCACGTTTAAATTTTAATTATCAGTAGAGGGTTCTGAAGGTTTTAAAGGTTCTGTGTAAGGATAGAACACGAACTGTTTGGAAACTGCTGAAGTATACAATGTTGAACGATTTGATGGAGTACTTCTGGCAGTCGGTTTTGGCTTCTTCGCTGTACGTTTACGACTGGGCTTCGAGGACTCTTCATTGTTTTCATTTGCAGTTTGAACTTCCATTTCTCCTTAAAATTTCAGTTCTAACATTGCTGGGGAGATGTAAGGCTCTTAAGGTGTGTATGAGAATTCTCTGGCTTCTTGTTCAACTCCATCGCACGCTGTAATTTCTCAATCTACACGTACTCAATACGCCTTACAACGCTCACTATTAGTCTTCGGCATGTTGAATTATAAATTCCTTTCCGTCGAATTTTTTTTTTTTTATTAAATACGGTGTAGAATGACACAATCAGTACGGGTACTGATTGGCTCATGCGTCTCTCGTGCCTGGTACGGAGTGGTACAATAGTGGGCACGGGGGAGATGGATCATTTGCTGTCGCATTTTCTTGGCGATTTTTATCAACCCAAGTACGCCTTGTACATATACATGTGCTATACGCCTTACAACGCTCACTACAGCGAATCTCAGCTTACCGATTTGTTCGCTGTACTATGAAATCACTTAACTGTGGACACTCCATAACACACCCTTCCCTATACGATACGGAGTAAGCCGTTAATTGTGATCGCGGAGGAATATTAACCACAGGCTATCTGTACTTTTATAGATTTACATTTTATTACCTTAAAAATTAACAAAATTAAATGATACATGAAAATCGGAAGAATATTTTTTACAGTTTAACAAAGGAAAAAATATAACTATGATATTGGATTTCCAGCGGGTCACGCTATTTATTATTAACCAGGGCTAACGCTGCCTAATTTAAGTGATCACACGACAGCAGAGAAATTTAGTCTCGTTAGTTTGCTCTTCCAAGTGCCTGTAATGCGTTTTGTCAATCCACGAACGCAAGTTACTCCCATTTTAAAACTGCCTGGAGCGCGTCTAATGACTTTTCACTTCAAAAACAGAATTTCTAGAAAGATTCCTTCGAAGAGTATCAATAAAATTAAGACGGGTGGTATATTATAACGCTAGGAGAATCAAGAGAACATTTCAGAGAATACCAGAAGATTGGTTCTCGTGTAGCGTGGAACGATCATTAGAATACATTTTCTGTCACAGTGGTCGTTGCCAACAGTTGGTAAATTTCAAATCTGAGTTGAATAGTCTCATTTTTGGAGATCGGGAAGATATTAATGATAGAAATGTTTGACATTTTTCGCATTGGAAGAAATAAAAAAACAGTCGCTTTTGCTTGCATCAGTGAACAATTGTAAAATACTAATATCGTAAAAGTAATATTAAACCCTCGTTTGTAGCACAGTTGGTAGAATCGCCGTCCTCCTCACACCAGATGGAAAAGATCTGAAGTCGAGCCCCGTCGATGACGTAAGGAATTTTTATGGGCCTTTTGCACAACGTGGCTGAGTTAGTCGGTCTCAAGCGGGGGAGCATGGTTTTCTCTCCCGGAAACTTTTGGTTTTCGTCCAGCAAACACAAAATCGACCTCACAACACACGCAATTTAGGGACAGTACACAAGGAGTATTATGGCTTTAGGCACTAACTGATTCTCCTAAAAACCTACAACAAGTAATACTAAGGCTGAACAGATTTAAAAGCGAGCCCAACTTCAAATAGTTAAATTAGGTCGGGACTTGACTTGTTAAGTATTCTAGACAAGCTTCTTGTCGATGCATACTTGTCAATTCCATGGCGCCTCCGTAGCCAGGTGGGAAGGAGCAGTAGTGCGTAGCACACGCTTCTTGATTAGACCGGGGTTCGAGCCCGTGACCACCAAATACGGAGGATGCGGAAAGGTTAGGGAATGACCACCTCATATCCCGGAGCAATATGGCCTTAGTTGCTAATTCTCCTAAAAACCAAATAACAACAATAACTTGGCAATTCCAGTCTTACTGCTTACTTCACTGAATATCGTGAACACCCCTTTCCACTCAATCCTTGTGATTTTAGACCCCAGTCCATAGGGATACACATGCAACATTGCCCGATTACAGATGTGTTCTTCCGTTCACGCTGCCCTCTCGGGGGCCATGGGTATGCCACGGAAACTTGCTCCACACCACAACATCTCCTCTAGATTCCTGTAATGTCCACACATAAGAGAGCCACTCCTATGCTTCGTGTGGTGTTCCCCTTATGAACTCTCATTGGTGCTGAAACCCATAAATTACAATAGCGAGATTTTGATCAAGTCCTCCGATGTGCGATGTTACGTTCCCGTAACCAACGCAGATTATTTTCCAGTAGATATCCGACATCAGTGGATTCGATTTCTTTCGTCAACTGAACTGTTTCCCGGCAGTACTTTTGAGGGACACGTTTCATTTCCGACAGTACCTTTATGTGACATCAGTGTTCTCCGATTGTACGTTTTACCTTTCGTTCGCGTTCTTTGAACTGAGAAATTGGAATTTATTTCTACGGATGTGCCACTCGTGAGGCGAATGAAACTTTCTCACGCCTGCACCTTCAGATCCAGATGTGGAAGTTCCATGCTGAAAGCGAAAAGGGTTCTCCACAGACCGCTGTTTCAGTTTAAGTAGAGCGCAGTTATCCAGACTGACAAACTGAAACCTGACAATAAAATCTGAAGTCGTTTTACCTGAAGTTTTGCTTGTTTTTAGTTACTGCTTTTATTTTCAACATATTCTAAATTATCCCTTCCTTTCTTCTTCCCCAAAACGAATTTCATCTTTAATATGCAGTAGAACCCGGATAAGAAGTTTTCCAAGCGATTACAGGTTTATAACTTCTTACTTGAAAAAATTCTTAGAAGGGAAAAATAACTTAAAAGTATGAAATATTAACTAAACAAATAAAAACGAAAAGATACACATAAGTTAATGATCATTTTTAAGTTTATAGATACTTTACTCTGCCTAACGCAAACATTTTTAAACTAAGCGTTTCTAGTTGTTTACGTTCTGTTCATTGAACTAAGTTTTAAGTTGGAAGAATGAGTTTCTTCGAAGTTTCAACATACCTTAAAAGTTCACAATTACAATAAGATAGAGCAACAATCCACTAAGTAATTCACAACTTAACAGGACCGTTCCTGTGCCTCGTTCCTTGGTTGTATCCCCAAAGAAAGGTATCGAGAAAAGGTAACATTTGTCTTCTCCCTCAGCGAAGCTTTGTTTATTTTGTTTGGAGGTAGTGCAATATCAGGGCAACTCGTTGGGGAGGTATTCACAAAAAATCGATGCCATTTCACCCGCTTCGTTTTTTTTTTTTTATTATGAATTAAATGTTGGTCGGCACTAACTTGCTCCATTACAAAAATGTTTATTTTGTTTAATATTAAAAATAAAGAATTTCTGTATTCGAATAATATCCAGTTCTTTAAAGGACTGCATATCCGAGTGGTCAGGTAACAGAGGGCAGTATTACACGCTATTTTGAGTAGACCGTGGTTCGAGCTTTTGTGTACTGTCGATCTGCTAACCCGCACTGGGCTAGATTATGGCAGATTATGGTCCAATTTGCTCAACATCAATTGTGCAGAAAGTTTCCATCGTGCAATGAATTGATAATGGCTGCAGTTTATTTTATTATTATTTTCTTATATTTCTTCTTCTTCTTCTTCTTCTTCTTCTTGGTCCTTAGCTGGCAGCTGGGGGAGGCGGTTGGCCACGCAACCAGTATGCTGCTGTAGGTGCCGCAGGGTTTCGGACTTGCTCTGTGATGTTCTTCCATACTTTACCATCCATGGCGTCAGTCCTGGCCTGGTTAAGGTCAAGACGCCGGCTCTTCAAGTCATCTTCCACTTGCTTGGCCCACGTTTTCCTAGGCGCGGTCCGTTGGATGCTCCATTGGGTGGGTCGTTGTCTCCAAAGGAGTGTGGATGGTATTCTGTTCGTGCCCATTCTACATACGTGGCCAAACCATCTAAGCCTTCGCTTCTGGATTTGGTCGGCAATGGTTGGTTGCTGTTGGCATCTGGTGCGGATTATTATTATTATCTTTATTTTCTCCTAAGAGACACCCGCTTACAGCTATTAACCAGGGGATGCACATTCATATATGCAAATATAATTTATATACATAATTATCTATTTATAATTTATACAAATCAGTCTTTATAAATTATACAAAGTCTAAATTATACATTTTCTAAAGCATACATTGTCTAATTAATTATATTATACACATCATTGCCTTATTTTACATGACAGGCAGATAGAAAGAGAGCACAAGCATAATTTACAAGGAATTAGAGAATGTTCACATCTACAGCACTATTTACAGCGAGTTCACAGAAAGAGAAGACGTCCAATATAAACATAACAGGAGCAAAAACAGTCCCGACCAGTTCGTTCTTCATTTCCTGTATTCTCATTTGTTTCCCTCAGTCGGCATCACTCAACATTTATAGGTGGAGTAATGCCTTTTGAAACACTTCAGTCCTGTATCTCTTCTCTGCGCAAAGCCTTTCTGGGTCTGCTTGTAGATCGTTGAACATCTTAATGGTGTTCAAAGGAAAAAATCGCCGAAGGCTTTCCAGCTGTGTGAGCGCGCTACTGATTGGAAGGGATGTTGTTCTATTCTCCAACCTTTGCGTCATGCGGGGTCGAGTCAGCAGGTGGTCAGTTTTCGGCGAGTGGACTCTCCCGGTCAGTAGTTTTGCAAGAGTGAGGATGTGACAATAATGTGAGACCTTGGTGACAATAATGTGAGACCAAGGCATGACATCCAAGTTGGCATATAAAATGGTTCCTGAGATTGTAAATGGCTGCGTAGTGATCCTGTTTAACCATCTCAGCATCCAGTACTCTAAACCCAGGAAAGCCTTGATGGTAGCATCTGGGGCAGAAGACCAAATCTGAGATGCGTAGAGAGGGATAGGGATGACACATCTTAAAATATATTGTTTAACAAGGTCAGGGTTCCTGATACCTACTAGTTCTTGTCTGGAGGTCCATAGCGCTGCGTAAGTTTTCTTCTTTACATGGCCGAAATGGGGTGTGAAGTTTAGGTTTTCGTCCCATTTCAGACCAAGATCAATATGTGTCCTGACTTTTTTGACTACACTGCCATTTACGCGTATTGATATGTGGTTTTTAAATACCTTGTTGGTGAAAACCATTTGAGCTGTCTTGTGTTCATTTAGTCGAAGCCCCATGCAATTAAGGTATTCTTGCAACTCGGCGATTTTGGAGTTTGCTTCGTTGTTGCGTTGTAAAGATGTGTTTTGGTCATTCAAGGTGACGAAATATTTCAAGTCGTCTGCATATACGACAAATTGCTTTTGATTTTGGGTCAGGAAGGGATGCAGTGCTGTTGCGAAGAGAGTAGCAGAGAGGACACCACCTTGTGGGACTCCCCTGTTGACTTGGAAGGTTTCTTTGGAAGTTCCATTTATGGCAGTGATGTGTCTCTCCCTCAAAGAACTCGTTATTATAGCTAATACATGCCCAGTTATATTAGGTATTAGGTATTAGGTATTAGGTATGTTCGGGGTCTGACGGCACCTGGGATTTCTCCCATCTCCGCGTATATTCTCTGTATCGGACAAGCCAGAGATTTAAAAGTGTGTGGGATATGTACTGTGTAGTTTGTTGTGCCCATTGTTCGTCCGGCCTGTTAGCCGCCGGGCCCCTAGTGAGACCCGACGTTACCAATACCTGCCACAGGGAGGCCGGCCGGGTGTTACCAATATTTGTACTCTGGCTGGTCTTGCCACTTACTTTCCTGGGATTTTAGTGGCTAGGACCAAAAAAAAAAAAAAAAAAAATCGAGGTTGATATTAGTGATACAAGTTAGTATTGCGCGACGTGGGGCTGTGCGGTGAAAGTGAGTTTTAAAAACCAAATAGGTTCGGGCAAGAATTTTGATGTTCTCTTTTGATTTTGACATGTAGGGCTAAACGCTGTGCAAGACAAAAGTTTGGGGGGAGGATGAAGACTGGGGGGGAAGAAATTGGAAATAAGGGGCCGACAGAGTAGATGGCCCCTGCAGGTAGTGAGGCATGCCCGTGCCCCACCAGAGTGAAAAAATTGGGGAGGCAAGGAGAGGCAAGCCTCTCCTCCCCAGAAGTTTGGAAAGAAAGATCCGCTCAAGAGAGTGCGGATTTGGGTCGCCAATAGGCTGTTCCGGCGGGAGAGTGCCACGTATGTCGTCTCCATCAGTTTGCAGGCCCTAAAAAATTGGCCGTTGAGTCTCATCTAGGTGGGACACTAATAGGGGGTTAAATCTGGATGTCATCCTTCCAGACTGCATGTGGTCTGGGGCTTATTTTCTGGTCATTATCTTGGGGTCATAATCAAGTCTACTGGCTGTCATTATGGGGTTTTATCCCTTCCGTGATGTTTGCTAGTCCTTACACTACCTTTTGTCATTATGTAGTGGGTCTATGCTGCAAGGTCTTGGGGCAGTGTCCCTTTGTTCTGATGTCACGACTATTTAAAGGTGTTTTTTCGCTTCTATTGGCGGTAATCATGACTCTTGTAGTTCGACAATCTATTGTCACTTGTCTTTTCCTAGTGCATTTTGTAGTCAGTCCAAGGTCTGTATAGTCGGTTCCTCTGTGTCGTCTCGCAGCTATTTGCAGTTTTGTTTTGTCTCATTCCGTTAAGGTCTTCGGTATATGGCGGCTAGTGTTTGGCGCCTGCTAAATAATCCCTGGGCAAAATCAGTTAAGGCTAAATATTCTTCTTGTGTATCTAGTAGATGTGACTCGAGATCCCTCGGTAAATAGTGAACTCTAGTTATTAGTCTGCATCTAAGGTCTTCGTATTGGACACACTCAAACATAATGTGCACCCAGCTTTCTTGTTCCCCGCAAGTACAACGCGGATCCTCCACTATTCCCAATGCTGTAAGCTTTGCATTGAAAGCCCCATGACCCGTAAGGAGGTAGGTCGTGTAAAGTCCGGGTTGCAGCCAGGTTGGAAGAATGGGGTATACTCTGTCTACGTCCGGGATGAACTTTTTGGTGATGTTCCCTTTTGTTGTGTTTGTCCAGCGGTATTGCCAGGTTTCTTTTAGGTATTTCTGCAGCCTGTTCTTTTCAGCCTTGTGGGTTGCATTGTTATCCACTGTGTAGTCTTGGTGGGTGCAAGGCATTCCTTTGGTTATATAATAGGCTATTCCAGTACGTATGATGTCCAGGTCAAGGGGAAGGGCTCCGGCCAAGACCTGTAGGGCAACAGTGCTAGTGGTGCTACAGGCTCTGGTAATGGTTAACAGGATAGTTCTATGGATTGAGTCGATTATGCGTCTATTTACGGCGGTTGATGCCTTGTGATATGGAAATATTCCTCCAAGATGATAGTAATAGCAGGGATGGTATCATTAGTGATGCGGTCACGAAGTGAGATGCCCAAAATCTGCCGCAGGCATCGCATTTGGAATACCTCAAGTTTGTTTAAATCTAGCTTGATACAAATCCATGTTTCTGATCCGTAAAGGAGAATGGGCAGGATCAAAGTCCGGAAGAGTCGGATTTTAGTCTTTGAGGAAATGTTGGTCCTCTTCCACAGACACCATTTGAGCGAGGCGAACGCAGTGGCCGCCTGTCCAATTCTGCTGTGGATTTCCATGGTGGCTGCAACTTTCTTCTCCTGGACCAGCGACCCAAGGTATTTAAAGTCCTGCACTTGCTCGATCTGGACGCCTTCGAGATAGATGGTGGCTTGCGAGCCATCTGTTGTCAGGGCCTTTGTCTTATCAGCATTGATCTTCAAACCGTATGGCCGGGCAATGTCGTAGAGGATGTCCGTGGCTTCAGAGTCGTTACCAGCAAAGATAGCACTATCATCGGCAAACATCAGGTCAGTCACATAGTGATCCTTGTCATATTGTATGCCCCGTCTGTTTCTGAATGCTTGCCTCATAATGGCGTCGACCACGATGTTGAAAAGCAATGGAGAGGCTACATCCTCTTGGCGGACTCCAGTTTGGATGGTAAATTCCTCAGATAAATCGTTCTGGATGCGCACCTGGCTGGTTAAACCGTTGTATGCAGTTTGGAGGAGTGTGATGACATTTCGAGATACATGTTCGACCTCTAGTAGTTTCCATAAGGCAGGCCGATGGACACAGTCGAAAGCAGACTTAAAGTCAGTGAAAACAATGACGGTTCGCTGTCCACACCGGATCCTCTCCTCCATCAGCTGACGGATGGCAAAGATTTGATCACAGCATCCTCGCCCGGGTCTGAATCCAGCCTGTTCTTCTCGACTGGTTTGCTCGCGATGTTTTTGCAGCCTTGACTGGATGATCTTCATAAAGACCTTTCCGATGATGGAAAGGAGGCTGATGCCACGGTAGTTCTTGCAATCCCGGTTATTACCTTTCTTGTGGATCGGTACGATAATGGCTTTCCTCCATGTTAGCGGAATTTGTTCAGTGCACCAGATGGTTTTGAGGAGTGAGTGTAGTCGGCGAAGCAGTACATCTCCCCCGGCTTTGATCGCTTCTCTGGTGACTTGGTCCACTCCTGGTGCCCTGCCATTCTTTAGGGATTGTACGGCTGCTTTCACTTCTTCTACTGTAGGCTCAACATCGACCATGGAGATTTCAGGGGGATCGATCGATAGTGCGGTTTCTGGCGGTCCCTGAGGTGGGTTGTGATTATACAATGCTTTGAAGAATTCACTCCACCGTTGCAGGCGTTCGGACGGTGATCGCACGAAGGTCCCATCAGCATTATTGATGTTGTCAATTTGGACTTTCCACTCAGACATCTGAGGGTGCGGTAGAGAGTGCGGTACTCGTTCTTGGATGCCGCCACTTCAAGATCATCTGCCACTTGGTTCCAGTATGCTTCTCTTTCCGCTGTCATCGTCTGTCGGACTTCTCGGTTTAGCTGCCGGTACCGTTCAAAGTCGACCAACTTTGCCTGTTTCCGTTTGACCACGAGGTCGAGGCACTCGTCTGATACCCATGGTTGCGTTCGAAGTCGGCCATAAAGGTCCAACACCGACTCACCTTTGCAGGTCGCTAAGGCCTCTACTTATTTTTGACTTTAAATGAAATGTAAGATGCTTTTACGGTCTCATGATTTCCTTTTTTCAAATCCCGGTGGTGTCCGCATACTTTCGGCATTATATTTTCGCTGCTAGGAGAGGCAACAACCAGAGAGAACAAGTACAAAAATTATAGGAGTGAACAGAATGATGGAGCTCACGAAGTTTGCATTCGGGCAACGAAGATAAACTTTGTGAGGGGTAGTTTTAATACAGTTCAGGGCGGGACTGGACGGGCCCTTTCAAGTTTTTGGCTATAACAAAAGTATGTCTGCTCCGGAAATGGATTTTTTTTTTTTTTTTCAGTAAAGTATATAGAGGGGATCCTCTATACCCTTTACTGAAATTGGTTCTAGAATATTCAGAATTGGTTCCTGAATATTCCACTTAAACCAGAGAGCAATTTTCGTAACGTTTATTATTTAAATAAAACTGAACATAATATTTTAAGATTACTCTTACACAGACTACTCTTTAAAGAAAAACTATGATAGCAGTGTGAAAAGCATCATTTCATGTGCATCCCATATTGTGCTGATCCTTCACAATGAGTTGCCCATGTATAGCACTACTTCGAATAAGTAACGAAAGAGAAGATTGTTGTTACTTGGTCCCTGTCGGCGCTACCACCCAGACGTAACCGTTTCAAACTAGTTGACTTTTCATCGGTGGGTGGGCAGGTACTCCGATATGGCAAGTGAAGCGTTTTTTATTCGATGTAGAGCGATACATGGGCAGCACGTTGTGAAGGATGAGTCTACTACACCGCTATTGTAATGCAATGTTTATCATGTACTTGTAGGTAGTAAAAAATGGATGAAGAAATAGAAAAATTATTTTTTTAGACATTTTGTATTTTAAAAGAAGATCGTGCTCAGAAAAACTTTCAAATGCTTGGTCAATATTTTTTCAAAAGAAAAAGCTTTAATTTTCAAATTCTTGTTACTGCGTGGATTCGAATAATCGATACCGGTGCCCCCTGTAGGTTTAGTTAAAAGATGTTTATGCGCGAACAGAGAAAAGTTCTTCGTTTCTGCGCATCCATCACATTTTGCTTCGTATTAGTAACCAGATCATGGCAGCAAATATAATATCGAAAGCTTTAGCTAAAATATACGGTATATGAACTGCCTATGTACGAAAAAAGTAATTTCCACATTTCTATTAGACCGATTTTAATGAAATTTGGAATATGTCGAGCAATTATTCTAAAAAACTTTGAAATGAGAACTAGACATAATTCTCATTTCATAGTCCTTTCCCCTCAATTATTCTCCCCAAAGTTTCAAACTACAGAAATATTTTTATTCATATGAAAGAATGTTTTTTGAATGATTTTAATAACCTCTGAGGCAAGACATTTTTTAACCGATCACCTTGATGAAATAGATTCAATCCCAATCCAGATGAATCAACTTGTCCATACAAATTTATTAGACTGTAAAATCCGGCGCATTTTACAGACCGAAAATGTTAAGAAAGGAAACTAAAACTTGTATGAGCGATCACATTTGTATTTAAGAAATCACGAAGTGAATGTTTTGCATCCAGCAAGATTTAGAGTTCGTAGACAAAGTGGTTTCAGTTCTCATACACTACTGGCTTCAGTTCTGAACGCAGAACAAACTAGCCTTTGTAACGAGTTCCCCGGGTATGAAACTACATTCAAACATGGCCTTCCTAAATTGGCGTTTGTTTAAAAAATAGAGTGAATGAGGGAAGTTTCATGACTTACTGATCTCTCATTAGAGAGATGGTGGTCTCAAGTGACAACACTGACAATATATTCGTAAAGAAATTGTTCGATGTAAGCTTGAAATGTGACATACGAAATCAGATTATAAATTTTTATATAACTATAATTATTTATCTGTTGAATGGATTTATTTAATTTTCTTGGATTTAATGGATTTAAGCTTCAGATAACTGATTGATAAGCGCATATATAGCCAAATTACTGAATATGGGACACGACCGGTAAATATGGCTTAGGGTAGACAAGGAGATATTCTCTACCCGTACATTTTTGTAGAATCCATAAACGGGGGGGGAGTGAAACGTTAGACAGGTCACTTATCAGAAGGAAATACTAAAACAATAAAAACATGCACCTTATATCAAAAATTAAAGCAGCCACTATGTGCAAATAAATAAAATATAATTTCCTGTCGTTTCAACAGAAAGTTATCTACGTAGTATTTGTCGACCAGAACAGTACGACCTGCACTCAGTCTGCATACATTATACATGCATAAATGCAATCTGTTGACTCATTTTTATGATTTTTCCAAGCCCACACGTCGACAGGAAGAACTACTTGTTTCATAGCAGAGTTGTGGAAATGCAACCCCGCAATCTGCATATTACAGAAGACCCATATTATTAGATATAATTATGATTGTTACCAATGGTAACTATTAAGGCTTCACGTAACCATTTTGCAAACAATGATGGCACAGACAATGGCATCCATTATTGCAGTGTTCTCTATATATATGGGAGAAGGGTGTATGTGCATTGACACACGAAACGCAATTCAAAAAATAAACCTCAGTATTGCTCTTCATGCAGAGAGCATATCTGGAACAACGGGCTGTTGAGGTTATAAAGATAGTTATAGTTCTAGTGTAGCTGATATTCTTTTAGATTGGTTGTATGGCCACTCCAATCGCGCCTCCAAAAATTTAGCCCAGCGCTACTGCCTGCATTGACACGCGAAGTGCAATTCAAAAAAGAAACCTCAATATTGCTCTTCATGTAACCAGCATTGCTTCAACGCTGGGCTGGCGAGGTTATGATTGGCGAATTTTCGTGCATCAATACTTAAAGTGCAATTCCAATAACTTTTATGCAGAAAGTATAGCTGGGACCCCTTAAAGAGCAGTCCGGGACAACTGTTTATGAAGACTGTTATAGTCCTAGTATAGCTGAGACTCTTTTCTTATATTTGTTTTTTTAAGGTGGTTGTGTGTGACGAGTACAACCACCCCTCCAAAAATTTAACCCAGTGCTACTACTGCCTGCAGTGACGAGAGAAGAGTAATGCAAAAAATAAACCTCAATATTACTCTTCATGCAGACAATAGTTGGCCAAACACTGGGTTAGAGAGGTTGTGAATTCTTAATTTGTTGAAGCTGTTAACGTATACAAGTTATACAGAATTTTTAATAGTATTTTACTAATAATTGATAACTTTTAATTTAATTATTTTTTAAAATTGTTTTGTTTTTATTTTTTTTATTCGTGTTGCTCTTTGCAATGACACACAAAGAGCAATTCAAAATATCTGGCAGTATAGCTGGGACACTGGGTTTTGAGGTTATAATGATGGCATTCTTCAAGCTGATAACATATAAGCTTATACAGAATTTTCATAGCATCTTAAAATGAATATAAATTTTTTTCATTTAATTTTAATTTTTTTCAAAAAATTGGCCCTTTTTTTTCTCGTTAAAAGTCCTCACTTTACGCGGTACGATAAATTGGCCATTTAAATAATTTACGTTGTGATTCCAGGATTTTCATAATTTTTAATGCTTTTAAAGAGCTATAATCACATAAAACTGGTATTCTGGAATGTGGAGAACAACTTAATCAGTTGTGTGCGGGGAATATTGCACGCTCTTTCCGAATCTATTTTCTAATGCATCCTGTCCAGGTATGTTATAAACGTCCTCAGATGACATGATAGGTCCACCTGTTCGTTGTGAACAAGTGCCATAATTTGAGATCGATTATAAGAAAATACCAGTTTTATTTGTGATTTTAATTTTTATTTAAATATGTTAAAGCTTATTTGAATGCATGTCCAGTCTCTTTTCATTCCTTGTCTTTGGGCTGGGGGACAAAGAATGGTTTCTCCTGGACAAATCAAAGAGAAATTCCTCTGAAGAGTTGGTACCTTGACGTGGTTCAGAGGCTTTCTACTAAACCCAACTGACAGCTATTGTACCTGACATTTGTAGTTGGTGTTAGGTGGTCTTCTGAATAAAACCGCTGCACACGTTTATATTTTAATTATTATCAGTAAAGGGCTCTGAAGGTTTCAACGGTTCTGTGTAAGGACAGAACAAGAAATGTTTGGAAACTGCTAAAGTATACAATATAGAACACTCTTTTATATGATTTGATTATATTTCGATTATGGGTACCCACGAAAGGTTATTAATAAAACTAGAATAAATTGGGCATAATGAGAAGATCCTTCATTAGATAAAGACTTGACTGTTTTTTTTTTTTTTTTTTTTTTTTTTAGATGCAGGAGAGACGTAAGCCTTCTTGCCCCGTGTATATTATGTCTGTAAATTGCGCCTGCTTTAGTCGATTTACTGTTTGTGGGATGAAAAATACAAATTAACAGGAGAATAAACCATGCTACTCTCTCCTAAGATCGACTAACTCAGCCACGTTGTGAAAAAGGCCCGTAAGAATTCCTGGTGTCAGGGACGAGTTTCTAACTCGGATCTCTTCCAACCGGTGAGGTAAAAGTTAGGAAACAGAGCAATCGTAAATGGACCATAAAACTCACCAATGATGATGAAAGAAAGGTAGGAAGGGTTAACGGACAGAACCAGACTATTTCAGGACTATCACAAATACGGAGAGGGACGTCATTATTCTTTTATTTAAGATGATTGTGAGGCAGCATTTAGAATCTTGTGTCCAGGTGATGGAGGTCAGACATGAAGAAAAAAATTTTGTGCCGAGCAGGCAGAGCAGAAGTTAAACGAAACTTCTTTAGGCGAACATTTATCACTTGACCGAGGATCCCATATTGACCGTGTGAATGCCGCAGGTCATGAATTTGCATGAATGTGATATGAGACATTTCCATTACCAAATTTAGTTTCGGCAAGTGCTATGGCATCGGATGATATTTAAAACATTTGACTTCGATAGAGCTGGAATCATTTTGTTCTTCAGAGAGTCACGATGGCTGTTAGACGCCGAAATTTGACTTACATTTGGAAATGCTGTTTGCAGAAGAGCGTGATCTCGATCTGATACAACAATCTTCACATCGTTCTTGAACCAAAGCTGTTCACACACGGAACAGACTGAACCGAAATTATTATCCAGGATATATACGTTTAAACTGTGCTTCGACGCTTCTGTGTTTCTTAAAATAGTGTTGCTGATCCTGCTGTGTATTACGTGTTCAACGATTTTATGGAGTACTTCTGGCAGTCGGTTTTGGCTTCTTCGTTTTTCGTTTACGACTGGAGTTCGAAGACTCTTCATTGTATTGATTTGCAGAATCAACTTCCATTTCTCCTTCCAGTTTCACTTCTAACATTTCTTAGGATGTGGATGGGAATTCTCTGGCTTCTTTGTTCAACTCCATAGCACGCTGTAATTTCTCAATCTGTCGAAATAGCTTAGATCTCTCCTTTGTACTCAATGGAGGGGATTTCGGTGGAAGCATTGAACGTATACGTACTCAATACGCCTTACAATGCTCACTATTAGTCTTTGGCATGTTGAATTATAAATTCCTTTCCGTCGAAATTTTTTTATTTAATACGGTGTAGTATGACGCAATCAGTAGGGGTACTGACTTGCTCATGCGTCTCTAATGCCTGGTATGGAATGGTAGGGACGGATCACTTGCTGTCGCATTTTCTTTGCGATTTTTATCAATCCGAGAACGCCTTGTACATTACATGTGCTGTACGCCTTACAACGCTCACTACAGCGAATCCCAGCTTTACGATTTGTTCGCTGTACGATGAAATCACTGAACTGTGGACACTCCATAACAACACACCCTTCCCTATACGATACGAAGTAAGCCGTTAATTGTGATCACGGAGGAATATTAACCACAGGCTATCTGTACTTTTATAGATTTACACTTTATTACCTTACCAATTAAATGAGACGTGAAAATTGGAAGAATATTTTTCACAGTTTAACAAAGGAAAAAATGTAACTATGATATTGTATTTCCATCGGGTCACCCTACCTATTATTAACGATGTCTAACGTTGCTTAACTTAAGTGATTACACGAGAGCCGAGACATTTAGTCTAGTACGTTAGTTTGCTGTTCCGAGTGCCTGTAATGCGTTTTGTCAATCCACGGCCGCAAGTTTCTCCCATTTGAATACTGCCTGTAGCGCAGTGTTTCCCAACGTGGGTCCCACGCCCCACATGGGGGCAATTTGATTGTTCAGGGGGGCAATTCAAAAATTGCTCGTCTAGAGTTTAAAACAACCGCCTACTATGATTTAACTTGTACAAAAGAAGAATTGTTGGTATCTCAATTTTAAATAAGCATTCGTTAAATGTTGTACTTTCTATAGAGCTGCACTTGAAAGTTTGGAGTAATATCAACTACAGTTTGCTCGGAGAGTATTGCTTACTATGCCTAGTGAAGGAATAGTACATACTGTATTGGACGATTGCTTATGGCATATGCAATGTGCAAGCAAAGTGGTTGTCTACTGTAGCCTACCGCAAACTCAGCATGTTATATGAAATAGGTAATTCCTTTCATACAAACGCTCGTTTGGGCATCGTGACTGTACATTTGGATAGGTTTGACGATCTCAGATTAAAATAAAAATTACTTTGTCCACGCACAGAATTATTATTAATGAAGAACCGTGATATACAATGGTATGTATTTGTCATATATGTATTTCTGTGGTCTCAGTAAATAAGCAAATAAGTCCAAAAACTCGAATTTGCAGGAGAGGAAAAATAAACTTCACACTCTCATATAAACACGCATATATTCGAATATACAAATATTTATTACTCACGCTAAAACTACAATAACGAAGATAGCTGCGTGTCACATAATAGTAAATAATAAATACTTTATTATAGTGCACTTATCTCATTTTTGACAAATTAGACTTATCTGCTTGTTCACAGAGACCACAGATTTAATAGCCCGAATTCAGTAATTCGTGTGATTTATTCATTCAAAAAGCGTACTAATAATTAATTTTGATATATTAAAATAAAATTAAATTAACTTTAATGCATAGTTTATTTTTAGTTTTTGATTTATCTTATATTTATTTCTTTCAGTTGCGCAGTAAAATGAGTAGTGCAAGTAAAAAAAAAGTTCGTCAGTATTCAGAGGAATACTTAAAATTTGGTTTCATACCCGCTATCCACGATCAAAGGTCACCTTTTTGTCTTTTATGCCAACAATGCTTGACCAACGAATCAATGAAGCGAGGTCGTCTTGAGGCGCATTTGAAGGCGAAACATAATGCTCATGTAAATTCAGATTTAGATTACTTTCAAACTTTAAAGAAGAATTTTGAAAAAAGAGCAACATTAAAGTCTCTGTTTATTGCTCATACTGCAACTGTCAATCGTACTCTTGAGGCTAGTTATGAAATTTCTTTACTCATTGCTAAATCTGGGAAAAATCATACTATAGGAGAGAATTTAATCAAACCATCAATATCAGCATTTCTTAAAACAGTTCTGGAAAAAGATGACAAAGACGTGAAAGCTATGCCACTCAATAACAATACTGTTAGCAGAAGAATAGATGAAATGAGTGAAGATATTGAAATACAACTTGTTGGAAAGCTGAAAACAAGAAAATTCTCAGTGCAAATGGATGAATCAACTTTGAGAGACAGTGAAGCCGTACTGATAACTTATGTGAGATATATTGATAAAGGTAATTTTGCTGAAGAAATGTTATTCTGTAAATCATTAGAGAGCACCACTACCTCCAAAGATATATATAATAAGCTAAAAAATTACTTAGATGACAATAATATACCAATGAAAAATATAACATCTTGCGCTTCAGATGGTGCTCCTAATATGATGGGCAAGAAAAATGGCTGCTTAAAATTGATGAAAGATGAGAATCCAGAAATGCTTCTTGTGCATTGTGTTATTCATAGGGAAAACTTGGTAGCTAAAAATATTTCGCCTGTTCTTCATGAAGTACTAAAATCAGTTATAAAATGTGTCAATGCTATTAAAGCTAATGCCAAATGTGAGCGTCTCTTCAAGCTTTTTTGTGAAGAACAAAATGGAGACCATGTGAGACTTTTACTTCACACTGAAGTAAGGTGGCTCTCGAAAGGGAACTGCTTGAAAAGATTCATGGAACTATTTGATACTATTAGTGACTTTTTAAGTGACAAACCTGAAATGAAGCATCTGTTAACGGTCGATGGTAAAGCATTTGTGAGTTATTTAGCCGATATCTTTGAAAAACTAAATATATTAAATAAACAACTTCAAGGAACAAATAAAACTCTCGTCGATGCAAAAGCGAAGATATTTGGTTTCATTACATTTATTGAATTATGTCAAAAATATATTTGTAACAAAAATTTTGAACAGTTTCGTTGGCTGCAAAAATGTGAAGTGACTGATACCGCTGTACTTGTTATTGTCGATCATCTGAAAATTCTGTCCGCTGATTTAAAAGAAAGGTTTTCTGATTTAAAACAAATTGATTTTCCAACCTGGATGATGCAACCAATGTTAGTGGATTTGTCTGATGTATCAATGCAGTACCAAGAAGAACTCTCAGAAATGCAAAATGATGAGTCAGTTAAAACTTTATTCAATATAAAAGAAGCGATGGCATGGCTTTGTGATGAAACAGAAATTAAATACCCAAATTCAACCAACTTTGCAAGAGAGCTATTGTTACCGTTTCCATCTTCATATTTAGCTGAATGTGGATTTAGTGCCATAAATGATTTGTTCCTAAAGAAAAGAAATCGACTGGATATCACAAAACGGGGAGACTTGAGACTGAAGCTGACTAAATTGGAGCCCAATATAAAATCTCTCTGCGGCAAGCATCAAGCACAAGGGTCTCACTAAATTTAGTGCACTCATCTAGAAGTGACTTCACATGGAATGTTGAAATTATTAAACAATTAAATAATAATTACTAAAAATTAAAATATTATAAAAAAATCTTTCATATAAATTATTTTGTACTTGAATTTTAGTTGTCCATTATATGTTTTGAAAATTTACTTACTGTTTTTTTCTTAATAATTTCCTAATGATTTCTTCCTAAAACCTAAGTTTTGTGTCCTGAACAAGTTGTAATTAGGCTTCATTTAGGGAATAATTCAATTTTTGAATATAAAAAATATGTATATCGGTGTTTCCCAACGTTACATAGGGGGCATCAGAATTTTAGAAAGACTTAGGTGGGGCATGGTAAAAAAAAGGTTGGGAAACACTGCTGTAGCGCGTCTAAAGAAGTTTCAGTTCAAAAACAGAATTTCTAGAAAGATTCCTTTGAATAGTATCAGTAAAATTAAGAAGTGTGGTATATTATCACGCTAGGAGAATCAAGAGAACATTTTAGGGAATAACAGAAGATTGGGTCTCGTGAAGCGATCATTAGAATAAATTTTCTGCCACAGTGGCCGTTGCCAACAGTTGGTAAATTTCAAATCTGAGTTGAATAGCAACATTTTTGGAGATCGGAAAGATATTAATGATAGAAATATTTGACATTTTTCGTATTGGTGGAAATAAAAAACAGTCGCTTTTGCTTGCATCTTTTGTAGCACAGTTGGCAGAATCGCCGTCCTCCTCACACCGGATGGAAAAGACCTGAAGTCGAGCCCCGTCGATGACGTGAGGAATTTTTATGGGCCTTTTGCACAACGCGGCTGAGTTAGTCGGTCTCAGGAGAGGGAAGCATGGTTTTTTTGTCCCGGAAACTTTGGGTTTTCTACCAGCAAACAGACAGTACGAAAACCACGCAATTTAGAGACAGTACACAAGGAGTAGTATGGCCTTAGTCACTGACTGATTCTCCTAAAAACCTACAACAAGTAATACTAAGGCCGAACAGATTTAAAAGCGAGCCCAACTTCAAATAGGGAAGTTAGGTGGCGACTTGCGTTGTCAAGTATTCTCGACAAGCTTCTTGTCGATGCATACTTGGCAATTCCAGACTTACTGCTTACTTCACTGAATATCGTGAGCACCCCTTTCCACACATTTAGACCGCAGTCCATAGGGATACACATGCAACATTGCCCGATTACAGATGTGTTCTTCCGGTCATACTGCCCTCTCAGAGGCCATGGGTATGCCACGGAAACTTGCTCCACACCACAGCATCTTCTCTCGATTCCTGTAATGTTCACACATAAGAGCGCGGTTCCAATGCCTCGTGTGGTGTTCTCCTTATGAACTCCCATTGGTGCTGAAACCCATAAATTACAATAGCGAGATTTTGGTCAAGTCCTCCGATGTGCGATCTTACGTTCCCGTAACCAACGCAGATTATTTTCCAGCAGATATCCGACATCAGTAGATCCGGCAGTACTTTTGAGGGACACGTTTCATTTCCGACAGTACCTTTACGTGACATCGGTGTTCCCCGATTGTACGTTTTACGTTTCGTTCGCGTTCTTTGAACTGAGAAATTGGAATTTATTTCTACGGATGTGCCACTTTTGAGGCGAATGAAACTTTCTCACGCCTATTCCTTCAAACATCCCCAAAGAAAGGTATCGGCATGGTATCGAGAAAAGGTAACTTTTGTTTTATCCATTAGCGAAGCTTTGTTTATTTTGTTTGGAGGTAGTGCAATATCAGGGCAATTCGTCGTTGGGTAGGTATTCACAAAAAATCGATGCCATTTCACCCGCTTCGTTTTTTTTTTTTATTTTGAAATAAGTGTTGCTTGGCGCTAACTTGCTCGATTACAAAACTGTTTATATTATTTAATATTAAAAATAAAGAATTTCTGTACTCGAATAATATCTAAATTTTAAAAAAGGACTGCATAGCCGAGTGGTCAGGTAAGAGAGTGCAGTATTAGACGCTATTTTGAGTAGACCGTGGTTCGAGCCCCTGACTGCTAAATACTGTCGATTTGCCAACCCGCACTGAGCTAGGTTATGGTCCACTTTGCTCAACGTCAATTGTGCAATGAATTGATAATGGCTGTAGTTTATTTTATTATTATTTTCTTATATTTAGAAAATATATTAAGTGGGAAAAACGTCTTTATAGCAGTACACCGTGTATTTATCAAGAACTGTTTATGCGGAAAACTTTTGAAAATAATACACCACAATATACTGTACAGAGGGGAAATCGGAACTTAAGAAACCAAACCTAGAACGGGGGAAACTTATTATGCGGGATTTTCTTATACGGGTTTTTTATTTATTTATTTTTATATTTACTTTTGTAATTTATGCGGTAACCTTTATTATTTTAAGTTTGAAATGTCAGATATTTTAAACATGAAATTAATTTTGGAGAAGATGGAACGAACGGATAATTTAGAATATGTTGAAAATAATGAGTGAAATAAAATAACTTTTTATTTCATTTTTTACCACGGGTTCGAGCGCTTCGCTGTCAGGACTGGGTCTGCTTATTGGTTGCCCGACAAGGCGCTCAGTAGACTCTTCTGGTTAAAAGGTTATTGAAACACTGCGTTCATCGTTCATCCGTGGACTGCCAAATTCCTCTTCTGTTCGTTTTCCAGAATTTTCAATTATGGTTTTAGTTTAGTGGGTTTTTGCTGTTTAGGTGCATTAGCAAATTATGCCGTATTACTCGCTTTATAATATGTTTATAATTTCGTTTGCTTTGTGGTCTATTTGCTGTTTTTTCGACTAAAAATCCGAGTTTCCCGGAGAAAAAGCCGTGTTAACCTTTCGTGAGACTGACTAACTCAGCCACGTTGTGATGATAAAGATCCATAAAAATTCTTCGCGTACTTGATGATATTTGAACTCTGCTCTTTTCCACCCAATGTGGGAAAGACTGCGATTAAACATTTCTCTAATTGAACCATGATTGCGTTAGTTACAAGTTTTTCATTTCTAGAGATTTGTGTCTTTCTGCACTGGCCTGAAGGGCCAACACCGACTCACCTTTGCAGGTTGCTAAGGCCTGTACTTATTTTTGACTTTAATGAAATGTAAGACGCTTTTACGGTCTCATGATTTCCTTTTTTCAAACCCCGGTGGTGTCCGCATACTTTCGGCATTATAGTGTACATTTTCACTGCTAGGAGAGGCAACAGCCAGAGAGAACAAGTAAAAAAATTATAGGAGTGAACAGAATGATCGAGCTCACGAAGTTTGCATTCGGGCAACGAAGGTAAACTTTGTGAGAGGTAGTTTTAATACAGTTCAAGGCGGGACTGGACAGACCCTTTCAAGTTTTTGGCTATAAGAAAAGTATGCCTGTTTCGGAAATGGATTTTTTTTATTTTCACTAAAGTATTTCGAGGGGATCCTCGATATCCTTTACTGAAATTGGTTCTAGAATATTCAGAATTGGTTCCTGAATATTCCACTTAAAACATAGAACAATTTTCGTAACGTTTATTATTTAAATAAAACTAAACATAATGTTTGGCATAATATTTTAAGATTCTACATGTATATAATATCAGTGTAGATATTATATAGATGTAGAAAAACTATGATAGAAGCGTGAAAACACCTTTTTATCTCTATCTCCATCACAAAGAGTTGCCCATGTATTGCACTACCTCGAATAAGTAACGAACGAGAAGACTATTGTTACTTGTTCCCTGTGGGCGCCACCACGTAGACGTCACCGGTTCAAAGCTAGTTGACTTTTCATCGGTGGGTGGGCAGGTACTCCGATATGGCAACTGAAGCGTTTTTTATTCGATGTAGAGCGATACATGGGCAGCACGTTGAGAAGGATGAGTCTACTACACCGCTATTGTAATGCAATGTTTATCATGTACTTGTAGGTAGTAAAAAATGGATGAAGAAATAGAAAAATTATTTTTTTAGACATTTTGTATTTTAAAAGAAGATCGTGCTCAGAAAAACTTTCAAATGCTTGGTCAATATTTTTTCAAAAGAAAAAGCTTTAATTTTCAAATTCTTGTTACTGCGTGGATTCGAATAATGGATACCGGTGCCCCCTGTAGGTTTAGTTAAATTATGTTTATGCGCGAACAGAGAAAAGTTCTTCGTTTCTGCGCATCCATCACATTTTGCTTCGTATTAGTAACCAGATCATGGCAGCAAATATAATATCGAAAGCTTTAGCTAAAATATACGGTATATGAACAGCCTATGTACGAAAAAAGTAATTTCCACATTTCTATTAGACCGATTTTAATGAAATTTGGAATATGTCGAGCAATTATTCTAAAAAACTTTGAAATGAGAACTAGACATAATTCTCATTTCATAGTCCTTTCCCCTCAATTATTCTCCCCAAAGTTTCAAACTACAGAAATATTTTTATTCATATGAAAGAATGTTTTTTGAATGATTTTAATAACCTCTGAGGCAAGACATTTTATAACCGATCACCTTGATGAAATAGATTCAATACCAATCCAGATGAATCAACTTGTCCATACAAATTTATTAGACTGTAAAATCCGGCGCATTTTACAGTCCGAAAATGTTAAGAAAGGAAACCAAAACTTGTATGAGCGATCACATTTGTATTTAAGAAATCACAAAGTGAATTTCTTTCTTTATAAGATGCTGACAGGACTACCTTTTCCTTTAATCATTTTTTGCATCCAGGAAGATTTAGAGTTCGTAGACAAAGTGGTTTCAGTCCTCATACACTACCGGCTTCAGTTCTGAACGCAGAACAAACTAGCCTTTGTAACGAGTTGCCCGGGTATGGAGCTACATTCAAACATGGCCTTCCTAAATTGGCGTTTGTTTAAAAAATAGAGTGAATGAGGGAAGTTTCATGACTTACTGATCTCTCATTAGAGAGATGGTGGTCTCAAGTGACAACACTGACAATATATTCGTAAAGAAATTGTTCGATGTAAGCTTGAAATGTGACATACGAAATCAGATTATAAAGTTTTATATAACTATAATTATTTATCTGTTGAATGGATTTATTTAATTTTCTTGGATTTAATGGATTTAAGCTTCAGATAACTGATTGATAAGCGCATATATAGCCAAATTACTGAATATGGGACACGACCGGTAAATATGGCTTAGGGTAGACAAGGAGATATTCTCTACCCGTACATTTTTGTAGAATCCATAAACGGGGGGGGGGAGTGAAACGTTAGACAGGTCACTTATCAGAAGGAAATACTAAAACAATAAAAACATGCACCTTATATCAAAAATTAAAGCAGCCACTATGTGCAAATAAATAAAATATAATTTCCTGTCGTTTCAACAGAAAGTTATCTACGTAGTATTTGTCGACCAGAACAGTACGACCTGCACTCAGTCTGCATACATTATACATGCATAAATGCAATCTGTTGACTCATTTTTATGATTTTTCCAAGCCCACACGTCGACAGGAAGAACTACTTGTTTCATAGCAGAGTTGTGGAAATGCAACCCCGCAATCTGCATATTACAGAAGACCCATATTATTAGATATAATTATGATTGTTACCAATGGTAACTATTAAGGCTTCACGTAACCATTTTGCAAACAATGATGGCACAGACAATGGCATCCATTATTGCAGTGTTCTCTATATATATGGGAGAAGGGTGTATGTGCATTGACACACGAAACGCAATTCAAAAAATAAACCTCAGTATTGCTCTTCATGCAGAGAGCATATCTGGAACAACGGGCTGTTGAGGTTATAAAGACAGTTATAGTGCTAGTGTAGCTGATATTCTTTTAGATTGGTTGTATGGCCACTCCAATCGCGCCTCCAAAAATTTAGCCCAGCGCTACTGCCTGCATTGACACGCGAAGTGCAATTCAAAAAAGAAACCTCAATATTGCTCTTCATGTAACCAGCATTGCTTCAACGCTGGGCTGGCGAGGTTATGATTGGCGAATTTTCGTGCATCAATACTTAAAGTGCAATTCCAATAACTTTTATGCAGAAAGTATAGCTGGGACCCCTTAAAGAGCAGTCCGGGACAACTGTTTATGAAGACTGTTATAGTCCTAGTATAGCTGAGACTCTTTTCTTATATTTGTTTTTTTAAGGTGGTTGTGTGTGACGAGTACAACCACCCCTCCAAAAATTTAACCCAGTGCTACTACTGCCTGCAGTGACGAGAGAAGAGTAATGCAAAAAATAAACCTCAATATTACTCTTCATGCAGACAATAGTTGGCCAAACACTGGGTTAGAGAGGTTGTGAATTCTTAATTTGTTGAAGCTGTTAACGTATACAAGTTATACAGAATTTTTAATAGTATTTTACTAATAATTGATAACTTTTAATTTAATTATTTTTTAAAATTGTTTTGTTTTTATTTTTTTTATTCGTGTTGCTCTTTGCAATGACACACAAAGAGCAATTCAAAATATCTGGCAGTATAGCTGGGACACTGGGTTTTGAGGTTATAATGATGGCATTCTTCAAGCTGATAACATATAAGCTTATACAGAATTTTCATAGCATCTTAAAATGAATATAAATTTTTTTCATTTAATTTTAATTTTTTTCAAAAAATTGGCCCTTTTTTTTCTCGTTAAAAGTCCTCACTTTACGCGGTACGATAAATTGGCCATTTAAATAATTTACGTTGTGATTCCAGGATTTTCATAATTTTTAATGCTTTTAAAGAGCTATAATCACATAAAACTGGTATTCTGGAATGTGGAGAACAACTTAATCAGTTGTGTGCGGGGAATATTGCACGCTCTTTCCGAATCTATTTTCTAATGCATCCTGTCCAGGTATGTTATAAACGTCCTCAGATGACATGATAGGTCCACCTGTTCGTTGTGAACAAGTGCCATAATTTGAGATCGATTATAAGAAAATACCAGTTTTATTTGTGATTTTAATTTTTATTTAAATATGTTAAAGCTTATTTGAATGCATGTCCAGTCTCTTTTCATTCCTTGTCTTTGGGCTGGGGGACAAAGAATGGTTTCTCCTGGACAAATCAAAGAGAAATTCCTCTGAAGAGTTGGTACCTTGACGTGGTTCAGAGGCTTTCTACTAAACCCAACTGACAGCTATTGTACCTGACATTTGTAGTTGGTGTTAGGTGGTCTTCTGAATAAAACCGCTGCACACGTTTATATTTTAATTATTATCAGTAAAGGGCTCTGAAGGTTTCAACGGTTCTGTGTAAGGACAGAACAAGAAATGTTTGGAAACTGCTAAAGTATACAATATAGAACACTCTTTTATATGATTTGATTATATTTCGATTATGGGTACCCACGAAAGGTTATTAATAAAACTAGAATAAATTGGGCATAATGAGAAGATCCTTCATTAGATAAAGACTTGACTGTTTTTTTTTTTTTTTTTTTTTTTTTTAGATGCAGGAGAGACGTAAGCCTTCTTGCCCCGTGTATATTATGTCTGTAAATTGCGCCTGCTTTAGTCGATTTACTGTTTGTGGGATGAAAAATACAAATTAACAGGAGAATAAACCATGCTACTCTCTCCTAAGATCGACTAACTCAGCCACGTTGTGAAAAAGGCCCGTAAGAATTCCTGGTGTCAGGGACGAGTTTCTAACTCGGATCTCTTCCAACCGGTGAGGACACCGAATCTACTAACTCTTTTACCTACGAGAGGTAAAAGTTAGGAAACAGAGCAATCGTAAATGGACCATAAAACTCACCAATGATGATGAAAGAAAGGTAGGAAGGGTTAACGGACAGAACCAGACTATTTCAGGACTATCACAAATACGGAGAGGGACGTCATTATTCTTTTATTTAAGATGATTGTGAGGCAGCATTTAGAATCTTGTGTCCAGGTGATGGAGGTCAGACATGAAGAAAAAAATTTTGTGCCGAGCAGGCAGAGCAGAAGTTAAACGAAACTTCTTTAGGCGAACATTTATCACTTGACCGAGGATCCCATATTGACCGTGTGAATGCCGCAGGTCATGAATTTGCATGAATGTGATATGAGACATTTCCATTACCAAATTTAGTTTCGGCAAGTGCTATGGCATCGGATGATATTTAAAACATTTGACTTCGATAGAGCTGGAATCATTTTGTTCTTCAGAGAGTCACGATGGCTGTTAGACGCCGAAATTTGACTTACATTTGGAAATGCTGTTTGCAGAAGAGCGTGATCTCGATCTGATACAACAATCTTCACATCGTTCTTGAACCAAAGCTGATCACACACGGAACAGACTGAACCGAAATTATTATCCAGGATATATACGTTTAAACTGTGCTTCGACGCTTCTGTGTTTCTTAAAATCCTGTTGCTGCTCCTGCTGTGTATTACGTGTTGAACGATTTTATGGAGTACTTCTCGGTTTTGGCTTCTTCGTTTTTCGTTTACGACTGGAGTTCGAAGACCCTTCATTGTATTAATTTGCAGAATCAACTTCCATTTCTCCTTCCAGTTTCACTTCTAACATTTCTGGGGAAATGTAAGGCTCTTAGGATGTGGATGGGAATTCTCTGGCTTCTTTGTTCAACTCCATAGCACGCTGTAATTTCTCAATCTGTCGAAATAGCTTAGATCTCTCCTTTGTACTCAAAGGAGGGGATTTCGGTGGAAGCATTGAACGTATACGTACTCAATACGCATTACAACGCTCACTATTATTCTTCGGCATGTTGAATTATAAATTCCTTTCCGTCGAAATTTTTTTATTTAATACAGTGTAGTATGACGCAATCAGTAGGGGTACTGACTAGCTCATGCGTCTCTAATGCCTGGTATGGACGGATCACTTGCTGTCGCATTTTCTTGGCGATTTTTATCAGTTCAAGTACGCCTTGTACATATACATGTGCTGTACGCCTTACAACGCTCACTACAGCGAATCCCAGCTTTACGATTTGTTCGCTGTACGATGAAATCACTGAACTGTGGACACTCCATAACAACACACCCTTCCCTATACGATACGAAGTAAGCCGTTAATTGTGATCACGGAGGAATATTAACCACAGGCTATCTGTACTTTTATAGATTTACACTTTATTACCTTACCAATTAAATGAGACGTGAAAATTGGAAGAATATTTTTCACAGTTTAACAAAGGAAAAAATGTAACTATGATATTGTATTTCCATCGGGTCACCCTACCTATTATTAACGATGTCTAACGTTGCTTAACTTAAGTGATTACACGAGAGCCGAGACATTTAGTCTAGTACGTTAGTTTGCTGTTCCGAGTGCCTGTAATGCGTTTTGTCAATCCACGGCCGCAAGTTTCTCCCATTTGAATACTGCCTGTAGCGCGTCTAAAGAAGTTTCAGTTCAAAAACAGAATTTCTAGAAAGATTCCTTTGAATAGTATCAGTAAAATTAAGAAGTGTGGTATATTATCACGCTAGGAGAATCAAGAGAACATTTTAGGGAATAACAGAAGATTGGGTCTCGTGAAGCGATCATTAGAATAAATTTTCTGCCACAGTGGCCGTTGCCAACAGTTGGTAAATTTCAAATCTGAGTTGAATAGCAACATTTTTGGAGATCGGAAAGATATTAATGATAGAAATATTTGACATTTTTCGTATTGGTGGAAATAAAAAACAGTCGCTTTTGCTTACATCTTTTGTAGCACAGTTGGCAGAATCGCCGTCCTCCTCACACCGGATGGAAAAGACCTGAAGTCGAGCCCCGTCGATGATATGAGGAATTTTTATGGGCGTTTTGCACAACGCGGCTGAGTTAGTCGGTCTCAGGAGAGGGAAGCATGGTTTTTTTGTCCCGGAAACTTTGGGTTTTCTTCCAGCAAACAGACAGTACGAAAACCACGCAATTTAGAGACAGTACACAAGGAGTAGTATGGCCTTAGTCACTGACTGATTCTCCTAAAAACCTACAACAAGTAATACTAAGGCCGAACAGATTCAAAAGCGAGCCCAACTTCAAATAGGGAAGTTAGGTGGCGACTTGCTTTGTCAAGTATTCTCGACAAGCTTCTTGTCGATGCATACTTGGCAATTCCAGACTTACTGCTTACTTCACTGAATATCGTGAGCACCCCTTTCCACACATTTAGACCGCAGTCCACAGGGATACACATGCAACATTGCCCGATTACAGATGTGTTCTTCCGGTCATACTGCCCTCTCAGAGGCCATGGGTATGCCACGGAAACTTGCTCCACAGCACAGCATCTTCTCCAGATTCCTGTAATATCCACACATAAGAGCACCGTTACTATGCCTCGTGTTGTGTTCTCCATATGAACTCTCATTGGTTCTCAAACGCATAAATTACAATAGCGTGATTTTGGTCAAGTCCTCCGATGTGCGATCTTACGTTCCCGTAACGAACGCAGATTATTTTCCAGCAGATATCCGACATCAGTAGATCCGGCAGTACTTTTGAGGGACACGTTTCATTTCCGACAGTACCTTTACGTGACATCGGTGTTCCCCGATTGTACGTTTTACGTTTCGTTCGCGTTCTTTGAACTGGGAAATTGGAATTTATTTCTACGGATGTGCCACCACTTTTGAGGCGAATGAAACTTTCTCACGCCTATTCCTTCAAACATCCCCAAAGAAACGTATCCGCGTGGTATCGAGAAAAGGTAACATTTGTCTTCTCCATTAGCGAAGCTTTGTTTATTTTGTTTGGAGGTAGTGCAATATCAGGGCAACTCGTCGTTGGGGAGGTATTCACAAAAAAATCGATGCCATTTCACCCGCTTCGTTTTTTTTTTTTATTTTGAAATAAGTGTTGCTTGGCGCTAACTTGCTCGATTACAAAACTGTTTATATTATTTAATATTAAAAATAAAGAATTTCTGTACTCGAATAATATCTAAATTTTAAAAAAGGACTGCATAGCCGAGTGGTCAGGTAAGAGAGTGCAGTATTAGACGCTATTTTGAGTAGACCGTGGTTCGAGCCCCTGACTGCTAAATACTGTTGATTTGCCAACCCGCACTGAGCTAGGTTATGGTCCACTTTGCTCAACGTCAATTGTGCAATGAATTGATAATGGCTGTAGTTTATTTTATTATTACTTTCTTATATTTAGAAAATATATTAAGTGGGAAAAACGTCTTTATAGCAGTACACCGTGTATTTATCAAGAACTGTTTATGCGGAAAACTTTCGAAAATAATACACCACAATATACTGCACGGAGGGGAAATCGGAACTTAAGAAACCAAACCTAGAACGGGGGAAACTTATTATGCGGGATTTTCTTATACGGGTTTTTTATTTATTTATTTTTGTATTTACTTTTGTAATTTATGCGGTAATGTTTATTATTTTAAGTTTGAAATGTCAGATATTTTACACATGAAATTAATTTTGGAGAAGATGGAACGAACCGATAATTTAGAATATGTTGAAAATAATGAGTGAAATAAAATAACTTTTCATTTCATTTTTTACCACGGGTTCGAGCGCTTCGCTGTCAGGACTGGGTCTGCTTATTGGTTGCCCGACAAGGCGCTCAGTAGACTCTTCTGGTTAAAAGGTTATTGAAACACTGCGTTCATCGTTCATCCGTGGACTGCCAAATTCCTCTTCTGTTCGTTTTCCAGAATTTTCAATTATGGTTTTAGTTTAGTGGGTTTTTGCTGTTTAGGTGCATTAGCAAATTATGCCGTATTACTCGCTTTATAATATGTTTATAATTTCGTTTGCTTTGTGGTCTATTTGCTGTTTTTTCGACTAAAAATCCGAGTTTCCCGGAGAAAAAGCCGTGTTAACCTTTCGTGAGACTGACTAACTCAGCCACGTTGTGATGATAAAGATCCCTAAAAATTCTTCGCGTACTTGATGATATTTGAACTCTGCTCTTTTCCACCCAATGTGGGAAAGACTGCGATTAAACATTTCTCTAATTGAACCATGATTGCGTTAGTTACAAGTTTTTCATTTCTAGAGATTTGTGTCTTTCTGCACTGGCCTGAAGGGCCAACACCGACTCACCTTTGCAGGTTGCTAAGGCCTGTACTTATTTTTGACTTTAAATGAAATGTAAGACGCTTTTACGGTCTCATGATTTCCTTTTTTCAAATCCCGGTGGTGTCCGCATACTTTCGGCATTATAGTGTATATTTTCACTGCTAGGAGAGGCAACAACCAGAGAGAACAAGTAAAAAAATTATAGGAGTGAACAGAATGATCGAGCTCACGAAGTTTGCATTCGGGCAACGAAGGTAAACTTTGTGAGGGGTAGTTTTAATACAGTTCAGGGCGGGACTGGACAGACCCTTTCAAGTTTTTGGCTATAAGAAAAGTATGCCTGTTTCGGAAATGGATTTTTTTTATTTTCACTAAAGTATTTCGAGGGGATCCTCGATATCCTTTACTGAAATTGGTTCTAGAATATTCAGAATTGGTTCCTGAATATTCCACTTAAAACATAGAACAATTTTCGTAACGTTTATTATTTAAATAAAACTAAACATAATCTTTGGCATAATATTTTAAGATTCTACATGTATATAATATCAGTGTAGATATTATATAGATGTAGAAAAACTATGATAGAAGTGTGAAAACACCTTTTTATCTCTATCTCATATTGTGCTCATCCTTCACAAAGAGTTGCCCATGTATTGCACTACCTCGAATAAGTAACGAACGAGAAGACTATTGTTATTTGTTCCCTGTGGGCGCCACCACCTAGACGTCACCGGTTCAAAGCTAGTTGACTTTTCATCGGTGGGTGGGCAGGTACTCCGGCATCGCAAGTGAAGCGTTTCTTATTCGATGTAGTGCGATACATGGGCAGCACGTTGTGAAGGATGAGTAGATATGGTGTATCTACACCGCTATTATAATGCAATATTTATCATGTACTTTTACGTAGTAAAAAATGGATGAAGGAACTGAAAATGGGAAAATTATTTTTTTAAACATTTTTTATTATAAAAGAAGATCGTGCTCACAGAAACATTCAAGTACTTGGTCAATTTTCTCAAAAGAAAAAGCTTTAATTTTCAAATTCTCATAACTGCGTGGACTCGAATAATGGATACCGGGGCCCCCAGTAGGTACTAAAGTTTTAGTTAAATGATGTTTATGCGTGTACTGAGAAAAGTTCTTCTGTTCTGCGCATCCATCACATTTTGCTTCGTATCAGTAACCAGATCATGGCAGTAAATATAATATCGAAAGCTTTAGCTAAAATATATGGTATATGAACAGCCTATGTATGAAAAACGTAATTTCCACTTTTCTATTGGACCGATTTTAATGCAATTTGGAATATTTCGAGCAATTATTGTAAAAAAGCAAAATAAAATAACCCAAGAAGGAAGATATATTCAACTAGTTGGAAAGTACAGAAAATTTTGAAATAATTCTTCAAGTAAAGTAATTTTGAAAAACGGTCAAAAGAACATATTTAAATTTAAGGTATCAATAAAGTTAACACAAAGTAACTAGCCCAATTTTACATTTAAACAGAGTCACTAAATTATTTTGTAACAGGGAAAAACAGCAAGGGACATTAAAATTTAAGAATAAGTTTATCCAAAATAATAGCTAAACGCAACCACTAAAAGAATTTAACTTTAAAATTTTATGTTCAGAGTATCCTGAAAAAAAAAAAAAATCTAATTAATTTAATATTTTCAAATTGCAAACTAATAATATAAAACATAAAATTAAACCTAGAGTATCAAGTAAGACTGTAAAGCAGAAGTCTAGGTATGTAGTTAACAGTTTCTAAGGGATAAAATTTGTTTTTAGTTTGTTGATCAACTGTGCTTTTACAAATTCTGGACATTTAGTATCCTTAAAAGAGTGAGAGGCATCTTTTTTCTTAGTCCTGCAATTTGGACAGGACGGAGGACTTTCAAGGGAAGGACAATTTGTAGTTTGATGTCCAGATAAGCCACAGTGACCACAGGTAAATGTAGATTGCTTACAGTACTTTGTAAGATTTGAAAATCTTACAAAAATAAAATTTTTTATAAAGACTTTGGAAGTTAGTTTTCCTTTTGGATTCTTGCCGTTAGTAGGATAAAATGGTAATATCCGCAGTTTCAATAACAAGAATTATTCAGTAAGAAATATAAAATTAGTGGGTAGTAGAAATGAAAACAGAGCCATTAGCCATTAACTTCCGTTAAAGCAGGGAATGGACGGAGAAAACTACAAACACAGCAGGGGGTTTGGTGCGACAAACAAGTTAAGGTTTATGCAGGGTCAAAATAGTACAGCAATTTACTTCAAACAGTCGCAAACAGGAAGTCGGTTCTTAAACAGCACACACAAGTTTCCAAAAATAGATGCTGTGGTCACTAATGTCATTTTTTGTGGTTTTAGAATGCTATGGAGACAAGCCGTTATATGACGGGGATAGAGTTGTGTTTGGACAATCCGCACCATCAAACGGCACACCGGATGGCCGCAGATCCAGCAGGTTGTGAAAAAAAGGGGAGTGTTGATCACGTGCTACTGGGCCGGTGGAATAAGGGGTTTACCAACAAATGAAAAGAGAATAATTCATAGATGACTATAAGATTGGTAGAAATCACTGGGAATAAGCGTGGCGAAATCGGGAGTAAGAGGAAGGAAAAAGGCAGTGAAAGGGTTGCAGAAGAACACAAAGTTGAGATTTTTGTCTGTGTGAGTGAAAATGGGTTAGGGACACATAGTCGAGTTTTGTTTGGTCGGTGCGAGTAAGAATGGGTTAGTCAGACACATAGTTTAGATTTTGGTCGGTGCTAGTAAGAATGGGTTAGTCGTTGAGAAAGTCAGAGTTCTTTTTTTGAGTGGAACATAGTCAATGTTGGCTCTTTGGAAGGTCTAGGAGTTGGGAGGAAAGAATATGGGAAAGATAAAACGAGTCTCTCACAAGAAAAAGGTAGAATCAAATCAGCCGTTAAAGACCAAGATTCCTGAAATCTTGGAAAGCAAAGTGCTGGATCGGATGGAATCGGAACCCCGACCGACATGAGAGTAGCCATTCCGGAACAGAAGTGCATCAAGCGGGCTGAATGAATGAAGCCGAAACCTACCTGGCAGCCCTACTACCCGTGCCAAATTCTTCGAGAATAATAAGACGCCGCCCCAGACAGTGAAGATAAGCTGTACCTGACAGGAAGGACGAAAGATGACGCCCCGCCGAGTTATACAAGTAAGTCGCTAGATTGTAGTAGTACCTTCACATACACAAAGAACTGTAGGAACCCAGTAAATTGGTCAGCAGGACTTTTAAAAAAAAAATATATATATATATATATACTGTGGGATAGGTACTAGAAATACCTAATTGTAAAGATAGTTTAGGGAAGAATCAGGAAGGAAAGTCATTAACCAAGGGGAAAATTATTAGATATAAGATATTTCTGGAATGTTGGATATATGATAACGTAGAAAGGAATAGAATGGAATTGATAATTCTTGTTGATGGTATTTAATTGATGCAGTATTAAGTATATGTAGGAAGGGATAGAATGGAATTGATATTTTTTACTAATGCTATTTAAATGATGCAGTATTAAATATATCTAGAAAGGAGGGGATTTTGATATCAGCTAGTATTGATTTTAACTGATGTATGAATATGATATATATATACACATGTAGGTGAGACTAAATCATGTTGTCATATGTATGAATTCAATTATTTTGGTTTTAATATGCTCATGTGAATATGTCTAATAAACTGATTTTTTTATATACAAATTTGTGTGTTTTTTGTTGTTCTGAGCACAAGCCTATCCAGAGGGAATTAAACACATAAGAGCTGTTCCCCTTGAACTTAGAATTTTCTGTGAAGTAATAGTCAGATGTGCAAGTGGGGAGTACTTTTAAAGGGGAGTTGTTTAAATAGGGGAACTTAAACTAAAGGATATAATATAAAAGAAAAATAATATATACATATAATCATCAATCATTACTACATCCCCCCCACAACTTAAAGGTATGACCATATTGCAGGCATTTGAAACAGCGAGTAGCAATGAAAAAGTCTTTAATTGTGTGTACTGTCCATTCAAAGTATATCCTTCCACCCAGATCAAGAAAGCGCAATCTGATCCTGGGTGAGACTTCAAGAACCCAATGTTTATTGTTTTTATTTCTTGCAGCTATCTTAAAACGTAGTTTGATTTCAGTTTTAAAATCTTCAAAAGGGATCATAGAATTATCAAAATTTTTGTTATATAATTCTTCAAAGAAATTTTTCTCAGAAACTTCACAACCAATATCATAAACAACTAAAGTGGGGTTAAGTCTTTTAGGTGTATCCAAACGAAGGTTTAAGTCAGCAATTTTAGAACTTTGCTTCAGGTTTAACAAGTCAGTGGAAGTAGCAGTTTCTATTGCAACTCCACAGTCACGGGTTTTCTTGATAGATTTTATTCTAACATGCTTCCAATCATCTTTCAGATTGGTGGTTACAGCAGAGAACACTTCTTCGCTAGTGATCATTTTAGAGTTTTCATTCGGTTTTATTAAAACAATGTGCTTGGGAGAAGAACCTGCAGGGATTAGATTTTTGGCCAACTTAGGGTTAACAGATTTAGAAGTAGCTTGAGCAAAAGTTATTTCAGGGGAATGAGATAAAGTTGAGGTGTCACTTGCAATTTGCTTTAGTTTTATGATTTCCATTTCTTTAAAGTTTAATTTAGCTTCAATAGTTAACATTTATTTGTTCCTTTAAATTAGCAATTTCCAGATCCTTAGAACTCAAAAGAACCTCGTGAGAGAGCGTTACATTTTCTTCTTTCAGTTTCAAGTTGTCTAGTTCTAGAGCACATATCTTGTTCTGATCTAAGAGCCGGTTATTAGATTCCTTTAGTTTATTTATTTCAACAGTTTTGGAATTTAGCTCACTATCTTCTAAAAGCTCATCTCTAACAGAGTTTAATTTAACATTTTCTAGTTTCAAGGCGAGAGATTTTTGTTTCTGCAGCAAGGATATCATTTGCAGCCTTAAGTTCCTGAATCTTTAATTTAGAGTTTAAATCACTCTCTACAAGAAGGCTAGCTCTAGCAGAACTAGCATTTTCCAGTTCCAACTTAAAGAGTTTAGTTTCAGCAAGAAGGACATCGTTTACTGCCGTAAGTTCCTGAATTTTCAGTTTAGAATTTAATTCACTCTCAACAAGAAGGCTATCCCCAGCAGATCTAACACTTTCCAGTTCAAGTTTAAGAGATTTAGTTTCTACGAGAAGAACATCATAAGCAGCCTTAAGTTCAAGAAACTCCAATTTAGAGTGTTGATTCGATTCATCAGAGGGATTGACATTTATTTCTCGAAGTTTCAGGTTTTCAAGTTCTTTGTCTAAGAACCTAACGCTGTTTTCAAGCCTACTATTAGAGTCCTGATATCTAACAAGTTTTTCATAGATCTTAGCACCATCAACAGCCAATTTAAAACAAACATCAATAGCTTGTGACCAGAAATGAGAAGCTTCATTAGCTAATTTAGGAGTAACAGTATCATCCTTCTCAAAAAGGTTTCGGAAATTTTCTTCTAAAGTCTTCAAAGATTTAACATCACGAATAATGTTAGTCATTTCAGTACCAGTAAAACGATATGTTTTAGGCACAACCATAGACCTAAACAAGAAGACAGGATCATCTTTCCTTAATATATCTACAAGTTCAACAATTGGGGAAGACGTTGTCACATCCTTAGGCAACTTAGGATCAACCCCAGAGACAGGGGTACCAGTTGAGAACTTGTCACTAGGAGCAGGCGTAAGGTTTGAAGGCATTTGAGGAGAGTCACTGGTAGAACTAAGCAAAGGTGTAGAGTCAGCCATAATGGAAACACTCGAAATAGAGTCCAAACCTAAATATTGTGGTTCAAGAGATTGACGCTAGGGGAGCTGTCAAATGAAAGCGAAAGCAATGATTTATGCACACACTAAGTTTGACGGAAATCCTTCAATTAGGGACAAAGTTATGAAGATTATAATATTTGTCAAAAAATGGCAAAATTTTGCCGGATGAAAAGCTGTTTTGGAGTTCACTCTAATAACTTTGGAAGTTACTGTCCAAAGTAGTTGAAATTTAGTATGAAGATGCGGAACACTGTAAGGAATGTGTACAATGATTTATAAAAAAGTTCCAGTAAGCAGGAGCCGAGAAAAATATGATTTAAAAATCTAGCCGCCAGGGGGAGCTCTCATCCAGGTAGGGAGACAGAGGAACTCCTCACGAAGAAAAGGAACCCAAGATCAATCCGATCGGACCACTAGAAGCTGATTTATTACAATTTAAAGTTTCTGATAAAAATAGCCCAAAGGAGCCCACTGGAACCTAAAAGTATAATCCATAAGATACTTACCATGGAAATATTATTTTTTACCAAACATACATAAAATAACTATATATATCAATCTGCAAAGTGCGACTAGAGGTCCGTTGCGATATTTCGTTCTGCGCAGCAAGGTTGTATTCTGACGTGATGTGCGACATTGTGGCCCGTCTGTTTGCTTGCACAATTCTAGCCATCCTCCTCTGACCTCTCTCACCAACAAGCGATTTTTTTCCACAGGAGTGCCTTGAGACGATGTTTTCTGTTAATTGCACCATTCTCGATACACCCTTGAAACTGTGGTGCGTGAAAAGTTCAGGAGAACTGCCGTTTCAGAGATGCTTTGTCCAGCACGTCTTGCACTTACTACCATGCCACGTTCGAAGTCCGTTAGATCACTCCTTTTCCCCATTCTTGCTACGGTTTGTACGCTTAATTGATACTAGAAAGATTGTTCTGCTGCATTTATATCCACAACTGTGGTGATGTGACTTGCAACGTTGTGGGACAAACCATCTGTGTGCACAGCAGGGGTGTACCTAATAAAGTGGCAGCACAGTGTATATGTACTAAATTTTTAGTTAAACAATGCTTATGCGCGAACCGAGAAAACTTCCTTTCTGCGCATCCGTCACTTGAATAGCCAATGTATGAAAAAAAAAATAATTTCCAGATTTCTGTTTGTCCAATTTTAATGAAATTTGGAAAAGATCGATCAATTGTTCTAATAGGAGAAAATAAAGAATTTCATGAAAATCCGCCCACTGGGTGTCTAACTATTCCATGCGGACGGACGGACAGCCATTGTGAAGACAGAATAAAGATAATTTTTATGTTGAGCTCACGTTATTGAAAAAATAAATAAAATACTGAACCTTAATTAACATTTTGACGAATTATATTTTATCATAAATGTTGTGTTATATATATATACAAGAATTTAAACTAAAAAAAATACAGTACATGAGTTACTGGAAATTTTTGATTGAAATTTTATCCTGAGAGAAAATGGAGGTATTACAAAATCATTAATAGTTGTCTTTTGTTTCCGATGTTGTTTTTGCGCTACATTCAAGATCTTGAGGATTATCTAAATTAAAAATTTAATTGGTGAAAACTTAGTCTCATTAACTTTTAAGCTCTTCTTCGGTTCAGTCTTTGGTGTTATTTAAATGGGTCGCAATGGATGTCCCAGTTTTCTGCATTCCTATTTTAATCCCGCTTCCTTTGATGCTCTTTTCTAACCAATCTCTCTCTCTCTCTCGTCATGACAACGAATCCTCCATAGATGGAGTATAAGGAACTCGGTCAATAACTACAAGAAGAGTAAAAAGCTTTCATTAAAAATAAGGATTTAGAAATAAATCTTGAACGTTTGGATGGTGATGAACTAGACAAAAGTTTCCTGAACAAGCAATTTGTTCTCTGTATAATTAGAAAGACTCGCTATACGACTCTTGGGATTAATTGAGACCTCTAGAGATGGTTTAGAGGATTAAGTAGAAGAATCGACAGGAACTAGGTTAGTTCACGTTCCCAGAAAGCGTGTAATATGGAAAGATCTCTAAAATTTCTCAGATCACCTCCGTTCTTGAAGATACTATGCCGATGTCCTTATTAAAAGAAAATGTAATACAACTTTTTTCATTTCTGCACCGTTGAGTTTTACAGAATTTTATTAATATAAAAACCCTTATTAAAGTACTCTAAATAGAGTATAATACTATTATTTCACGTAATATTAATGTAATAAATGCAATAAGTCGTTGGTTCACTTCACATGGGGGAGACCAGTTTGGAATAACACAAGTTCGTCGACTCCCTTCTTCGTGTCTCTTCTTTCTCATTTCTAGACACCCTTGATCCTGGCAGGGTTAGCGAACCTGTGCCCACGTCATGGTGCTCCACATACGTAAACACCCACCACTCGGCCCCTGCAGATATAGTTTAGCAAAACATCTCCTTGGACGGAGAAAGTCAAGCGTCAACACTTTCCTAAGCGTTCATTTTGACTCCACAGTCATGTAATCTGATGGAATGTGCATGAGAAAAAACTCGTAATAGTTGTCAATTATTCCTTAAATGAGTTTTCTTATAAAAAGAGAAAACGTCTAAACGTCTTTTAATGAATGATAATTAATAACCTTCAAAATTAATAATAAAACTGTACAGAAAATGCATTTTTATAAATGTTTCATAAACAATATAGTTTTTATGAAGAGGTTATTTTTATTTTATTTTTCAATTAGATCATGAGCAATTAGAAATTATTCTTTTCTTTCCTTCTTTTATTCTTTCTAGATTTTTTCTTCTTTTATTCTGATTTAAAGAAGATTATATACATATTTTTAATTCATACGAAACAGAATTTTGTATTTTACGGGCAACGAGATTTAAAATGCATGAAAAGGTCCTAATTCTCATAGCAGAAGAAACATGCTTTTATAACGAGTTGCCATGGTATTGCACGACTTTCCATTGATAGCTTCATTTATTTATTTATCTATTTATTACAAAATCACCCTGGTATAGCCTTAAAGGCTAAGGAGGGTGGATCATAAATACTCACAATTTCTTGTTTATACAATTTTATACTTTAGGATAGTTTGTAGATAAATTAAGGTTTACAATTTCTTTTTCTTTCAGTACTTGTGTACAAGACAATTACGGCTATTCCTTTCTTCTACATTTTTTCGTCGAACAACCATTTCTACAGTTTTGCTTGCGTGTTGTTATGAGGGACCAGTAATGCTAAAACAGGCTGTCGTAGCTGTCTCATCTTTTAAGCATACGAGCAATTAATCGTATGCACAGGCCATCTGTTTGCCATCAGTAGTGCAATATCATAGCAACTCGTTGCAAAAGCAAGATAAACACTTAAATAAGAATGTATAAGTTGTATTATTTTACTATGAGAATTAAGTGTACCTTATTTAGTTCTAAAAGAGATGTGGAAAAGATGTTTCAGACGAATTTGTCTCTTTGGGACATGTAGGCTGATAGAAGACATGTAATATCTTCTTTGTAGATACCTTTTAATACTTTTTACACAGAGTGCATACAGTTTAATGCATATATAATGTTACCGGGTAATAAATTTTAAAATGTTGTGTTTGAAACAATATAGGGAAGATAAATTCTATCTGAAGTATCATTCCTGGCTTGTTTAATGACCACTCGTGGCATGATACAGTGTTGGAAGTTGGGAGAGGTTGTCTTGGAAAGCTAGGGTATTGTAATGTTAACGAAACTTCGCTCTCCAGAATTTTACGGTTCCCTTTCGCCACATAAACTTGGCATTTTTATTTCTCTGGAAAGTTTCCAAATTCTCACTTAACAGGATGGAGGATTGCAAGTTGGTAAAGCTCAGGATGATAACTTACATTTCTGAATATTATTCTTTAAAAAAAATAAATAGAACTTGATACAAATAGGACATGATACAAATTAAAATGAATCTATCTCTGTGAGATTCGGGCGCATTCAAATTTGAATAACGTAGGTAGTTTGAGTTAACATAGGATCATGATAACATTTATATTATTTAGGTTAATTTACAGATTAATCAGTGTTCATTATGGAAACTGAGAACTTTAATATTAATGTTGACTAGGATTACTAAATATCCCCTTTCGAATCAGAGGACAAAACAGCTTTCAGAATAAATATGGAAAATAAAGACGCACCATTCTGTATTTCAGGGAACAGAATCAATTAATAACAATTATTATTAAACATATAAAATTATAAATTTTTGAAATTATGAATTTATTTAATCAATAAACGAATTAAATTACTTATTTGTGATATTAATTAAATGAATAATTTTATTAATTAGATTTAAAAAGTAAAATAGTTATTGTTGACCATTTTCGAATGAGAATTCTCAATACTCGAGTAGCCTCAAGTACGAGTACGTGGTGATTCGCAATTCCTCTGAATTATTCACGGATTATTCACTAGTTTTCCATTCCAGGGGTCTAGTCCGGGATTGACTATTGCCCCGAAAATTCTAATGGTCTCTTAAACTTTAGTGTTGATCTCATTTCTTTATAATACCATTAGGCCCAATGGCAATTCTGTATTCGAAGGAAGAGTCGTCAGAATCCTTAAAGCTATTTGAGGTTGTAACTTGGTCCCAGATGTTGTTGCGTTGCGTTGTCTTAGGTGCTACATTCTGCCTCCATCACAAAAAGTAGAAGCGAAGTGGACTGAAATAATGAGTAGGCCGAAGAGAAATTCGATTGGACAAGTGTTGCAAAGTGAATATCGAAAGCCGAAAGCTTTGGACCAATTTTATTAGACAAGGTTCGTTGTGGTACTGGGGTAACGTGAGTGGACATAAGTACGTTCATCGTACTTATATATGGCAACTGAAAATTTTAAAATTCAAGATTGGTTCAAGAAATCTTGGGACTGGGGGGAAATGGGCTTCTGATACAAGAAGATATAAAGTTTTCTTTAGTTTAAGCAGACAACCAGGAACTTATCAATAATTAATAGGACCTTTCCCAGCAAGAAGAAGCTTATAAATACATCGATGAGACAAAACATTATGACCACCTACCTATTATAATGTTATTATTATTATTAACATCTTTTTATTTCCACATCAGTGGGCACCCCCGGAACGACCTGGTTCGGCAAGAGGGGTGTAAATAATAAATATTCAAATTATATAATAAATATATAAACACATTGAGTTTAAAAAATATATGAACGCACATTGTATTTACAAGTAAGCTGACATGATATAACATTGAAGTTTCAAAACTGTGAAGGTGGTACAGCCAATAGTTTTACTTTTTACAGTTCTTTCAGGGTGTCTTGTCTGTAGCGCTTCGAGCTGCAGAAAGCTGAGGCGTTGATTCCGAGGGAGTTATACGGTCCGAACGTATTTGCCGGAAACACTGATCCTAGGTATTGCAGGTTTTGTAGTGAAGATCGTGGACAAGGTGTTGCACTGCATCGGGTTCGTTGGATAGTCCGAAGTTTGTTGTCACTTCTCAGATGTCGGGTGAATCCATTCGGCCACAAAGGAATTGAGCCAATGTGTGCGGTTCCTCTCCTTGATGATGGTTTCAGGCCGAGGTTTGAATAGAGCACGCTCCGAGAGATGGTAAAAGGGTGTCCCATCATCCTGTTTAACCATTTCAGGAACCAGAAACGCTACAAGATTTCTAAATGTATCTTGTGGTATCTGGTATCAGCACGTAACCAGCAGATCCTTTAACTGTTAAGGTTCGTGGTTGAGACGCCGCAGATCGGAGTTGCTGTTCAAACACAAACCACAGATGCTTGATGGAATTGATGTCTGGGGAATTTGGAGGCCAGGGCAATACCTGGAAGTCTTCTTCATGTTCCGCGAACCAGTTTCGAACAATCCGGGCGGTGTGGCATGGCGTATTATCCTGCTGAAAGACAGCACAAACACTGGCAGAGGGGAAGCCCGTTGCCATGAAAGGGTGTACCTGGTCAGCAATGATGTTTAGGTAACAACTAACTATTATTTTAAGGCCACCCAAAATAATAATGAAATTCATCTGCCGTGCTGTGTATCTTATGTCTGTTAATTGTGTGTTCTATGGTCGATTTGTCTGTTTTTCTGGACGAAAAATCCCCAGTTTCTGTGGGAAAAAAAACCTTGCTGTCTACGCCTGAGACCGACTAACTCAGCCACGGAGTGAAAAAAGGCAATTAAAGTTCCTCGCGTCATCGATGGGATTCAAACCCGGGCTTTTCCCCCCGGTGTGGGGAGGACGGTGACGATACCACTGTGCTACCGTGCAGAATGATGTTTAGGTAATTATTATTATTATTATTTTAGGGTTGCCCGTAATTAAATACATTAACCCGTATTTGTGTCTGTAAATTGCGTATGTTCTATAGTTGATTTGCCTGTTTTGCTGGACGAAAAAAACCCCAGTTACTGGGGAGAAAAACCTTGCTATCTACGCCTGAGACCAACTAACTCAGCCACGGAGTGAAAAAAGCCCATTAAAGTTCCTCGCGTCATCGACGGGATTCGAACCCAGGCCTTTTCCACCCGGTGTGGGGAGGACGGTGACGATACCACTGTGCTACCCGCGCAGACATGATGTTTAGGTAAGTGGCAGACGTCAGAGTTCCCGGCACGTGGATGACTGGACCCAAGGTATCGCAGCAGAACATCGCCCAAGGCATTACACCACCGCCTTGTTTTCGTCCCACGATGCATCCATACGTACCCGACCGTCCACATGGTGCAACAGAAACGTGATTCATTGGACCAAACGACCTTCTCCCAATCACTCAAGATCCAATTTCGATGCTCGAGTGCCCATTGTAGGTGCTATCGCCGGTGAACCGTGATTAGCATGGGCACTCGGAGTGGCCTGCGGCTACGCAGCCCCATTTTCAGTAGGGTTCGATGTACTGTGTGTTGTGACACATTACTCCCGTCACCAGCATTCCAATTACCGGCGAGTTGCGCCACAGTGGCCCTTCTGTTGCCACGTACCATCCGGGAGAGCCTTCGTACTCCTCGAGTAACGATGATCCGTGGTCGTCCAACACCTCGCCAGCAGTTCGTGGGTTTTCCCTCCTCGGACCACTTTCGGTAGGTACTAACCACGGCTGGCCGTGAACACCCACCAGCTGTGCCGTTTTGGATATGCTCTGACCCAGTCGTCTGGCCATTACAATTTGCCTTTGTCAAACTCACTTAAGTCCGCTGCCTTTCCCATCTGAAGAACAAGGGTAACACTGATTAACGGAGCTCAGTAGCACGTGTTTTTATATCGTGTCCCGACCCGTGCACGCGCTGTAGTTCACCTGCAGTTGCTCCAATTTACATAACGACTCGTTGGTCGTAATGTTTTGGCTCGGTGTATATGGTGAGACCTCATTTAGAATCTTCAGGTCCGGAGGCCTAACATAAAAAAAAGGATATAGAACTTCTACAGAGGATCCAAAGAAGACAACTAGATTTGTTGGAAGTGCTAAGTGTGCCGACCGGGCTAGCCAGGTGAGTAAAGTGCCTCCCTGGCAACCCAAAGGTCGCGGGTTCGATTCCCGCCTCGGGCTTGGATCAAAGTACTGCAAAAACCTTGGGAGGTGCATTATGGCCACAGAAGTCTATGCGCCAACAACTACCAAAAAAAAAAAAAAAAAAAAGTGCTAAGTGTTGTCATTATGAGGAACGTCTTCGAAGATGCGAACTGCAGAGCCTGAAGACCAGACACCTGAGAGGTAACTTTACTAAGGTGTTTAAGGTCCTTAAAAGGAACAAGCAGAAGAAATGAAGAAGATATTTGCAATCTGCTAGATGAAACAAGAACAAGGGGACGCAAATATAAAATTCTAGTTAGCAATAGAAGATTTGAAAAGATCTTGTAAAGTTCACTCTTAGGCAGCGTTATTGTTGATTATTGGAATAAATTGCCTCTCGAAGTGGTTGAGGTAGTCTGACAAGGTTCAAGGAGAAACTGAATTAGAAACAATATTGATATCGACCCTACGACAGGAAATGTGATTTAAAAGTAGTAAAATAAGTCTGCCTATTCCTTAAATATCAAAAAAAAAAAAAAAAAAAATTGGCCATAATCTTTCCTGCAGGAGCTACAACTTTTTTTTTTGGTGTTGGTGATGACGTGAACTTCCAAACAGAGCTTTGTTGTTTACTCTCTGGGTCGAAATAATGAAGCCATGTTTCATCAGCCATTATCACCTTTTGCAGAACCTCACCATCGTCAGTAACCAGCCGTTGAAGTTCTTACAAACCTCCATGCGAACTTGCTGTTGCTCAGATGTGAGTTAGTGTTGGAATTCAGCTTGCACACACACGTGTCATATGCAAATTGTCATGGAGAATACCGCGAGTGCTTCTTACTGATATTCTCTCACTTCTCACTGATATTCTTAAATTTTGCAGCTCAGCTAGAAATAGCCAGCAGAACGGTTGTTCACGAAAATTTATGATCATGATTTATTGAACAGCCCTCGTATTTTACTCTTCCTAAATTTATATTTTAGCCAATCAAGGAGACGTATCGTGTCACTGGCGTTCCACAGCTTTTACTTCTGAAAATTTTCATTTTTTTCTGTTCCTAACCTCTTGAAAAAAAAAAAAAAAAAAACATCCTACAGAACTGAATTGTTAATTTTTGGGGAAATGAGAAAATTGTGATTGACTCGGTAATTTCATTTATTGTTATTATTTTATTTTTTTAAGCTAATGCGAAACAAGTTCGCTTCCTTGCGTCATTTGGCCTGATTAATATTAGTAATCAACCATTTCGCTTGCCAAATGAATAAAATAAGTAATTATCAGTTATTCTTTCCCCTGCAAAAAAAAAAAGAATAGTAGATGAAAGCAATATCAGAAGGTCTGAGAGCCTTATTTAAATTCACGAATATAATTTACTATCGGATAATAATTAATCTTCGTTTGAATTTTCAAAAAGAAAGATACTTTCCCTAGAATTTCATATGTATTAAAGTTATTCAAATTCTTAATAGGAATTTTAACTTATTGTTTTTTTTTATTCTCTAATATATGAAAAGTTTTGCGCTTACATTTAGTTTTTAAATAAGTAATAAAAATAATAATTATTACTGTTATTTTATTTTTATTGAAAAGAATATTATTTTACCAAAGTGGGACAAACATCAAATATGCATAATGTTAAAAAAAAAAAAATAAATAAACTATCGATTTTGAGGTGGAGATTATAAAGTAATAACAAAGTAACTTTTACAAGGAAACTCAGAGGTAGCAAATTACATCGTAGAAAAGTGAAAATAGGCAAAAAAATGACTTTAGTTGATCCTGTATCCGATTGCTGTGGTCACATAAAAACCAACTATAGTTTTCAATAAATATATCAATTTATTTTTCTCTACTTTACAATACATCAAAATCCCCCAGAGGGCGTTGCGATATTACACACGTTCTGCAAAAGATAAACTTGCATTCATTTAAGGCTGTGGCAACCAATTACTGATAGAAGAATTCCTTTATCATAATTAACACTAAGCTGCAACTAGTTTATTTAAACTTCACTAAATTAATGTTTAATAAGAATCAAAGGAATCTTATTCGCTGGGCTGGTCAGAAAAAGTAAAATATCTGATTAGTGCAGATGTTTTAGCTGATCTAGCGAGTTTATTAAATATTAAGACCGCTGTGCAATTCCGGAATGATTAAGCTATTAAAGATAGATGGTATTTTCATGTTTACAATCTTCAAAGTTACAGTGAACAAGCACACATTTGCTGCTTTGAAAAGGCACATTCTTAGAGCTGCACATCTCTCGTGGGATTAAAGAAAAACTTGGATTACAAAAGTTGCCTTCGCCGTAGCAAACAGATATTCCACGTGGATTAACTTCGCTTTTAAACTGAACTAGTTTTTCGATAATAACATAGCGAAAGTGGTTCAATGTGAATTTTGATGCCTAGATACTTTGTTTATTTATAAACTAAAAGCAGTCTCTTATGTACACTGTTATCAAAAAGTATTGGGACACCATAAAGATTTAACCGCATAATGTATAAAATATCGACTTTGCTAATGAGGCAGAGGATGTTATTACGTCTTTTTGACAGAAAGAGGCTCCAGAAGGATTAAATGCGATGTCAACAAATTCAGTCATTAAAGTTGCAGGAAAATCACTCAGGAAGTTTAGGAGCGTACGTAATGTGATATGGGAAGGATGCTTCTGATAGTATGGGTACCGAATCATTGATTTCTTTATTGATAAAATGAATAAATTGCTCTACTGAGATATTCTAGACAGTTTTGTACTTCCTGTTTTAGTGGAATTTTACAGTGTCAGGGACCATACGTGTTTTAGCTAACAAATCGAATTAAAAAATCCATACGAATATAAACCCGAGCTCCTAAGAAATGCACGATGTTCCTACAAATGTAAGAAACACCAAACTTTGCTCAAACTCTTCTTATTCTGGATTTTTAACTTTTGTGAATAGTGCAGTAAAGTTTAAAAGGCAAATGTTAGCTTTTTCTGTAGGGTATTGCCTGGAATCACAATTAATTTCTGATTTTTGGGAACTCTCATGCGACACTATTATCCTGTCTCATTGAAACTAAGGTCTTTACTTTCTTCTGTAACTGTTAGCTAGATGACTTTAAATCTTTTACGAAAACATTTTCAATGATTCGCTTAGAAAATTGACTTGTATGCTCGATGAAACGATATTTTTGCTGCTCCTGCAGAGATCACAGCTAAATACACCAAGTTGTAACTTTCGAACAAATAACATTTGGTTGTAATAATATTTATTTTTCTAATGCGTTTGCATTAAAGCAGAACTGCTGCAGTTGTAGAAGAAAGTATTCTTGAGAAAGATGTAAATTTTTTGCACGTTTCTTTCAAGGAGATTCTTCAACTCCCTAGATAGAAAAGACATTAATGAGAAAAGGTCTTTTAAATCAGAAACAACGACAGTAGCGCGCATTTAAAAAAACGACTTTCACTGCCAGGCCGTGCAAGGGTCTCACAATTAAGAAAGCAAGTTTAAACTTCAGTGATTCGCACACGGGGACGTCGGCCTGACATATCGAAGCGACGGAGGAGTGATAATGCCGAGTAACAACTCATTTTGAGATTAGCTAAAAGTGTGCGAAGTAAGAAGAGAGAAAGAAAAATTGTAGTTGAAGTAAAATTAGCAAAATTTTATGGACGGAGATGCCTTCTGGGAAAAAAAAAAAAAATTACAGATCCGCCATTTCACTTTAAGAGAATATTTTTTTCCACGTGTCTCTTTAAACGCTCTTTCCAAATGCTTCAGTCTGTTCACGAACACAAATCTTTCTTGTTTCCGAATAAATGCTTTAGTAGTGTTCATAAGGTGACGTCATGGCAAACGTAGTATGACGTCACGCATATTGGTATTCACTCTTCCCCGTGAAACATTTTTAAATAAAAATCGAAATTACTTTTAGATTTTACGAATAATTTACTTTTTATAAAAACATCTGAATATTATAATTTAAATTTGGATATTTTAACTGAATAGCATTTTTTTTATTTCAATGGTAACTAAATAGACATTTATTTATACACCTTTTTATTGTTCGTTAAGTGCAAAACAGACTTGACCAGAAGTTTTACTTAATTGTAATTTGTAATTCGAATGAGCAGTGACGTCATTGCAAACATTGCTGCGTGGAAGAATGCCAAAGTCCCAAACGTTGAAATTGTTGAGTTCATAATTATGTGTCAGCTTATCTGAAGATGTAATTCCAAACCTTTCATGTCTAAATCAAAACTTCCAATGACATTGCTTGCAGAATTATGAATACATTGAAAACGAGTCTTAGGAAGAAACCACGGTGGAGGAGGATCTTTCATTTAGAATGGCCAACTCAATAATTGCTGTCGCAAAGATAACTGTATACTCATCTTTTTAAGAGATCAATGATTTCCCAACGTGTTTCAGTGTCTATAAAAACGATATCAACTAGTTGGTCCCTGCCCGTAATGTTTGTTATTGAGTATACTGCTAATAAATAAGTTGATTACCATTTATTCCAGTATGCTGCTTGGTTTGGAACAAACCAAGATCAAACTTCTGTAGAGACATATGGAAAAGATGTGGCTTTTTTAAGGCGGGCGTGATATCGCCAATGTCAAGATGAGTTTGACTAAGTATGCAGTTCTTATCTGGAAGGAACTGCGAAGAAGAAGACAGATCCCTCAAGATAAAAGTGGTGAAGCGCTTTGCAAAGGTTTATGAGGTGAGGTAATCATATGATTTGCCTGTTTGGTCGGCTTTGGACATAAGTTTCATATATTTTAACAATCTCCTTAAGTGACTATTGGAGAGGTAGCTGTTCCAACTCAGTTGTCAACAAATAGACGCTCTAGATTATGATGGAAATGATTTGCTTCTGAGCTGCTTGTTAAGGAGAAGGCTCTGCTGACTTTTTCGGACTGATACACGTTTCAAAGGCTTCTTCTGGGATACTCGTTGCCAGGTTTGGGAGTCTAAAGCCTTGGCCCTAAAGATAAGGTTGTAGGGGACCCTCGATCAACAGTAACTACATTGTTTCTTGGCGACTCTGAGCCCTGCAAATGCGCCAGAACACTTCAGTAAATCGGGCTTTGTGAGTACCTTCAAGAGTTTCACTTAACTATTGTGAAGTGGATTTGTTTTGGCGAGTGAGAGAAAAAGAGATCATCACAGGGTCGGAATTTTTTTTTGGATTTGTTTTTTTCTTCTCGATTTTTCTGCTAAATAAAGCCTATTGCAGAAGGAATCAGGTTAAAAGCTTGTTTAGGCTTTGAGTTATTCAAGTTCAAAGAGCGTTCTGGACAGAGAGACACAAGCAAATTATTATTATAGATTTGAAAATTGATAAAATGAAATATTCATCACAGAAATAGTAATAGAATAAAAATGAAAAGAAAAAAAAAATAATAATAAAGGGAAAAAATTAGAAGAAGTCCACAGTGACAATGTCATCAGGAGGCATATATTTATGGCTTTCGGAGTGGGATTGGGGCCCCACTTTTATCAAGGCCCGGGTTCTATCTTACCTCTCTCAGGTCCTCTAATGTAAAATTTTCTTTTGCTGCTTAAGCTCATTAAAACAGTTGCATTATGTTTTCGATAATTCCATTAAAATACTCTTCCACCCACTGGGTGCACCGCCCACTGTGATAGCACAAGTCAGTTCGTTTGAACTATCAGCCTTCCATTTATTATTTTCCAGCGCTGCTTCGTTATCCGTTGGATCTTTAGACATAACCAAAGGAAGCCTTCCTTCCTCTAAGAGCTTGTTTGACACCACCGATCCATCTTGCTCTTGGGCTGCCTCTAGCACTATTACCATCCATTTTTTGCGTGAAGATCTCTTTTGTCTCCTTTCCCCTCTTAAGTTTCCTTGATTACCTGTGTTTGGACGTTACGTGCTCCAAGATGTTTCCTCACTTGTCTTGTCACTGCTTCCATCTGTTGGTTTCATTTATTTTATCAAAATTCTCCTTCCTAAAGATTTCAATTTTTGATCAATTCTTTTATTTCTCACCATCTGCATATCTAATTTCGATTCTTAAAAATATTTCAAGTTTCTATATAACAGCGCAATATCGTTGGCATATAATAATCACAATCCAATTTTTACATCTTCCATATTAATTTGGGAATTGCATTTTTCAGAGAACTCTTTTATCAAATGATCCATAAAAATTATTAAAAGAATGATGAGATGCAGTCTGTTTCTAACCAGGAGTAAATTCAACCAATTACACAGTTTTGAAGCTTTTTCTTTTCGACATTCGCTGGTGCACAACCGAATATTATAACCAGGCCGCTTCTAAGCCTTAAGGGACTTTCGAATTATCACCACTGTACCAATTTGTTTTTCCATGATGAGGCGAACAGTACACGACACTCCAAAACTCAGCTTGGTTCGTCACAGTAGACTTGGCCAACCAGAATGCGTGCTGTTATTGATTAATGAATCCGGTAAGGAACTCCGACAGTTTGATAAACATAGTACAGTACGCGGAAAGGTCTTTAGCAAGCGATTCAAGATAGACCTATATCTGGAAAACGTTATTTTTCTCTTTTTTCAATATAAAAAATGATGACCTTTGAGGAAAAATATCTCGTCAGATGGGGGAGGGCGAATAATTCGAAAATAACCAAGCTGAGTTGGTTGACACTGTTCATACAGGCGAAGTAAGTTGCAATGTAATTTGCCTGTGGATCAGTTGATTCCAAGGGGATTCATTAGCTTCTTTGTTCAAGAATAAGTATATTAGGGGATTGGGTTAGGATAGTTGGTGCCTTCTAGGCCGAGATTACCAGAATTATTTTTAAAAGTCTTGGCAAAATCCATATTCGCGAATTACTGCTGAGAAACAGACGAGCCTGTTGTTGTTGAATTGTTCACAAAGGAAATTAAGGCCACTAGGTGTCAGTATATGTATATAAACTGCATCTGTTCTATGATCAGTTTGCTTGTTTTGGGGATGAAAAATCCGAGTTTCCAGGAGGTTTTTTTTGGTTTTTTTTTTTTTTTTTATTTTTTATTTTTTTTTTTTTTTTTTTATTTTTTTTTTTTTAGGAGCATTAGCAACTAAGGCCATATTGCTCCGGGATATGCGGTGGTCATTCCCTGAATGACCTTTCCGCATCCTCCGTATTTGGTGGTGACGGGCTCGAACCCCGGTCTAATCAAGAAGCGTGTGCTACGCACTGCTGCTCCTTCCCACCTGGCTACGGAGGCGCGTTTCCAGGAGGTGATATGTCGTGGTTTGGCCTTTCATATCAGAAAGAATATTCCTGTCGACTTAGTGAGGATTCGCCTTACGGTGGATGCTAATTAGAAACAAGAAAGATAAAAAAAACAAAACGAATTAATGCAAATGTGGCAAACCAGATGGTCTTTCTTGTGACAAAGGCCTTCTACAAAGTGTTTCATTCTGAACGTCTCCTGGTAACAATCAGAGATCCTGGTTTTCTCCCGGACTGCATGCTACATTTCTCTTATCAGAACACGGATCATTTAATGCAAAGCTCGGTACCCTTGTCTCTTCAGATGTCTATGCCTATCTTGAGATGTCTGTGGTGTTATTCTCGGGAGAACTTGTCTCTGTAGGAATGGAAAAGGGTCCTTTGAGGATTGATATACGTTGTTTTCCCCAGATGAAAGACCTTTGGTGACCTTAACCCAGAAAATGTTTTGGAAAATGACTGAACACCATCGAAACTAGAAGTGAGGTGGTGATAGTTTGGTCCTACATTTTCGTGGTATTGGGGTTGAAATGATGGTTTTTGTGGTTGGTACCTTGTAGAAATATTGTCTTCTTTGAGAATAAATCAAGAACACAACAGTGGACAAGGATTCCTTTATTGCCTTCTTCAGGTATGTGTAAAAAACCTTCCAGAAATGTAAAGCACTACCAGTTGCTAATAAAAATATCGCAACAGGCCTTGGTCCTGAATGGTTTGGTGCTAAACTCTTTGACACTCCAACCACGCTGACCATGGGACTTCTTCGTCTCAGAGTGACATTCCTTATATCCCCCGTTTGATGGCAGACGGAATCTTCCTCATCTGGGCACTCTTGCTTTTTATCTATTGGTGTTTCATTTTAATAAACAGAAAGAGAGAGAGAGAGAGAGGGGCCCAAAAAGTTTAGGTACGCCACCGATTCTCAGACTAATAAAACCATTGTTGGATGAAGTGGAAAAATGTTTTAAATTAGTAAAATGTTCCACTAAGGTTAGTCTTACACCATATTAAAGTCTGATCTGTAAACAGTTATGGTCATTTTCTCTGTGCCCTAATATTTTGGTAACTTAGTATGTGCAATCAAGGAAAACTGTTTAATTTTTAAGGGCACGCTGGAGGGTATTACTGAAACGGAAAATACGATAACTATCTTTATTCTGTCCATTCCTTCTTCTAATTTTACCGAAAAATTATCTTAAATATTTATTAGATGCGCTGTTGTATAATTAATTGATCACAGCGACTGCACATAAATCACAGTAAAGGTCCATCTTGATACCAATTTAAGTAATTTAGAAGTATCATAGAAGTATCGGGGCCTTGGACCCGAAACAAATTTATGTCCATCAAAGATTAATAAACACAATTATTGTAACCACTTCTTTTTTTTAGTAGAATAAAGTGAATAAAGTTTATCCACTTAAGAGAAGCTACACAATTTTTTCAGAGAAAACAGGAAGCGTTCCACATAGAACCCCTTTATGAAATCTTATCTCGCGTCTCCTTGAACATAAGAACATGTCGACTAACTTGATTTATAGGAAATGTTCCCTAATTTCGTTTACCTACCGTGGCGTTTTGCAGGAAATGAACATTCTCATGGTAGACGGCTAATGCCAGCATCAGATGGTCCAAGTGCACAATATTTCGCACGTCAGGCGCTTCGGTGTACTTGTTAGCCTCACCCTTGTTAGTTCTCTCCATGTGCCTGCTGCCGCTCATGCCTGTTTCTTTTCGATAGCCGACTTTTAATCAGCGCTACACCTGAGACTCGCATTATTTTGCGTCACACCTGAGACCACCCTCACATTTCCACTTCTTTCATCTTCGCCACCACCTACAAATAGGGTTCGTTCTGACTTCCATACTGTTTTCTTTATTTATTATTTAAGTCTGTGAGAAATCAGACGTAAAATTGCGCTAATAAATAAAGCGGAGCTTAAATATTCAATTACGATTTCATCTGTAGCAGCTGCTGCCAGCGCAGTCACCAACAATCATACCACACTCGAAATTAATATTTATCAAAATTTCATATTTAGTACGTATGTTACTTGTCAACTTACTATTTCAACTACGGTTGCACTAAATAAATACTGAGCATTTTTCTTTAGTAAACATTTTATTTATTTATGTTATCTACAGAAGTTCTAGCCTTTCGATTTGCTTTCAGTGACCTTCCTTTAGTTATATCAATACTGTTCCATCTCTGTGGATTGGAAAGGGTATTTGTGATATCTCATTCAATTATAAGTGGCATACCGAAGAAAATGCTCTTGTGAGCCGAGATTTTGGACTCCTTTATGCACTTTGGTGATGGCTTTTGCTTTCGTTCTTTTTGCTATTGTGTATATACGAAACCAACACAATTTAATAATATATCAAGGTGAAGATGGAAAATGTCAATCGGATACCAACAAAAAAATATATTTCAGTTTCGTAGATAACATTTTTTTGGAATTTCTAGTAAAGAGAATTCATTCAGACCTTAAGTTTGATCGAATTTTATTTATCTTTTATATAATATTAGAGTCATATTAAAAAGATAACAAGACACTGCTATGACAGCCATGTTTTAATTTACGGATTAAAAAAAAAATCAATCTCAAAGGATAGAGTTGAAAACACCAAAAAGTATGCATATTGACAAGAGACAGATGTCTAAATAGAACGAGTTGTACCGATATTGCACTACTTTCAAATATGTCTTTTAATTAAATGACAAATTAGGTTTTTAGTGATGCGATTTGTTTGAAATTAATGCAATACCAGGGCAACTCGTTGTTGAAGGCAACGTTTATTCTGTTGTGAGAAATATGACCATGAAATACGCAATTTAAATATTGCTCAATGCTTTAGAAACACAAACAAAAACATATAAAAGACGTAAGGCCAAATTGCATTAAATTTTAAACAGATTTAAAAATTTTTCGAATGCTTTTATTAACGAGAAAGATATGCATAGAAAAATAAATGGAACTAAATGTCGTAAATAGCGGGAAAACGTAAATACCGATAATGTTAACACGGTTTCCACTGCAGTTCATGAAAAACCGAGAAATGTTTAAATATATTTAAACATTTACAAAACAAAATTTACTCAGAAAACTTCCAAAATAATGCCACTTCCAATTTTCAATTCCAATTTAAATTCCACGTCCAATTTCAATTTTCAAATAAATTTAAATACGCATCCTCCACCACCCTTTATTTTTTGTGGCATTTATGTTATTGATTTTTTCGAGTGTAAAATACCCTTTGTTAACTTTCAATATACTGTAATTATTTTAATTATTTCCTTCTATAAAAAAACTCTAAAATTTAGTAGTAAAGTTTCAGTTATTATTAAAGTTTATTTTAAAAAAATAGATAATAATAAATGTTATAAAATAATTTTGTAATACTATTGTCGCATTAAAATATTTATTATTTATTTTAAAATTTTTTCAATTACATTTTAGTATTTTCATATATAATATACACTTTCGCAGAATCCGGGTATTATTATTTATCAGATACGAGACGGTTTTTTATTTTTGTAATTGGCACCTTTTTAATAAATAAAATAAAATAATCAGAGGGAAGGTGCTAAATTGAATGAGGAGATAGTGTTAACGATGGGGGAGCTTCAAGAAATTCTTGAATTTAAAGCTCCAAGCGTGCTGGAGAGTTGTCATGCTGCAAGCGGCAATTCCTCAAAATTCTGTGATTCAAAACAAAGTTGGATGGTAATTTGCTGCTCAGTAAAATTGTCCATTTTAAACTGCTCCAATCCAAAGTGGGATAATTCAGACTGACAACACATAAACGGATTCTTCAATGAGTTGCGATGACCAGACGAGTGTCTGTACATGTTGAGACAAGTTACAACTCTCTGCTATGTCGAAATTTCAAGATGCAAAGTGAGTCCCCGAACTTATTGATCACATTTAAACTACCATGAAAAATGTCGATCACTGTTTTGTCTTTACACGATGCATAATAGATTTGAAAAGTTGGATTCCTCAAATTGGTTGGTTGATCTCTCTCGATCTGTTTTATCTATTAATATCTCTAACCATTAACTGTTAATTTGGAATTGGTTGTGATCAAAATGGAAACATACGAAATTGTGAAAAAAAATAACAAATAGTTGGGCAAGGTTTGCAAAGATTCAGGTTTGGTAAAACAAAGGGAGCTTTAACGGAAGCGTCCTGGAGACATTTGTGGCCAAAAACCTAACTTGAAAAGAAAATTGAGAACAATTCTTTCAGCCGCTTATGGCATCAAAGGAGGAAACTTTATCGTTCCTTACATGATCCGGCGTAGATGCCCCCCCCCCTTTCCAGGTCCCTTGAGAAATCAGTCTCAGATATAAGGGAGACTTCACTCCAATCTTCCGAAACACTGGCTAGGATTTACGGTATAGAAGGCGATGTCGCTCCAAGGATCAGTTATAACAAAGTGTAAGGAGACGCCTACACTCGCCATCCTGCTCCCAGCCATAATGCGAGAGAAAGAAGAAGAGAAAATACCCCTTTTTATGAGACTCCTCGGGAACCGCAGTAGGGATTTTTGCACCTTCGGCTTGCTGGCATTTAGTGAAGTAATTATTTTTGGGATAAGCAGCTCCACTCTGGGCTTTATGTTTCATCGTCATATTGGTTATTACCAAAATCACTGCCGCGTTGCAGATTCTTCGAGAAACTTTACCGTTATCTACCTTTTAGAGAAACATAACGCGAAGATTTATTACCACAGTTATGAAAAATTAAAGGAAGACACTGTCGGGTTAATACCTATGGATAACAAATGTGCATTCTCGCAAAAGTTTTGTTACACTCGTTTATGTCCAGGAACGTCAAAGAGAAGCCATTAGACCGCATTAATAAAATGAAGAGGAGAAAAAATGTTCAGAGGAAGAAAACACATTGCATTATGGTTCATATTTTAAAAGTACTTACTTCGTATCCATCTCTATCTTAAAATCTTTGTTTTTCCCTTCTGTTTATCCAAGTTACTGCACGAGTAGAGCCACAAAATCCAATTCCAACGGTTAACGGCCCATGATTACTAAGCCACAAGAATCTTGAAGTACACATACTTGAAATTCCTGAAATTATATCGACAGCTGTGGTGACCTCAAGTGGCTGTTCTGAAACGACAAGACCGATTTTCTAAGCCTAATTTATCTTCGGTCAACAAAATACGTGGTTACACAGCAGAACAACGCCTTCACAACGAGTTGCGATGGTATTGCACTACTTTAAAATTGTAAAGCAGTGCAAACGTGGTAGCGGAAGACCTGATAGGTTTTCTTACGCAGTAACTCAGGTAAAAGGATAAAAAGAAATCCAAAAAAAAAACAAGTAAAAAATTGTCTATTTTTAAGAAGTTACACAAACTGCAGATTTTTATCTTTAAAAATATCTAAATAATATAATTATTTTTATAGTCGCGGGTTAAATCCAGACCTGTCTCGACTAGATGGATTTATAAAAGAGGAGTACTTCTAAATTGAACGCTAATCCCTGGAGGGTAGTTGACACAATGTTTAATGTGATTTGCTGTTAATGATTTCAGAAATATCGTGGTTTACATTCTGTAATATTGCTTGTTCCGGGTCATCTTGCGAGTTCCACTACCGCTAATAAATATGACATTTTCATCAAACGAGTAAACATCCAGTTAATGTTGCTATGGAGATAACCTGGCACAGTGATTTCTGTTTAATCGTTGCCCGCAGCTAAACTGCCCCATCCCTTTCATATCTCGCGTCGATGTTACAAGTATTTGCCAAGCTTCAGAGAACTCAAACATTGAAATGATTTGGTAAATAATTTCAGTGTTTCTCTCAGATTTCTATTTTATTACGCCCAGGTACGTTGAACTAAGAAAGTCTGTAGAAAAGTCATCTTCGTGTTGGAGGATTGTTAACAGAAGCATCTGTATTGAAGAAAAGAAAGAAAGCCGGCTATTTTAAGTTATGGTAAGAAAACCTCGACCACCCTTACTGATCCTAGGCTTCTCCTTTGATACTAATCATTTCCGATCGGTACGAAGTAAGCAAGAAATTGAAAAAGTGAGCCAGACAGCAGCGTCATCTGGAGAGAAAATAATGCTGGAAAAAACGGATTTTTCGAATTTTGGACGAATAAATTGGAACCAGGAAAACCAAGGTCTTATGTAGTGATGTGCAAAATCAAATGATTAGTAGTTACTTTCCAGATAACTCTTAATTTACACTGAGTGGCCATTTTATTGGGTACTCCTCCATCATTCAAGGAATCGATCGCTTCGTCAAAGAAAGCATCACACGTCTGTACCAGGACATGTGATACTTGAACTCTAGAGATAAAAAGCAGGTGATCCGATAGCAAGGGATGTGTCCAGGTGTCAATGCAAATATTAAGGACACTTCCTTCCCTGCTGGGCTGGGAAGGAATTGTCCAACCAGAAACAATGGACAGATTTATCCGAAAATTTGCATACATTAACTGTGAAGTATGTGGACGTAAACAATTAGCGTGTCAAGCTAATGGACGCAGTAGAAAGTCCAATAATGTGTGGATGCTGTTGACACGTATCTTGCTTAAGGTGACTCCTAAATGATAGTTCACCTTCGTCGTGGTTCTCTGTGATTAGATCGCAAATGTGGATGACGATTTGAACGCTGTTGACAATAGTGTATACAGAAAGGGACTTGGACAAATCTCCAAACCTCTGATGGCATTAGAACCTCAACGGGAGGATGCGGACTAGCACAGGAAGCAGGTCTGGTAGGGTTTTAGGCGCATCAGCAACTTAGACCATATTGCACTGATTATAATGTCCATAAACTGCTCGTGTTCTCCTGTCGGTTTGCTGGACAAAAAACCCGAACTTCCGGGAGAAAAAACCATGCTACCGTCGGCTGAGATCGATAATTCAGTCACGTTGTAATTCGAACCCTGGCCTTTTCCACCAGATGAGGCACTTGCCAGTAGTACAGTTGGTACAATCTCTTCCCATACCGGGTGGAAGAGACCCGAGTTCGAATCCAGTCGATGACGCGAGGAATTTTTTATGGGCCTTTCACAACGTTGGTGAGTTAGTTGGTCTCAGGCAAGGTAGTATTGTTTTTTCTCACAGAAACCAGACTTTTTCGTCCAGAAAACAGCAAATCGATCACAGAACACACGCGCCTACACCAACTAAACGAAACAAACTAACATCAGCGCCTGTGTTGGGGAGGTACTAGCAAATTACTGCAAAAAGCAGGCTGCATCCTCGCTGTCCGTTGCCCCTTCTGGAACTGATGCCGTTCCATCAGTATCGTCTTTAGTAACGAATCACGTTTCTCCTGGAGACGTGTCGGGGACAGTGGTAATCCAACGTGCATTGGCATACTTAGCCAACACTTGGAATCATGGTACGAGGAGCCTTCAGTTACAATAGCCGTTCACCTCCAGTCCATCATCGGATCTGTAGCCCGTTGAAGACTCGTTTCTGTTCACGGAAGCCATACTTTTGAGCGCAAAGCGAGTACTCCTTTTTGGTGGGAAAAGTTCCACGATGGCTGTAAATGAGTCGAATGAATCGGGGTAAAGAAGAAAGCACACAGTTTGATCGCTAATCAGCAACTTGTTTGAGTTCATCAGAACTTTAAAAATGTATCAAAAGTACACGTTTCTACGGAACGAATTCTCCAATAAAAGTGTCGGCGTCACACTGCTGGTTTGGCAAATCGTCAGCGTCGAATACATACAGCGCGTGCTCTTTTGCCGACGAAGTTGGTTTTGGCTCGCTCAGCGGCCCACTGCAGATTAATGCAAATTCAGCGGCGCGTGGAAAAGTTTATTGTGATTGTAGCGGACGAACCTCCGCCACGCTGTACAGAGAAGGTGTTAATGGAGTGGTTGGATGCCAAGCGCGTTGTATACAGGCACAATTACGGCCTACTGGCGCTGTTTACTGTGTGCGATGCGACTCCTGCTTAGCGTCTATTTAGATCTCTCTTTTGTTGGCTGCAGTGGGAACGTTGAAACTTTCTCCGAGTTGGGTAATAAAATCGAGCCGAATCCTGCACCGTGTAATGAGTGTACAGGGAGGCACGGAATTACGGCCGCAACGAAAGGGCATTTGACATTCGGAAGAAACACAAACATTATGAATAAATTCGGTAAAGGACACGAACACCACGATAACTTAACGACCTCTTTTATCCTGCTAACGCTTCGTACAATAGGAAATGTGCTTCTGCTGGTGATGGTGGTCACCGCCCACAAAGAATCTTCCTAGGAGTTCAATATAGAGAGAGAGGTTGAAAACGTCGAAAGGGTGATCTTATACTTTTGGGAGGATGGTGTATTTTGAATTATAATTGCGTGGTAAAGGCAAATATTGTGTAGACCTCGGTCATGCCTTGCTTTTAAAGACTCAGCCGCGTTGCATTACGTAAAGCTCGCGACCACCTGGAGCTTTGACAGCACAAAGAATACGAGTTGGGGCACCTATTAGTCTAATTAATTAATTAGACCCGCTAATTAATTACTGACGTGGCGGCAGAATACTAGGTTTTACACAAGAAGCCGAAGAGATAATTAAATTAAAAGATTAAATAGCGGAACCAAAGTCCCAGAGAAACAAACATTGAGATAAGGAAATCCCGGAGCCATCGGGTTAAAAGGCAGCTTCAGCGTTTCAAAAGGTGGCAGTAGAACTGGGAATAACAGACCCCGAATTCGGCCATGTACAAACAACTTTCCGCTATTCAACTTGCAATAAGGGTTATAGTTCAACCGATCGTGAAAAGAGGAGGAAATGCGAGTCAAAGCATCCATAGAAAGGAAACAAGATAATGCTGTCAGCTAATTAGTGGAAGATGTACTTGTCTGCATATACGAAGTCTGCTTCGATGGAATAAAGAATTATATATTCTTTAGACTCCAGAATGAATCATGTTTGGATACTTCGCATGTGCTAACTTGAAAGACTGTTGTTAGTCCTCGTGGGTGGAACCTGATACACAAGGACATGGGCAAGGGACAATGTCCATATGGGTCCATGGTTCCAATATCTATAATGGTGCAATCTGAAAATGAATTCATTCATCGATAGCTACAACAGTATTTCAATTGGACTAGCGGGGAGCTGAGTACTGGGTTCTGTGTTTGTCTGGTGGCACCGAGGGTCTCCCCCAAACTATCTTACAGGTGTTCAGGATTGCCACTTTTTGGAGCTCCTTGTAGGTGTTCTCTGGGAGACCTATTGCTGATAGGACCTTGTGTAAGGTCTTTGGCATCATACTGGTGGTTGACACGATGATCGGCATCGTTGCTAATGACCTATTTATTTTATATTTTGGATAATGCAGATTAATCCGCTTCGTTGAGTTATTTGGGCTTATTAATGCTAATACAATCCACACAAAAACATGGTTGGATGATCCTAACGAAAATAAAAGAGTATATAACAAAGCAGTATAAAAAAGACACTGCCATACCAAAATATTAGAGAACGTTCATGACAATAGCACGTAGATCCGCCTTCAGCAGCGTTGATAGCCGCACTCCTGTATGGCAAAAGATTCGGCTAATAACCAGATGTCACTGCTGATGTTATTCAGTTCGTGTTGAGAATGTCCTTTAGATGATCCCACAGATTTTCAATAAGATTCATTTGCGGTGACAGCAGAGACCATAGCAGATGCTGCGTATCATTGCAGTATTACAGTCCCGTAGTTTTATATCCTAGAAATTGGGGTTTTTCGCCCTAATTTCTAGGATATAGTGTCGCTATGGTATTTATAGAATATAAAGCTAAACAGACAAACATTTGCGGCAAGACTGCATTGTGGAACAGTGGAAAAAGATCACATGGTCTGACGAGTATCAATTTACTTTTTTCCACCAAGAGGTAGGGCGAAAGTGTGGTTTGAACCTCATGAAGTCATGGATTTAGACTGTCTCGTGTCAACCACTCAAGCGGTAGGAGGTGGTATCATAGTACGGGGTATGTGTTCTGTTGGTATGGACTGGGTACACTCCTACCATTAGGAGTTGGTGTTATCTCCAAGGAATATTATCTTTCTATGGTATCGGATCAACTACATGCAGTGTTTTTTCTTTTACCCAGATTGCCATGGATTCTTTCAAGACGATAACGCAACTGTCTACTGTGCAAAAATTGTATCTGAAAGGATGGAGGGACATTCCAAAGATTTCCAACATCTATTCTGGCTGCCTAATTCTCCTGATCTAAATCCAATTGAGAATGTCTGGGATATTTTGGAAAGGGTAATTCGGCTTCGGAGTTCTCTATAGACCACAATACAACAACTTACAAATATTCTGATGGAAGAATAGTCAAATCTGCAGCTAGACTCCCTCGGACACCTACTGGAATCAATGCCACGATGTCTTGGCTGTCTGTACAAAGATTTTCTATTGACCGACCCTGAAGTTAGTTAGCATGTTCTTTGTGTACATGCTATAGAAGAAAAATCTTAGATATTAAGAGGATTTTTAATGGAGGAAAAATAAGAAAATGTCGGATTAAAGCGTAAACTGAACCTTTTATTAAACGTGCAATGGATAAAAGGAAAACCCCGGCGTGAAAAATAAAGCAAAAAACTATATTAAAAAAAACCCAGCTTTTTTGGAGAATGTACTGAACGAATTTTGCGGTTTTTTTGCGAGTTGTTTTTGCTTTTCAAGGTACACTTCCATTCGAAAACAAATTAAGTATTCTACATTAAGCATACCGAATTCCATCAACGGTGTCTGAATCATTAACACCGTAATTGGCAAACTATTAACTTATTCATGTATTTGCTGTAGACCTTGGAGACGAAATACGCATTTCTTATGCTGTAACAATTTCCAAAGCATAATTTGATGTAAATCCCATTAACCATGCATTAGAAATCAAACAGTATTCTTCAAATTACTCTTCTTTCATTTGAAATTAAAACCACCTTTTTATGGATGAAACACGAATAACGCGTCATTTCTCCTTTTTTCTAAAATCATTTATGTCGCAGAGAATTTCAATTAAAAGTACCATCGAGAAACTAAATTAATCTCTACTGTTTGAATAACTCTCCTGCGCATTTCGTTATTGGTTTCGTCAGTAAGGAATTTAGTGCTTCACTTAAGAAACAAATACAAACAGACAATAAGAATATATCCAGCAGAGAATGAGAGAAGTAATAACACTTCCTCTATTTATCGAAGCAAAGCGCATTTGAATTATCCTGCAAACAAATCAGCAGCTCGAAATTATCCGATAATTTTTAAAATAAATTGATTGTCAGAATAATGAACGGAGATATTCCAATAATAAATCAAAATAGTCTGGTTTATTTTGAGGATTCCTGAAGGCACACGAAGATCTCTGTGCCTTCAGGAATCCTCAAAATGCAAAGTCCAGCGGGTTAAGGTCAGGTGATCGTGGTGTCCACTCCACTGGTCCTCTCCTCCCATCGAGCCAATTATATACTCCAATTGCATAATGCTGAGGAGCTCCGTCTTGCATGAACTATTTGGGTCGTTCCTCCAATTAAATAAAGTTCTGGTACCATTTCATCACCCAAAATTTTCAGGTATTTTTCGCCATCCACTGTTTTTTCGAAGAATAATGACGTGTGTCCCATACACCACATCATACCATTAATCTGTCCGCCCTTTGTTCCTTTCTACCAGAGAACCAATGATGATTTTCGATCGACCAGTATCTGAAATTCTGCTTATTCACTTCTCCATTTACATAAAATTTCGCCTCATCAGAGAACATCACACCTTCCAAGAAACTCTCATCTGCTTCAATTTAGCGCAGAAACCATTTGCAAATTTCAAGTAGTCGATCAGGATCAACCTTCTTCAGATGATTCAGGATTTGAAGTTTGTACGGATGAAACTTTTCTTTTTCCAGAATGCCGTGCATCGTGCTCTTGGGCACTTCGCTTTCAGCATTGGTCCGTCTGACAGATTTCTATGGGCTGGCATGAAACTTGGCAACCACTTCAATTCGAGTGTCTTCATTTACAGAATGGCGACCATATCGAGGCATGTCGGCGACAGATCCAGTCTCTTTAAATTTCTTCACCAGCTTCCCAACTGCGCTGTACGCTATTGGATCCCTTTCAGGATGTCTAGCATTAAACTTCTCCGCCACTTCCCTTTAGGTTCATCCCTGACGACCACTAAGAAGGACTATCTCATCCAGTGTTAATGCCATTTTTCATTTGTAAAAAAAAACATTTTTACCATTGGTTCCAGACTTTTCGGACACCCTGTATATCTTAGAGCTCTGCACCCAAGTGATTCTATTATTTTGCTTTATTCAAGAAATAAATAGTAATAGAAAAAAAAAATGAGAGAAAAAACTGGTCTTTGATCTCCAACACCACTTTAAAAATTGCTTTATTGTTCTAAAACTAAGCGTCCGACGCCATATTGTTTACGATTTGCATTATTGGTATCAGTTTATTTTTAAAATAACGCCATCTTTTATCAGAAAAACACACTAATCAAGTTCAAATATGATTAAATATTTATGATGTTGATCTTGTTGAGACTCTTTTATACGCATTCCTAGAAAGTGAGAAAGTATTGCACGATTCTCATCAGAGAAAAATTGTAAGCAAAAAAAAAATAGGCAGTTGTCGAAGAAAAATATACCAAAAGAAACTACCAGAATATATGGAACCCAAAATTTTTCAAATTCGAGAAAAATTAAGTTTAATAATATAGATGTCCGCGATATTACTTTTAGAATTTGTTAAATTAGAAAAGGGTACTGTTTTCGATTCAAACTGCATTCTATTTTTTAATTAGGAATAATGCCTAAGATGGAAAGGACTGGTAACGGAAAGATATTTTCTGAAAATCAATTCTTTTTTTATGAAATATGATGAGAAATTTAAATATTTATGAAACGTAGAGAATAATGCGACTTTTTGAAACATTATATAGTAGAATATATACATTCCAAGTACACCATATAATATTACGCTAAAACTAAGTATTTTAATCAAAAGGTAATTACTTTAAGTTTTGGTATTTTTGAAGCGGTTGAACTGGAAAATAAATTTAGTACAATTCTAAAATGAAAATAATGGCAGTAATTCTACACTAATAGACAGAAGTTAAGGTACAGATGAGAAAAGGACTCTCATGTCGAAATAAGCATAGTTGGTAGAATCGCTGTCCTCCCACACCGGGTGGGAAAGACCAGAGTCCGAATACCATCGATCCCTTTTTCACAACGTGGCTGAGTTAGTCGGTCTCAAGAGACGGTAGCATGGTTTTTATTTCTGGGTTTTTCGTTCAGCATACAGAAAAGCGACCACAGAACACAGTATAAACTGAGAAATATTAATAATATCGAAATGAACGATTCTCTGATATTTTGGCAGGGTAGTGTAATTTTTAAATTTGCTTCTGATTTGCAATCCCACAGTTATGTTCATTGGAGATCTTGGAAAATGTAATAGAAGAGACAGTACACAGCATCTCTGTCGCAGTCTTTTGCGATATTCTATATTAACAGAATTAAGGTGTAGGGGAGGGGGGGTCAACTATTTTAAAGTCCCGTAAGTCAATCAATCACATAAAACTGTCTATCTTTATTCTATTATCGTTATCGTTCATTACCATCGATACCATTTTTTTTTAAGTAAATGGGTTTCTCTTTTATTGCTTGATTTGTCTTAGCATCTTGAATATTCAATCAGCATTAGTCTTTATGGAGATCAGATGTCTTTTAAACTGATTATGAGTTAAGTATCTTTCTATGCTATAAGTATGACACATGATCGAACGGAGTTTAAAGAGTTGACGGCTTTTTTTTTACGAAATTCTTACATTACAACTCAAGACATTAAAAGAGAACTTTAAGAAAGCATAAACGCAGTTCATGTGATTCGCGATCAACAATTGGGTATTCTTGAAAATTTTAAAATCGAACCAGGGAATTAATCGATCAACTAATCCTTACAATATATATTTTCTTAATTTTCAGTTTCTTTTCCACTATTTAAACAACTCGTTTTCGTTTACCTGACATCTTTAGGGGTTGAAATGCGAATAGGTTACATTTGTTTGTTATTTGGCACAAATCCACTCGCACAGATAAATAATATTCTTTAAATGTTTGTTAAAAATAAAACTACATACATATAGAGGAACACGGTTAATCCGACCCTAAGGATAATTGAGCTCAGATAACTGACGTTTAACTGTATTATTTTATTAATTTTTTTCACTTGGTCTCCGTCAGGAAGCTCAGGAGACCCTGGCGGAGGTTAGCCAGAGTATGATGGACAGCCTGAATCGCCTCCCAGTGGTGGTAGCGGGCAACGCGGGACTTATAGGGGCCCTGCGGCCAAGAAGCCAGAGACTCAACAACAAACTGCTCTGACAGAAACCAGACAGTACACTTTTTTCTGGCTTTTACAAAGTTTCTGTTCTTCACAAAGTACCATGACACAGATGTGGAAAACCACCGGTGGCGCCATCCACAAAACACTATGCCACTATGGAAGCAGATTCAGAAGGCAGGAACTATTACGAGAAGAGTTGACCAAGGTCGCCCGAGTGCTGCGTCGACCAGAAGAGACCGCTATCTGGCTCTAACAGCAAAACGGATCCCTGCGACGTCCCGTCGTCAACTGTCTGTTGCTGCGACCAGGTGAAAACAATTTCCATCCTGACTATGTTAAGAAGGCTCAATTCAAGTGGACTCTACGCAACGAAGCCAGTGGTTTGTATCCCATTAACGCCAAACCACCTCATAGCTCGTCGAAACTGGTGCCATGAACATGTGACTTGGAACCCTGACAAATGGAGTACAGTTGTGTTCTCTGATGAGTCCCGTTTTAGCCTACAAACAGATTGTAGACGTTATTTTTATATCGAGACAACGAGGAATGGTACCATCCCTCCAAACTCAGGGAAAGGGACACTTACAGTGGAGGCGGTGTTCTCGTGTGGGATGGAATAATAATGAAAGGTCGCACCCTTCATGTTTTTGACAGGGGAACCGAGAATAGGTCCTCGAACCCTATGTACGACTTTTTATGGGTGCGGTCCGCCAAGGTTTTCTTTCCATGCACGACAACGCCGCTGCACATAGAGCTCAAGTGATGGAAGAATACCTCGAAACTGAAGATATCCAACGATTGCCGTGGCCAACGATCAGCAGACTTAAATCCAATAGAAATTGTGGGATGCCCTTGGGCATCGTATTGCACGCCGATAGAGAACTCCTCGGTGAGCTACAGTCTGCGCTGGTGGAACGATGGGATTTGTTACCACAGAATCTTATAGACATCCTTATATCTAGCATGATTCACCGATGTCAGGCCTGTTGTAGGGATCATACACGCACTGATGTCATGTGACCATATTTTCGAGCATCTTGTATCGACTTCTGTAATGTGACCTTTTGATAATTCTTATATAACCCCCATAAATGTCCCTAATACCTGTCCGAAGTTTCTCGCTGTCTCCTCATTTCATCGTTATTCTATGATACACCACCGCACCAAATTTTGTCCCGTTTTATCGCAAGCTGCACGAGTCACACCATGTTTTCTAAATGTCTCTTAATTTTGTCGAGCAGTGTACATTAAATGATATTTTCAAGATTTAAAAAAAAGTTATTTGTTATTCTTAAATAAAATATGTGACATTCAAAGATATATAACCTTTTAATAATAAAATACCAATTTATCGTTGCCAAAGCAACCATAATGTAGCGTAATTATATTGTAATGTCATTTTTCCAGTGTAATTTTTATTTTCTGCGTCATTCGCAGCAATTTTGTACGCTTAAGTGCGCTTTATTTTGGCAACAATATTGGTTTGCTCCCAGTCACATTTAAAGACCATTTAGGAAATGTCTTACAATTTTATGATATTTCTTCAGAGTACTTTATTATCATGACATTTGTATTTAAATGAAGCTTTGCCGGTTAAAAACTTACATTGCTTTTTTCTGTAAATTTTTGCCTCGTAAAACTTTGTAAACTCTTAATATAAAAAGATATTATCATTAATAATTATACATTTGGTATATTGTTAGTTTTTCACAATATAATGTTTAGAAAAAGGAAACAAATATTACCGTGAGATTAAATTTCAAAAGTTACCATTGCTGCAGTGTTATATCTGATATACAGTGCTGCCTCTAGCGGTAGAAACCAATAGTAAACAAGATGGCGTATAACACTAAAGAGAGCTTGTTTATAATGATTTTTTTAAAGATAATCTCAGCATAATTTTAGTTATTAAAATCGAAATGAAATATTGTAGAGGGGGCACTATATTAGCACAGATGTATAATTGAAGTCGCAGAATCCAGGAAGTGATCTCATTGCTGAAACAAACCTTCGCTGGTAGTTCATTGGAAAGGGGCTACTAGCAGAACCTCTTTTAGCCCTCAAAACAGCCTAATGTCATCTGAGTATACACTCCACGAGGTGTCAGAAACGTTTCATACGGATGCCGGCCCATGCAGACTCGATGGCATCACGTAGTTACACGTGGAACGGTAGCGAATCTCTGCCAGAAACATCTCATTCCACTTCATCCCACAAATTCCAGTTGAAACACGTTGAAACAAAGTCACCACTCCTAGAACCATTCGCTAACGATCCATGCCTTGTGACAAGGCCCATAACCTTGCTGGAAGTAATCTTTACCAGATGAATAAATCGTGAACGTGAAGGGATCTAGTCGGCATCAATGTTCAAATAGGCTGTGGTGTTCACTCGTTGATTCGTCGCTATCAGGAAGCTTAACGTCTGCGAAGAAAACATTGCCCGTTCCAACAACACTTCTACCATCAACTTGTGACATTGACACCTAGACGATGCGTTCATTGATTCATGTTGCTGTCAGCGTGGATTAGATGGAACCGGGACACATCGGAACAGGGCTATATATCCTTCTACTCATCAATGTCCAGTGTCGTTATTTCCTATGCTCACTGTACCCATTCCTGTTTGTTTTTAGCTGACAGCAGCGTAACCCATTGAGGTCGTCTGTTACCTATACCCATCCGTCACAAGATGTGATTCATTGTGCGTTCCAGTATATTCCTCCCTGTCCCCTTTTGACCACCACCTTTGGAGTACGCAGTCATACGACTACTTGTGACCCATCTGCTAGACTACACGATTCTTTTCACCCTCCATCAGAGACTCTCACATCAACAAGCTGTGTTGGCCGAATGTCTGGTTGCTTGACCATTGTCGATACATTTAACTTGACCATTTAATTGCCCGCTTGATACAGCTGGTTCAGACACCTTCTACGATAGGATGGACCATTCCATCATTGATGGAAGATGAACCTAATAAACTTGCCACTCGATGTAGACGTACTAATCGTGAAAGGTGCGGTGCTCCCTTCTTAAGCCTAAGGCTAGATTTGAGTAAGTTGTTAACATTTGGAATTGAAGAGAAGTTACATTAAATTAAAAGGCATAAGGTTAGAAGAACATTATTTATTAATAGCGATGTATTGTTGCTGTGTGCTTTATGCCCTTTGCTCGATGGAAAACAAAAAACTATTTTTAAGTGTGTGCATGTATAGCTTTTAAGAAATATGTGATTAGATCCAAGCAGATAAAATTGTCGTTTGTGATTGCACGAGAACTCTGCAGTATCATATTCGTAAAAGTCTGACAACGAATACGAAGAAAATTCAATAAGTACCTAATTCTACATCTGAGAAGCCATGTTGCTGTTGAAAATATGTTGGAAGGAAATGTAAGAACTGCTTATGCCGAATGGAATTCAAAATGAGTGACGAAGTGATTTACAAAAGAGCTGGAAGATGGAGCAAGGCCCGATGGGTAATGTGTTTTAAAGTGAAAAGAAAGACGCGATACAGATATTCTCGATGATGGAATTTTATTTAATATTCTCCTCGAATGGAACAGAATGGAATATATTAAGACAGAATTGCAAAGATTTTTCATAACTCGGCAGGAAATGAAATGAAAACTGTTTTCTACAAATCTGCCTTATTGCGAAACATTAAAACACCAGGATCTTTCGGGGTCTGGACTTTGATCAATCGCGGAAAAAATCTTGGAAGGAGTACCTCGCCCATCGCGATCTAGAACTCCATCATCCAGCGAATCTGAACCACTTTTTCCCAACGTTGTCGATTGCTCAGAGTGTAATGGTCATGTTTGAACACGTGAATTAAATACAAATTCTTACTATCATTTGATCACCGTATCATCAGAAATTGGCTGATAATGACAGAATAATCGATATTTTTAAAATATACCAGGTGTCCATAATGTCCTTGTGCACTTTAAAACTACAATATCTTAGGTTCTATACGAGATGGACACAATCTGTGCTGGATGAGGACTTTCATGCGAGATTAGCTTTTTGTCAAGAGTTTAATGAAAAAGATAAACGGCATCCTATCTCGTGACCAACTAATGTTTAATGATGAAGCACCGTTTCACATTAGTGGCAAGGTTAATTGCCATAAGTGCCGTAATTGGGGTATAGAAACCACAAAAAATCTGGGAAGACGAAAGGGGTTCCCCTAAACACCTGTTTACTGTCCCTCCTGACGTAGCCCTAAGCCACCTAGCCGAAGAGCTTTATTGAATAGCCAAAGAGGGAGCTGCTACGCATCACTTCCAGAACCTCTGTATGATTTAACCAAACAGACACTTTCCTCCAGAAGCAGACGGCTTACCGACGATGGAGAAAATCAGCTGACACCGAACACTTCAGCGCCTATAAAAAGGCAAGGGCTCTCTTCTTAAGACAAAAACGACTTGTCTGCAACCAGCTTGCCCTGGATAAGCTGAAAAGATCTAAAAGACTCCAGAAACAGAGCCATAAGCAAATCACTATGAAGGAAGAAATAATTAAAGAATGGACTGAGCTCACTTTTCAACAGACTGACCAGACACATGCACAACCCCCGTTTACACTTTTTAGCCCTCCCTACAAACCTCCAATATCACTCATAACCATAACCCGAAACCATCTGATGGAGATCGTCAAAAAACTTCCACTGAAAGCTGTTGTGGGTCCCGACCGGTTCCCTCTGTTTCTAATCAAAATCTGTAGTTCATATATTATAGACCTCCTAGTGACTAGGGGACAAAAAATCACAGGCCTCCGTACCTCCACACCGTGATTAAGGGAAGATCGACTAACAGCAACCTCCTGGACACCCTTACCAGAATTCACAAAGCCCTCAACAACAGGACACAGCCTTGATGTTATTTTCTTTGACATAAAAGCGGCCTATGACAAAACAGACATAACAACTCTAATCACCATTCTTCAGCATTACTTAACATCACAGGAACAACTCTCGACATCATTAAATCAATCTTGGAGCAACGACATCTCACCATCTCACATTACAGTTTTCGGACAACTTGCATTTCTAATAGGGGTGTCCCACAAGGGGGAGTCCTATCATCAACCCTATTTGCTGCAGCGCTGGAGCCCTTCCTGGCAACCCAAACTGACTTCCAATCATACGCTGATGACCTGAAACTTTATATCACATCTTCTGACCAAACTCAGGTTCTTAGCACTACCTTGCAGGCAAATAAAACCATACATAATCTCCAACAATATTTGGCTTCCATCGGACTACAGATTAATCAAGCAAAGACAGCTCAAATGTCCTTCACCTGGAAGAAGTCACGTAATGATATCAATCTTACCATCAATGGATCACCCATTCAGAAAGTTAAAATACACAAGGATCTCGGATTAGTATGGGATGAAGGGCTGACATTTCAGGCTCACCTCCTGAACACAAAAACCAAAATGTATTCCGCTATGTGGACGATCCGCCAGGAACTAACGGGAATCCATGACGCCGAACTGGTAAAGAAATATGTTGTCCGATGTGGCTATCCCATACCTCTCTATGCAGCAACCATTTGGTCCTCTGCTCCCACAACACACCTCAACAAGTTCCTCAGCCTGGAATACTGGCTCCTGAAATTCCTCAACTGGCGGACAGGCAACTAATACACCATTTCTAGGGCTCAGTTTTACGTAAATCTGGCAGTCACCCCATGGAAACAACAGATTGTGGCAGCAAACTTTCTTACACTTGCCAGACTAATCACAAGACGACTCGACGCCCCTGACATTACTGATCTAATAAAAACTCCCCGCATTGCCGGAAGGAATCAAATGGACCCAAGGCTCCCACTCGCAATCAGTTTGAACAACCTGAAAGGATTGAGACGCATGTTCCCAGGAAACAAGGTAGATTTGATGAACAATCTAGCCATCGACCTGGATAGCTTCTGCGAGCAGCATACATACAGACGTCAAAAGTTAAAGGACACAAATGCAAACGTACACTTATGAGACGCCAAGAAGGAAAATACCACGACAATGCATCCCGTTAAAGATAGGTGAAAAGGAAAATAAAGTGAAGCCATCACTGGTTCTCTCTCTCTCTTAGAATCTACTACTCCAAAGACGCCTGGCTGTGAGCACTAGGACAGTCAAGATTGAAGAGATACGACGTGCAACAACTGCCTCAATTCTCTATATTTTGTACGAATTTCTCATGGTTTTGTAATTTACAGCACTTTTGACAAAATAATAATCTTTAATTCGAGACACTTGGGTATTGCACAACTTTCAAGCACGTAAAATAATAAACACTCTTAAGTTCTGTACCTTTCGGGTTAAGCATACGTGTGCTCCATGTAACCACCGGACACATGTCCCTGTCTTAACCTCTGTATGTAAATATCACCCCCCTAGCTTCCTGCTGTCCAGGGGGGGTGGCTCTTGAGCAGAGCAATAAACAGATTAATAAATAAATAAAATCAATATGGGAAAAATCCGCATAATCGGTCATTTATTTTTTGAAGAAACAGTGATTAATGGCGATGGTTATCTCGCAGTGCTCCAAGATTTCATTTATTTTTTTATTCTTGAACTAAGACAAATTATTGAGAATTTAAGTCAGTACAGCTTTTCAGCAAGATGGAACACTTTTCCACTTCGTTCGGAATGTTCGACAATTTTTAAATGGAGTCTTCGCAATCGGATGGATCAGAGAGATGGCCCAATTTCTTGGCCAGCTCAATCATCCAATTTGTGCTCATTGGAGTGGTACGTTATTGCAGTTCTATGTGCATACGGACTTTATGGACACCCTGTATTAATACTAGCAAGCGAAGAGTCAGAAATACGTTACACGAATCATAAATTTAGTAAACTCTCGCTTTAGTAGATTTCGGAGGTCTGGATTTTTCTAGAAACCTTTTAGTTTGCTTCTTTTATTTATTATTTACGCTTTTGGTTTTCCTCGAAAGCAGTTCTCTAATTACCGACCTCCTCCTCACAAAAAAGCAATGTTGTCAGAATTCCATCATTAATTTCATCTGCTGTTACTTTCATTTGTTTTTCATTTCGGTCGCAGAACCTTCAGTGTTCAGTATCGCAATCACTTTTCCCCAAATGCCATCTGTACTCAGTTATGTCTGCCCCGCAGTGGTATTTCTCTAATTTGGTGAGTGCTATTAATTCCGTTTTCGACCACAAAGGCAAGCAAGGTTATGCTTCGTTGGGCATTCCTTCGTTTTAGTTAGATAACATATATCCTACGCTTTTTAATTATCAGTTTTGTTGCCATTGCTGCTTTGTGCTTTATTGCATTCCTCGAAGGTTCCCCAAAGTTTTTCCACGTGCATTAACAAAAATACGCAACTGTCAGATTGCCTTTGACTAGACATCCTGAAGGGATGCCTAGACATTGAAAATCGACATAATCATCGATGGACACTCTTAATTTTGCGTAAATTATTAAATAACTGTTCCAAGTTATATAGGAGGTGTAATCAAAACGTTCTGGGAATGAACTAATATTTGAAAATTGATGAAACTCCTTGAAAGTAGTCGCCTTGACAATACCTACACCAATTCCAACGTTTTTACAACTTCTGGAAGCATCATTCCTTACAGGTTTCTTTTGGACTTGTTAGTTCCTGTGTCGCATTCTAAATAATTTGCTCGGTGTTTGCCAATCTGTAACATTTCAACTGGACTCGAAGCTCAGGAGAAAAAATAATCAGAGGGAGCTAAATCTCGAACTAAATTTCCTGTCATTGCAAGTTGTAGTTTGCCTCGGAGCGACTTTTACCGCCTAGACTTCGTTGGATATTTGAACAAGTTTTTAATACCTCATTGGAACTGCGTTGCAAGACCGCATTGCGATCTTCAACTATCACCTTCCGTGAGTTTTTGTATCGTAACAGTTCTCGCGTTCTAATTACTTTAACGATCTTTCGGATCTATTTTATGTCAGTTGTTCATTTTACCTTTCTGTGTAGCTGCTCATCCTACTTGATCAAGATACTGCACTCACTGGCCAAAAATTTAGAAACCTTTTCCACGAATTACGGCCTATACACATTGTGCTGCAAATGTAACATCAGATTTCATTGAAATCTGATAGGACATTGTAGCATGGATTCATCTAGAAGCCTGAAGGAATCTGGTTCCAGATTTCACCATTCTTCCCTCAGGATATTTGTTAGCTACTGTATTGTGGTCGGTAGAGCACTGCGAAGACTAATTACCTTTCCAATACATTCCAGATATTCTCAATTGGGTTGAAATCTGGAGAATTAGGCAGACAGGGTAGATGCTGGGAACCTTGGGAACGTTCCTTAAACCATTCAGATATAATTTTTGAGCCGCAGATAGTTGCGTTGTTCTCATCAGAGAATCCATCGCAATCCGGATAAAAAAGGTCCGATACGACAGAAAAATATTCATTGAAGGTAACACGACCTTCTAGTATGAGCGAACCCAGTCCGTACCATCAGAACATACTCCGTACCATGATATCACCTCCAGCCGCTTGAGTGGTGTGCACGAGACAGTCTGAATGCGTGGTTTTACGAGGTTCATGCGACACTTTCACCCTACCCTTGGTGCAAAAAACGGAGACTTCTAATCATCTAATCTCGTTCCACAGTCCAGTCTTGGCGTTGGCGGCACTACTCCAGTCCAGTCGAATATTTCGATATTTTTCAGAAAGAAGTCTGTTGGCGCCGATTGCAAAAGGTTTCTAATATTTTGTCCAGTGAGTATATATGACTTCAGCATTGCCTTCTCCCAATGTTTGCGAAATGTTCTACAATGAATCAGAGTACTGTATATTATTTTCTATGCTCAGTGCCTATTTATTGTCTGTGAATTCTGCAACCGCATAGAACAGTTCAGATAATTACCTCAATTAGCGAGATCGTGTACGAGTGCCAATTCCAAGTCCTATTTAATTAATGAAAATTACTGGAAATCGAGGATCATTTTCAGATAATGAAATGACCAATTACTTAGATGAAGAAGAACAAGCTTCCACCCTTACAAATTACCGCAAAGAGTCCTCTGTAAAGAGTCAACCGCTTAATGATTAACTTCGTGTCCCTATTGCAAAAATAAATCACCAGAATCGTATATCGGACTTTGCTATATAACAATACTCGATTTTATTACGCAGATACAAAACCTTTTAGATAACAATCTACAAACGATAAAAGGAACACAAAAGTGGTTTATTTGGTTTGATAGGAAGACTCCATGAATTTCCTTCTCGCGTTAACCAACTACTACAAATTGGATCTCTAAGATTCAACTTAAATGTATCCCGTCCTCCTTGCTCTAAGTCACGCACACATTCAGGCCTAACCCTTAGCCCTTTTTCATTTCTAATACCGAAATTATTTAGAGACCTTAACTAGTTTTTACCACTATCCATCGAGATCAATTCTCTGCATTGTGATTTAAGTGTGGTGGAGTTCTAACTATATAACTCCACACATTCTAACCGAGTTCCATGCGAGCAATGTGTGTGAATAAACAAACAACCAAAAATTGTTTTCTTCTAAGACTTCAAGGACTTTAAGGTCTGGGTTCTCAACTACTGTAAGAAGAAAACTTCCATTTACCATACATAAGTTGGCCACCGGTTTTTAAACTTTAAAACTTTTGCAAATATTTTAATTTAAGTAATTTAATGAAAACCGCTCCAATTAATAACAATTGTCTTGTCCAGTTCTTTTTTCTGTACAAAGCTGCTGTATAAAAATCATTCTGTGTCACTGGAAGAGTATTAGATGAATTAAACTCGGAATTCGTGAAACAAGCTCAAACGCAGACTGTCTGGACTGAGTGCTTGCTTTTGTCTGAGCTGGCAGATGGAAGGTTTTACTTCTTCTACTGTAATCAGTCTATCTTATTAACCTCCCTACTTTCTACAGACTCTTATTTATCTGTTGCGTTCGCTATCAGTCTGATTTTCCAATAGATCAAACTGGTTTTTATTAAACCGTACCAACCAATCTAGAATCTGATTTTTATTGTTAACCTTTTCTGTTCCTTTCCAATTAATCATTTCAGATTCAAAATGAATTTGTTTTGTTTGCGACCTCTCTAAGATGGCTTAACCGATGACGGCTTTTATATGTACGCTACTCTACCAAAAGTTATGGAACACCCACACTGATTCAAGGAAATATGATATATGAGGAGTCGAAGGGCCATAAACACAGAAATTACAAATACTGTTTTCTGTATTACTTAGGGATTTGTAGTGTTTAGTTGGTGTGAATGATGTCTGCATTCACCAAGCATGGAAAAACAAAATCGGATAGAACGAACTGTAGCAGAAAATCGAAGAAGCTGACTGAAAGAGATCAGATACGTTTTAGACCTTAACATAAAACTGGGGTCCCAAAAATAACTGCAGAACTTAATGTAAGTCTCGGCAATTCAGTTTCTAGCTGAACAGTTCGGCGAGAACTTCTTTTAAAGTTGAAATTTATGGCAGAGTCACTTTTGCCAATCCACTCGTTCTGATAGTAATGCTATAAAGAGGATGCAGCAGTGAAAGGGGCATAAAAACTGGACACTTGATGATTGGAAAGGTCATACTTTCAGACGAATCATCAGTCACACTTTTTCCATCATCAGGAAGAGTTTACGTTTGCCGAATGATAAAGAAAGTGCATCTTTCCGACTGTTTTGTGCTAACCAGAAAACATGGAGGAGGATCAACGATAGTTTGGCCATCAATATCTTGGTATTCTTTAGGTCCTGTCAACACCCTGAACGGGCGAATTACTGCACCTGATTACCTTGATATCCTTAGTGACTAGGTTCATCCCACGGATGCAAACCTTGTTTCCCACAGACGATCCCATGTTACAAAACGATAACGCTCCCAATACACACAGCCAGATGTATCCAGTCTTGTTTGAAGAGCATCGAACTGAGGACTACTCATCTCCCATGGCCTGTACAATCACTAGACTTACGCGTTATCGAGCTACTCTTGATATATTTGGGGAGGATGAGAAGCAGATTTCCTCCACCTTCATCACTCAAGCAGATGGTGGTCCAACGCCATATTACTGTTTCCATTATTTTGGCCACCCTTGTATGGCAATGCATTTTACTAAAAGGTATTGTTAATAACGAAATTAAAATAAAACTCTGACCTGTATTCGAAGGGAGTTGCGTTACTATTTTATTTTTCAGTTGACTTTTATCATTTTTATTGTATTTGAAGTCTATGTACGCGCAACGGACTTCTGTTCTCTTGGAAACGCTAATAAGGTATGGAAATGTAATTGCTCTATTCTGGTGTCGGTACCCATTGGCCCGCTTGAATATTTGCTTGTTTGGTTTCATTAAATTCTTCCTCACCGAGATTCTGCTGCAGCTTCCCAATTAACGTAACACATTCCATGTTGTGATTGAGGCATACACAAACAGCGAGTTGTATCGAGACCCGTGTTGTGGTACAAATTCAGCTGATGAGATTCGTTATTCCATGGGATTACTGCGTCTCGGGCCAATACGATTGATTCGTAATACGGATCATCAAGAGTATTGGTTAATTTGAGGAGGAGAATTAGCGGATTAGAACCATGGATTAATCGAATACATTTGACCATCTAGCTTCCAGTTACAATGGCGGGTCTGCACATGTGTAGCAGTCCAGTTTTAAACCTTAAATTAACGAATTTTTAGGAGAATTATCAAAGAGAATCTCCATCATAGTCTTCCTTCTAGTTCATTAACTTTACACCTTTTACCTTAATATTTCCGAACTACAACGACGGTGTCAATCGCTAGTTAAGGAACAGAGGTTTATCTCGTCATTGGAAACGAATGAGCTTAGTCAGAATTTATCTAACGATGAGTGTCTGTCAGCTTTTTTAAAATCTAAAAATATTTGAATCTACTGAAATATATTTAGCATTATACTTTTAATTTCGGACCTATTTGTATCTTTTATAGATATACACTCAATGGCCAAAACTTAGAAACCTTTATTCAATATCTAGTAGGTCCACCTTTTCCCGTACAGGCCATACACGTTGTGGCATGGATTCCACTGAGTACCTGAGGGAGTCTAGCTACAGCTTTGGCCATTCTTCCATCAGAATATTTGTCCGCTGCTGTATTGTGGTCGGTAGAGAATTACGAAGTCGGTCTGCCCTTTCTAACAGATCCCGGACATTCTCAATTGGATTCAGATCTAGAGAATTAGGCAGCCAGTATCTTGGGAATTTTCTGCAAACCATTCGGGTACAATTGGGACTTTGTTTTATTAGGAGACTCCATTGTCAGGAAAACGGGGAATACGTTTTGTAATAAAGATAGGTGGAGCAGAACCAGGGTATGTCTGCCGGGAGCAACTATTAATGATGTCGCCAACAGATTGTCAGATTTTAAGGGAGGTAAAGAGAATATTATTATTCATGTGGGGACTAATGACATTAAACGTACACGATCTGACGATTTGTTGGAAAAATACAGGACCATGCTGAGGAAATGTCGCGAGCTAGGCCATAATGTCTATGTGTCTGCAATTCTGTCCAGACACGATAGGAGGGATTATATGTTAAGAGCCTTGTGGATTAACTCAAGACTTGAAGGAATCTGCAAGGCTTTAGGGGGTAATTTCTATCAGCATGGCCCACACTTGTAGGTAGAAGGAATTTGTTTTGTAGAGACGGGATACACTTAAACAAAGGTGGTGCAAATGTTTTTGCCAGTATTATTGAGGATATCTTAAAGGTTCAGGGAAACTGCTAGTTAGGGGGGATGTGGGCAATACTGACACGCGTTTATCTGATAATATTGGTCAATGTAACTCTTGCACATACCTTAAGAGTTCTTATCTGTTACCCCAACTGGACGTATTATCTAGATGTTCTGGGGGCAAAGACGTTTCACGTGAGCGGGTAGCTAATATCAGGAAAGAGAGCCTAAAAAACTTCAAGGGTTGTGTTAGGGTTGTTAAATATACAAGAACAGTAAATCTTAATTGTTTATAAGTAACGTTAGAAGTGTCGTCAATAAAATGAGCGAATTCGAACTGCTGGTTAAAACAAGTAACGCGGACATAATAGGGCTTACAGAGACGTGGTGCCACCCGGAAATTGGGGATGATGAGTTTCAGTACGGCTTGTATAATGTATTTAGGAAGGATAGGTTAGATAGAAGGGGTGGTGGGGTAATGCTTCTTATCAGAAGCAGCCTGAGTGCAACGATAGCTTTCCCGGATTCAGACATTTCACATGCTAGTATAGAGTCTGTATGGTGCGAGATAGTTGGAAACAAAGGTATAATGCGAGTAGGAGTAATCTACAGACCAGGTGATTGTGAAGATTATGACAAAAGCCTCTACATGCAAATGGAATGGGCAAGTAAGCGTCAATGCCTTATTATGGGTGATTTCAATTTGCCTCTAATTGATTGGAGTAAATGGGAAGGAAACTCGACATGGGGAACAAAATTTTTAAATCAACTAGATGACTGTTATTTGTATCAACATGTCAGGGAAAGTACTAGAGAAAAGAATATCCTAGACCTCATCATCACCCATGAATCAGATGACATAACAGGGCTGACAGTAGAGGAACCAGTAGCAGGAAGTGATCACGGAGTTCTACGGTGGATGATGACGAGAGAGGTAGCAGAAGTAAAAGGCAAAGGAATGGGTTTTAATTTCAGAAAAGGAAATTATGATGCCTTAAGGTGCTACACGGCCTCTATTAACTGTGTAGTATCGCGCAGAGAACGAATACAATTGAACTGTGGTACGCTTTTAAAACATTAATCACAGATGCCTTGAATGCGTATTTACCATTAAAAAATACTCCACGAGAAGGGTTCCAAGTTGGATGAATAGTGAAATTGCCACATTAATTGAGCAGAAAAAGGCGGCATGGAAAGGTTACAGAGCAATAAAAAGTACTGAAGCCTATAACAGCTACAAGGTGATGTGTAATAGAGCCACAGAAAAGGTTCGACAGGCAAAGGCAGTTTATGAGAAATCACTAGCAAACAGAGCAAAGAGGGGGGATAAAGAATTCTTCACATATATAAATGCCAAGAAGAGCAGGACAAACCAGATCGGACCTGTACGTAAGGGAAAGGGGATAGTATTAAATACACCAGCTGCTGTTGCAGATGAACTCAACAGTTATTTTGCATCGATATTTACAAATGAAAAACCTTTTGTGGCAATGGGAAATTATGGGAGCGAAGTTGAAAAATATGTAATTAATGATATTGAAATTTCGCAAGATTATTTAATGAAAAAACTTTCGAGAGCCTACAGGCCAGCAAGGCTCCTGGAGTTGATGGAATATTCCTATAATCTTAAGTGAGGCGGCTAGTGAGTGCATTGAACTATTGAGGCTAATTATGCGCTGGGGTGATTCCGTTGGATTCGAAAGGTACCAATGTATCTCCAATACATAAGGGTGGCTCTAAAAGTGAAGTTGGAAATTATCGACCTGTCAGTCTGACTTCAGTAGTAGGGGAAATCATGGAAGCAATGATCAAGGGTGGAATTCAGGATCATTTGGATCGAATTGAAATTCTCAAGGATACTCAGCATGGTTTTGTAAAGGGAAATCATGTTTAACAAATCTGGTTCGCTATTTCGAAAGGGTCACTCACGAGCTGGATTTAGGGAATAATTTCGACATTGTTTATTTAGATTTCAACAAAGCTTTTGACTCAGTCCCACATGAGCGGTTGCTTTATAAGCTGGAACAGATTGAAATCACTGGGAAAATCCATAGATGGATAGCAAGATGGCTTCAGGGCAGGAGGCAGAGGGTTGTGATAAATGGCTATTCCTCAGATTGGGTTGATGTAAGAAGTGGGGTTCCCCAAGGATCAGTATTAGGACCACTGTTGTTTTTAATTTTCATAAACGACATTGATGAAGGGATAGAGGGCGTGATGTCTAAATTTGCAGATGATGTTAAAATTGGTAGAGTAGTTAATTATCACTGTCAAGCTGAGCTTCTTCAGAGAGACCTAGATAGACTTCAGGAATGGTCAGAAAAAATGGCAGCTATGCTTTAATCCAACAAAGTGTAAGGTATTACACCTGGGAAACAGTAATCCCAAAATAACTTATTCACTTGGTGGAGTTCAACTAAACCCAGTACTGGAGGAAAGGGACTTGGGTGTTACGATACGGTCAGACATGAAATTCTCTGAGCATTGTAAACAGGTTGCAAGGAAGGCCCATGGTGTCCTATCGATGATCTATCGAACTTTTGCAAGTAGAGATAGGGACGTGATAATCCCATTATATAAGGCTTTTGTTAGACCACACGTGGAATACTGCGTTCAAGTATGGAGACCACACCTAAAGAAAGACATCGAGCTTCTTGAAAGGGTGCAAAGACGGGTAACTCGCCTGGTGAGATCGGCAAAAGGGCGTCCTTATGAAGAAAGACTTCGAATATGTGGGTTGCAGAGTTTGGAAACTAGACACCTTAGAGGAGATTTGATTGAGGTGTTTAAGGCTCTGAGAGGCATCAGTAAAATGAACGAGGACGAAATTTTCAAGATTATAAATGATGCTAGAACTAGGGGACATAAATTCAAGTTACGCGGGGAAATGTTTAGATTGGACTGCAGGAAATTTTATTTTAGACAGCGAGTTATAAATTACTGGAATAAGTTGCCTGCATGGGTGGTAGAGGCTGACAGTTTGGGGAAATTCAAAGGTCATCTAGATAGTACCTTCGGGTGAGGGAAACGCATAGGATGATAGGTTTAATATCCTTTTCTTTTATTAATTATTATTTTTTTTTTTATCATTGTTTTATTCGGTTTTTTTTTTTTTTTTTTTTTGGCTGGTGTAGCATAAGCCATAGGCTTTCTTGCACCATACGACCATTACTAATACTAATTTTAGCGCACTGGCCAGTTGTTTGTTGTCTTGAAATAATCTATCGCAATATGGGTAAGAATGAAGCGCTGCAGGGTGAAGTTGTTCTGATGTAACAACAAGGTAACAGAGGTAACAGAGACTTGTAACAGTACGAGCAGGCGTAGTTCGTACCAAAAGAACATAATCCATTCCATAATACCACTTCCAACTCGTGGTGAAGACGAGACAGTCTGGATGTATGGCTGCATGAGATTCACGCAACACTTACTCCATACTATTGGTGCAATAAATCGATTCGTATTAGACCATGCCTAAATAGATTATCCGTATTGATCCATAATACGGATCATCAGTGACTTCCTTTTTCTCAGTTGGTTCCTGCTAAACGTGCTCCAATGAGAATTCCTTTCTGAAACTCGAAAAGATCGCTTGTATTCCCCATAAATGGATCGACTAAGAAGCGTCAGAAAAGCGTACAGTATTTATCTGATGTCAAAGAACTTGTGATCATATCATGTGGCAAAAAATTAAATTTGCAAAGGGGAAGTTTAATTATTTGTTGACGCTAATTGCAAAACGTCTGATTTTTTTTTTGTTAAGTGTGTGTACGTATTTTTATTTAGTAACCTCTCTTGAGAGGTTACCAAAGCTTTGTTTTGATATTCATTTGAAATAAATTTTATATATAGTCCTGGCTCTTTTATATCTTCTTTGCGCATGAGCCAGAAATCCTAATCCAACCAACCAACCTCGCCTTTGGATCTTTTGTATTGATAGCTAGTTTTTATCTTTCCTGGTAACGTTTGTCTCTTATGGAGATGTATATTCACACAAGCAGTTTTCTATCTAGAAAGAAAAGTTCATTTCTGATTTATGTGAACATCTACTGTAATGCCGGATGGAGAGGGGCCTCTATTAAGCCAGCTGTTGCGAGATAAAAAAAGAGAAAAAGTCATATGTCATGTAATACGAGCAAACGAAACAATTGGACTGGTTTAATTCCAAATGTCACGGAAGTGACATTCCTCCAAAATGACCTCCTGGTCACTGTGCCACAGCTGCAGAAGCTGTTGTAAATTTGGCTCTTTTAGAAGGTTTGTAAACTGTAGCACGCATCTTCGCTATATTCTTCGAGGAAATACTAAAGATGCTGTGAGGAGGAGACGCCATCTAGATTCTGCTTTATCCATTTCTCGAAATTACTGAGTTTTAAGATTAAAAACTGAAATTTATTATGCTTTATATATCAGGGTTTTGTGGTCAAATGGTTACTGTTTACAATAATTACCGCTAGAGATGTTACAGTAGCTGGGACCAACGATCAAGAAAAATAGGAAGTGATATTTATAGAGTTCTTTTGCCTGTTGCTACAAAAATTGCAAAACAATCAATAGAAGAATTAACTGATCTCCAAGAAAATCAACTGACAATTATATGTAGTTAAGAGAGCGTGTTTGGTGACTTATCAACTGAGCGCTGACATATCGGCTGTTGTAAAACAGTTACAGAGAAAGGCAACAAGATTGAGGAGAACGAAGGGGTCCTCTTACGAAGAAAGGCTCTAGTTCTGCAAATTGCAGCGTCTGGAGACCAGGCACCTGCGAGGTGATCTGATTGAGGCGTCCAAGGCTTTGAATGGGTTGAGCAGGCTCAATTCTGATGAGATTCTTCCTCTTGCTCAGATTACGAACCTGAGAGGACATAAATTCAAATTGAGGAAAGACAGATGTAGAATAGATGTGCGGAAATTTTCCTTTAGCCAGCGGGTGGTTAATTAAGTTGATAGCTTAAATAAAAAATTCAAGAAGGAACTGGACAAACTTTTAGAGGGAATGGACTGTGGAATGTGTTTGTTTTTTGCTGATGCTACATAAGCTTGCCTTCTTGCATCACATGCCTCTACTACTACAATGAAGTTGTAAACTCCACTGCATCGCTGTACTAGAGATAAAAATCCTTTTTTTTAAAAACCTTGTCTTCTCATGACTTTTTGTCCAGCAGGATTTCAACTGCAATTCATTTCAACTGCTTCATTAATGCAATAGCTTTTTATTTCTGTCCACCTTAAAGTATCAAGTTGACACGTCGCATCCAGGTCAAGTTATTTTATTTTAACTTCGATTGACCGGATTTCTGGTCACCCTAAGTTAAAGAAAAGTAGCAGTTTCTCATTTTAAATAAATGGCAGTTAACCTTCATTGGATATAATTGTTAGAAATAGTGCAATACCAGGGAAACTCCTTGTCAAGGCAAAGTTTTTGTTGTTACCAAATTTAATTTGTAAAAAAACCTATTCTTAAGAAGAGTAGTAGGCGATAGCCTTGCCTTTGCATTGAACTGTGTTTACATTAATTTCACTTAAGTACAAATTGTAATATTATACTGGCTATTAGCGATAGCATATTTGGTCACTAGTTCTATTGTGCGATTGAATCCTGATATATCAAAAAATAAATAAAAAAAACTGGAGGGCCCTTTGTGAACTGGGCACTGACATATCGGCTGCCATAAAACAGTTACAGTGAAGCTGTAAACTCCACTGCATCGCTGTACTGGAAATAAACATATTTTCTTTTTTTTAAATTCTTCTCGATGTAATGGCTTCTTACCAGTATGCTTTGTAAACTACGTTTATATCAGTAAGTCCAATATATGTGTGTAGGTTTGTAAACAAAGTAATTAGCTTAAAATCCCCTTTAAAAAATGTCGAAACTAAATCAATCGCAAATTCTTGAACTGTAGTGCAACGTTGGTGCCTATAAGTGGCATAGAGAACCAGGAAACAGAATTAAAAAAAAAAAGCCATTATTTAATCAGAATACTTCGTATTCTGATTAAACGAAGTCTACATTATTCTTCTTAATGCACTTTGTTTAGTTATGCATTGCAAAAGTAAGAAAGAAAAACAGAAATCAGGAATAACACACTATGCACATTTCGTGTCCACAATCTCCTTTTATTTTTCCTTCAAAGTAATTATAAATTCCTTTTGCTTCCAATGACATTAATGAAAAAAATAAATTCCTTTCATGTATAAAATAAAGTGTATTTTTTTCTTCTTTTTTTGTTATAAGCATTCAGATAATAAATATTTTCGGATAGAAAGAATAAATAAAAAAAAAAAAAAAAAAAAACAATATTTTACCTTCATTAGTTTTCGCTGTCATTGCAATGCACAGTGGGAACGAGAGTATGTAATAGACTGCGTGGAAGATCGTTTGATTCGCGTGCTTACGTCATAGAAGTTCAAAAGAATTCCACCAATTGTGAGACAAATTGTACAATATGGCACCGTTTATAAACTGAATGATGAAGATTTATAATTAATAAAAAGGCGCAATAAGTTTTTATTACGAATAAATCGTAGAAAACGATTGTTATAATTAAATACGAGTTATGTATATATAAAAAAAAAGCCTGAAAAAATGAAAATAAAACGAATGGAGCACAAAAACTGTATATCCTATTGTTTCCGCTCTGCTTTATTGATACAAATAACCATTCAGATCCACTTATCTCCTCATCCGGACGTCTGTCTGTTCTGATAGTTGATTGCTTCTCTAATGGGAGGCTACCCAACCACTCATAAATCACAGGTCTGGTAGAGGTAATTCGAGTTTCTTGCTTCTAACAAAGCAAGTTGCTTGTCTGCAATCTTTTTCTTTTTTTACTGTGGGAGATCGTGGAATCTCTCAGGTATTATGAAGTTAAAAAGAAGAAGAGTTATTCATTTTCTACGTGTTCTATTAAAGGTTTTAGCTTGGAATTCGCTTGGGGAAGGAGAGTCACATCGATATCAGATAAACCACCAAGTTAAATATCTCACGCACAAGGAGCGCCCCCTATAGATTGTAATTTTTAAATATATAAAAAAACTTGGTCAATCTGGGCAAACGACAATTTCTTTTGCTGAGCAAACAAAATTCGCTTCACCTTTCTTTGCCCATTTTAAGTAATTTATTCAAGAATTCGTTAACTAAAAAAAATCAACCAAACTTTAATATGTTACTGAAGTTACAAAATGCATCTGTACAAACTTCTGGCTTTGTTAGCCGCTTTGATGTAATTCTTACTATGCATTAAAGATTGTGCTTTTTTGCTGTCTTTTTTATTTACTTTATATACTGTTCCTTCAAACAATTTCCATTAGCAAAATGCCATCTTTTGGGACTTACTCAAACCTTCCATTAAGGCAGAACTTAAGAGGTTTGGTGTAAATTTTAAAGAAAATGCGTCAATCTCAGACCTTCAGAAATTGCATTTTTTGCATTGGTTAATCCTGCAGCTCCTTTCTCTAATTTTTATCAAAACTGAATCTGTCATTAAACTTGAAAGCGATATGACTTAGGTCATGGATGCGCCTCTGATCTCACATTTGCATTGCATTGTATTATACATTAAAAGCTACACACATTTTACCTTCTTTCTCCTAATCCAGATATTTCTTTGTCGAATCTTGGTAACTTTAGAACGAATTTATATATATATATATATACATACTCACTGGCCAAAAAATTCGTTACCTTTATTCAATACCTAGTAGGACCACTTTTTATACCCGAATTGCAGACCACACACGTCGTAGCGTGGATTCCATTAGGTGTCTAAAGAGGTCTAACTCCAGATTTTACCATTCTTCCAACCGAATATTCGTCAGCTGCTGTACTGTGGCCGGTGGATAACTGCGAAGCCGAAATGCAGTTTCCAACGTATCATAGAATTCTCCGGATAGGGTCCGTTTATGCCGTTCATGCCTCTAGTCTTTTGGGTGTTGAACACGAGACAGTCTGAATGCATGGCATGAGTTTTACTCTGCTTTTACTCTACCATTACGGCAGAAAAGTTCAAATCGAGACTCGTCAGTCAGACGACGTGATCTGTTTCATCGGTTCCACAGTCCAATCTTGGCATTGGCACACCACTTCAGTCGAATATTTCGATGTTTTTACAGAACGAAGTGCATTTCGTGTAAGCACAGAACTGCTAAATCCCAGAATCTTCAACTTCCGCTGCAGAGTTCAGTTGGAAATGAATCTTTGTGTACCTGAATTGAATTTCTCGTTCTTGGAGTACCGAATTTCTGCTCCATTTCTTCTTTTTAAAGCTGCTTTCGCCTTTCGTTTTGTACTCATTGTAGATTTTTGAGATGGTTGCTTTCGATACACCAGCGATTTTCTTTGTTTTCTCAATTGTGGCTCCTAAACTTGCTCCAACAATCCCACCTTTCTGAAAATCGGAAAGATGGACTGAGAAGCCTCAGAATGGGTACGGTATTTATCTGATGCCAAGGTATTTATCTGATGTAAAATACTGTAATCGAAAAAAGAAAACCAGCTCACCGCAGAGGAGAAATTAAAAGTTTTTAGATTGTTTAGGCATGCAAATAAAGTAATCCAGGAAAGTCAGAGGTATCTAAGGATGGGTTAGCGAAGAAAGTACCCCAGCACAGTTTGAGGGAAAACGCTTTGAGAGGTTCGTCTAAATTAGGACAGGAGGCACACTGTAGGGACTTTCCATTGACACAGACACTCATATGCCTCTCGAACAATCTTCTCCAATATTATTGTCCATTTTCAATAAATTACAGAACTATTCTTTGCATCTTATGCGAGACCAATGATGTTTTAAGTTAATTCCAGAAAATAACGCCGAGTTCTTGCCTCTGATCCTTTTGCTTAAATACTAATAAATATTATTATTTGTGCGCAATATAGTTGCTTACAATCTTACTATAATTATGTTTATATTGGATAACGTTAGCCCATGCCATAACATACTTCTAACGTTTTGTTGCTCATAAACAAAGTTGGCTTTACATTTAGAAAGAGCTATACGCTTTATGTGCTCTCTAAGCAGATTCCTGTGATGCAGATAATGTCTGAGTAGATATTACCATGTAACATTTTATGGGAATATATGACGTGACCTCTGAGACGTCCGCGAACCAAGACAAAGGCATTAAACTTAAGTCTTTCCATATATACGGTAGAGATAGTCATCTCACTATGATACAGCTGTTGCAGTCCAGGTTTATGGAGATTAATATCTTTCTGATAATGCAGACTTGCACGAATATACCTGCTGCGGCACTGTGTATCATTTTCTTATACCCGAATCATTCCTGGACTTTAGAAAGTAAGAGCATTTGGTTTCGTAAACGAATTGATTATTTGGTTGTGAAGAACCAAATAATCTTTGTTCACGTGTAGCTTATATTCCTCATTTATCGCGCACTGTAATCAGTTCCTGTACAAATGCAAGGATTGACGATTCTGTATTTGCTGTAATTAATGTTCTGAAATCGTAATTGTTTTGAGCAATACAGTTCAATATAGAACAAGTTGCACTGGAATTTTTGGCAACATCTGCCTGTATAAAATGAGTGCAAAAGAGTAGCAGTTCTTAATGTTAACGTCTAAGCGCTTATAAGAAAACTAGGAAAGATTTATTGAGGATCTTTCCAGTCTCAGAGTGCCAATCGATATTATTTAAAATTAATGCACTTGTTGGAATATCTTAAATTCAGTCGCATTTAAAGAACAGGACTGGTTAGTTCAAATAAATGAAAGTGATTTTGAAATTACTTTTCTTACTCTGATTATTCGGGAGAAGGAGAGAAAAGGATCTTGGGTATAATTACATACTTTTCTTTTTTCTGAGCAGTGTGAATTGTTTGCGATAATATTTTTCACTCTGATTTCCTGAGTTTTCTTTTCATCAGTGAAGCCTTTTGGGAAAACAAATGCATCCTTTTCAATAAGAATCATTAACAGTCTCAAAGAATATCATTTTTCCACGCTAATTACGTTCACAAATGTCCTGCTGGATTATATGTAAATAAAAATAGTCGCTGGTTGAGAGACTTCTTTGAGAAGTGACATCTAATGTAGAAAAATGAATTAAAACCAGAAGAAACTCTTCAGTTATTTCCACGGACTTAATTGCGCCGAATAAAATATTTCCAAGATTACGCATTCAATATTTAACACTGCTGATAAATAAGACTGCGCCGGATTGCAGTTAATTAGGAATTACATCATTACTGCAATGAAATGATGCACGCATACATCGAAGATATTAATTGTATTATAAATACTTAGCGTTGCTAATTAAACTAAGATTATGTAATTATTTAGAAATTAATACACTGACTGCAACTAAGAGCACACTACTGAGGTGAACTACGCAGTAGTCGCGTGACAAATAAAAAAATATTTCTAGTTTTTAAAAATTTTAATAGTCTAATGCTCCTGTATCACGCAGGAGATGCTGTTACCAACTGGTTATAAACCTTATTCGACCTCAGTAAGAGTAGTGGCGGACATAATCGAATGATTAAAATATCAATAATCAAAATAATTCAATGATCAATAGTTACTATTAATCATTCGAATGAAATAATGGAATGAATCATTCGAATAATGTGAATATAATCGAATGATTTTCCATAATCAACTAAATTGTCTTAATCAAATGATATTAGTGTAATATAAATAATCGAATGATTTTCCATAATCAACTGAATTGTCATAATCAAATTATTTTCCTATAATAATCGAATGAATAATTCGAATAATATTAGTGTAATCGAATGATTTTTCTGTAATCAACTAAATTGTGTTAATGGAATGATTTTTCCATAATCGAATGATTTTTCTGTAATCAACTGAATTGTCTTAATCGAATGATTTTTCTATAATCAACTGATTATAGAAATCTAATGATTTTTCCATAATCAACTGAATTGTCTTAATCGAATGATATTAGTGTAACATAAATAATCGAATGATTTTCCATAATCAACTGAATTGTCATAATCGAATGATATTAGTGTAATCGAAACAATCGAATGATTTTTCTGTAATCAACTGAATTGTGTTAATGGAATGATTTTTCCATAATTGAATGATTATTCCATAATCGCATGATTTTTCTCTAATCAACCGAATTGTCTTAATCTAATGATATTAGTGTAATATAAATATCGAATGATTTCCCATAATCGAATGAATAATTTTCTTAATCGAATGATTTAGGAAAATTCCTAAATAATCACTGTAGACAATTATTTTTATATAAACTAATATATATATATAAACTACCGAACGGTGCAAAAAGAAATATTTAATTACCTCGCTACTTTTTTAAAAAAATATATTATTTTTTATTCTAATCAGGTTATCATTAAAGACAACAAAGCAGTATATTATTTTCCTTTTCAGTTATTTATTTTTAAAATTAGACTGATCAAAAACTGACATATTTGATCGTTGATAAGCAGAAATCAAACTACTATACTAGACCGCTAGGTGGACATATACTCTTGCACCCAAAGAGTTCAGCTGTTATGTTATTTCGATTTAAAATCTTTAATTAATCGAGCGTGGCCAAGGATGATGATGGTTATACTGTATTTAATCGTATTACTCGCTTATCACAGAAATAATTTCATCGAGTATCTTTAAGTGTTTGCAAATGTGCTGCCATAATAATCCAGTTGGGTAATCATAACAAATCACTAAACAGCAATAAAATAAACGAGTGGTAATATTTCAGTCCGCACAAAGGAAGCGAATGCCATTTTGAGCCGTGCCAGGTGAAGAATGGACAGGGGGTGTAGCGTAATGCATTGTCTGGATATTTGTTTACATTTGAATTGTAAATATATTGCGTGTCTTTTATAGAGAGTTCCTGCCTATCTGTCAGGCGCCGGTGTTAGCTGCACAGTGCAGGCACAAAAAATATGTTGATATCAAACCGAAGTGGGTCGTTATCGTTTACGTAGACGTTCATAAAGTGTGCATTACAAAACTTTCTTGCACACACACACACACACACACGCGCGCGCGCGCGTAAACAGAACGATCTGACTCTTTCAACATATTTTAAATGGCACATTCTTTGCTAACTCACTCCGTTGCTTTGAATACAATTGAGGGCTTCTAAGGATTAGTTTCATGCGTGTGCGTGCTGCCAGATATGCAGTACAAATATTTGCATAATTGAAATTTTCTGATACTGCTCGTCAGTTGTTATCACAAAATTTCCAAATGTGCCACTTTTCTGGGAGGACGCTTTTTGTTGCTGATGTTGAATATAACTTTATATAAAATAGGATTCCTTTGAAACATACAATGAAACTTGGAGTTTATGATTACGGATTTTGCGCTATTGATGAAAACCCGGAAGGATTTTTCTAGTTTTTAAAAATAATCCCTCCCTAAATGTGTTCAAACTACCCACTTCTAGAACCCCGGATGGAACTTTATTCCAAGAATCAACTATCATTTGCTGAAAGCAAATTTTCGCACATAATCTATCCTGCAACATCCTGCCCTAATTTAGATTTATGTTCCCTTATGCGTGTTATCCGAGAAAGGGTAGGTAAGGATGCCATCAACATTGAGCTTGCTCAATCCATTTAAGCCTGAAACTCATCTCTCAGGTCTTCTCGCAAAAGTGCCTAGCTTTGAGTACTGCAATTTCTAGAACTGAACTCTTCTCTGATGGCTAAATTCCTTTATAGCATTGATAGAATTAATCTCATAATCTGTCCTAGCAGACTGTGTGCACTGCTCAGAGAACTTCATGCTGGGATGTAAAATGATCCGTAGTTATTTTTATTTCTCCACTGCCTCCAGTGTGGTACCACCCAATTAGTATGCTATTCTGGGGTTACTACTTCCCATATGCAGTATGCATTTGTTAATGTTAAACTTCAATTTCGATATCTCAGCCTATGTGGCTAATTTATCTATTTATCTTATTGTAATATCATACCCTGATTACTGTCATTAACTGCCCTTACAACCTTTGTATCATCTGCAAAATTAAACAACTTAAACGTAAACGAGATGTGTTTGTCATGATTCGTCAATTAGGAAAACCTACAATGTTCTTGACGTTGAGTGCGTGTGAACCAACATGGCATATACTTTAATAAAATTGTTGAGAGTACACTCAAAATTTTAAATAGAAAACCTATGGTCCTTTTGGGAAATATGTTGTGGATTTCTTTAAACGCATTGAATTTGAACATCGAGGATGTCCACATGCACATGTATTATTATGGATGAACAATGCACGATAAAGAAGGTGGGATGGAAGAAGCAATCCAAATGACAGCTGCATTATGTTCTATAGAGAAAACTTCAGATTATTCAAATTTACAGCAACATAAATATACTTTTTATCTGTTATAAAAATAATAACGCAAACCGACGCGAATGTCGATTTGAAGCACCTTTTTTGGCCAATGTCGAAAACTCGTATATTGATACCGATGGCCACAGATGACAATCGAAGATTAGCTTATCGTAAGATGCACGACTCATTAGAATTGGATAATCATGTTAATTTCGAAGAATTCCTTAAATTAAATCAATGCTGATCAGAAGAAGAATATCTAAAAACTTTGAGGGCTGGTATCAAACGACCACGTGTATTTCTTACACGCAAGATAGAAGAGAAATTTATGAATAATTACAATACTTGGATTTTAGGAGTGCTCAAATCTAATTCGGATTTGCAATTTATCATAGAAGAATATTCGTGTCCAGCTTATGTAGTTGAATATGTGAATAAAACTAACAGAGGAATAAGCAACCTGCAAAGAAAAATTATAGAGCTACAAGAAGAATATCCTGATATGGATATAACTGATCTAACACGAGCATTAAGTGTAGAGATATTGAATTCTGTGGAGATGAGTTCACAAGAGGCAGCTTGCTATTTATTATGACACCCAATGTCTGCCTCTTCAAGTGCCAACGGTATGGCCACATGAGCGTCAGCAATTACGTAAACGAAAAGCTGAATTGGATAGCGAATCTTTGGATATATGGAAAGATAGTATTTTTGATAAATATGATATACAAGACTCTATACAATGGCCAGAAATGAGTGTAGTGTTATGTTTGCATAGTGTCTCTGTGTTGTTGCGTTGTTTAGCTGTTTCTGGCCGCTTTGCTACCAGAAAGGCTGCTTCCCAGTACCCGTCCACGCCACGAGGAGGCGGATCAAACTATACGCGTACTAAACTAAATGGGCTTGGACAATATAGTAGCATAGCAAAAGACAGGATATTATGGCTACGTCTTGATCCATTTATATTATTTTCATAACCGCTATTTGAAAAAAAAAATTACTCATTTGGTAGTGCGCCTACACTTTCTTACTATAGTGTATTCTAAAATAAAAATGTGCAATTCCATTAGTAACTGACCACTGTTATATCGACTACCACAAAATAATGCAGTTATAAACTGCACTTGTCATTGAAAAAATACTACAGAACGTGGCCTGCATACTTTTGTAAGGGCAATGTATGTGTACCTGTACACTTTGATAGTATAGCGCCCTCTAGAATGTATAAAACATGCAATTCGTTGTTAACTGGCCGCTGTTATATCGACTACCACAATGTCTGATATATAAAAAAGAAATTACAAAGCCTGGTCCCCCATACTTTTGCAAAGGCAGTATACATGCACTTGTAAACTGTAGTTTAAAGTGAAAGTGTATGTTATAAAACTATTCAAATGATAAAGTATATATATATATATTTTTTTTTTCGTTTACTCTTTCCTCTGTTGATATCTATACCTAAGATTTTAATATCATTTGGAAACTTTTCAAAGGCAGACCTAGTTTTTTTTACAGTCTCTGTAGGAATTTCTTCTCGAGAAATAAGGTTTGTTGCTAAGAACGCCAAAACCAGCTCCATTCCGGAAGTTGCCAAAATTGTTTTCTCTGCATCCTGAGTATGAATTTTTCAGAGCAGAAAATCCTGTAAGTCAAAGATGTGGAAGTGGACGATAAAAGAATCAAAAACGAAAAATACTGAGACTTAAAAAAAAAATAAATAAATAAAAAAAGCAGCATCAGCACGTAGGAAGTTAAATATAAAAAAAGTCTGAATATCTAGAACCTCTACTTTATACGCTCTCACTACTTAAACCAAGACGTAGGAGCACTAAAGAGGAGAAAAATATTAAAATAACTGTGGCAATTGCATTAAATATTATTCTATTTGTAACTATGCCACCATTAGTCCTATTTATACCCTTGTAAAACGTTTACGTAGTAGTTTAATACATTTAAATAAGTGTTCGTGTTATTGTCATGGTTACTTTATCCTTCTTACGCTTTTAAATCTTCGATTATTTCTTGGAGAAACGGATGCATTAAATAATTAAACATATGTTTCAGTATTATTAGTTTATCCACCGACGCAAAGTGCATAATTCGATTGTAGAAGTTGGGGAGGTATAAGTGCGCATGCGCGAGTGATATACAACGCTTTGGGGAGGTTGGGAACGTTTCATCCCCAGTTCCTCGAATTCCTTTTCCTATTAAAAGCATCGATGAGCCAATTGTTTTTGAAATACCACGGCACAATGCGGGGATGGATAATGATATTGCAATTAAAGAGCCGTTGTAATTAAAATTATTTATAAATCAATTAGACTTGCCATGATAATAAAGTGGAGTGGATTTTGTTTAACGCAAACTGTACCACAATTTTGCATTACACGAAGCGTAGTTTAAGCTTAGGAATGTGATATGCATATTTACCATGAAATTATATTAATTCCTCTCTCTCTGGAGTTCATTTATAAATCTGAGGTGGAAAGCAAGCAGGAATTTAACCGATATTTCGGTTTACTGTTCTTACTGTAATTTTCATTTGTTATTCGTCATCAGAGGTTTGTTTTATATTAGCGCTGACTAAGGTAGCTCTGGCTATCAGGTACCCATTGTATGAGAGAAAAGAATTAATATTAACTAGGGGGCTCTGCTCCCTGCTCGTCAACCCCCGTGCACGCTTTTCTACGTAATATGTAGAGGTATGACGAAGTAAGTCAAAACTTTTCTACGTAAAAGACACACCTGTCGAAACGCACTGATCGATATCTAATCAGGGAATGACCTATGTAATTATTTACCTTTGCATTTGTAGCGCTCGACATTCTCAGGGTCGAATAAATATCACAATGTGATTATTTACCTGCGTTTACATAGGTCACTTAGGAAAAGGCCTGGTAAAAATTCAGATCTTGGGTACCACTCCATATTTCGACTAAAAGTCAGAAGGAAGTGAGTGGCAGGTGCCACTCACTGTTAGCCCCGTCCCTTTCCTCCTAGGTTGATATGCCTAGGGTGTTTATCCCCCACTTGCATGTTTTAAAATCAGAAACTCGTTTTCCGATTTTAAAACAGCGGGATGGGGGGATGAACACCCTACCTAAGCTAAGCACCCCAGCCTTGAAGACACAAAACAATCAGAAACAAAACGCATTCACAATAATCACCCAATCACAGAATTGGACAGAACGCCCACTGCGCAGAGACAGGTGGAACCCAAATAATAGATTTTAGCCAAAAGCCTCTTGCTTTGGGTTCCATAATGCATGAGGAATATTGTTGCATCCTAAAGAGCAGGACTAAAATATTTACAAACTATACAAATATTTAAAATATTTACAAAATACTAAACTACAGTATTTACAAATATACAGTATGCATTAATATACAAAAAAAAAAACGTTACAATGGAACATCAAATGTTAGACAGTGAAGCACGTGAGCGAGGTTGGTGAACGTTATGGAGGCAGTTGTCAATAATTAATTGCATTTGGAGTGACGTCATTGGCTCGAATAAATATAACTAGGAGGAAAACTTTTTTAAATGTATAGAGAGATATTAATATTCCTTATATTACTAAAAGGAATTAATATATATTATTTATACAAACAGACACTGCAAATAAATTTGAATCATAACCACTTATAATTATGTATATATTCTTCTTTGTTTTCGTATATATTCAATAGATAGAATATGCATTTGAGATGGGTATATTAACTTTTCGTGATATTCACAGAAAGCGCCACCTAGTGATTATTAGTCCATTTTATTTTCATACATTGATATCAGTTAAGCCTTTGGCACAATTTGAATTCTTGTAGGACTTGGACTAAAACAGTATGTCCAACCACCTATAAAGTTTGGATTAAGAACGCTCACTGGGTCTGTTCCAGCATCCGAGTAAAAGCTCCAGAAAATTTTGGCAAATTCGCTGCCTTGTTATTGCGTCCCAACTGTGCTAAGAGTGATGAGCTGTCTCATCACACATTTACAACAGTGACAAATCAACTTATGAATCCGCATCTAAGCTCTTCACCTCTGCTGGCACGGTCCATACAAGCCATCACAATGAATTATTCATCCAGCCGACGAATATCCTTTAAAAGCGAAGTCTGACCTCGGGTTTCAGCGGTGCATTAAATGTGTGTCTTATTTTCCGCATGTATACACTGTCTCGTGCTGACGCTATTCCGCGGGGTCTTTCTCTCGTACAGTGGACGCCAGCGAGAGAGGGAGAGAAAGAGAAGGGAAGGCGAACAGCAATTTAATCTACTTGGTTGTGATGCAGTGTAGATGGATCGCGCTAACACAATAGCCAAGGATGAAGACGTATCTTCTCTTTGGCTATTATTCTTTGAACATTGGGAGCGATTTCTGCAAAAATATATTGCATTCTCGCGCAAAAGTTGGGGGACGATATAATTCAACGCGACATTAGAATGTCACCAAGACTCAGCTTAATCCATTACAAAGATGAAATCCAAATAATTCATGTTTATGTGTATTTGGATGTTTCCTATTAAAATTCTTTGTCTGTTGAGTACATCGCTCATCGATTTTTTTTTTCAAGTTACATTCTTAGCGTACCCTTTCCTTTATAAAACCCCCCACCCCCCTCCTCAACCACCCGAATCTTGGCCCAGATTTTAGGCTGAAATAGAACCACTCCCTCTTCAGCGAATGAGTTTGTCCTGTGTGAGCAATAGAGTATCCCATCTAATTAATAAATTCAGTAGTACATCGTACAAAATTAGCTATTTCGATAGTTCCATTGCTGGGATTCATCTAGTGCACGTGTCTGTGTACTAATCGGGTAATTTGGACTCTACATCGAGAGTAGGTCACTCATTATTACAATTAGTGTTTAGGAGAGGCTCGCTAAATAAACTGAGTAATTATGAAAATTTAGTTAGCAGGATTGCGAGTGGACAGCAAGCATTAAGCGAGTAGCAATTGGTTATCTGAAATTCTTCTCTATTCTTCCAGAACTGCCATTAATTGAATTTCTCTTGGAATGCAAATGGAATGAAACTTCTTAATAAAGTTGTTATTAACATCCATCCGAAAAGGTTATTTGAATAATATATCGAATCAGAAACAAGCTGTTAATGTAATTGATTATGACATCAACTTTTGGAGATTGAAGGATGGGGGAGGACACATATTTGTTTTAATAATTTCACTTACCTCTTTGAGATAAAGGGATCCGCATCTCCAATTAACTACTACTGCTTCAGAATCCATTCTATACGATCCGGTTATAAACTATTTTCCTTTTTTTATTAGATTTAATTTGTTTTAAATCTACTAAAGTGTGTTTTAATACAGATTTTGGGGAATATTTTGATTTGTTGGAGATGATTGCTGAATTCTCTGTATATTTTAAGTCCTTTGATCAGATACTAAATTGGCTAGTTAACACACAACGTAATTTCCATGCCAGGGAAATTTATGGCAACATTATCATTAGTGAATCTGATTTGGGTCAAGCTTCGGATCAGTTAACAAACAACCTTTCTAGTGGTCCAGATGGTGTTCCTCTAATAATGTACAAACGTGTCGGATCGTTAGCTTTGTCTTTCACTTTGTTCAACCTCTACTTGTTTTCGTAAGGAAAGGTTAAATAAGATCTTACAGTTCTGACTTTATTATCCCTGTATTCAAAACACTAATTTAAGAATTTTGTCTATAATTATAGGTAACAATATTTAGGCGTTGGCCAGGTTAAAGATACTATTTTTAGGAAGTTAACTGGTCTTTGTTCCATTCTTTCTTCCCCTCTAGGTCTCTGTTATTCTAAGCTCTTATGGGTTAAAACTGCTTATGTACACTGTGGTCCTTTGTCTAAAGTCAAAAGTTATATAAGTACGATAGATGGCATCCTGCAGAGGCAATTTTAAACACCTAACTTGTTGAAAAACAAGCTTAATCTCTTCTGCCACAAAACGCTTCTGTATTTCATCTGTTGAAATTCCTGGTTTTATTCCGTTGAGCTAACCGGATTATACTTTATTGAAATAGCCACGGCGTTAATTCCAGCGTGATTGAAAATACCCTAAACAAGAAGGAGAAGAAAGGTTTTGGTAAGTTTTTCAACGTACATGTATGGATTAGCTGACAACGTTCTTTAGTTTCATAGTAGAAGTACAACGGTAGTTTTTTATTGGCTAACTTTTCATAAGGCATTGTTAGAAGCAATATTACACCCTCCAATACATTGATCACTTTGAAATCCTTTGTGTATCAGCGAGGAGAATCAACGTGAACCAACTGGCATCACCAAAATGCGAAAAGCTTGCGAATTGGTGTAGATTCGTCCTATTGGGGTTGATATATCCCGAGAGAAGAAACATTGGAACCATCTCGCCGCAAATAAAGTTGTTAGATTAGCTCGTAAAAGAAAAATGGTATTTAGAATTCAAAGTTTCCTGAATTCTAAAAGCCAACTTGATACCATCTTTATGTCACATAACAGCTTCCTTTAATAAGATGAACTAACACTCTACGTGTTAGAAGAGCACGTCGCATAAAAAACATTCTCTTCCTTAGCTCGAAGTTAATCATCCTGAAGAGACCCTTAACTGTCATCCACCAGAAGCACCAATTAAAATTGAAAGTTAGGGGAAGTATTCAGGAAGATGGTGTAATTTTTGTCACTGTCTTAAACAGCCTTTTCTTTGTTCACAACCCAATTTCGTGTACATTAATGAGTTGAAAATTTGAGTCGAGGCAAGAAAAGTTGCACGGTCCCAGACCATTATTAAAGGATTTAGCGAGGCAAATGATCGAATTAGAAAGAAATCTTCACCTCAGTCGGATTGGAAATAAGCTATTCGAAGAAAACACTGCCGATATTTTACTGTAGAAAGGATATCGTGGTTTTTCTTCCAGGAGAGGATATCGTGGTTTTTCTTCCAGGAGAGGATATCGTGGTTTTTCTTCCAGCAAAATAGAAAATTGACCACAAAATACACGCAATTTACAGACATAATATACGGCGCGATATGGCCTTAATTAATGATGTGCTAAGATCGTACAACGACCTACCATCTAATGCGTTTTTAAAGATTCAATATGGCAATCCATTTACCATATCGAGGCCAATTTATACCTCGTGGGGCCACCTTTTATCCGTATTACATGCATGTCTTGGCATGGACACCACAAGGTGATGCAGGGTGTCCTGTGACATATTATTAGGTGGATGGTTGTAGTATCCAATGTTCTTTTCCAGTAGGTGCCAAACATGCTCAATTGGGCAGAAATTAGACGAGTTGGGCGGCCATTGGAGGATACAGAATTGGTTTGGTTTGGTATTTGGATTTTAGGAGCATTAGCAACTAAGGCCATATTGCTCCGGGATATGCGGTGGTCATTCCCTGACCTTTCCGCATCGTCCGTATTTGGTGGTGACGGGCTCGAACCCCGGTCTAATAATCAAGAAGCGTGTGCTACGCACTGCTGCTCCTTCCCACCTGGCTACGGAGGCGCCGATACAGAATTCATTGCCATGTTCCTGAAACCATTTAGCAAACTGCGGCGCCTTGTGGCGCGGCGCATTGTCTTGTTGATGGACGCCTGAATTGTCTGGATGTACTGTTATCATGAAGGGACGTACCTGGTCGACGATGATAGAAAGAAAGGCGTTCCCATCAAGCCGTTGATTAATAGTGATCAGAGCACCCAAAGCATGCCACAAAAACAGTTTGCACACATTACCACTACCGCCTCCAGTATGCCAAATACGAAATGTGCTCCAAGTGCCATGATCTCATGTTGTTCTCTCCAAATGCGGATACGTCCAACAGCATGAGAGTCGGAAACTGGATTCGTCAAACCAGGCCAGAGATTTCCATATGTCAGTGATCCAATGTTGGTGCAGACGTGCCCATGGAAGGTGTACGTCAAAAGGTATCTGACCTTTGGGCATGGTCAGACTCTTCTAACCATGCTCAAATTGGTACTACCCATGCTTAAATAGTCAGAAGAATACGACCTTTGAGCATGGGTACTCCTGAAGGCCGTCGCCTGTCAGCCTACACGAGCTAATGTCCGATGTATAGTCCATGTGGATATTGGTCACGTCATGCTGTTCCCATGTACTTGGTGGATGATACTAACCACCTTGTGTCCAAAGTGATATTAACCACCAAGACCCCACTCAGTCTTATACAGTTATAGTAACAGTATTCGCCATATAGTGCAAGGAAGCTACAGGCTTTTGCCGCACTGGCAAAAAAAAAAAAGTAGATATGAAAATTCAAATTACGTGTTCCTTTCTCACGTAGGTAACTATGCACTTGACCAATGAATTTCTTCAGTTTGTCAGCCTCAACTACCCATCAGGACAACTTGCATTACAGTGACTCTCTGGCTAAAAAAAAAAAAAAACTTCCTACAATCTAAGTTAAACCTCAAGCCCCATATCTTTATTTTGTGGACCCTAGTTCCGGAATTCTTCATAACAATGAAAATTCCACCTTCATTCGTCTTAATAACCCCACTCAGTCTTGGTACCTGGTGGTACCAAGCTCTGTTGTCCACACAATCGGTTGCCGACCGGGCTAGCCGGGTGGGTAAAAGTGCCTGCCTGGCAACCCAAAGGTCGTGGGTTCGATTCCCGCCTCTGGCTTGGATCAAAGTACTGAAAAAAAAAAACCTTGGGAGGTGCATTATGGCCACAGAAGCCTATGCGCCAACAACTACCTACCACACAATCGGAGTCTTTCCTCTTGTGATCGCCCGTTTGCCGATCTCACCATTCGAGTTGTCCGTCTTTGGATCCTTTCAAAGTCATCGTCGTCTTTGGAGGCGTCCGGTAGACTCGTGACACCACAGAACGGAAGCACTTAATCACGTTGGCTGTTGTGGAGATACTGATCACCACTCACGCAAACTACAACCTTATATCAGCCGTACCCGACTTTGAGCCTTCACCAGCGTCATCTGCGACGTTGGTGAAGGTTCCATTCCTTCATCGGAGAGCGTGTTTTTCCTGTGGAGAATATAAAATCGTTCTTTGCAGCTTTAGATTTTAAAAAAATGGACACCTGCTAAACCTAATAGGTGTTCAGAAGTGTCTCGGTGAATCGCTTAATTGGAGGAAGGTGTAACATTAATAAAAAAAAAAAGAAACGAGACTAAATATTTTCATTATGTGTCAAGCAAAAAGTGGCTACGTTTTTGTCAAATACTTTTTTCAGGAGAAATCGATATCTAACAAGTTTTGTTTTTTAAAAAAAGAATACCTTTTTCATAAGCTTCAAATATTTTCTTACTATTAAGCTGTAGATAACTCTGTTATGCGCAATTTCCGTTCACTTTTTTTTTTGTTCAAACGCAGTGATTTACGAAGTACCACTTACTTTAAAGACATAAAACATCCCCTCTTTAATCACAGAGCAATCGTTACAAAGATCGTCATTCCAACATGGATAATCCATTCTTTTTAAAAGCAAAGACACCTATTTTATAATTCTGTTAATGTAATACCGATGCAGTTGGTTTATTACAATCACGATCATAAACTATCCTCTAAACATTCATTACTCCTCGTGCTAAAAATTACGATTAAAAAATTTTATTCTGGCTTTGGATAATCTCCACCCATTTGTCTGTACTAATTCAGGCATCCGACCCTTTAAGAGTTTTTTTCCTGCTGTCCGCAATGAGCCAATTACGGGCCATTATTTATGCCATTTCTAACTGCACGCGGACAGAAAGCTTTATTTCAAAGTAGTGATGGCTTTAATCATTCTTCGCATTCGCCCCGCTGTGCCAACGCACTGTGACACATCCGTTATTGGGTCTGATTAAACACGGTCTTCAGTATAACGTATGAGGTTACATTTCTTCTTAATGGCGGTTCATATTGATGGCCGTTCGCTTTCAGAATTTTTTGCCCAAGTTGAGAAACATCTTGGTGCTGCACCTTCGCTCCAAAACGTCTCCCTGTCAGGTGTGATTTCGTACACGCACGAGAGCCAGAACGTTCTTCTTTATGCTAATTAATTCGGCTACCCTATTACCACCGTTTTTTTGCATAAGAGAAACGCCGGAATTTGGCATGCAAAGTTTTGACTCAACAAGGCCATGCAAACCGGCGCTTAAATTGATTCGCGACTTCTAAATATGGATGTTTGGATTTTAGATTAGACATCTCAGCCTCTCTCTAAATACATCTCTTTGAAACACCAAGTTCCTAATTGCCCACTTCTTAATGATTCTTGTTGTGGCGTGTTGCGTATCAAATCACAAATCCCATGTAAATCACTGCGTTTACTGGCGTGTGTACCCTTGGTAATCTAAGTCCTTCCGGACACTCAGGGAATATGGAATAATCATGTAAATAGTCTCCAGGTAGCGCCACTTGATATGCCCGTCCTACTTTTCTTCGTAAGTAACTGATCTTAGAATTTTCTCACTTTTCTTACATACGTAAGTACATTATGTTTAAGAAACAAAGATGAAAACCGGGCAAAAACTTACGTACAAGTAGAATAAGAAAACAAATACCAAAGAATCTGATTGCGTGTACGCAAATGCACTCGGTGATCGCTGAAGTATGACCACCCCATCAGTAATTGGCTATGGCCCGCAGCATAAAAAGCCAAATAGCTTCCTGCGCTGGAGCAATGGTAATTTGCATCTGGTTGTGCAAGTCAAAGGGATCAAGTGGCAGTTATGGAACGTACTACAGATATTATGGAGTTTAAAAAGGGTATGATTGTGAGCGCTCGTGTAATGGATGCTTACATATCGGAAACGGTACGTCTTGTAGGTTGCTCACGGCTCATTGTGGTTAAGGTGTACAAAGAAGGGTGTTGAATGGGTGAAACCCACCTCCCTCCGACAGAACTGTACAGAATTAAGCAAAGTGGATGTTCGTGATGAGCGAAAGGTGCAGCGCATTGTAGGGGCCCATCGGCAGGTCACTGTGCGATAGGTGACATCGCAATACAATATGGGGAACGCAAGAACGATATCCCAAATGACGATGCACCGCCCGCTCAGACGTATGGGGTCTCACAGCAGACGACTCAAGAGTCAACGACATTCTGGACGGACACTGGAGGACTGGAAACGAGTGTGCTGGTCGGATGATTCCAAATATCTGGTGCAACACGCTGACGGATGCCTTCGTGTGTGGCGCAAGAAACACGAGTCCATGAACCCAACGTTCTTGATGCCCACTATCCAGGTAGATGATTTGTTGCTTAATACGGGTCCTATTTTGCTGGCAAGAACTGGGACTCCTGGTGCGTATGGCCCAACTTTTCACTGGTGAGATCTACCAGCAGCTCTTAGGAGACCATGTGCTCTCAGCCATGTTGCATTTTTTCCCCGGACGGATCTTCCAAGACGATAATGCGCCGTGTTATCGGACCACCGCACTGCACAGGGTGGTTCCAGAAACACATGAAGGTATCACCCATCTTGATTGGCCTCCAAATTCGCCTGACCTCAATCCAACTGAACATCTGTGGGACGTTTTGGAACTGGAAGTGAGGCGTATGGACATCTAACCGTCACCTATTCTGAAACTAGAAAGCCTTGCATGCAGCATGGTTGCAGACATCTAGTGGAGTCTTCTGAATGCTTAGGCGAATAGTGGCTGTTATATGTGTGAACGGTGTCCCAACAGGCTATTAGTTAAGTGGTCACGATTTAGTAATCACTCAGTGTATATACTTTTTAGCGTGGTGGATGGAAAAACAAGATGGCGAATTTGTATAAAACTATCGATAATTTCAAAAATGATCCGCATTAATGATTCATTCATTTTCCCGATATTTAAACAAGGTCATAGGGGGAGATTTATTCTCAACCCCAAAAGACATACGGGGTGGGTACATACGATATAAATATCCCACAGAAGGTATATTGTAGCTACCTGCAGGGGACAAAGCATTTTTTTTTTAAAATTGGGGCTAACCTACCAAATATTCTCCTGTTCTCTTGTGTTGCTTGATGGTGATATGTTTTTTGTTCCATTATCGCTTTTTTTGCACATCTTGATTACATGTCCCTCTTTTCAGTTGCCACACAGGGAAGGACTCAGAAAATCACGTTGCATTCCGCGCAGGCTGCATATGATTACAATAATGATGCGTTCCCTTAATTGGCACTTTGTTTCCTTTATTTTAAAGGTCATAGTTGCAATTTTCACTGTAGGGGACCCGGCATGGGTCCCTCTTGTAACTGGCAACACGACACCTATACACACTTATGTATCATTTTCTCCGTTTTAAATTAGCTTCACGGATCTGTGCTGGTACTCTCTGGAGAATTAAAAAGACAACTCTCGAAGGCGTCAAAGTGGATATAAGTCTGCTGGTAAGTCCGTTTACCTCTGTCGACTACACGCTGCGCAATGTAACCACTTCTCCACGGATTCAACACTTCTTACTGTTACGCCTCTGCGTAATTTCGCTAGCAGCAGCCAATTTCTGTTTCTCTTAGCAAGTGTTGAGGTATTGAGAGAAGAGGAACGCGTCATTTTAATAGATTTAACTTAATCATTTGGGAACACGTTTCTTGGAAGTGCAACAACTGGAACATTTTTGGTTTTAATTTTGCATCCATTAAAACTAGAATCTGTGAAAAAAATTCGGTATGAAATTAAGAGGACAAACTTTGAGTTAGCAATGAGTTGCCCTGGTATTGTACTACCATGATTGTTTTAATTCAGGGGGAAAGAAGCTTTTGAGAGGACTCTGACAAAGGGTAGAAAACAGCAAAACTCTTGCAGACAGGAAAGACAGCTGTCTGAAACAGAACGTGTTGCCTTAGTATTGCACTAATTTCAAACAAATCTTTCACGCAACGTTTTGGCAGTTTCATTGTTCTCAAAGTAGTGCAGTACCGGGGAAACTCTTTGTGAAGGCAAATTTTGTTTGGCTGTTAACGATAAGCCCTTGCTTTAAATAAATGATGTAGTTAAATCCTGCTAGTTGTAAGCACTGATGAAAGATGATGAAATAAAGATGCCCATAACTGTACCCGGGAGGTGCTGAGCTCTAGCCTCCCCTCTCCTCAAAGGTACTCAATTTAAGCGGAAAAAAAACAAAGAAACACGAGTAATTTTCTCTATTGTAGCTATATTTGTTACATCCTACATTGTCTGAATCATTGGTTGCTTCCAGAAGAGTATTTAATAGCCAAAGTAGGTGCTGGCCTCTTTTAGCCATAATAGCAACTCCCATTCATATTGTCTTAAAGCCGCTATGGCTTGTAGTTTATTACGACACGGGATTATTACGATAAGGACTTAATATATAGATTCAGTGACAGCTTGGAGAAGGGGCCATTAGTCACAACACATGGCTCTGTTTCCATAAGCCGAATTAATCATAAGGAAATTAGCGCTCTTTTTTCGGGAAACTTGAACTGCATTTAATAGCTGCGCGTAATAGAAGAACCCTCTCGGTGAATGAGTGTTGGTGGGACCACTTGCCCGCTATTGTAGATCGATAGGTCGATGGCGTGTATGTGTGTTCGCTGCCATCATTCATTCGTAACATTATTGTGGTCCAGGAATGCTTTATGTCAATAATAGAAGCTTTTGCTAGCAGACATGGCTTAATGATGCTAACGTCTCGATAATTTTTACCCAACACAAAGCCACAGGGTACAGAACTTCGTGTGTGCTAAAATGACAGAACACACCAAGAATTTAATGTTATTATTTGTTGGTACATGTGGACATGTGTGGACATGTGTATATGTAAAGGGCGGCTCCTAGAACGTTTGTTCAACTCCGCCTCGTATCTCTGTGAAGAACAGTAGCACTACAAATGGGCCAGATATGTGTGTGACGTCGGTTTGTGTGTATTATGTGTGTGTTTTGTTGTTCTGTTCTGGCCGCTTGGCTACCCAGAAGCATCAGTCACCTGGACAGATGATTCTGGGTACTCGTCCACACCACGGGAAGGTGGGCCAGTCCATGTAAAGCACGTACTGTCTCAAGAGAGACTCTGACCCACCTAATGTTGTCAGAAGGTAGGCCAGGATCCTCTGGGAGCCCATTCCAGAGGGGAAAAAAAAAAAAAAAAAAAAAAAAAAGGATCACCCGTGGTGCTGGATTTGGAACCAAAATTATTAAAATAAAACATTTATGTAACTAAATAATAAAATAAATAAAATTAAAAAAAAATAATAATAATAATAAATAAATAAAAATAAATAAAATTAAAAAAAAAAAAAAAAAGGAAGAAAGCACTTAATTTTGTCTGCAGGCCGAGGAAAATTTCATTTCTTGAGGATTTGAGTTTATGTATTATTAAAGGAGATCTAACCAGCTATGCATCAGCAGGACCGTTGTGCTGCATTCTGTTGGGATCTGTCGACACTGAACGCCTTCGAAGAAATACGCCTTGAGCGAAAGCCTGAAGAATCTGAAATGACTCCGAGCTTTGAAGCAGAGACGACTCCTGTCCTGATTGAAAATTAGTAAGTGCTTGAAGAGGAAGTCTGAGATCGTCATACAGGGAGCAATGAAACAAGATGTGATCCCAACTCTCTGGTAATCCACACGAACAGAGGTCTGTTTGTGATAAATTGAACCTAAGAAGACTCTGGTTCATCGATCCATGTCCTGTCAACAGGTACGACGTGAATATGTCCATACAAAACCACAATCGAACACGTTTATCAAGGAGAAATGAAACTTGTGGTATAAATTTTCTCGTTGTTGCACCAACGGGAGCTGTGTCCCATCGAGACTGCCAAATGTTTACTAACTCGTTCCACAGTCTCCTTCTTTCTCTTTTAGCATCATCTTGAAGGTTGATGGTTATTCCAAGAAATTCGGTCTCAATCTGCCTTTTCAGTCTGTATAAAAAGCCTCTATAAGTAACTTGCAAGTCTAAAGGTAATGTTCCGGCTAGTACTTGCAGAGCTTGCGTCGAGACTGTCCTGCATGCCTTAACTAAACACCGCAAAATGGTTCTCTGCAATGAGGCGAGTTTTGTAATGAAGTGTTTGAGCCGTGCCCTGTGAAACCATGCACCGGCAGCATACGTGATTAGAGGGAGGAAAACTGCATTGTAATAAATCCTTAAAGTTTTTCTGGAGAGCCCCCATTCAACACGGGACACCCTAACAATTGCACCAGTAAATCTACGTATTTTAGATGATAAGTTTGTCAAATGAGGAATAAAATTGAGACTGGAATCAATTACCACTCCTAGAACCTTGTACTCTTTAACTATGGGGAGACGAATGTTGTTGATCTTGACCAACGGAGGACGAGTGATATCCAACTTTGATCCAAGAATCATCATCTTTGTTTTTGACAAGCTGATTTTAAGCTTATTGGCCACAGTCCAATCGTAGAGATCCCGGAGAACAAAATTTGCGGTATTTTCCAGATCGGCCCTAGAGTTACCATTTACCAAGATGGTGAGATCGTCTGCATACGCTATTATTTTTACGTTACCGAAAGATCGGGAGAGCCACTGCTGCAGCACCATGTTCCATGTAAAAGGACCCAGTTTTCATTTGTTGGTACAAATGAAAACTTTCTATTTGACGAGAAGGAATCATCTCGTGAATGGTTGAACCTCCCAGATCCATTTGCGAGATATTTTTAGGAAAGCGAACGAATCTGGAAACCCATTTCAGAAGCGGAAAATTTAGTTCTAGGGTCGACCCCCAAGTGGCGTGTGGGACTTTAGCTCCAATCAGTAGGCTGAAGTGCTATTTTGTTCTGTCTTTGTTTCATCTTTTAAATAAATGGCGTTTAATGTTTTAAAGGTGCAATATCCAGGCAACTCGTGGTACAGTAGGTTGTTCAGTTGGTGAAGAAGCCCAGAGTGTTATCTCAAAACGCAAACCAGTCATTATGTATTGTGGAAAAGGTTGTATTGTTATAGATTCATCAATGGAACATTGGATGAAATTTCGCGTTAATTATCACATGTGTATCTTGTAAGGAACATAGTGAAGTTGCTTAAATTCTTTGCAGAGACGGGAATGGCAAAAGGCGCTGTATATTACTTTCGCACGTACAAAAAATTGCAGTATTTTTACATTTCTCCACATTTATGTATGACCATAACGTGACCAGTCTAAATCCAGCCAATTTTGAGATTCGATATGACTTTCCAAGGGTGACGGGACGGATTTCGGATATTGGACGGTATTTGTTTTATTGGACGCTCGCAAATATCTTAATATTTTTATCGGTCACGGGCACTTTCATTTTAAAATAGTATCCCGAATACCTCTTCACTAACCCAACTGGATTCTTCCTTTTTGTTTTCTTAATCAGTAGGCGAACCTGTTTCATTGCTCCGTTGGCGTGTGATGAACGCGTCCATTGACGGCAGAAAGTAGTTCTGCCAATAACCGAAAGCGTTTTTGATAGTCTGATAGCACGCGAAGAAGCTCATAAATAAAGTTGGGCTTTCTTGATCTCTGCATGAAAATAGCTAGTGCAGATCCCTACATCTCGTGCATAACCGCCGCCTGAAGCCATCCATCTATCTATATAAAACAACATCGCTCCGAGAATTGTGGTTTGTGTTTTTTCTCATGTACTGTACATTATATTTGAAATTGAGAAAGTATTCCATCGTCAGAATAACAGAAACAGATGGAAAAACTGTTCCATCTGGTTTACTCTGGAGAGAATTGCCGAGTAATTGTTAGACTGTACAGAGGGTGCCGAACTATACGCTTTCCCCCTTAAGAACTCTAGGAGGTGTCTCCTTTCAGCGTGTGGCTTATGAGTTTTCGGAAGTGGATGTGGAATGTGTGGATGGCTACGTAGTATCAGGATGGACTCATAAAATTGGTGTTATTCGTTATATATAAATTGAAAAATCGACAAGAAAATTTCGAGAAAAAAAAATTACAGTCCTGCTCAGAAAACCTACAATTTTTGACGTTAAAAACGCTTTTACTTGCGTTCTTCCAAAAAATTTGTAACGAAAAACCGTCACGAAAATTTATTCCCGTTTAATTTATCTTCTACTGGACCAAATTTAATGACATTTTGCACGGAGCTTCATCTTAGCTCTATACTAGAGGAAAAACTTTCCAACCTCTGAAAATTGCAGTAGTTTTTGCAGGATAGTGGAAAATATAAACATGTGATCAACGAAATTTTCTTACGTAATAAACAGGATAATTTGGACGTATAGCATATCGTTGGAAAGCTAAGGAATTTAGAAACAGAAATATTAAGGTTTTAAGATATTTCGGAAACTGGGAAATGCATCTGGTTCGACTCTGAGGCTGGAAAAGAGTTCTGCACATTTATGAAAACATTCTTCAATTTGGACACGTCATCAGATCTTTCGATAAAAACTACATGTAAGGGAACAACTGTAGATGGTGTATTTAGTCTTCAATGTAAAAATTATATATCCTACTTTAGTCATCACAGAACAATACTTTCTATTATCCATGAATTTTATTAATATCTGAAAATTGAAACGTTTTTAAAGCCTGCCGATGACTCCTAAATGTAAAACACGTTAAATACGCTAGTGGCAGGACACATTATGTAGAAAGAAAAGAGAGGAGATTTATTGTGTCAGGTGGGCAGTAATGACAGACCAAAGCAATGTAAAATATGAATCCTCCGGCATTTTCGGCACTATACTTCAATCAAGCGGACTTTGCCATAATTAAGATAATCCCGTTGCCGCAGGGTGTATTCATTTGCAAGTTGCATCTCTCCAGTTTTGATGAATTCCCAATTTGTGCACCGCTTTCTCACAACACGCAATTGTCTCTTTGTGCGCTGCGCGGGTCAACTTATCTGATTTTAGAGACTCACGCACGCTTCGTTGTGCCAAATTTAGCCGCTATCTTCATCCTAAAGCACGCCTCAATCTTAATGAAACCTTTATTGAAAGGCTCCTTAAACTTCACGAATATTGGTTAAACGCTTGTTAGAAAAATAGATTAGAAGAATGAAATTAATTAAATATTCTCGCGTGTTTACACTTCCATAAAGTGTTCCTCAAACACACCTGCCAAGATTGGACGACGTGGCATTTAAGAAAATCATTCGTAGATTCATTAGATGCAATCCCACTGACCTCTACCAAACTTACCAATAACCGAATCTCTATTTTCTTTCTTCACTTGCAACCTCTGGTGGAATTCACGAATAAACGTGAATTTCTTTACTCCTCAGTGCGCATGCTGGAAATTAGCGGATGTGACGTATTTAATGTCCCGAGTTGATCGTGAATATAATGGTTATTTGTTTCATTTAATGCTTGGTAGTAGTCAGCTTAAAGGCGTAACATATTCAGTTGCACAATTAAACAAATTCGTCCTTGGAACATGTAAATATTTTAAATGAGCCGGTTTAGATGAAACATCAGTGGGAGACGGTTTCAAGTTCCCCCTGGATGAAAATGCGAAAGATCTCACTGAAGGCATTAAACCGTAAGATGCTCATTTCCTGTTTACATTCTAACTTTTCGAATAAAGCTTAATACTTGCAAATGTATTCCATTATGGCAGTCACAGAAGGTGCCCACAATATTGTCGTCTCTTTGGCTCCAAATGAATCCCACTTAAGCTTTAAATGTACCTACCATATTGTTGATAGACGACTGAATTTATTTGAAAAATTTTATAATTTTTTATTGCGCTGTATAGTGCCTATTCAAAATATTAGAAACTATAAATGTTAGTTTCGTAAATTCGCACGTGTCTGTTAGAATCTCATAGGCAATAACAAATCGAATTGAAGAAAACTTCGAGTTGAAAGCATTATGCATTGAAAGAAGCTAGCATTAGTAGTGGTAAATGATGAAGAAAGCAAACTTTTACAGCAACACCCTCCCCCACCACAAAAAACACTTTCCATTTCACCTATTCATATAGTTCTTTGAATTTATTTAAGCTTTAACTCCCGCAACAACAGATGGAAGTTTGTTCCAGCAATCACCCACCCTCTAGCTAAAGGCAAACTTCCACACATCTATTCTGCAACCGTCCTTCCTCAACTTAATTTGTGACCCCTCTTGTGTGTAGTCTGAGCAAGAGAAAGGATCTCGTCAGCATTAAGCCTACTCATTCTACTCAAAGCCTTAAATACCTCAGTCAGATCACCTCGCAGATGCCTAGCCTCGGGACGCTCAATTTGCAGAACTTAAGTCTTTCTTGGTAAGAGCACCGCTTTTTCCCTCTCAACAATCTCGTTGCCATTTTCTGTACTCGTTCCTATAGCTCCATATCCTGCCTAAAATGGAGGCCTCCAGACCTCTATGCAGTACCGAAGGTGTGGCCTGACCATCGCCTTATACAGTGGGTTAATCACCTCCTTATCCATACTAGCACCATTCCTGTATCATTGACAAAACCCCATGACCTGCCCTGGCAGCCTGTATGCATTACTCACAGAACTTCATATCTGACTGCACAATTACCCGCAGGTCTTTTTCATTTTTCGCTAACCTGAGTGTAGTACCATTCATTTGGAAGGTTACTCTGGGGTTACTGCTACCCATATGCAGTACTTTGCATTTATCGATGTTTAACTTCAATTGTCATTTCTCAGCCCATCTGCCTAACATTTTAAAATCCTTTTGCTGTAGCATACTGTCATTAACCAACCTGCCAACCTTTGTATCATCTGCAAACTTCGACATTAAACCTTAGCATTCTTTCCTCGCTCAATATCCTTGATGAATACAGAAAACAGTGGACCCAACACCGAACCCTGTGGGACTCCACTAATAACATTAGTCCACGAAGAGCAGTGTTCATTGATGACCACTCTCTGTCTTCTCCCACTCAACCGTCCCTTTATCGATAGCAGCAACCTGCTCTTAATACAATACTGATCCAATTTATACAGCAGTCTTCCATGTGCAACAGTATCAAAAGCTTTCGTGAAATCCAAATATATGACATCAATTTATTTTTTTTTGCATCCAGTTCCTTTGTGACTACATCGATTATCCAATCAAACAAGATTTCACCTTAACAAACTCATGCTGTGTGTAAAGTATAATTGCGGCTTTGTCCAGATGATAATGCATTACTTCTTTTACAAGTGGCTCCATTATTTTCCCTGGAACAGAAGTTAAACTACTAACAGGTCTGTAATTACTCTTGTTACTCTTTGATCCCCCTTTGTGAATTGGGGATACATTCGCACATCTCCAGTCCGTGGACACCTCCCCTGAATCCCAAGATACTCTCATAATTATGGCTAAGGGTTTGCTTAGTTCCTTCACTGCCTCCCTTAATATAACTGGATAGATCCCATCCATCTTAGGTGCCTTTCTTATTGTTTAACTTCAACAATTTCAATTCCTCTTCGCTCTCAGTTATTACAAAATCATTAAGCACCCTGTTAGAGTTCGATAAACTTCTTGCATCTCTTTCCATAAAAAAATCCTCATGTGTGAATGTAGATGCAAACTACTCATTTATTTTGTTAACAATCTCAGTAGGACCATCAACAGTTAAACTATCGACATGGAGTGGGCCAATTTGATTCATCCCCTTTGCATCCTTCGGCAAAGATTTCTCGTAATCTGCCTTCGCTTGCCTGACCTCCTTTGTGACTTGATTACAGACTAGTTTATATCTACCATAGGCTTCTGTCTCCAGATAATTTATATGCATCCCATGCATTTTTCTTTTCTCCACGAGTTTCGTCAGTTCATCTGACATCCATTGAACAGTATTTCTTAGTTTGCGGAACTATCGTGTCCATTCATGGGTTTTCGATTTAAACTGCTTAGACAATGAGCGTCTTAAATCCTATTTTAATTGATTACTCCTTAATTAAGTAGATGCACCTAATAAACTGATGCGACTAATGAGAGGTTAAAGAAATGGAGCAATCATTAGAAGGAATAAGCCAAAGGAATGATTCATTGAAATAAAATAAGTAAATTTTATATCCACTGTTTTGAAATTTCCATCAAATAATTTTTGGCTGTCGAAAGGCATCCTTTTAGCTGATGTTTCTGGTTACTCTAGTCGGTATGAACAAGCTGTTTAACCAAAGAGATAGACGACTCCATCAGCTGCTTTCTGCACACCGCCCATACCAAAACCTTAGCTGGCTGCATTCGCTGTTCCTAACAGCACTCTGCCCTGAGTGCTTATTAAAGTTGTCGCCCGTTGTATTTAGCCCATTATTAGCGAGAACGTTCTCACACTTCGCTGACATAGTGTTTGTGTCAGCTGATCTCACGCACCTTATTGTGATGGTGAGTCTCTATGGTTACCGAATGCCTCATCTAACTTCAAAGCATTGACAATACACTTCACTTAGGTGCTTCGAACGCCCGCGATATTCAACTTAAATACCTTTCTTGGAGTGTTAATAGAACACCCCTCCTTCCTATTAGTGCTTATAGATTATATGTACACTACATTTAAACAAGTATCGAGTAGCTCGTGAACAAGGAAACGCTAGATTCTTCAATAAAAGAATTCGTTGTAAGCCCAGTTGGTCTCGAATTTATCCCAATCTTTTGTACGCAATTTTGAATGCTTTAAAGTTGAAAAATTATTTGGACTCATTAAAGATAATGAACCGGATCTGAATATAATTAATTACTAGACCACGAAAAAAACGCAGCAATAAACCTAAAATCATTAGAATGTTGTAAATAAAATATAAATTCTGTACATTTATTGATAATATGTTATTTTGGAGGTTACTTAAATGATATATTGCGTAATTTAAAAAAAAAATGTTGGAGAATGAACACCCCCCAATGAACAGTCACAAGTTGGAAGCTAGATGATAAAATTAAGTTGTATTATCATAAAATATAGATATACAAATGTGGTACAGGAACTCACTCTCGAATAAAAAGGGGAAAGAGGGTTTAAAATAGTTTGATTACAGTCTTAAAGGGAGTAAATTCCTTTAAAACAATCATTTATTTTAAATTAACTATAGCACTACTTAAATTTTATAAACTAACAACTTCTTGGAATATTTAATTTGCGTAAATCTTTGTACATCGATTATTTAAAAATATCTGATTTAAAAAATCTGATTGTACAAACATATTTGGTGGTACAAAGATATGAATACCTATCGGATCGTACGAAGATAATTTAAAATACATTTCATCAAAATATTTGATTGTACAAACATATTTTATTTGGTGGTATAAATACCTATTGGATTGTACAAAGATGATTTAAAATACATTTAAAAATATTTGATTGTACAAAGATATGAATACATATTTGATCGTACAAAGATAATTTAAAAATATCTGATTGTACAAACATATTTGATTATACAAAGATAGGAATACATATTTAATCGTACAAAGATAATTTAAAATACATTTCAAAATATTTTATTGTACACACATATTTGGTGGTACAAAGATATGAATACATATTTGATCGTACAAAGATAATTTAAAAATATCTGATTGTACAAACATATTTGATTATACAAAGATAAGAATACATATTTGATCATACAAAGATAATTTAAAATACATTTCAAAATATTTGATCGTACAAAGATGATTTGAAATACATTTCAAAATATTTGATCGTACAAAGATGATTTAAAATACATTTAAAAATATTTGTTTGTACAAAGATATGAATACATATTTGATCGTACAAAGATAATTTTAAAATATCTGATTGTACAAACACATTTTTTGCGGAGCAATATGGCCTTAGTTGCTAATGCTCCTAAAAACCAAGTAACAACAACAAACATATTTGATCATACAAAGATAATTTAAAATACATTTCAAAATATTTGATTGTACAAACATATTTGGTGGTACAAAGATATGAATACGTATTGGATCGTACAAAGATGATTTAAAACACATTTAAAAATATTTGTTTGTACAAAGATATGAATACATATTTGATCGTACAAAGATAATCTAAAATACATTTCAAAATATTTGATCGTATAAAGATAATCTAAAATACATTTCAAAATATTTGATCGTATAAAGATAATCTAAAATACATTTCAAAATATTTGATCGTATAAAGATAATCTAAAATACATTTCAAAATATTTGATTGTACAAACATATTTGATCATACAAAGATAATTTGAAATACATTTGAAAATATTTGATCTTACAAATATATAAATACATATGTGGTGGTACAAAGATATGAATACATATTTGATCGTACAAAGATAGTTAAAAACAACATTTAAAAATACATTTTTGTTGCTACAAAGATAATAATTAAAATACATTTTTGAAAAATACATTCTTGATCGTACAAAAATAATTTAAATTGTTACAACCCGTACAAGTTCCTGCCATTATGTTAAACGAAATTTAATATAATGAAAAAACAAAAAGAGCATTCTTTATTCACCAGAATTCTATTTATTATTATAATCGACATTCTTACCATCAAATAATAAATGTAGAAGTTGCAATTTGGAGATTTTTCAAGTATTGCATGTAAAATAATTTTTGGAAACAACATCTGACGACGAAAACACGCGCTGCTTCATAAAAAATAGTAATTTGAAAAAAAAAAAAAAAAAAAAAATCCGGATAATGCAACATCATTATCCGGGAATTTTTAAGTCATCATTGAGTCTCCACCATAGAGGAAGCAGATAAGCAACCTCTCTCTCTCTCTTTTTTTCTCCCTCCTTTGCATTTTATCCGCTTTAACTACAACAGTAGCGATTTTTTAAAAACGTTTCCATCAGTGTTTTTCTGTCGAAAATGTAGATAAGGTTTAAAATATTAAAAAAAAAAAAAAAAAAAATAGAACCACGCGATAAATTGGAAAGCAGTTCAGGTGTAGAAAGAATATCGGCAGTGCGTATAGGAGCCCTTGCACGGAGAAACCTGATTTGGTTTCTTAAGTCGGTTTATTGTCGTTTATCAGACACGGGTCATTAAACAGAATTTGCCAAGAAACAGTGAGTGCAGCTACTGGCCAGATAGATAGATGGTAGGTGTCTTCCGCACAAATATTTGTTATCGGAAAGAAAGAAAGAAAGAAAAAAGGTTATCAGTCGACAAGATAATTAAAACACCGAGCTAATGATGCATTAGCTTTATTGGACTACTTCACGCAACACCTTATTTGGAAATCAAGGAGAACGTCTGTGTACACACAGCTCGATGCAAGAAAAATAGGGCTCGCTGCGCAGGAGAATTCCAAACAGATGGACTCCTTCACCTACCGAATAGGCGAATGTCACGCGCAACAATTTCTATTCTCATTACACCGTGGTCCTTAAAAAACCTACATAAACCTTAAAGGAGGCCATAAATGACAAACAGCACTTTATCAGTTGGATTTCTTCGAGCTATCTGAGCTAAAGCTCATATCAGATAAAAAAAAAATCAATAAACAATAACCAATCAATAATCAGTAACTAATAATCAATTATTTCTTTTAAACATTGATACAACTTTAATAGAAAAAATGTATTAGAATGTAAATAAATAACTCGCTGTATATTTACACTGCCCTATCAAAAGTTAGATAACACCATAACTTTTGATTCATAAATGCTGCCATTTTTCAACTACTACATCAATAATCAATAACTAATAATTAACTAACAATTGATACAACTTAATAGAAGAAAATGAATTAATATAACTCGCTGTATATTTACACTGCCCTATCAAAAGTTAGATAACACCATAACCTTTAATTCACAAATGCTGCCTTTTTTTTTTTTTAATACAAAACCTGTTTAGTGGTGTAAATCCTAACGTAATCCACTGACTACCTATTAGTTCCAGGATGCAATTAAACTAATTGACGTCCTGTTTTATTTTGTCCACTTCTGATTGCTCTGATGTAAGTGTTCTTGATTTATCGCACAAGGACGGTTTTATTACCTAACACTTAATGTGTTTAATGGAAATCTCTTTCTATGAGAGAGAGAAAGAGAGATGTGCGCTTATGTGAAACGTCACATCTGTCTTGTATCTGCGTAATTTGTCTGAACAAGTTAGTTTTCTTATTTGTTGATAAAATGGATTAAAGTAGTGTTTTATGTCCTCCTTGAGAGAAGCGATGCACGTGAAAATTAGTCAATTTGAAGGCTGAGGTGCGCCAACTAAACAACCAGCAGCATTTTGTAAATGTATAACCGGGTTGATCACTTTTCAGCTTACCTGGTTAGCTCTGTCGAATGAAATGGCTTCGGGAAAAATAAAACTATACAACATGGAGTGGATGGCTAGACACTGACGGATTTTTGCATATTATATTTTTTACCGTTATTTTTTTTTCTTCTTCACAATTATCATTAATTTGTATCTTATGTAGTTATTCTTCTTTTTTTTTAGAGAGAATTTTAAGAATTATTTAACGAAAGATTATTAAAATTGGAATCCCGTTATTACTAGTACAGCAAAACGCTGCCCTTTGTAATATTAGGTTTTATTTCGAAATATCAAAAAATACGTGGAATATTGCTGAGCCTATACGTTTTGGAAAAATAAGTAGACTCAAAAAAAATTGTAATTTTAGCAGCTTAGCAAATGGAATCGATGGTGGACATTAATTTTTGGGATGACATCTTTCTCGAATGGAAAAGGAAAGTCGAAGTAAAAATGAAGTATCGGGCCGAGCTGGTAATCTGCTAGCATTGTGCAGTAGACTTATGTTAAATCCAGATGCTGCACGCTGGTAATGCGCAAAAACGTCGAGGGTAATAGGTCGTAGGAACGCTATACTGGGTTTTCGATGGAAAATCCGATTTCTTACATAAAATCGATGTGTTCAAGGTGTCCTGTTCAAATCGATGTCTGTCCGAAAGGTACTGACCCATTAAATCAACGTTGGGAATTGCGATGAAGTGCGAGAATTGGTCTGTAAAAAAGTGAGGCTCTTCTAAGATTGAAAGTGTAAATGAGTGAAGTTAATTATCTGATAACCAACAAAGTAATTCTCCTTTACAAGTATACCGATGAAATAAAAGAAAAATATGGCTTCCTGTTATTATTATTAGCTATTATTACAGATGGAATCGATGTATTATTTTATTCTGAGCTTTTCTCTGTGGCCACATTGCTGCGATGACGCGTTTTTGTGGAAGATTTATATTTATTTTCGTAACTATCCATCTTAAAACAGAAGTACAGAGAGACAGTGCGTTTTTCGTGTCAATCAGATAACCCCAGTTTCCTTCAAAGTCAGGACCAAGCCGCTCAGTAAAGGAAAAATAAATATACTTGAACATTAGTTGTTTTTAGTACAATTCGTATTTAAAATTCCATTAAGAAATAATTCAAAACTCGTGCAACACGCGCTCCAATGAATTTGGTGAATCTTGCTGAAGATATAAATTGCGCGTGTTCTTCTAAATTGTGTTTATTTTATATCGAAGTTTGAATAGTTTTAATAACTATGTAGGCTGAATTAATAATTATAGAATTTTTAAAGCCAGCATTTCGAATATAAACACTTTAGTACAGTTCTTTACCAGAATTCCATAGCATCATTTTATCGCGCATTAATACTTATGTTTTTAAATGTAAATATTCTTTGTTTTATTTGTCTATGGTTTTAAATTAGCCATTCTAACGCTTTCCTCGTTAAATAAAATAAAAATAAGTATTATATTTTATGATTTCTGTAATAATTAACAAAATTGCGAAAGAAGAATGCTAATACGAGAATTAGATAGGAAACCACCGTAAGAATACCACGAGTTTTCTCAGTATTGCACTACTATAATACTGGTTAAACTCGTAGTGAAGTAATATTAGGTACTTCTCCAATGAAGAATCACTTTGACTTTCACCCCGAGCCATTTCAATGATGACTAGTGGACCACGATAGTGCAACTGGAAACAAGTGTCAACACGTCTCTGCCATAACTGCTCCACCTGGGCTTCCCTAAGCCACGTGGAATTCGTTCTCATTTACTTTACAATCACACCTTGTACATGAACGCTGTCAAGTATAATAACAGGGCGCTTACGACGCTCGTGTAGCGATGGGTAAGAAGGGTTCTCTCAATTAGTTATATTTCAAGGAAGGATTCTGAAGTTAGTTATTGGTAAAAATGGAATCCAACTTAATTTAAATCATGCGAAGCCGTTTGATTAATCAGAGCGGAGGAGAGCGGAAGGAACCTGAGAATATTGAGCGAGTCGCGAGACAAAATGGTAACTGGACTGTCAATTAAATGTCGCTCTTAAGCCAAGAAACATTAACTGGAATCCAGTCGACTATCATTATTTCCATTAAGTCTCCAACCTCAAGGGATGCCGTCTTTGCGTTCAAAGAATTCGCTTAGAAAATTGATTTACGGTAGCTTTCTTTACAAGACGACAGATCCTTAAGAAGTTGCCCATGTGTGGTAATTAACCGCTGGTTCTCGGTGCATGCAGGCGAATTGATATTTTCTTTGATTTGACCTAAGTCTGCAATGTTTAAATTTGAATTTGGTGCACTTGTTCGAGCGTAAGCGCTGTGTATAATATTTGAGGTTAGATTAGGGAGGTCTAATTTGTAATTCTAAGCATTCTGCAGTTTTCTTTTATCTTTTATTTTAACAGTCAGGTTTTAGAGGTGAATTATCTCTCTTTTGTTATTTGTTCAATAACCGAAAAACATTATCTGACATGAATGATCTGGTTACATTAGGCTGTCTTTCAGCGCCCTACTTGAAAAACAATTCTTATCTTTCAATGAATGAAACGAAACATAACCTAATGTTAGAAGCAATTAACTTTAGGTAATTAGCTGAACACGAAAATTTCAGGAAATAATCCTTTTGTTTGTATTTGTGCTCTAAATATAGTAATAGTAAACGTGGCATGTGATTCTAGAAAGCAAGTGTATGAGCTTATGCAGCATCAGCCAAAATAAAATCACACCATTCCCTCCAAATGCCTGTCCAGTTCTAGTCTACATTTGTCCTTTCTTAATTTGAATTTATGCCCCCTTAGGTTCGTAATCTGAACAAGTGGAAGGATCCCATCAGAATTATCGTCAACTAGCGGTTATATTCAACCGCAGGAAACCTTTCCTATTGCTCACTAGCGCTGGTGTCATTGGATGTTTCATTGTCAATCAAACTGTTTATGGCAGATTGACAGTTAGAGTGACCAATCGGAGAGGATTTTGAAACTTCATTATTTCGTCCAAAAGAAATTGGCTTTTGTCAGAAAAAAAAAGTTAAATTCCATAGTAATCTGAAGAGTACGAATGGGTTTATGGGAAGGCAATATTATGTAAAACCGGAGATATTATGAGTTGCCCAAGAAGAGAAAAGTGGTAGTACACGTACAATTGGCCTCATCTTTATGAAGAAAGCTACTGAAGAAATCAATTTTCCAGATAACTCTAAATTATCATTTTAAATGGTTTAGTAAAACCTGTTACATTGTGTTTTATGCATTAACTATTTAATATGTATTAGATAAAAATCTGTTTTTATCTAATACATATTAAATAGTCACCTAGTAAATACAAATCAGTCACATGGGGACTGATTTCTCCTAGCACGGCTTTTTTTTTTTTAAATTCAGTCGTGCTAGGAGAAAATTTCCTAAATTTTTGATATTTCCCATCATATTTCTCCTTAATTTGTTCTTATGAAATAAAATATCGTTTTTGTAACAGATCTATCAAATAGCCACGCTATTATTATTATTATAAAAAACGTTTCTCCTTTTTATGGGATTTTTTTCTTCCCCTTGACGGGTACTGGTGCCAAGTGCATCGGGGTGGTTGCTTGTGTCCAGTTACTATTATTATTACTATTGGTCGAGGAACTCTTTTACTATCGTACAAGTGTTCAGGATCGCGGCTTTCTGCAGTTCTACGTTAAGTGTTCCCTAATTGCTAGGCCTATTATTGCTAGGTGGTTGACAGGATGATCGGGATGGTCATTACTCGTTCCATATCCCACATATCTTCGACTTCCTGTTTTAGGTCTGAGTACTTCCTGATCTTTTCCTGGTATGTTTTCTGGAGGTTAGTTGGTGTTGGATTTCGCTGTGTCCATCAAGTAGGTAGGTCTTGTCCGTCTTTACGGTACGGTCTCAGCATAGTCTGTGAGTAGATGTCTGTAGTATGGCCTGAGGCTCGTACTTGAAATGCTGTAAACTTTCTTTGATCAGCTGGTATTCTTGCACCAACTTCTGATGTGTTATCCTGGCCGTGTCCGTGATTGTAATCCGTCTGGGTTGATCATCCTGTGGTGATGTGCTGGATTGTTTCTGGGGCCAAATGGCATCGACGACATGCTCTCTGTTACCTCGAGGTCCTTGTTTCCTGTATTTCCCAGTGTTGATTACCTGATTTTAGATGGCTAGCATGAATCCTTCAGTCTGGGAAGAGCTTTCCTTTCGTGAGCCAAGCGTTGGAAGCCATCTTATCAAATATAGTCCTGATGGAGGTCATTGTACTGTCTGCCATGGAAGTCTTCTTCGCTCATCTTTCTGTATTTATTTGTTCTGTCTGTGTAAGTGTGGTCCCCTTATTGAGATTGGGTATCTTTTGTCTATCTTTCTTATGGCTTGGTAGATTGGCGCGGCCTTTTCCTGGACGTAATCCCCACAGGTTCTTAATCACCTTATTTTATTGTTCAATGAGGTTAGCTAATCCTCTCCCTCCTTCCTTACGAACTATGGTCAGTTTCCCGATCGCCGACTTCGGGTGGCGTTGACGTCTCTTGGTCATCATTATCCTGGTTGATCTTATAAACTCCTCCAGCTCGGTGTTGGTCCAATCTATGATTCCGAAGGAACACGTAAGTACTAGAACTGCGTAAGTGTGTATGGCTGTGACCATGTTTTCGCCATTCAGCTTTGATTTTAGCAGGCTTCTCAGTCTTTGATAGTATTTCTGAGTCACGCGGGCCTTGGTCTCCTTGTGTTCTAACTGGTGGCCTACATCATCCTCAGATATTTGTATGTCTCTCCCTCTTTCATGTTTCATGGCTTCGATCTCTTCACCGGTCTTCGGTTGGTAGTTTTGTCCTAATAGATGTTCTTGATGTAATCTATGGGTCTTGATTTTGTCTTATTATTATTATTATTATTTTTTTTTACTGTTTTTAACCCAATAATTTGTATTAATGAAAAGATGAGGGTATACATTCCAGATGAGCTCTATAGTTTTCCTGTGCCCAAGGAAAGAAACGGCAATCTTTATTGTGTGACCACCCGTATTATTAAATACGGATGGATGATTACCTTATGGAAATGATATGAAGATTCTGTTTTATTTTATTATTATTATTTTATTTATTTATTTACTTTTGGCTGATGCAGTCAAGTTCGCTTCTATAGCCCATAGGTCTTGAATCTGGTCCTGGATGCAGTCCTATTATTGCTCTTATTATTTCTGTCAATAATTTGTGAATTTTTGTTTTTATATTTCACATTAGTAAAGTTAAATTCAATATCAGTCCTGTGGCATTCGGGTTTCCACACTTTGTCAACTTTAGAAATTATATTTTCGGTATAACAGACAGTATTAGGTCTCTGTATTTAGGGCAACATCAGGCAGGTGTATCACGTGATCAAACTGTGTCTTTGATGATGACCTCACTTTGTTCGGGTCTCTTGGGAGGTTTATGGAACAGTTACAAATGAATTTCTCTTGAACTTAAAAGAATGGAGGAGGGAAGTGGAGATTTTTTTTTTTTTAATCCTTCAATGTAACTCAGCGTGCCAGAGATACTAGCTGGAAACGACCTCATTTTTCTACTCTTTCAGTCACTTAAAAGAATTTTTATTTCTACTGAGGATTTTTTTTTCAATGGATATCTGATATGCTTTTAGATACTCTGCTAGTTGCAGTGAGACCCAAGGACAGCAACATTGCTCGACAAAATTAACAGAACACGTAGAAAACGTGATGTAACTCGTGCGGCTTGCGATGAAGCGGAAAAAATTTGATATGGTGGTGTACCATAGAATAACGAGGAGTCAGCGAGAAACTTCTGACAGGTATAAGGGACATTTATAGGGGTTGTATAAGAATTACCAAAAAGATTACATTACAGAAGTCGATAGAAGATGCTCGAAAATATGGTCACATGACATCAGTACTGCGTATGATCCCCTCCAACGGCTAAACAGACCTGACAGCGGTGAACCTTGCTCAATAGAAGCGTGTCCATAAGATTCTGTGGCAACAAATCCCATTCTTCCACCAGCGAAGGCCTTAGCTCACCAAGTGACCGAGGTGTTCCCGGTCGGCGTGCAATGCGACGCCCATGGGTGCCCTACACGTGTTCGATCGGATTTAAGTCTGTTGATCGTATTGGCCACGGCAATCATTGGATATCTTCAGTTTCAAGACATTCCTCCACCACTTCAGCTCTATGGCGTTGCCGTGCATGAAAGAAAAGTCTGGGCCATCCGCAACCCTAAAAAGTCGCACATACGGTTCGAGGATCTGTATCGGTACTTCTACGCAGTTACGGTACCCCTATCAAAAACATAAAAAAGGGTGCGGCCGTTGATCATTATTCCGCCCCACACGAGAACACCGCCTCCACCGTAAGTATCCCTTTTTCTGATTTTGGAGGGATGGTACCGCATTCCTCGTTATCTCCAGATGAAATAATGTGTAGAATCTGTTTGTAGACTGAAACGGACTCATCAGAGAAAAGAACTGTACCCCCAGTTGTCTGGAATCTAGGTCATGTTCATGGCACTAATTTCGACGAGTTCTTTCGTGTTTTGGAGTTAATGGGATACAAACCACTGGCTTCCTTGCTTAGAATTCACTTGAATTCTAAGCAAGAATTCACTAACTCTAACGTTCGAAATGTTTTCACCTGTGACCGCAGCAATCTCAAGAGACAGTTGATGACAGGACATCGTAGGTTTCTGTCTTGCTGTGAGAGCCAGATAGCGGTCTGTTCTGGTTTATGTAGCCCTCGGGCGACCTTGGCTAGCTCTTCTTGTAATGGTTCCTGTCTTCTAAAACTGCTTCCGTAGTGTCGAGACGAAAGTGCGTGACACATTAAGCCAATGTTGCATCTACCTCCGCCTGCGACTACTCGACTCAAAGTCGTCCAACGGCCTGCCATCTCAAAGAATCATCTAAACAACGATGACGTCTGAGAGGTAGATAGCAATATTTTTCCCTCAAAAACTGGGTTTTTCGTCTAGCAAAGCAGTCAAATCGACCATACACGTGGGTAGATGAATTAACATTCCGGACTATCCTAATAAATAGTTTCCAAACAACGATGACTTGCCATCCTGATTACTGGAGATGTGGCTGTCCCACTTAGCAAGTCGAGAAACGGGGCCTCTTGGGTAGCACAACTGGTACGATCGCTGTCTTCACCACACAAGTCAAGATATTAGAGATACAGTAGTACGGGCCCTAAAAAAAGAACATAAGAATGTGAGAATCAAATCTAACGCCGATTATTTTTATTGGCAATAAAACTAATCAAGAAGAAGTTGATAAGATGGCAACGTCGGAATCCTTTCCAAATCTTGGGTTCATACCTGATAGGCCAGAGTTGTCAAACCCAACTGTAATGATCTGTGACGTTCCAAAAGACTTCACTAAGGAGGATATTGTGGCTGATATATTTTATAAAAACTTAAAAGATTGCGGCTTTACATACCGGGAGAGCTTACAGGACGTTACCATCAATACTGGTACGAAATTCGACACCACAAAGTGGATAATAGGTTTCTCGCCTCGTCTGTTATCCTGAATTACGAGTAGTGAAAGAATATATTTAAGCTTTATTGCCCACAAATACCGGAAATTTGCCGTTGTAAACAAGTGTTTTAGATGCCTTAACTTCGGTCACTCTTCGCAGTACTGTTCCCATAAGAGTTTCCTGCGGCCATTGTGTCGGTGGAGGTCACATATTAAGCAGACAGCCCTCATAAGAACGAGGCACCTAAGTGTATTAACTACAAACGCAGCAATAGAGTCTACAATCATTCTATTTGGGACCTTCGTTATCCTCAATATATCCGGGCGTTAGAACTTGCTCGTATACGAAAGAGCTCATCTTACCCTCTTCTTAGCTCCGTTTCTTTTCTACAGATTAATGCCCACCGGTCAAGATCCGTTGCTGATAATAAGAATTATTACAGCTGGAAACTCTTATGATATCATATGCATCCAGTCATGGGTTATCCTGCGACCTCCTGAATTGTTCAATCAGCGGATAATGAACCTAAATCAGCTGTCATTATTATGAACAACTTGCCACAGCTATCATTACTGGATTTTTACAGGGATATGAAGAGGGACTGTGTGAAGGCTGTAGCTAAACAGAAATTAACCATTTGGCAATTCTCAGTTCAAACAGTTGCCAACTCTGACCCTTGGGGTTTGATATACAAAATTAGCAAAAATGAACTCAACTCACACGACATTTACAATACTCTTATTAACAACAACAACAACATGGAAACGACCAACTGGCACGATACAGTAAATACTATACCCGACCAGCTTATACCTCAAGATGATCCTACCACAGAGTCTCCGGAACAGCTTAAAATCAGAAGGGATAATTCACTGTATCACTCTCCTGAAGACACAGATTCATTTACTCTTTCTGAACTGAAAATGTCTTTGGGAAAAATCAATGTCAACGTGGCGCTGATCTCGTTGAAAATGCCGTTATGATGAAATTTGCTGATCTTTTTCCCCACATCCTCCTTAATATGTACAACAAATATCTTTTGGTTGGAGTTTTTTCAGAAATTTGGGAGACTGCATTAATTGAAATCATCCGTAAACCAGATAAGGAACCTTCAGATCCAAAAGCATACAAACACATGTCTATTGGCTAATTTGGGTAAACTATACGAACGGCTCATTGCAGCTAGACTGATTGATCTGTTTGACAGACAAAATTTAAATTCACCTTCTCAGTACGGATTTAAAAAAGGCAAATCCTGTGAGGACACCTTTGTGTCTTTTGTGAACTACAAGGGCCATCTACGAACTGACTATATTTATTGACTTCGAGGACGCTTTTGATTCCCTCTGGTGAGAAGCGCCCTCGATTGGCCACGCTGTGCCAATTGCTCAGAGCGGCTATTCTTAACTGCGTTCAGCATAGGTCCATCCAGGTTGTATCGAAATAGCAACATCTCTCAAGACCTGTCTGTAGCGTGTATCCCCAGGGCTCAGTTCTTGGGTTTCTCTTCTGGAACATCGTTTTAGATACCTGGCTCCATCAACAGCTTGATGATACACCACTACCATCGCCTATGCCGACGACCTGGTTCTTCCCTTTCCTCGCAAGTCTCGCGTAGAGCTTGTGCAGAGAGCCAACAACATAATCTAGTAAATTTGGCGAGTCGTAGCAAACTACGCATATCGCCAACGAAAATGATGATATTCCGAGATAAGCTCGACTATAGAAGACAACCAAATATGAAAATTGAAGGTAAATATGCATCTTCCTGGATGATGGACTAACTTTTACTCCACATATTAATAATCTTACTATAAAGATCAAGATATTTACAGCTGCTATTGTAAGAATTACTCCTACCGAGTGGGGCTAATCAGTTTAGCTTGTAGGCTTCTTGCCATGCTTCGAGCCTGCAGAACAGTATCATCCGCTTCTGTGCAGGTTCTAGCCGGAGTTTTATCTCTCGACCTCCATGTATTATATAAAGGCCTTTCCTGTTGATTAACGCATTCAATTCCAACTGAAATGTTAGGCATTACCTGCAATGTAACAGTCGATCTTAAAAGTGAAAAGCGTCGCATCTGGAACGAATTAATAAACGTCTGGAAAACTAGTTAAGATATTGTAATACAGGACAGGTTGCGCGTTCAAATCTAACCGCCACCATTATTTTAATAGAACACGGATCCATAAACTCTTAAGTTATTCCAATTAGTCCTCGTCAACACTAATTTATGCTCTGTTGGTGAAGAAGAATCATGGTCTCATCTATTCTATCACTGTAATAACAATTATTCTGATTCAAGAAATAGTTTGCGGAATCTAGTGATAGGTTATTGTGAAGTTAATGATTCAATTTGTTGTTATTGAAAACGCTGTATGCTTTCAAGCCCTGTAACAATTGTCTACTGATACCGCATTGTCAGAAATGAATACACAAAGCTAATACATAAAAGTAAAAAGCAAACGTGGCAAACCCTGGTATCTACTTCTGGGAATACGGACCCCTGGGGCATCGTTTTCAAGATCGTAACAAACAAACTGCCGCGAGGAGAGGTACTCGATACGACACTAAAGATGGATGGCTCCTCTACTTACACCTGGAAGGATAGCATTAACAATATTCTAGACACCATTTATCCTATTGAAGCTGCAGCTATGACTCAACAACAACAACAACAACAAATAGTAGATGAAAATCACAACTATCATCCTGCCTCTGTGGAATCCCCCTTCACTAACATTGAGATGGACTTGGCAATAAACAAAATGAAAGTAGGAAAAACACCTGGTGTGGATCTGCTGGAAGTGGATGTGGTTAAAAAATTTGCAGAACCCTATCCTGTTACTCTCCTAAGCCTTCTAAATAGGTGCCTGACAGAAGGCACCTTTCCAACATCCTGGAAAACGGCAACCCTGAAATTTATATTGAAAAATCCTGACAAGCCACCACAAATATCAATCTCCTACAACCCGATTGCCTTGCTCTCTGTGATGGCCAAGTTACAAGAACGCCTGCTCCTATTTCGCTTAACCGCCAGATATGAAGAACAAAAACTTCCAAGTGACAAGCAATTTAGATTCAAAGCAGGTAGCAGCACAGAAGATGCCATTAACAGATTAATCACTCAAGCAACTCACACAGCCTTTAAGTACTCCCTTGCAATCATGGTAGACTTCGCTGGGGCCTTTGATCGACTATGGTGGCCCAGTGTTCTTCGGAGGTTTCGGCAATCAAATGTTTCCAACAACCTATACAACAGTTTAAGGTCATATTTAACTGGTAGAAAAGTCCAAGTTACCAACAGATTCCAGACAGTGACTAGGTACATCGATCGAGGCTGTCCGCAGGGCTCTGTGCTTGGCCCTTTCCTCTGGTCTATTGTCATGGATGAGTTCCTGGGCATGGACCTGGGAGGTGTTGAGTCCTTGGCCTTCGCGGATGATCTTGTCCTTTTGGTATGTGCTAAAACCAGGACAACCTGGAGAAAATGGCAAATGGAGCACTGGTAAAACTTCAGAACTGGGCAACCCTGCACAACCTTACCATTTCAGGAGAGAAAACAAAATCCATACTCCTTAAAGGAAGGCTACAAATCACAAGACCACCTACAATAAAATTAAACTTTACACCCATACAGCTGCACACTGAAGTCAAGCTCCTAGGTATCTTCTTAGACTCGGGGCTTACCTTCCACCACTACCTAAAGTATCTAGCCAACAAAATTCAAAGGTACAGTGCTATGATAAGGCGGGTCAGCAGGGCAGACTGGAGGCTGAAGCACAAGGCTCTTACTCTCATATACCAAGCGGTATACGTGCCAATCGTGCGTTATGGTGCCTCCATCTGGTACCGAAAAGCCATCCTAGCAAGAAATAAACGTAAGCTGGATTCAATCCAGAGGTTCATGCTCCTTTCAATTTGCAGGGCGTGCCGCAACGTCAGCATCCCTGCTCTGCAGGTATTAACTGGATGTCAGCCAGTATACTTAGAAGTGGTTAAAAGAGGGCTTTTTTATCACTTAAGGAAGGGAGTTCCAACCCAACTGCAAAATTTTCAACTTGACACCACAAACGGCACCAGGCAGGAAAAACAACGGATAACCCAACATCTACAAGAGATATGGCAACATGACTGGGACACTACACCAAAAGGGGCCATCACAAAACGATTCCTTCCATCCATAAGTTCAACTCACCCAGAACCTCCACCCTGGTTTTCGCCTGGCCTCCATATGACCTTTATCATCACCGGCCATGGATCCTTCCAACAAAAACTGACCGCTATGGGAATCGAGAATGATCCAAGTTGCCACTGCGGCGAAGAGGAGTCCTGGGGGCACCTCATGTATAAGTGCCCCAGATACGACAATATTAGGCTTAAATTCCTCACCACAATACAGAGAAACCCTCGCAATCAAGAATCCACTCTGCTACTCGAGGAAGATACCTATAAGGCATTAACCACCTACGCGCAGGAAACATTTGCACTTAGGCGAGCTAAGATTGCAGAACTCAGAGCCCAAGAACTAAACCAGATCGGCGTGGGATAACTCTCCATCCCCCCAGAACAACACAGACATGATCATGCTAACCCTAATAGGGTAGGATTGATTGCAGGTACCATCCAAGGTGCGGGATGCTGGCCCTCCTCGGAGTGCGTGATTTAAAAAAAAAAAAAAACCCGAAATGGGTAGGATATACTGCTGGCACTGACCTCAGTGCGGGATCTACAGGTACTATGCCGTTGGCAATTACACAGGGACGCCTGTCCCCTGTGACTTTTAAACCCACACCCTTTCCTATACTTCGCCTAAACTGGGGTGGATTTATTCTCCCCTGTCAACCCACCCAAATTCATTCCCCCTCCAATCCTCTCTTCTTCGATGCCCCTCTCTCTTCTTTTTTTTTTAATATGTTACTTTATTTACTTATTTTATTATTCTTTTTATTATTATTTTTTATTAATTATTTATTTTTTATTTATTTATTATTATTATTTTTTTTCGTGCCATAGTTTGCACGACCTTTTATTAAAATCCGTCTGCTGATGTCCTCTTAGATTTTGGATAACTTTCTACTGATGCCTTTAAACGTCGAATTTAGAATTGTGACTACTTCATTTGGCCCCATCTATCGATGAATGTGTTTCACCTCTTAGTTTGGTGGCCAATTTATGTTGCCGATGGCCAAAATCATGATAATTCAGTTTTTTAAAATTAATATACGTTTTTAATATTACAGGCACTTTTTCTTTCTTTCTTTCTTTTTTATTGTATATGCATTTTTTAATGAAACACATTTTTTCTTTATTTATTTTACTCTTAGTCTGGGCGGCTGAGTGCCGGATTTTTTGCTGGCACCCACTGGTATAGCACTGCCTCCAGTGGGTTCAAGGTTCGTCCATTAGGGCAGACTGTAGTGCCTAAGGTCTACTACATTTCACGCTTAGTTGTAGCCTACCTCCTCATGGTGTAGATGGACATTGGACTGGCTTTCCAAGTGATCCCGGTGACTAAATGGCCAGAAACAAATTAACAACACATACCCCTGCAAAAAACATAACACTACACACATTTATGGCCAAATACAGAGATCTATATTTATCACAGTGTACCAAACTGGAGTTGAACTGGCGTTCTGGAGCCTCTGAACATAAGATATTATAGGCCTACGCGTATTTTCTTCAAAGGAGACAGGATATAGAGTTAATGCTGACCTTTTCTCAATTCTTGTATTGATAATTGGACATTTTTGGAACAGATGGCTTCGAAACACGTGTACTAATTTTGAGGTGAATTCCCAGAAGTGACGTGGGTTGAGGAGTAGGTCGTTGTTGCGAGTCCAAGGTTCGATCGACGCCTCCAGTGACTTTCGGATAACCGCGCCCTGCGTAGGAGAACCTGTTCACCTTCCCCTTGAAACCATTTACCTTCACTGGTTACGTGAGCGTGAAGTAACTCTGACTTAACAGAAAATACAAGAGAAATGCAGTTTTTATACCACATACTCTTGCATCAATCGAAGTAGAATTAACGTTATTAATGAGCATAATTATTCATGTTGCTTTGGACTATTTATTAACAAAACTCTTCTTTGTTTTCTTATTTTATTTTATGGCATCATCCGATTTTATTAAAACAGCTGATAACATCTTCTCTAAAAAGAAAGCTTAATTTCAAGAGAATTTTTTCCCTGAAAGACATAATTACAAGCTAGTCTGAGTGTTACAAAGAAAGTATTTAAATCAAACCTACACGAGAGGCGCAGTCCTCCATGATTGGTGTCACTTAGAAGGTCAAAAAAGGGCCACCCACTCATTCTAAGGAACGGTATCTGTCAGAAAAATAGCTTTCTCCTCCCTGGAAAATTATATTAGTCACAGCAACGAGTGGTCTTGTAGTCTGGTGACACAATTACGTCACGTTGCACAAATCCTATTGATCATATACGGTATTTAGGATTAAATATTCTGTATGAAATATTTATAATTTCAAATAAGAAAAAAGTTAAACATTTTAAAACATTTATAAAATCATAAATTGTACATTAATAGAAAATATACTTTTTAGACAAATTTAAAGAATATTAATTTATGATTATAGTACATAGTCGCTGATTAATATTCGTATATTTGTAGAATGAGACAAATTATTCGAAATGATCAGTCGAATAGCAGACAGCAGCACTCATACATCGTTTTATTAAAAGAAGTTTATATTAATAAGGCTGAACTTTCTTTCGTTTTACAATATTAGACAGAAAAACTGAAATGGGAAGTGTTTGTGGGCCAGTGACCGTGTATTTTTTGAAAAACTACACTAATGTAGTCCTCTTTCAAAGTCGGTTAACTTGAAACGAGTTAATCGACTTTGAAAGAGGGAAGATAGCACACGTTGGTACCTCTGGTACATTTAGACTCATCTCTGAACGGTGCGGGTTACGTGTCCATCCTTGCAGACCATCTGCATCCATCCATTCATAGTCATCGTGCACCCACAGGGCAATGGGCTCTTCCAGCAGGAAAATGCGCCTCCCCCACACAGCGTGGTGATTAGAACATGGTTCGAAGAGCATTCCGCAGATTTTACCACCATTCAATGCACTCCCCGTTCATCGGACATGAACCCTGTGGAGCATCTTTGGGATGCTGTGGAAAGGTCCGTTCGAGCTTTGGATCTTCCACCCAGGAATGCGACTGAATTATGGATAGCGGTGCAGCAAGCATGGATGGAAATACCTGTGGAACGCTCTCGTGAACTAGTGGACTCATTGCCTCGCCGTGTGACTGCTCTTATCCGGGCGTAATACCTACCTATCTGTTAATAGGTAGGTATTTCATGATTTCTGTCCGCTCAGTGTACATCGGACATTCTATGGAGATAAGGCACCATAAAGTATTGCAATTTCTTTTGGGTGTGCTTTTTAAATAATCTAATTTTATTTTCTTTCATTTATTTAAAGTGCTCTTTCATTAAATTTAATAAATAATAACAACGATATAATAAAATATAAAAGATAATAATAAGAGATAGACAAGCGGCATATCCCACTCAACCCAAGCTAGGAGCCCCCTCCCACCCAGACGGCAAAACGAAGCTAGAAAGATGGGCAAAGAAGATACTCCATGGTAGACACTACAATGACCTCCATCAAGAACACAGATAAAATGGCTTCTTTGGTTTAGGCATTATGCTGCATGGCTCACATTATGCTTCATATTCAGCATGGCTCACGAGCGGGACGCTCTTCCCCTGGACTGAAGGATTCACGCTCGTCATCCAAGACGAAGTAATGAATACCAGAATCTATAGAAAATACATCGCCAAGGAGCCCGCAGTGTCAGATGACAGGGTAGCTAAGATAATACATCAAAGACCAGTGAGCCAGTTGATCAGAGAAAGTGTACCTTGTTCAAAGTACGAAACCCAGGCCATACCAGAGACCCAAACGCATAAGCTGTACTGGGTCCACGCCACAATAACGGACAAGACAATCCCGCACAGTAGACCGGACATAACCCTTGTGGACAAGAAGGAAAAGAATACCTATTTGATTGACATAGCAGTAACCAAGACTCGCAACCTCCAGAAGACCCACGAGGAAAGGATCAAGAACAAGTAACGACCATCCAAATCATCGTGTCAACCTCCGGTATGGTGCCAAATACCCTACATAACAGCCTAGCAGCAATAGATCTCCCAGAGAACACCTACAAGGAACTCCAGAAAGTCGCAATCCACCTGTAGGACAGTCAGAGAGTTTCTGGACCAACAGTAACACCAGACATAACAACCACCATATCCACTTGGTACCAGTCTCAGGGTTGAACTACCCAATCAGGGGAGTAAATAATAATAATAAATTACTTCATAATACCATATTAAATACCATATTTACTTTATAATACCATTACACAGGTGTAACCCAAACTCTCGAAAATATCCTCACTTTGATATTATTTAAATATTTGGAAATTTATATTATATACAAATAATCTTCATAAATTTGAAATTAATAAACATTTTTAAAACTGATATAACAGTTGCAATTATAAATTATATAAATTAAAAAAAATAATAATAAAGAGTGTGAATACAAGTCCAGTAATAGTAACAGCGATAGATGCAAAGTGTGAACGTGACATTTTCCAGTGGAATAATTTACTCGTTCAATTCGTGTGTGCACCAGTTGAAGAAAATTAAAATGTGGTCTGCAGTACAGATAAGGACTTCCCGTCTCGCATTACAACTCAAGTGGCTTATCTCCATCCTCCTAGCCTTTTCCAAAACGCTATAAACTATTAATTATGGCTTAATCTCTGCGGAGACAAATATCATTTATTAGACTAATGACACACAATGACAGCGGCGGAACGATAACATCCACCTACTTCAAAATGACAGTTGCATTTTTGTTAGAGCAATTGCAGCAACAGAAGCATTTCGAAGTGCATTTGCTTATTTATTATCGCAGCCGCGATCAAAATGGCAGCAGTTGATGTTGAAGTTTCATTCACTGAACTGCGAACTCTTTTGTTTGGCCGCTGCATACAATCCCATAAGTAGGAGATTAACTGCAGCTTATCTGCAGTAATTTATCTTTACTTCTTTTAATATTTCGAATGAAATTTCGTGTTCCTTATGGTGTGGACAAGGGCAATTCTACTCGTACGCGCTATTAAAGATGGAAATTGGATTAATTAAGATTAAATTAATTAAGAAGTGACACGTTCAGCTGACAGAGAGCTTTAACTAAATGACATAAATCAGACTGCTAAATGCCTTTTGTTCAATTATTCAGCCGTAATGGAAATATTTGGTGTTGAATGAGAGGATGTTTCATATTCAGCAATAGGTGGCGCTTTCATTACAAACTAATTAGCCCATAACCGCAAATCATTTCAGCTGGCCACAATGCTCATTATTTAGTAAAATGTCATTTGCCCGAGTCATTTAATACAATCATCTGGTTGTTCTCCGTTATGCCATCGGACCCTTGATGTCAGGAGAAGTTATTACGAGAGAGGAGGACAGTATTAGCTGGGTTGTTAAATGCTGAACAAGTGTTGTCGACAACTGGCAAAAAACATTATCTGCACGCATAAATATTAATAAGATGACGTGTAAGTGTATTTTTGGGGACGTGGAATACCAACCGTAACAACTTGACATCATTTTAAAATTAAATATGGTAATATTTTAGAAACTAGTACGTGTATGAAGAGAGAGATGGGTTCTGGTGTTATGGGCCACCAGAATTGTGAATTCTTATTAAAATATATTACTCCATCGTGCTAGGATTAATTTAACGTTTAATCATCGAAGTCTAGTTGATATCAAAATATCTAAAAGCAGATCCTTACATTAATTCTCACCATCCAGCATGTTTCTTTAGTTATTGGTGACTTACGTATGTCCTCTTTTCCGTTGAAACCTTGTACGAACAGTGAAATCATAAGTTAGTTCGTTTTAAACAATAATAAAAAACTATAGTCTATATGGGCCTCACGGGTAGCACCGTGGATATAATCACTGTCCACCCTACAAGGAAAAAAGACCTTAGTTCGAATTCCGTCAATGACGCGAGGAATTTTTATGAGTCTTTTCGCAATGTGGCTGAGTTAGTCCGTCTCAGGCTAGGGTAGCGTGGTTTTTTTTCTTCTGGAAGCTTTGGTTTTTCGTCCAGCAAATAGCAAATCAACCACAGAACGTGTGCAATTTAAAGACATATTATATATGGCGCAATATGTAGTGAAGCCGGGTGGGAAATTCGTTTGCGGGGAGGGAACTTTTAGGGAATTTTTTCCCAACGTGGCTGATTCAGTTGGGGCTAGGCGAGGGTTGCATGGTGTTTTCCCTCTGCAAATTGGGTGTTTCGTCAAGCAACAGCCAAATTTACTACAGAATACATGCAATTATTTATAAACACAATGCACTGACTTCTTATGACCTTAGTTGTTTTGGCTCTAAACACACACTATTTATGAGAAGGCCTAGTACATTCCGAAGTATTATTTCGAGCACCCTCGTAGGTAGCACAGTTGGTAGAATCGGCGTCCTCCCCACACCGGTGGAAAAGACCTGCGTTTGAATCCCGTTGATCATATGAGGAATTTTGTTTTGAGTCTTTTTCATAACATGGCCAGTTAATTGGCCTCAGGTTTTTTCTCCCGAAAACTCGGGTTTTTCGTCCAGCAAACAGAAAATCGATCACAGAATGCATGCAGTTTTAGACAATGTTGAAATAGCCTTTCTAATAGCCTTTGAAACAACTCTCTTCGCCTAAAGGCAAAAAGTTATTAGTTTTACCACCACCCATTTCCACAAGACCAGATGGCATCTGGTACTCTCTGATTGAAATAAAATTTTTGCACATGCATCCTACAACCGTCCTTTTCCAATTTAAATTTATGTTCTTTTGTGTGTCTCGTGGACAAAAGGGTAAGAATTCCATCAGCGTTTAGTTTACTCAATCCATTTACAGCCTTAAACAGTTAATCAGGTCGCTTCGCAGGTGTCGTGTTTCCTGTCGCTTCAAGTTATAGAATTCAAGTGTTTCTAAACTTATCCTTATGTCTCGTGACTCATCTTGTTGCACTTCTATGCATCCGTTCCAACAGACCTACATCTTTCCTAAAATGAACTTCCAAACCTGTATGCAATATGGTTGTTTAAAACATTGTCTTAAACAACGGGATAATCACCTTCTTGTCCCTGCTGACAAAATTCCTGTATATCACTGATAAAATCCCATGAACTGTCTGACTGCACAATTACCCCTTGGCCTTTTTCCACTACCTTGAGTTTTATATCACCCAAATGATAGGTTATTTTGGTATTATTGCCACATAAAGGCAGTACCACCTTACATTTATCAATGGTAAACCTCAACTGTCAATTTCTAGCCCATCTGCTTAATTAATTTATTAAGTCTCTCTGGCTTAGCACACCCTGATTACTGTCATTAGCCATCCTGCCCACCTTTGTATCATCGGCAAACTTAGACACTAAAGTTCATATGCCTTCACCAATATCGTTAATAAATATTAAAAGCAGTAAGGGGCCCAAAACCGAACCTTGAGGGACTCATCTAATAACGTGATTCTGGATCATCATACCATAATTAGAATTGTCGTGGTCCATCCTAGAACTAAACTAACAACTTCTTTCAGCAACATACATGAGTTATTGTAAGGACCATTTGGACACTTCACACACGTGGATATTCCTTGATGAGAAACCTGAGCTGTATAGGATATATCCCAAAATCACCAAGTGAAAACGACAAGAAGAAAATGGTGACTTTACTAAGTTTTTTATCATTTGTAATGGCCTGAGGACCGATATTGCAGATGTACATCCTTCTGAAATAGACTTATGCGATCAAAGCACCATAAACCTATTTCATCCTATTTATGGGAATGCCATAAGCCTATTTAAGCTTCTTTCATAGGAATACCCAGATGTGAAAGAGGCACAGGCAGATTATGAAGGTTTTGCAATTATCTGCAGTTACCAATGAACTCAACTCAAGGACAAAGATGGTAGCCACAGTACTGTTGTTCGAATTATAGTACGAATAATTAGACTCCAAATTCTAGCAGACTGGCGCCTCATTGCTGTTCATCCAGCTCAAACCCATCTTTGTATATGTTTATTGTAAATATCTGAATTCTCCTCGGATTTTATGGAGCCCGCTTCTGAAGGATGCTTCACTACAATCTGTCCTCAGGCCATTACAGATTATAATAAGAGTTTAAAAAGAAATGCTCAGGTGTGCAAAGACTAAATAATTATGTAGTGGCAATCCTTTTCTACTTTAAAGCGAACAAAAAACTCATTTAAACAGCGAGCAGTGAGGCAACACCAAAATCGACTTTGAAAGTGCCACGAGAGAAGTCTCCATAGTGACGTATAAACGTTTTAATGAAAACCACAGAGCTATTTGTTAAGTCTAGAAGACAATCTGTCTGGAAGTAAATGAATAACTTGAAAGGATCCGTGGACATAAATAGCATTGAAAGATCACTGAAAAGAGTTTCAATTAAAAGCGTGGTGGTGTCTGGAAAGAATCTGCGAAGTTCCAGACACTATATCCACACAAAATATAGCATTCATTCCGAATAGGCTTTGTAGATACATCGGTTGACAAAATTAAGTCCAGGAAAGGCGTATGCCTGACAATCCAATTGATTCATCGGACGAAAGAAACTGTATTTGCTTTCAACAGCGGCCATCTTTTACAAGAGAAGTTTGCGATGTTGCCAAGACAAACAAACGAGCCTTTTCAAACTCCAAGAGAGTTCTGTTGGTGTATTTATAGATATCAGAGGGGTACATAATCACCTTTGAAGTACTATCAATTTCTTTTTGCCTCGAAGGCAAACGAAAATACGTTTGAAAAGCGCGTGCACACACACACACACACAGTCTGGTATTGAAATGCAAAAGGTTTTCTTTGATATTTCTCCCAGATATCGAACACAGAAAGATGAATATCGACCCCCCTGTAAAAAGGCAGAGTGTTAAATTTCTCTCGCGCAGTCGCACCAAATCGATATTAAAGTTTGAAAAATGAGGTGGCGACGGAAGTGTGTTGAAACAATACAAAATGAGTGGAAAGGGAACATTCCTGGACCTAGAAAATCGATGAAGAAAGAATAAATAAACAGAGTGAGAGGTGATGATGGAGAAGGTTCACGGGGAGACGTAGATGATGAACCAAAAACTGTACAATCACGCGATTTTTGTTTTGATTAGATGTCTTGTCCGATTCCATCATGCCACCATTCTAGTTTGGTGGAAGTACAACACCCTCTGATTTCATTATTCTACCATTGCAAATAACAAAACTTTTTTTCTTGTTTATTAATGTCCCGGTTATAATTTACACGTCCCATTTCTCTCATGTTCTTCCATTATTTTTCGTTTCTGTTCTCCCTAATCTGACATTCATGCTCTAGTAATGTGGACCTGCAGCTGCGGTCATTTCACAAAACAGCAACGAGTATGTACCAGTCAGCTTACGAGACATAATTAGGAGACCTTACGTAGATGTAAATTAGCGTCTTAGAATGTCAAGAAAACTTAATTTTACTGCCGTATCAAGAGTACACGTGCCTGAGTAAATTTTATGACGTTTTCTATTTAATAACAGCTGCTTCCACTATCTTTATTAAGTGATGTCGACTTGTAATTTAGAAAGACACGTGCGTAATGTTCACTAGGGAGGGTGGGTGCGTGGGACAGGTGGGCCATCCAATTAAATGCAAGGGATCGGTGTAGCTGCATATTGCACGTAGCGCAAGAATTTTTCTTTACGGTTTTATGATGGTTTGTGTGCATCGTAAAGTTTTCATGAATGTGGTTTATACCAGGAAAACTCAAGTACATTTTTTGTTTTTCTGTGCACATTCTGGTGAGCAATACGATGTAAGGTACCTGGGCTAAACATTGGAACCTGGGTATTTCTGACAACAGAATCATGATTTCTTCTGAGGAGTTCCCTCTGTTCCATCTTCTGGTATATCATCATGTGGTATATGTTCTCTGGGTCTGTCTGATTGCACAGCTTTTCGTGGCTTTGGATATGTATTGCTTGTTGGGTCTTTGATTTAGTCTGCTTTGTTCTTAGCAATAACATATGCTACCTGTCCCCTTTTCTTTGATAGTTCCGATTTCACTATTTTGGCTACAACATAGTTGAGTCCTTTTTTTTTCGTCAAGATCTTTTCAAAAGATTTTAGACACGTTATTGGATTATCACCTATGCCCAAATGGAGCGCTTCATTATCGCTGATATCACGCACATTGATAAGTTCATCTGTGGCTTCTGAATCTTCATTTTATTTTGGTCTGTGAACGTTTAACTGCCTGGGTTCTCTCACGATTTTTACTTCAATTACTTATGGTTTTGCTAAAGTAGCAAGAGCAATTGTGTCATTAGGAAATACATTTGGGTTAAACGAGAAGATTCCCCTTTACCGAAAAGAGGCCACGACATTTCTTTATCGAATACATTCCCACAAATGAAATGTATTCAGCAAAAGTGTACCAGATATTGACATCCCTGTGCCAATAATTGGTACTCTTTTGCTGAATACACGCTGAATTTCTATTATTTTGAAAAGACATCCTTCTTTCTCCCACTCTTTTCCTCTTGTATATTAATGACCTTCTTCCATTGACGGAAATCCTATCCATAATTTTGCTGATGATAGCACATTTCATTCTACCTTCCAGTTTGAGAAACCTTACCCTGCAAAAATAGCTTGAACTTTTCGAATATCCACTACCATTTCCTTAAATTCCGATCTCCAGGTAATTCTCCAGTGGGGCAAAGACAACTTACTTGATTTCAATCCTTCAAAAACTCAGTCTTGTCTTATATTTCGCAAAAAGGATTCTTCTGCTCCTGTCTTCGACGCACTCAGATTTCTAGTCGAGATCACATATTATCTCTCTGAACTTTCTTGGCACAAGCACATTACAAATATTGCTTCCACTGCATCTAAAAAACTTGGTTTTCTCTTTCGCTCTCGCCGTTACTCTGTACAAATCGCAAATCTGCCCTACCATGGAATATTGCTCCCACATCTGGGGCGGTGCCCCCAAAGCCTCTCTCAAGCTTCTGGACTCCATTTAAAAAAAGGACAGTTAGGTTAATTAATGACCCGTCTCTTACAAAGTCTCTCCACTCTGTGTCTTATAGACTTTCTGTTTTTGCTGCATGTCTTTTCTATAGATACTTTCATGGGCACCGTTCTTCTGAATTGGGTTCTGTAATTGCCCCTCTCTTTTCTAAACGAATCCGGACAAATGCCACAACCAAACAACATCCATTTACTGTCTAACTTCAAACTCACCGAACGATCTTTTCATCTTCCACGTTTATTCATTCAACTTCCGTTTTCTGGAACAACCTTCATCCGTATTTCCTGAAAATTACAATCTACAGAAGTTGAAGTCCAATGTCAACAAATATCTTCTTTCATCTTCTCAACCTTCAACCCAAACACGGCACTAAGTACTATAGTTTCTGATATTTTTCCTATTTGGGCTTTTCATCAGTTTTTAATTTTACTGAAATTATTTCTCGTTGCAATGTTCCTTACATTAAGCACGGCTTTTGGCATTATAACAGAGTTAAGGACACATTTTACTGCTGTTTTCTTCCTATTATTTTGAGCACTGAGTATATATAAATCACAGTTGTGGGAGTCCGTTTATTGGCAATATTTTTCAGAAGTGCTTTAGAACGTGTACTTAACAGTATTGCTGGAATGAGTCTGAACATTATTTTCGTCTGGCTCGTCTCTCTAATCCAAGTTAGGTTTCAATGGAATGGAGGTTGGAATTAAATGAAAAGCGGATGACCTACAATTTCCTTTCTTCCCTCCGAGAAACGAGCTCATTCTTTGAATAAAAAAATCGCATTTCTTAGAAAATTTCTCTATTTTCTTCGGTGAGTGTGTGAAAAGACATTTAGTTCGAGTGAAAACCCAATTCCTAGGAAGAGAAAAGCGACTTAAACTCGATGGTAAAATTCCTCCCATAGAGAATGCCTTCTGTTTAAAACCATATAAATCATCCCAGAAGAGATTTGATTCGACCATCGCTGCATTTGAGAGTGAAGTGAGGCGAGTTGGATATAAATTTCTCTCAAAAGGGGGTTACTTCGATAAATGTGCAGAAATATTGGACTTTACAACTGTCTTACAGAAATACTTAAGCCGTGATGATTTACGACTTTGTCGAGTAAAGATTCACCTTTCTTCTTGCTAACGATATCTGTAGCCGAGTCTTCTCTGTGGTAATTATTGGTCGCTACTTTCCATTACTTCGAAAACTACAGTTCGTTATACCCCCAATTATCAGCAGATTTTCTTTAGCTTTCTCCGGAGAAATTCTTAAGACTTTCAACAAACAGCCTGCCTTAAATATCCGAAAGGGTGGGGTGAACCCAATTACGAATGCACGCTTTGATACGTGAAGGTTGCTAAGCGTGGAAGCTGCTTCAGCGTGTTTAAAAACATACAAACAAACTGTAGATAAATTGGTCCAGTTGCAGCGCCGAGTTTATTGGACCATCCATTTCTATTGGCAATAAAACCATTTTGTGCAGGATCTATGAATGTCTTTCGGCTAAACACACAGAAAGGCGAAATATAAGGTTCAAAGAGTTAAATAGATTTGTGTATCTTTAATTGATGCGTATTCTCCCACTTTTTTTTTCGAAGTCTAATGAGCTGAACCTTACGTACACATTGTGATCGACTATTGAACGAATCCTAGAGTTGTTTAATTCGCAGAGTCATTTGCCAAGTATCCTGGTCTCTGTTCCAGCGAAAGAGAAGATTAGCAATGTAACAATGGACTTCTCTGCACGAGATTAGAAACGCTCACACACACACATACGCACATATAGGAGGGCAGGCAATCGATAGCTGTAAGGTTGTGTGGGTGATGCAGTCAGTTATGTTGAGGCCTTTTGCGTTGCATGATCGATACTATGATATTAGAGTTAATGGGGTTCGCGGGTCTCGGAGACATTCTCTCTTCGTGGAGTGGAGTTCCTCCAGCCGTCCCTCCCATGTGTCACGGCCAGACCCAGGGGCCTACTTTAATTATCGTTCCCTATCCAATAATTGACGAGGGCACTAATTTGTCCCTATACTTCCCCGTGCCTGGGATATAAAGATTACACAACTTTGATCCTTCTCTCGCTTTTTTTCTCCATCCCTTTCTTCGCCTTCTTTTATCAGCATTTCTTTGTCTCCTTAATTACAGTGCACATTATGGGCTTGAGCAGCGAGCCTGGAAGACGTTGTGTTTCTGAAAGTAGGTGATGGATAATCTACTAATGATGGTTTTATACCGCTATATTATGAGGTTGTTTTTGAAAGGACGCTGTATTAGGATCTACAAATTAAAGGGCCATATCGAATCTCGAAGAGCATCATCGTCCAGCGACGTAATAATAATAATTATTAATCATAATAGGAGTCGCTAATTGATAAATCCTCCATTGGAAAGTGTACATTCCATCAAGGTATAGTTCTCGATATAGTGGATCAGGTTGTTATTGAGAGCTGGAACAAATTGTTAATGTAGATCTACTTAATAATGGAAATGGATTTTATGGACACATCTGGTTTATTAAATTTACTTTAAGGTGTTCCTTTTAGGATATCAACGTTTTTTGGAGAAGGAAATTAATATCTAAAAAGGATGAATGATTCTCTGAGAGACCTTTAACATCCAGTAGAGAAGAAAATCAACACATTGACCAAATGATTAAGTACAGATTGCAAAAAAAAAAGTATTGCTGAAAAAATGGATGACGGTTCTGGCCATCGTGAAAGATTTTTCAGTTACCATCAAAGAAACAGACAGTTGTATTGATGGCTCATCCATCCTATTCACTAAATCTGGCTCCTTCTGATGTTAATAAAGTTATGGAAAATTCAATGGGACACCTCTACGAAAAAGATTATCACAAAAAACTTCATTCCAGATGTTACCTTTGTGGCTGATAAGAATAACAAAAAATGGTTCTTCCCCATGATGTACACTTCATATTTTACCAGTGGGAATGGCTCTAAGGCAAAGCTGTACATCTTCAGACTGGAAAGATCAGATCCTTGTCCTTGACGCTCCAGAGAAGACTGGGACCATCTGTTATGTCATTGTCCCGTCTACAGTGATCTAAGAGATTCTTTGCGACTGTGTCGGGATCGTATTATCTCTGGTAGAGAAAACCTTTTAATGAATAATCAGCGCTCATTCCAAATCCTTCAAGAGTTTGTCCATCAGCTTTTCTCCAGAAGAACTTTGACCCCTACTAATGCTAATATTGCATCGTCTAATAATGCAACGCTGAACAACTCAACACCTTAACGATTCCATTTTCATCCACCTCAAAGGAAAACACGTTGAGGACTTAGCAGGCATTCAGAAGAACACGACACAGCAATTAAAGGCGGTATCTTCCGCGAACTTCCGCTGCTGTTTTAGATCCTGGAAATCGCGAATAGAACGTTGCATAGGCGCGCCTGGAGAGTAATTTGAAGGGGACAAACATTTAAATTGTTGCATCTAAAATAATAAATATCTTCCTCCATCCGACTTCTTTCTGTTTTTCAAGCTCAAGAAACAATTCTTAAGGACCACATTGAATTTTGAGCTTAACAGTGCAGTTACAGCTATTTTCAAATAAAATCCCAAAGGTTAGTAGTCGGTTTTTTCTTCTAAAGACTGTCGTCCCCATTACTTTCCGAATACCTCTCGTATTTAAGATTTTTATCGGACACATTTTAGAAGTCTAGCTGGTCCTGGTCTACTCCAAAATCTAACCAAATCCAAAATGATGTTTGCCGTATTTCCAAATACTATTTTTCCGTTAGCGATTATGACCCCTACTTCTGCATTTTTATTTATACCTCTGCTATATTTCACTGTTCTCTGCAATGTTTGTATTTGCAATGTTCCAAAATGGATTCATACCGTGTTAAAATAAAAATACAATATCAAACAAAACTGCACAAATACAGTGAAGGTTTGCAGAGGGACGCTTCGTTGCATGAGTTGATCATGAAATGATTTAAAGATTTGTACACGGACATGGTGATTAGTGCTGCCGAAGTCGAGTAATGATTTTTTGGGGAGGGTACTGTTCGTCGTATGAGAGAACTGAATCTGGGGGATGTATTGGAAAATGGAGGGACGTTGAAAGAAGTAGGTAATATATATGAAGAGATTACCACACAGTAAGAGAGAAGAGTAGATTACCTAGGCTGTATCTAACTAAGCTAAGCTAGTTAGGCAGATGGGCTGAGAGGTGGCAACTGAAGCTTAACATTGACAAATGCAAAGTACTGCATGGGAGTAGAAGTAACCAAAGAGAAACGTAATTGTGTGGTACTACACTCAGGGAAGTGGAGAGTGAAAAAGACCTTGGGGTAATTGTGCAGTCAGATATGAAGTTGTCTGAGCAGTGCAGACGAGCTGCCAGAGCAGGTCATGGAGTTTTGTCAATGATATATAGGAATTTTGCTAGCAGAGACAAGGAGGCGATTATACCTTTGTATAAGGCAATGGCCAGGCCACACCTTGAGTACTGCGTACAGGTCTGGAGGCCTCATTTTAGGAAGGATGTAGAGTTGCTAGAACGAGTACAGAGAAGGGCAACAAGATTGGTGAGAGAAACAAGGGGGTGCTCTTACCAAGAGAGGCTTAAGTTCTGCAAGTTGCAGCATCTGGAGACTAGGCACCTGCGAGGTGATCTCATTGAGGTGTATAAGGCCTTAAATGGTTTCAGCAGGCTTAATGCTGATGGGATACATCCACTTGCTGAGATTAAGAACCTGAGGGGGGGGGCATAAATTCAAATTAAGAAAGGACAGATGTAGAATAGATGTGCGGAAATTTGCCATTAGCCATCGGGTGGTTAATTGCTGGAACAAACTTCCATCTGTTGTTGTGGAAGTTGATAGCTTAAATAACTTTAAGGCAGAATTAGTCAAACATTTGGAGTGAATTTATGGGTGAAATGGGAAGGTTTTTTTTTTTTTTTTTTTTGGCTGATGCTGTATTAGCTTGCTTTCTTGCACCATATGCCTCAACTAATGCTACTGCTATGTACGTTGATCTTTCTTAGTAAGCATCACTTAGATCACCAGCAGCTCGCACTTATATTTCTTTGCCTAGCGAAATAAATTTCCTGTTTATGCACTTAAGAAACAGCAACAGGCACAACTGCCCCATCTTTTGAATGTTGTATGAGTCATGTGATCCCTGCTCATGATCTTTGTAAACGCCAGTTTCTGTTCCACTACTTTTTGAACAGCCCTCCTGTCTTTGTTATTCAAAGGCAATCACACTCCATTTAAACGTACGGTGTATCTTCACAAGATTGTTTACACCGAACAAGAGATGAGCAGAAAAGAGATCCGAACCTCATTCTGACGTTAGCAGCTGTTTTTTCAGACTTCGCCACAAGAACTAGATGTTTTGTTTGTTTCTGAGAACAGCTTACATTCCATTTTAACTGAGGACAACGATCTCTAACCGCTAAAAGGATTACATTAAGACAGTTTGGCGTAGGGTGAGGTACAAATGAATCGTTACAATAAATAGCGCTCTCTGGAGAGCGTTTTATACACTACGTTTTCTGTAAATATGTAGATGCTTTCAGATTGTGCGTTATCGACCGGATCGTAACGCGTTTCTTCCAAGCGGGCCCATCTATTTGCTCAGAAACCCCCATTCATCACGCCATTGTTAAAGCCTTTAAGTACATTTCCGTATTGAGATGTAAAAAAGGGCGCAGCTTGCCCCTCACTTTCTTTCAAACGGCTCTGTTAACCTCCCCAATTTCTTTATATTCGGTTTTTCTCCATTTCCGCCCAATAAAAAAATGCCATAAAAATTGGAAGTTGCCAGAACATCGAAGATTATTCCCGCATTTCGCACGTTGCTTTTGCCAGCCAGAATAAATGGCCGAGCTTTATTAGACGTGCCGGATGCCTCTCAACTTGCCGGCTTCACTGAACGCATTACGCACTTCGGCCCTCAACTAAATGTTTGTTCCATTTTCTTATGACTGCGTGCGGTTTTGGCGAACGTGTATTTGAGACAGAATTGCTAAATTACTCGACTCTCAACTTTTAAACTCAGGGGGGATGTTACTGGCGCGATATCTCGCATTTTTCAAGATAAACTCTACCCTTATCTACTTTAAACTATTCGAAATCTCGAGCCGGGAGTAGTCCCCGCACTGCGCGCTGAATTTATGGAAAGTAGAAAGGTTTTGCTATTTAAGGAAATCACTTTTCTGATTACTTTCAGATTAAAGTATAGATTGAAAAGATTGCGTTTCGGATCAGAGCAGTTATAAATATTAGAACGGATCGGAAATGCTAAATATAGAAAGGGGAGGGAAGAGAATGGGATGGGGAAGAGGGGGTGAGAAGCTAAACAAAAAGGGTAGGGAGAAGAACGGAATATACTGGTAATAAGAAAAGAAAAAAAAAGGGGAAAATCATCATGAGAGATATGGAAAGGTAATGAGATGGAGGTAGAAAAAAGACTGGAAGAGAGAGATGGAAATGAGAGAGAGTGAATGATAGAGGAAAGAGATGGGAAAAGAATGAGAGAGAGAGAGAAGGAAAGAATGATAGAGTGAAACAAAGGAAAGAAAGAAAAAAGAAAGGATCTCGACTGTCCGGTACTGAAAGCTCAAAGATAGTTTGGGATCATTCAAAAATAAATAAATAAAATAATAATAAATTAATTACAGATAAAATAAAATGAAAAATCCCGTAGTGGTGGAATGCAAGTCTAGTATCCAGGGAGCCCAAACCCAACAAGACCCTTCCTAAAAGTCTAAAAGCTACCAAAAATAAAAATGTATTTGTGGAGAGTGAAACCAGTGGGGGAAGAGAGAGAGAGAGAGAGAATGAAGAAGAGATAAAAGGTCACTTAACGTTGGCTTCATCAAACGTTAAGCGCTTTATTGGAGAATGAAAAGAACGCTTTCCATTGAGCGCCATTGATAATGGCCGAAAACAATGAAACGTTCTGTTTGACCATCCATCAAGAAAACAACAGCAGCAGCCTCCTTTTCCGAGCAGAGGTGTTGCTTAATCCCACCAACCCTTCTGGTTTACCGAAAATACACGAAACAGCGATTGTCATCCGTAGGGGAACGCTAAACTCCCGTGATTAACGATCGACGGCGCGACAAAAAAGAAATACGAATTGTTTATTAACTTTTTAGCTAATATTAGCGCTTTTTCCCCATCACCACGCCAAGCTTTTTTATCGTGTCCATGGTTTTATCTAACAAGAACACGAACGTGTAATGTATGTGCCGGGGGGAGCAGCAGAGGGGCCAGGAACGAAAAGATTTCTTAAATCATATCTCAGATATTGATTACCGGCAAAAACACGATTAGTTGTGCTTCGAGCCACCAGAAGGCGTCAGTGTAGCTCAAATTACCCACCGAGTATGGATGCGACTTAAAACTATTCCAGATAATAAATAATAGTCGTCTTTTTAGCCCAAACTTAGCCAGGGGTAATCCGATTCCCTCGAAGTTCATCTATAGTTGATCTCGCGAAGCTTTTTAGATAAATAACGACTGAAATGTTTCAGTTAAAATAACAAAAATTGTAAAAAGAAGAAACGTAAAGAACAGAATCCACTTTTTGTTTGTTGGAAATACAACGTTGATTCGGTGGCTGGAGAATATCCCCGGAAATGAGTGAAGGGCGGGGGTGGGGGGATAAAACAATCTCTTTCTTCGCTATCAACGAGGAAAGGAGATACGAAGATGCTTGCAAACCAGAGGATGTCATTTGAACAATGACTGGAACTTTAAAGAAACCTCATCTGTTATATAAAGGCCCGTTTCACTGAAACTCCGACTGGATCTGTTCATCTAAAAAGACCCGTTTCGCAGTTAAGGAGCACTAAAGAAAGACGGAGAAGAAACAAAAACTCATAGTTTTGGGTCCGAAGTCGATGACAGAAACTTGCGATAAGAGTTGTAGAGCCAAGAAATATCTGGCCCGTGTTGGAGAGATAAGTGGAACGCTGACATTTTTCAAAACTCCACATCATGTTGCCGCGCACTTGCTGGCCACTAATGTGACAACAGATAGTTGGAAGAAAAGAAGGGAACGCGGGTCAATTTCCATAGAATTCTTATTTGGTAAGAGTTAATTTAGGGATATCTCCACTTTTTTTTATAGAGCGTAAATGTTTCCGATCTGTATACCCTTCCTTCGAATCGTGTTTCTTAAATTAATTTAAATGGGATTATGAAGGTGGATTCATCATTCGAAGGTTTAATTTTCAATCAAATTGGTTTAGCATTATACATTATATTGCCAAAAGTAATCGAACACCTGTACGTTTCAAAGAAACTTTTATCGATACGATATTTAATACCATGTCGACCCACCTTTGACCTTAATTACTTTTGTATCCTCGTCGATAGACTCTGAATCAATTTTTGACAGCAGGAAGGCAGTGTTGATCAATTCAGCTATTCTTTGCAGGGGTTGGTCTGACCCAGAAACGACGTTCCAGCTCATCATAGGAGTTAACGTCTATACTCTGGGTAGGCTAGTCAAGCTATTGCACTCCATTGTCTTCAAAACAAGTCACTGCAGGCTGTGAACTATGACAGTGCTACCAAAGTGTAGAAACAGCGGAATTTTTCAGCATGTTACTGTACAGCGTGGCATTCGTTGTTCAACGAACGACGACCAGTGGTCCAGTCCCAAAACACGACGACCAGAGATTTTGTCAACACCTCCACCGAACTTCATAGGTGGGCGTAGGGGATACATATCCTGATAATTGATTGGTTGTACACCAGGCAAATGGACGCGTTGCATTGTGTGCTGTGATGCTTGTTTGTGTGCTGCAGCTCTTTAATAAAATCTGATACAGTGCAGCTCCTCGTGTATCGTTTTTGTACTAATATAGTTTCCTGTGTGTCCCTGAATTCCTGGTTGACAGTATCCGATGAAAGGTAACAGGAGCAGTTTTCTGAGCATCCTCCGTTCTCTTTGCGTCAGTTTCTATGGTCTGTCCCTAACATTTTTTGGCTATAGTATCACCATTCACCATTTGGCGATTAAGTCAGCCACCATTGATCTAGAGAGTTGCATATTTCTGCAATCGCACGAACAGATTGTTTGCTATTATGGCATCCTATGATGATCCCATTGGAGTCGCTAGTATCAACTCACCAACCCATCTACTGTATTTATTTGGGCTACCTATTTCTAGCGTGCATATAGTTTCTGTTATACCTGTTTCTAGATGGCAGGTATGGTCCAATTTCCACATATGTGTGAGGATACGTTTGGCAGTATAGTGAATATACAATGCATCCTTTCTACGAACTGCACGAATAGCATTTTGGGGTCTGTTTTAATATTCAAAAGTCCTCTTTATAGGCCCGGATGTTTTAACCGTTGCACATTTACGGGTTCAAGTTGGCGCATTACGGCCATAGACGCTGATGCGCCTATAATATTCCCAAACAAACAAACAAACAGTTTCAAGTGGCCTTGAATGTAATCAACTGGATTCATACGATTCTTGGGTCTTAAGACAATTCTTGACATCACCATTTGTGTATCTGTTACTAAGTAATGGATCTTTTATCTGATATAGTTTTTATTTGCCAGTGAAAACGTCATATGAAAATTAGACACAATCTTGTAATAATTACTAAGTGGAGAAAAAGAAGGATGAGGGCTGGATTGCATTTATTTTCTGATGTATGAAGGTGCTATTTATAGCTCCTTATAGCGAAGTTGTGCTTTTGCCACTAAACTATAAATTACCCATAGAAATATCCAATTCTGTCTCACATAATCCATTTTATTCTACCTGAAAGATAGCGAAATCTTTAAACCCTACTACATAGACGGAATATGTCTGTCTAGTAGGATTTTAGCTTCTTCAACAATGGTATATTATTGATATTTCAATACCATATTGGAGAATTGTTTCTGCGTTTTAGATGTGTTTTATTGCACCCCATTCAAGAATCAGAGTGGAATGACATTTTCGTGGTCTAATCTATTAACCATATTTAACATTTCGAGACGTCGGCCAAGGCTGAGCTTTGATGGATATAAAGATATCACAGAACACGTTAAAATAAAAATTTAAAATCAAAGTTCTACTGCATTATTGGCAGACCTAAAGAGATAAAGCAAGATATGGAGCTACTTAAAAATAAATGCACATTTATAGTTGGCTTTGAAAGAATAAGCAAAATAGCCTCTGGTGTCTTCTCTGATTGATTTAAAATTTAGATTAGTACACCGAAAATGTAAAATTACTCGAAATAACCGATGACAAATAAAGTAAGGTGACAGCTGTGATTATTAATTATTCCCCGAAATATCCAATTACATGATTTATTTATATATTTGGAGGAAGGCAACAGTACTTTATTTGTCTCTAGATTTGTAATGAATTAAATACTTAAATTAAATTAATTTAAATACATAAAAATTGCAATAATTATATTAATTAAATAATTATTGAATTAATACGTATTTGAAAATAAATGCGGGTTTATAGTTTGGTTCGTTTTGAAGTAATTAGAGTAACGACCTCTGGTAGCTGCTCTGATTAGGTTAAAAGTCAGATCAGTACACAGGATATCTACAAAGCACGCTTATACTGTAACACGATTTCTATTATTTCTAAGAAATTAAATACTTCTTGGCTAATTCTTTGTAAATTGATGTTTGTAATAAATTAAATAATTAAAGTAAATTAAGTTAAATAAATAAAAATTGCAATACTTATATTAATTAAATAATTATTTAATTAATAAATAATTTAAAATAAATGCAGTTTGGTTAGTTTTGAAGGAATTAGAGTAACGACCTCTGGTGGCTGCTCTGATTATATTAAAAGTCAGATCAGTACACAGGATATTTACAAATCACACTTATACTCTAACACGATTTCTGAAAGTTACCAGAAGAGGGCGTACTCCCTAGATATTCCTAAGAAATTAAATACTTCTCGGATAATTCTTTGTAAATAAAAAAAAAGTGATGTTTTTAACTTAGATCGAATTGGATCGACGTGAAACCAACGAAAATGATCCACCTGCGACTTCTAACAAAGAAGAGACATTCGTTGCAGTTTAAACTCGAAAAGGGAAACTTCTTTTTATCCCCCGTGAGGTTCTCCCATAGGAAAAGAAAGTGGCCGCTGCATACAAGTCTAGTGGCCCACCCTGTAACAAACAAACGTCTAGACAACCGTTTATTATTGACTAAACTGTCAGTAGTACTTTCTGTATTTCCGATAGAATCAGAGAGAGCGAAAAAAAAAAGAAAAAAGTACATCCGCACGACGAAGAGCTTCTGTAACAAAACCAGCCATTGACTATCTGTTTGGCTGGAGACATGTCAGATTTTGTGACCAAGTTTAGCCATTTGAACACTTTGAAAGAAAATGCACATGTTGCCATAACAACCATCTCACAGGATGTTTTGGGAGACCAACTAAATTAATCAATTTCTTTATTTCTACCCTTATTTGGTTTCTTTTTTTTTTTAATTCTTGTTTTTTCTTAGTGCACGTTGGCCTAAGAACACGCCATATCTCTTTCCTTCGTTCTTTCCCTTTTAAAAACAAAAGACATTAAAAAAAAGTTTGTGTGGGTATTTATCAGTCTTAAGTCAAAGCGACAAAGATGGGAATCGCTTTAAACCGATTCAAAAACACAGAAAAAAGAATATTAGGAATTTTGATTTTAATAACTTGTTTATGAATAATTCATACCTTTCGGTACTTTTTTTTTTTTTTTCTATCTTTCTTTCAAGCTTTGTTTACGATATCTGAAAGACATTATATTAAAGAATACCAACTTTTAGTAATGTAATTTTATCCTACAGAAAGGACACTGTAGCTTTTACAACAAAAAAAATTTCATATACATTCCGGTGATCTCGATGCATTAAGGTTAATTGGGTTACCTTTTCGAAAAAAAAAAAAGATTCCTGAATGATAATCAACTTTGAAAGAGTATTGGAGAGAATTTAATACCACAGAGAGCGTACTTTGCTGCCTCCCCTTTTGGGTTTCCCTGGCTACGATGACGTCTGTATGTATCCAAAGGATGTGAGGAATGGGGGAGTTGCCCAGAATCTAAGTGTCACGAGGTATGGAACCAAATAGGAACTTTTTCACGAGTAAAGTGAGATATCGTGTATGCTGTCGGCTTCCATTGTCGGCTGCAAGGCACTCAGAATGCACTTGAAGCCGTGGATGTAAATGCATAACGCTGTTTACTGCTGGATTTCCCACCGAGTGCCTTTAACCGCTATCGATACTTAACCAATATCGCATTCTCCACTGTAAACAAAGACGGTTTTATCAGCCGATGGTCGCAAATGAATAGGTCGTTAGAAGAGATACAGGAGTAATCAATAAACCGACATGTTTTTTTGTAATTCTCCAAAAAAGAGTGAGAAATCCTTCCCATCCAGTTATCGTTTAATAATATATACTTCTACTCTTTCCAAAGTAATAAAGAAATTCATCGACAACCAACTCTTAAAATTATCTTAAACCTTTCATCTGATCAATGATCACAAATATGAATTCCATCAGTGTTGATCAACTGGTAATACAGGGGCTTATATCGCTCATCTTTGGACAAATTCGATGAAAAGGTTTGAAGGACTTGGGCAGTTCCACTTGACAATTATAAGGCTTTTGATTGTGTTTGGCATTAGATGATTCGCGTCTCTTTAAGGAGGATTCATCTACGGATTCATCAAAGGATGAATCCGTATTAGATGATAATAAGATTTTATCGTATGATTTCCGATATAAAAGCGCATGTGTGTTGCCTACACCAGAATTATGTTACCAGACACCTCAAACCAGAGGAAGGATCCCTGGATCTAATGTTTGGTGTGACTTCCTCCATGCCCATATTCGTCCGGAAGCAGTAAACAGGGTGGTTCATTGAAGCATTTTTACAAGTTTCCACTTGTGAAATTGTGGAAACAGTGGAAACTTGTAAAATGCTTCAATGTAATATGATGTTTCTCTCAGACATTAGATGGTACACAAGTTTTAGTACATTTTAGAATTGTATTGTGCAGAAAGACACAAATAGTGAAGTTATCGACAACTCACAAAAGTATAAAAGCGGGGATTGACAAAGACAAATGTTACTCTACCACTCTTAAGACCCAAAATTTAGAGAACAACATAAACTTTTCATAATGCAAATAGCATGGTAGATCTTCCAAGATGTGATAGACCAACATAACCTTATAGCTAAAGCCCTAGTTTAGGTCCAGTACTGACGGCTGGTTTTTTTCGCACCTTGCCGGGTTTAGTCACCCTCGTCACCCCTTCATAAACACAATGTAATAACGCCTCATGGTGGCCTTAGTTGCCTCAGCAAAATTCAGAACAAACCAAATGAGGACAAAAGTTTGCTTGGCAGCTTTCGTATGTACATGACGAATCAGAAAGGGGTTCTGTGCGCTCCAGTCCTGCGCAGGATCGTCTTTTGGCGTTCTAGTGCCGGTTTTTCTGCATAAAGTTAAATAGCTTGGCTACTGCATCCTAGAAGAGGTAATATAACCGAGGAAGTGAAGGTGTGAGGGAACACCACCTTTCCCAACTGCAAACCCGTTTTCAAGTTGTCTGTTTGACAACTCTGTGTGATACGACAAAGTGGGCTGAAAATTGTATGCATCAATCGTCAAGGGAATGTTTATTCTCATATTTAAAGTATTTATCATAAGAAACTGTTCTCATGAGGAAGGCGATGATTTTTTTTTATTTCTTGACTCTCCAGAGAGTTTATTTTGGCTTGTTTACTACTGTACAGGTTTTTTTTTTTATATTCGGCTTCTAAAGGGTATTCAAATATAGGATAGGCAGGTATGCTTCAAATTCTGGCCGCATAATTAAGTAGAATTACTTTTATTCTGAGCTAGAGTGGGAGGTTCATTGGCCTCTGTACAGGGTGATGCAGAACTGTATGTCATAAATTCTTCAGTGGGTTCCTGTCAACAAAACAAAGCGAAAATACTCTTACAGTTTAGAAAAATAGCGCAATTATTAGGAAAAACAGTATTAAAAAATTTCCACGTCACTTCCGGTATGATTTCGGACGCAAAACACTCAACACACAATTGACGTCAGTTCAGGAAACAAATCTGATGAAAGAAGAGTGAAATACCTGCTGATTTACAGGATACCCTTACAATATAGTCCGAGCGATAAATTGCCTTGCCGTGTTCTGTGATTGGTCACACCACAACGCAGTTTTCCAACGTTCCAAGGAACGATTACAGTGAGTTGTACAGCAGGGGAGTCGAGACTGTTCGTTTGGTCTGTGTGCTGCAGCTCTTTCATAAAATCTGATGCTCTGATCTCCTCACGTATCGTCCTCGTACTAATATCCACTCCTGTGGCCTTCCTGAAATATCTACGGACTGAGATATTCCTCATCTTCCCATTCGTGGTGATAATCCCTATAATGGGTGGTGCCTATTAAAGCCCCTTAGGCAAAAAAGGTTGTGGTGACTGTTGCAAGATCGTCCTCATCCATATGATTGTAAGATTGACTCCATGATGAGGGTGTTCGATGTGAGTTCGGAGAGGAATGAATTTGGATGGAATTTTTGCCAGCATGGGACCAAAGAAACCTCCGTGTGGCAGAGATCAGCGTCTGTGGGTTTTCGATACACTGTGTACTTCTGATTTTGAGTATAGTACGTGGTTTTAAATTCGTCTCGCGTATTCCAATAACCGTAATAGCTCCTTCTCCTCTGATATGAGTAGAAGGCACTCCTCTTTTCTATTAGGTCTTCTGACTAAAGGCGTTTAACCATTTTGAGAGATTTTGTTACGTTTTTCTGCAGTTGAATGTAGAAGGCCTGCTTACTGGCTGATCTGGATTACCAAGAATCCTAGATGAGCTAAGCTACGTCTTTTGTTTTAAACATTTTACAGAGGGAAGTGTCCTGTTTCTTGCTGTACACATCCGAATGTTTTGAGATTATTGGCCCTGAAGGAAATTACGTGTCTTGCTTCTTCGTACAGTTCGTAAAGCTGTCAGTCAAGTGGTTGGTTGATTTTGTGCCAAAACAACTGAGGACATGAGCTGTCATAAAAAAAAGTTTTAAAATTAAGTGGATAACCTGATCGGTAACTGGGTGTATTGATGATCGTTATGTTCGAACCAAAGAAGGAATGGGCTCTCCTGGAGCTCATCTTAATGAGCGCTTGGATAATTTTTCTTAGCTTGCACAGTTAAAAATATGAAATCATTTTATCTAACCACAATTTCTGTTTTTATCTAGGATTTGATTCTTTTACTGTGGCAATTGGACGATAATGTCCACCGGAAAGTTAACAAGACATTGCGAACTTATCGAATTGCGATCGAGGTTACATTTAAACTTCAAAGGTTTTTTATTTTTTCATCCTGAGGCGTTATCTGAAAGATAAAGTGTATTGTCATAAACCAAGGACTGAACTAAAATAATAATTACTAAGGAGTTTCTTAATTAATCTTTGAATTATTTTTAAATCTTTTAAAGAATATATGGTAAAAAGACAAAGTTCGTGTATCAGGTGGTACTTATCTGGCTCTTTCACTCGATATTGCCCGCGGCCAAATCCTTCAAAGTTCTTAATTAAATTCAGGACTATCTTTCAGAAAATATATCGCCGTCAAGTTTGACATCTTTCATTTTTTTTTACTTCCTTTTGAATATTTAAGAAGTGGGGAGAAGGTGGATAGCGTCCACGACAACAGAGTGTCATCCACTAGGGTTTAAATGTCTTGTTTCTCATGCGATATTCATAAATTCTTACTTATTTCATAACCAGCGTGCGCTGGAAGCCATTCTACTTTGAGGATAGCTGTAAAGTATTCATTAGCTATTAAGACGTGACAGGTACGTAAGAAAGCCGAAGGAGAGGAAAAAAAGAATTTAAGTATTATCAATTCTTACGTATAAAAAATATTCTTAACTAAATTCTGGTGCCCTGTTCGACAGGCATGTTAAGGAATAGTGAATCGGTTTATTCACTTTGCTAGTAAATGACTTACGATATCTCGGGTAAAATTAATGGATTTTGAGAGTGTGAGAACCTCGCCGAAAAAGAGGAAGACTATTACAAAGTCGAGCGAATTATTGAACCTTTGCCGGTAATGTTAGGCATCTACACGATATTTCAACATCCATCTACGTCACTGATTATTTAAATAAATTTTCCCAGCGGCTGCCCTGAATGTCTCTGTTTGGTTATTATAGCGGGAGGATTAAAAGTGTGGTGGTTGGAGCGCGTGGTAGCAGTTTCTTTTAGTGGTGGAGCTTTATTTTAAATGAGAAACGGACCAATAGAGGATTGGGTGGAGGAAAAAGGTGGCTAATAACACCTTGCAATCTAAAAATACTCAGGGAACTCCGAGGAAGCTCATTGCTTGAAATAACAAGGTAATGTGCAAAAAGTCTTTTGAGAGAAAGCAAGTTTGTAGTAACCAAACTGTCAGGGTATTAAATCGTTGAAAAATGGTGTTGTTTTGGAATTTTTTAATAAAGAAATAACGCTGTATTAAAGTGTGTACGAAGCGTATGATATTGTTGAAGGTATATCAGGCTTAATGTCGAAGTTTGCAGATGATACAAATGTTGGCAGGGTGGTTAAGAACAGTCATCGGGGTAAGCTACTGCAACGAGATCTAGGAAAATTGGGTCGATGGGCTGAGAAGTGGCAATTGAAATTTGACAAATGCAAGGTAGTGGAGAATGTAAAAGACTTGGGGTAATTGGGCAGTCAGACACGCTGCCAGGACAGCTCATACTTTGCTAGCAGGGATAAGGAGGTGATTATCCCTTTGTATAAGGCCATGGTTAGGCCGCATCTTGAGTACTGCATACGGGTCTAGAGGCCTCATTTTAGGAAAGATATAGTGCTGCTGTAACGGGTACAGAGAAGGGCAACCAGACTGGTGAAGGGGGGAAAAGTGTGCTCTTACCTAGAAAGGGTTCAGTTCTCCAAATTGCAATGTCTCCAAAAAAGGCACTTGCGGTGAGATGTGATTGAGGTGTTTAAAGCTTTGAATGGATTAAGTAAGCTGAATGTTAATGGCATTTTCCACTTTCTGAGACTACACACATGAGGGGGCATAAATTCAAGTTGATGAAGGATGATTGCAGGATGGACGAGCAGAAGTTTTTCTTTAACCAGCAGGTGGTTGATGGTTGGAACAGGCTTCCATCTGTTGCTGTGGAAGTGGGTGGGTTAAATAAATTCAAGGGAGAACTAGACAAATTCTTTGGGGGGGGTACGGATGGGTGAACTGTGTAGGAGTTTTTGGCTGATGCTGTATAAACTTGCTTCCTTGCATCGTTTGCCATTGCTACTGCTAAATTTATAACCATGAAAAATCTACTTGACATTCTGTGAAATGGTTTGGAAGAATGCATTGGGACTCAGTTATATTAATTTTGTAAAGAAATTTGTCTTTTTTTTCGGGATCCATAATCATGCAGTCATGGCTACCAAACACTGCGAGATCAGTCCTACATAAGTCAGACGTTTGATATTCTTACCCATCCTCTCCTGTCAGTCAAGCAGTTCAGGAGTTTAAACATCCCAGCACCTGCGTAATTGTAGGTCCATCGCAATCGGGCAAGGCAGCCCTAGTGAGAAAGATGATTGGATTTAATATTTACGGGAAGAAGCTTAAGATAATCAAATGGTACCATTAGACGTACCAACCCTGGTTTCTAGAAGAAAAAGATGTTATATTTGAACACTGTTTGCCCAATACGTTCCATGGAGTAGACTTGATAGTTATTGATGATTTAATGAATTCTTTAATAGAAAATTTGCCGATTTATTTACTGTTGATTCACATTTAAATATTAGCGTAATTCTGATTATGCAAAATCTTTCTTCATAACAAGGACGTGACATAAGCTTAAACACTCATTATGTTTTGTTATTTAAAGCTAATAGAGATCGTAGAGAACTGTATATGTTTAGGTCGTCAGGCTTTTCCTTATCTATGCCACGTTTAATGGATGCCTATAGAAAAGCAAAGAGCCATCACTATGGTTATTTGCTCATAGACTGTCATCCGGAGACAGATGAGAAGTTGCGGTTGAGAGGTTCCTGTTTTCCAGATAATCAGGGTATATATATCTACCGAAGTGCTGAAAAATATAAAGAAAAATTATCATTTACTAGCGTTATTGAGTAAATCAACACCATATCAGAGAAGAGCTGTGTTAATGACCGAGTTGGCAAGGTCTCACTGTCGAAGAAGGTTCTTGTCAGTCAAAGGGGTGGTTTTTTACCTCTGATTACATCAGCAGCGTTGAGCCCTCTTGGCGGTATCGTTGGGAAGGCAATTAGAACAAAGTACTGTACCAGATGATGTGAAAGCAAAACCTTTAAGCCAGTTGATTACAAGATATCAAAAAATAATCCACGCCCCCAAAGGAGTTCATACCTGAATCTGTTGTGCCGCCTGCTGATCAAAACCATCTGAGCGTGAAGAATTTCTGCAATTGGTTTTTGTTAACTGTGTCCCCATGGCTATAGGAAGGATCTTCCACTTATTATGACTCATTTGAAAAAAGGCAAATTATAAATGGAACGAAAAAGGCTATGAAGCAGATTTGTTTTCATTTTTAATGAGAAATCGGAAACGTTAATTTTATAAGAAAATTAGATTTTTTCCTGAAATTAAACATCAAACAGCACTCCAACGTAGTAATATTAAAGCCAGTGTTATAAGGAGACTTAATAAAACCTTAAAAAATAAAATGATTAGAGTATTTACTCGCAAGATGTCGTAGAACTACACTGATGTTTTCAAAAATCTTGTTCAAAGTTATAACCAAATTACGTATTCAGAGAGCCATTGGAATGATCAAGTATGTATATCAAAAGTGAAGCGAGTATTTCAACAAGGCCATTTACCAGGCTGGAATGAGGAGATATTTTTAATACGCGCGCGGTTTCTTTCAGATCCTCAAACGTATATAATATGCGACATCGAAAGGTGAAGTTTTAGAAGGAAGGTTTTGTGCAGAAGAGTTAACAGAAGGTGCACAAATCTGAAAAGTTATGGTGTATTGAAAAAATACTGAAAACAAGAGGTCAAGGATGGAAAAAAGAATATTTCCTGAAGTGGAGCGGTTTTGATTCTTGGTTTAACGTGGATGAAATAAAATCATAATTTTATGTAACATTACCAAGTTGTTGTTGTAGGGTTTTATGAGCATCAGTGTCTAAGCTCATATTGCTCTGTGTATGTTGTCTGTAAATTGCGTCTGTTCTGAGGTTGGTTTGCTGGACTAAAAACCCTAGAGACCGACTAACTCAGCCACGATCCATGAGACCGACTAACTCAGCCACGTTGTGAAAAAGGCCCTTTAAAATTCCTCACGTCATCGACGGGACTCGAACTCGGGTCTTTTCAACCCCACACCGGGTGGAAAAGACCCGATTTGTTCTTTCAAAATTCAACCCTCATTCTAGAAGTCCTAGATGTCGCCCCCATGCCTTTTCTTTACCGATCTATAAAAGCAGTTTCTTAAGTGCGATACAAAATTAGAAGAACCCAATATTTGATTTGATTTTGATTTTATTGGCGCATTAGCTACTAAGGCTATAATGCGCCAGAAGAACCCACAGAAAGTACACAATTTCATATTGTACAAAGAGAAGTGCACAGTGCGTATAGAAAACCTAGTGACATTGCTCGGATCAGCACTCATGCAACCACATTTGCTTCCCACGACCAATAACAAACAGTACACTCACAGATGTGGCCAGGACATTACATCAGAATCTGGCGAGGAAATACCAGTTGATCAAAGAAAGTGTACCGTATTACAAGTAGGAACCTCAGGCCGTACTACAAACCCCTACTTACAGACTATACTGGGACCGTGCCATAATAACGGACAAGACCCAGCACAACAGGAAGGACGTAACCCATATCGACAAGCAGGAAATGGTGCCAAAACGTCTCCATAAGAATCCATCAGCAACAGGCCTCCCAGATGAGGAACTCCAGAAAGCCGCGATCCTCAACAGCTGTAGGATAGTCAGGGTTCTCCAACCAATAATAGTAACCAGACATAACAACCACCCCATGCACCTGGACCCGTCTCAGAATGGGGAAAAAACCCATAAGGAGAAGGAGATAATAATTGTCATATTAGGGTTACCCGAGAATAACATTGTCCACCCACTTTTCCATCCGGTGTGGTGAGGATGGTGATTGCGACCATTGCGCTACCACGACTGATATATTATTAACAGAGGGGTGCCGAAGGGGTTTATTCTTTTCACTGTTTCCGCTGCTCTCTGAGAATCAGAATATCCCCTAGTATGCAGAAAACTGTTCAGGTATTCGGAAGAACAAGGCGCAGTTAGTCTCATTTCGCAAGATTCTCAGCTACAAATTACTACTCTTTCATCGGATTGGCCCCAATTAAATGCTTCGGAAACAACGCAGATTATTTTCACCAACAAATAAGATTTCTGTAAAGGGAACAGTAATTGAGAAGGTCAAGAGTCACGGTGATCTTGGCGTCATTTCGGATTAATATCGCGCTTCAAAACCACTCCAAGACGTCTAAGAAGAAAACTCTTTGAAAACACAAAGAATCTGCGATAGAATTCTGGAGCATTGCCGAACTAAAATCCACTCTGATAACAGAAATACGTCATTAAATAAATAAATACAAAAAAAATCCGATAAATAAACCTTAAGAATATTAATTTTAAGTTCAATCCTATTTAGAAACGAAGATTAAAAATGTTTGAGGCGGTTAAATGTCTAACTACGCCTGCGCCAGATACATCGACTCATAATAATGGAGGAGAGGAAAAAAATATATAAATAAAGAAAAAAAAGTTATTCTTTTGTCTTACTTTCCGATGACGATATCCCATAATTTGTACCGGGGATGTACCGAACGAAATCTATTCCCCACTTCGCGTGGCATGTAATCACCAGCTATCGGACGCAGCTTCTTTTCCACGAGGAACCGAAGGAGAAAAAGCCAAATCATTGCGCGTGGGGGTTTCTGTCGAGTTGCGGATATCGCTGTTGAGTGATATCGCCTTAACACGCGTCTTAAGACGTAAGAGGAATGATAGATAACTCATCGTCCTCGATGAGCGATCTCGCGGGGATAAGAAGACACCTGTGCAGAAGCCGATGCAAATCTATTTTGTTTTTCCCTTTCTTTTCTCCATCCCTAAAGACTCGCAACTTCTCTAAGATGGTCGCATCCTCAATTGAAGAAACGTGCAGCTGCGCAATTTAAAATAATTACTGTCAATCTTCGTGCGGATGCAAACCGATCGTGAGGCGCGTGTTTGGCACCGATCACCTCTGTGAGTGCGCAAAAAGATGCTGCGGATATTCTTATCGGAGGACATTAGATCGAATGAAAAGGGAGTGTCGTAATCCGACGGGAATCCAGCGGGGAAATTGCATCTCGCGTCCAAATCCACAGTTTGCTCACCCCCTACGAAATACTAACCAGAAACACGAATTCCAACAGACGCTGAAAATGGCCTTTGCGCGAATAACACGCAAGCTCCGTTATTGGTGGAGGCTACGTGACGTCATAGAGAATGTACAGCACGCGCATAAATTTAAATCTGTTATTATGGTCGGTGAATGACACTTGCCACGATCTATGCCAAAATAATAGATTTACTCTACACTAAGAACAATATGACGAGAACTGACGTTTCGGACAAGTTCTACAATCCTTCTTCAGGCAAAATATTTTATTCTGAGACGACACGAGCCTTAAGGCCGGCGTAGCTTAGCGGTCTAAGTTAGGGGTTCAGTACCCCATGTGTTTGAGCAGACCGTGAATCTATCCCACTTGAGTGATAAATACGGTGATGTTCATCTAACCTCTCTATCTTGTAAAATCAAATTTTGATTTTCTGTAATTAATAGAAGTGAAAAGTAAAAAACTAACTTACTTGTTGCCAATTAATAATTACCACATTTCTATTGGTCCGATTTTAATAAAAATTGGAAAGACTGAACAAATGGTTCTAACAGAGCGAAATATAAAATTTTATGAAAATCCTTCAACTGGGAATCGAATTATTACGTGCGGACGGACGGACGTGCACGTTGAAGACAATAAACGCACTACACTAATGCGCCTAAAAAGAGAAAACGATCTTAAGGTCTAATAATAACAATAACTGTAATAATTGTTAAACAATAATTGTTACCTGGTTGGAGCAGAAGACACTAAACACAGGACAGTGCATCATGGAGAGGGATTACTCTCTAGAAGAACGCTTTTTTTCATATCATTTTAAATTTACATCATTTGGAGGCCGATTCCATGTTTTAGAAAATCCCTACATCGAAATAAACTGCATCATTACAAAGCATTACAACTGTAAGAGAGATTTTACGTTGGAAAGTACGAAGAAAATAAATATTTGATATATATAGTTCTAGGTTAGTTTTCTCTTCGAAGCAGCAGACTAGGATTAAATTTCGAATCACATTTTGCCATTGCAGTTTAATCGCTCGATATTAAGCTCGAATAAATCCGGTTGCCTTTCAAAAAGTCAGCAGAACCTTCCATCGTCTGTTAGAGTCTGGTGTCGGCTGCGTATCGAAGCGTAATAGAGCCAAAGAAGGGAATAATCGGGGGGACCTTGTTCGGCAGAAGCAGGTAGTAAGAGCATTATGATCTTAGATTAGAAGGGATAATGGAAGTCGTTAGATGCAGTCACTATCGCTGCTTCAATGCTAATTTGCCGCGAGATATAAAGGCCCAGGGTAGTCTCCAGTGCACCGAAGAGGTTATTAGCATTAACATACGTCTGCCCTTCCCGGATGTTTCATTCTCTTCAAGCCAGAAAATTTCGCCAAAATTTATAATAGTTATTTAGTGAATCTACTTCAGCATCCAAGTCATGTGACTTCCCAAATGAACGCGAGACAAGAGGAATGGTAATTATTAGTCGTTTGGAAGTTAACTTCTCAAAGTATTATCTTCCTGCTTCTCAGAATGGGCTACAGAGGGCGTCATTGTTCTAATGGCGATGTACCAGCTGTAGGATTGCTTGTTTTCAAGATTCAATTATTAATTTCGGTTTCTATTTAAATTTTTTTTTAAAGTTGTAATTTTGATTCTTGCGTTTTAATTGTTAATTGCTTCTGATAGTAACAATTGTTAGTTTCGTCTGCAGGCCTTTAACTGCTCGTTTCACTAGCGGATTTCAATTATTAGTTCGTCTGCTAGATTTTAACTGCTCATTTCGCTTGCGGATTTCGATTATTAGTTCGTCTGCTAGATTTTTAACTGCTCATTTTATTTTCAGATTTCAATTATCAGTTCGTCTGCTAGATTTTTACTGTTAATTTCATTTGAAATGAACAGTAAATAGTCAGTTATTAATTCGTCTAGATTTGAACTGCTATTTGAAATTATGGGATGCTAGTTTTGGTTTTCTTTTAAAGAAACGTTTCTTATTAAATTAAATACAGTAGTTACAGGTAACAGAAATTTTAAAATGAAATGGGGAAACAGTACATAACCCTGCGTAACCCTCGCCAGTTTCGTTGTTATTACATCTAAGATTATGCAACTCTCTTGGTAGAATGATGACGACACCCTGTCTCCAGTCAGTCAGCAAGCTGAAGTTCCAACAAACGTTCATCCCCCCTTACAGGAGGTCGATACAGGCGTCCCGTAATACATATCGTTGGCGTCTCGTTTGGGTGAGACGGAGATGACTCGAAATATTGACTGCTACAAGCTCTACCACGTCAGCCACATGGAGGCGAGAAAAGGAAGGCGACTTGGAAGGAGAGGAGAAGGAGGAGGAGGAGAAGAACGGGGGGGGGAGAAAAACTAAGGTGGAAGACGGGCCTCAGGCTTGGCCTTCCTTATTGTTGTGACAGTCGCTAGGGCAACGCATCGTTTCTGTATAGACAGAGACATTCGTCCTTCATCCTGCCTTTTTTCTTCATGCTCTGTCAACATCACTTTCCTCTGGGATGTAATACCTATCTGGGAATGTCAGTATGCACGTATCTACAACATATTCTTAATATGTGACGCGAACAAGGCTTGGTGGCATTTCAGGAAGCAAGGAAACGGAGGTTTGGCAAATATCGAACAGATCGACCTCTGAGATTGGAAAAAGATATTTCTCAAGGAGAATTTTCTCGGAGAAGGCAGGAATTTCTTTATAAATCCTCAAATTCTTTCAATCTTAATAGGAGAATGTGCTATTTCCGGTGTGTTACCTTAAATTTCTGCTGCATTGGACTGTTACCCATAAACTTAGAGGACATAAAGGATATTGGACTTGTATACGTCGACTACCTTAGGGTAACGACCCCTTTGGGACCTAAAGGAGTCTCCAGTCAGTGACCAGTTATGTTGCAATTAAATACTAATCATGAAAAATTTTAAATTATATTTATATTTAAAAAAAGTGTTTTAATAAATTAGTAATTAAGTACTAAATCTTAAAAAAATATATATATCTGAAAGAAAAGAAAATTTTGGTTTTATTTCTCAATTTGTTTTATAAATTTATTTAATAAAATGCTATAACTGTTTTTATATGGTCAGTAGACAATTAGAAACGTAAATAGTAAAGGAAATGTAACTCAGTGACGTCATGGAACATGGTGAGTAGTGATTGGCTGGTGAGTGACTCGATTCCGGTGACTGAGTCTGTAACTAAACGACTGACTCCAGTTACTTTCTGTTTGAAAGATTTTGAACTATTCGTGGGAATCAAATGAACGATTTGAAATTTAAAATAAATAAAATTTGATAATTACGTTTAAAATTTTTATTAAAATTAAAATTAAATTTAAAATAAATAGTTCATTAATTTAAAATAAATTAATGAAGTAATTTAAAATAAATAATTCAAAATAAAATATATACTAAGCGCTTGTCACGTGTTGAGACTATGCTGCGATTGGTTTCTTAGGGCAGTGATGTCATGCTTCATCTAATGCAGTGATTTCAAACCGATTGCATCTCGACTTTTCAACAATTTTATTTTTTTAAATTTATTCTATTTTATTTATTGCCATTAATTTTATTAAATTTATTTACTAAGTTATTAATTTTATTTATTAATTTATCTTAATGTGTACATAGAAAGAACAGAATATCTTTCCATTTATATGGGGTTTTTTTTTTCTTTTGCTGAAGAGCTGATTTTAAACTGCTGTGGACGATTATAAATTATAGGAAGAATCCTACAATAATAAAAACTAATCCGTAATCAAGTTAGTAATCAGTTAAACATACTAAGGCAGATTATGAGTAGTCTTTGGCTAAGAATGCCAGATACTTCTTTAGAATACCACTAGAAGAAAAGGGATAGATCATATTGGTTCGCTGGATACGAATAACATAACTATTGATAATCGCTGTACAGGTTCCGACAAACTGAATAAATATTTGCATCTACCAACACAGATAAATTAGGCAGAAGTGGCAATTGAGGTTCAACATTAACAAATGCAAAGTACTGCGTATGGTTAAGTAGTGGTAATCGCAGATTAACATATCAATTTGGTGGTGCCATGCTTAAGGTAGTGGCGAATGAAAAAGACCAAGGGGCGATTATACTGTCTAGCGTGAAGTTCTCTGAGCCGTGCTGCCAGGACAGCTCATTGGGGTTGGTCAATGATATACAAGAATTTTTGCCAGTAGGGATAAGAAGATGACTATCCTATAAGGCAATGTTGGGTCCATCTTGAGTACTGCGTGCAGGTCTGAAGACTTCATTATAGGATGTGAATCTGCTGGAACGGGTGTAGAGAAGAGAATGAGATTGGTGAGCGGAACAAATGGATGCTCTTACTAAGAAAGGCTTCAATTCTGCAAATTGTGGCTCTTAGAAACTTGGCACCTGCGAGGAGACTTGCTTGAAGTGTTTAAGGCTTTAAATATATCGAGTAAGCTAAATTCTGTTGGCATCCTTACTCTTTCTCCTACAATACACCTAAAGAAACATATAAAGAGGATGGTTGAGGACAGATGTGCGAAAAACCTTTCCGAGGTTTTCTCGTACGACTGTGTCTCGGATGAATCGGACTTTGTTCAATAACCAAATATCATCCACCCAACGGCGATCATGTGGTCGGAAACCGTTCATTGTTGTGACAGGCCCGTGGAAGATGGCAAGACTTGTGCACGGTAGCAGAAAGCAGCCAATCAAATGGCAACCCAATACAACTGGCTTCATCGTTGTACCTTGTCAGGGATGAGGAATCACAACCGACGACCGAACGGGTTCCGTTTCTCTCAGCAAAAAAAACCAAAATGTACGGTTACAGTGGGCTAGTGAACGCTGACACTGGACAGTGGAGGATTAGAAAAACTTTGCCGGTCTCAGGAATCCTGATTCCAGATTTTTTTCGCACATAATGGGAGGACCAGAATATGGCCAAAACAGCATGAGTCCACGGAGCTATTTGGTGTAATGGTGTAGGGAGAATTTTTCTGATGAACATTAGTTCCCTTAATACCAGTGGAGCACCAATTGGATACTAGAAGGTATCTGAAAATTCTTTGCGACCAGGTGCTTCACTTCCTGGCTGCACTGTAGCCATCTACGAATGGATTCTTCCAACAGAGTAATGTGCGATGTTGCAAGGACATAATTGTACAGAACTGGTTCCAGGAACACGTCAGTGAATTCAGCCTACTGCGGTGGCCTCCCACTCACCAGATTTCAGTTCAATTGAGAATCCGTAGAATGAAGTGGAACGAGCTCTTCGGAGTGGAGATCCGCAACTAACCAATTTGCAACAACTGTGGGAGACAGTTCCATGAACATGGCCCAGCATACCTGTGACTCGCTTTCTACACCTCCTTATTCCATGCCATTCCAAGAGAAATCCAGCTACTCTGCGAGCTATAGGGAACCTACTTGCTATTAAGTGTACCTAATAAAGTGTCAATCAGAATATAATTATATATACTAGCTTTCTCTTCTACTGAATGAAATTAGCCATACGGCCTATTTGATCTTAAGTTGCTGATGCGCCTAAACCCTACAACAACAACAATTACCGCGTCCTAGTTGCTTCTCGCTCGTAAGATTTCTTTCTATTAGTAAGGTCATATCATTTTAAGATTGTGCATGTTATTGCTAATAGTTCATCCGAAGCTTTCTGACTACTTATTCATTACGGCGTTTACAGCATGTGCTCTCTTTCTCTCTCTCTTATGGCATCTCCTGGCTGCAATTGATCCTTTACACTAAGTGGCAGATCAATGTTTGGATATAACCTTTTCTGTCAGGAAAGAGAACTTCAGCCATTACAGCTGTGTGGTTCCCATGGGAATTAATCAAACTAGAAACGTTTCCTTTCAAATCTAAATCCCGAGTACTGAATATCTCCAAGTAAGTGGCCTCCATACGAGTATAGAATTTTAAGAAGTAGCCTATAAAGCCTTCAAACATTGCTGTAAGAGTTGTTGGATGAAATTGGTGCGAAGTTCCTCTTTCTTTTTTTCTAAGTGGAGAACAAACTGTTCCGTTTTCTAAATAAGAAAAAGAAAATAAACAATAATAAATGTAATTAAATTAAGAACGTCCTAATAACTATTAGTGTTTGTACTTATATCATTCTTTGCGGAACTCCGTTCTTTGAAATGATATAGAATCGATTTTAATTTTAAGATAATTATAATATTTAAATAACTTAAATTAATTAATGGGTATTTTGAGCCTGCTTCCTATAGAATGGTGGTGTTTCCAGATGATAATATGCTGCTTTTATACTTGTCAGAGGTACGCACCCTTGCCAGAAAAGTATAGCGATGAATGTCACGAGATCTGTCTAATGAGCACCTTCATTGTAATGAGAAATCGCTCTATATTTATAAGTTGAGGCATCTGCTAAATATCTGCTTCCAGAGCTGTAGTCCACTTTTATGGTGAGAGCCTCGATTTCAATTTCGTCCATTTTAGTAACAAGAGCTCATTTGCCAAAGCTGGATTTTTTTTTTTTTTTGTCGCAGGGGCTGCAGATGTCCATATTTCAGCCTCATATAATAGCGGTGGGTAAAATATTTTCATGTATACTTCTTTAGCTGTAATGAACCTAAGGAATAATTGCGTTGTTAAGAGTTGGCAAAATCACAGATGGGGCAGGCCTTCGTGAGAAGATCATCAAAACAGATTTGGATGTGTTGATTTGCAGCCTGAACATCTCTAGATTATTCAATATTCCAATAACTGGTTCAGTGGACTGAGTGATGGTAGTTAGAATTTTAAGATTGTTGGCACAGCCCAGAATATGTTGGCTGGGTTAGCGGATTAATGGTGCTATTGTCGTTATTGCAGTAAACAGCAAACCCGATACAACTCCACCGTGGAGGACTCTTGTAGTCACTTCTTTCTTCCATATTTCACCTGGGGTTTACAGTTGGATTATCCGATTCTGAAGGAGAAATATTATGAGGTTCACGTGGAAATAACGTTCATCTTTGTTTTATATTAAAAACTGTATTTTGTGAGTAGAGAAAAGAAAAACATATCGTGCCTTCTCAAGAAAAATGACAAGTCAAAATTTTGAGTTTTTCAGTTTAGTGGTTTAAAGGTAACAGAAAGTTGTATTCTTTTGCCTAGAAGAATGTCATAAGTCAAACTATAAAAAAATTGGTAAATATTTAAAAATTTCTTTCGTTGCTATTATAACGAATTAAAGTTTAAAATACTGTATTTTAAATATTAAAATACTGTATTATTTACTTGATTTCGATATTAAGTTCGTTTCTAAATTATTCAATTACACTGCTTTAAAACACCTAAAATATTGACACTCTGTACTGACAATAATTTAACCTTCAATTCAATTAAACGGTAAATTATATTTTAAATTTCAATTTTAAAATTAGTTATGTAGCTATCTTCGAACAAATAGACCTTAATTGCCCTTAATGCCATACCGCTCCAATCTGTACAGTAGTCTTCCATGTGCAAAAGTATCAAAAACTTTCCTGAAATCCAAGTATATGATATCAAAGTTATTCCCTGCATCCAGTTCTTTTGTGACTGCATCATAGTATCCAATCAAATTGGTCAGACAAGACTTCCCCTTAACAAACCCAAACAGAAGTTAAACTAACAGGTCTATAATTATTTGCGTCACTCTTTGATCTTTTTTGCGTCACACTTTGTAAATTGGGGATACATCTGCAGTCCACGTGGAGCACCCCTGAATCTAAGGATGCTCTCATAATTAAGGCTAAGGGTTTTCTTACTTCCCTCGCTGCCTCCTTCAATATAACTGGATAGATCCTGTCCACCCCAGGTGCCTTCCTTATGTTTAACTTCAACAATTTCTCCTCTACTTTTCTCTCCGTTATTACAAAATCATTTAGCTTCCTGTTAGAGTTTAGTAAACTTCTGTCCTTGCCTTTCTGATCGATTCCTCATGTGTGAATGTTGATGTAAAATACTCATTAAGATTATCAGCTATCTGAGCAGGATAATCAACAGTCAAACCAGCAACATCAAGTGGACCAGTCTAATTCATCCCTTTACTTCTAGAGTTTAAGTAAAGAATTTTTTTTTTTTTTTTTTTTTTTGCCTCCTTTGCCAAGGATTTCTCATAATCTGCCTTCGCTGCCTAACCTCCTTTATGACTTGACTACAGACTAGCTTATATCTGCCATAGGCTTCTGTGTCACCTGATAATTATATGCATCCCATGCATTTTTAATCTCTGCCACGAGCCTCATTAATTCATCTGACATCCATTTAGACCTTGAATAGTATTTCTTAGTTGGAATGAAAAGCCTAGGAGCCTCCAAGATTAAGTCGTCGAAGGCTTCCCATTTAGAATTAACCGTTGGTAACGTCATGAGTTGATCCCACTGTATGGAATTTAAAAACTCCTCGAGACCACTGTGTCACCCTTACGAAAACAAAAATCCTTCCCTTTACCCTTGATGGCAGCTAGATCTTTAAGTAAATCCCACATCAGTACACTGTGATCACTGCCACCTAGTGGTTCCTTTATCTGCAAATTCTTAATACACGAATGATCACTGCTGATAATCAGATCAAGAGTGTTAGCCTCTCTGGTTGCCTCTCGAACATGTTGCTGTAGAAAACAGTCATCCAATAAATCCACAGAAGTCTTGCTAGTGTGAGTGACCAACCCACAAGTTCCAGTCGATATCTGGGAAGTTAAAATCTCCCATTACAAGACATTCTGATTGCTCATTATACTCATCAGATTCATTAGGCCTATAACATACTCCTACCCTCATTTTCCCTTTTCCAGTGTGTATGTTATACTACACTGACTCAACATTGCATTGTCCACCCGTTTCAACTGGATGCTCTTCCTTATATTTTATGTGTTTCTTAAAGTTATTTAGAGAGAATATCATAAATTCAGATTTTTCTGGTTTTTTTTTTTTTTTTTTTTTGTACTCCCCAAATTCCAGTTCTGCATTCCTTATATCTGTGTGACACCACGTCTCTGATATCCCAACAATATCTGCCTTTGATGCCTTGATCAGCACTTCAAATTCATCAAATTTATTTACTATATTCCTAGCACTGGTGTACACGCAAGAATACATGCACCTGTTCTTACTCTTAGTTACCCTAACACAGCCCATGTATTTACTTGTTCCACTATGACTCCCAACAGCTCTTAAAGTCCACAGCAACTTGCACTCTAGGCTGCTGCTCATTCCAATAGAAGCAGTGCAAGAATCATTTTTGCCTCTGCCTGCGGCTACTATTTAAATAAAAATAAATAAATAAATAAAACACGAGATAAAAGTAATTAAAATAGTCAGAATATAAATAAAAATAAACAAATAAAATAGAAGATAAAAGTAATTAAAATATTCGGAATATAAATAAAAAATAAACAAATAAAATAGAAGATAAAAGTAATTAAAACGAAAAATTGAGAATAGATTTTCGCACAAATATACACCCTAGCGGAAAAAGCACGTACTACTCCAAATCGTTGTTTAATAACAAAAGTGATAGTTAAGGGTTAGATGTTGACATTCTTGTGTTGTGTAAACTCAGTAAAGTTCTTGTTCATTCCTTAGAGAGAGAAAAAGAAGAACGTAAAGAAAGTTTACAAATATTCTCTGCCTACCAACAGCAGCTAGTTCCTTACGCAAATAAACATATTGATCAGAATTACACGACATATGGAAGCAATGGGAACAACTTTACATACGAATCTCGCTCAGCGTGACTTTCCCTCCTGTTTCATAACAGTCCTACCATTTGTACGCGTCTCCTCTTCCCATCTCAGTCTAAGATGAGCTAAAGGATATTTCTCGCCTTCTTTAGCGAAAACTTTCGTGAATACTGATGGCAGAATTTGAATTTAATTTAACTCTTAGAAAAAAATTCAAGTTGCCATGGAGATCGATATTATTTTCAAAGGAAGGAAACATTTTTCTATTCGTGGGAGACTAATACAGGCTGCATGGGGTGTAGTAGGAGTTCTATAAAAATACTCTCATTTTATATAGGGGGTGGGGGAGGGGAATCAATTCAAACTCGCTTTCAGAAACTTATACAGTATAAGAATGTGCAATCCTGTTATCTCATTGAGGCTAAAAAAAGGTGTTTTTTAAAAAAAAATGCATTTACTAATTTATAGCTTAAGAAGATTGATTTAAATACATTAATTTACCCATACTTTAAAGAATACAAACTATTTCTATAGATATACTATTATATTAAAAGGTTTGCCATTCTCTTTCATTTAGTAAAGTTTATATTAAAGAGGAACGGTTGGGGTCTTGTTTCTCTGTTTGCATGAGGGAAGTCGGCAGAGACAGGTCAAAGTAATTAACTGAGGGTGGTGGTAGTAGTAGGAGTGATGCCAAGCGTATAAATTGTATTGATTGAGCGGCGTATTTCCCTTTCCCTAACGAACAATGACCCTTGACCTTGTACAGCTAATTACCCCAATAGAGGACATGACTGGTGAGGGAAATGAATTAAAAATAACAGTGGAAGAAAAGAGAGAGAAAATTTATAGCAGAATAAATAAAATAGAACATGGGGAAAGAGAGAGAACAGAAGAAAAACGTGTGTGTGTGTGTGATTAGCGCCTAAGACTCAGGAATATCTGTAAACTAAATGGGTGTACTGTATTCTATGGTCGGTTTGCTTGTTTTTCTGGATTAAAACTCCAAGATTCTGGAGGGGGGGGAACATAAAACCATCGCTTAAGATCCACGATAAAATTCCTCCCGATCTGACTAGATTGGAACTTAAGTCTTTTTCAGCAGGTGCAAGAGAGAGGATTGAAATTGTAGCCACTGTGCCAGCCATGAGGGTTGAGCGAAAAATGATGAATGATAACAGGAAAAAAAGATGAAGGTAAGAGAGATAGACAATAGAGTTATAATAGAAAAAAAGAGAGAAGATGATGATATAAATGAGACAAAGAAAAGAATAGATAAAAGAAAGAAGACAAAGAAAGGTAAGGAGGAGGAAGAGAAGCAAGAAGAAGATGGGGAAATACGAGAAGGATATAAGAATAAAGTGGAAGATGCAAACAAAAAAGATAAGAGGCCAAGAGAAAAGTGAGGAATTAATAAGAAGAGAAATGAGGAAAAGCGATAAGATGAAGAATGAGGAAGAAAGAGGACGGCTGCGAAGGGAGACGTAAGAAAAAAAGATGAAGAGAAAGAAGGAGGATGAAGATGGAGAAAGACAAGAAATAAGAATTAGGAAGATGCGGATAAAGCGATGATGAGGAAGAGAAATAAGAGGAGGAAGAGGAAGTAAGAGATGAGGATGGGAGGAATACGGAGCAAGGGAGATAAGATGAAGAAAGAGCGAAATTATTTGTTTCTTAATTTTTTTTTTATTTTGAAATTTTTTTAATTATTTTTTATTTAAAAAAACATGCCGAACAGTAAAACCAATAAACGTACACTGGTATTGGTTTCACTGTTGTGTGGCTGTGTTTTTAAATAATAAAAAAAAAACTAGGTGAGCGTTAAGAGAAAGAAAGGAAGATGAAAAGGGAGCGAAAGGGGTCAGACAGTTATTCGCCATGACTAACTTTCCTTGTCGAGTTGACACTTTAAAAAAAAATGGAAGCAAGCATGGAGCAATTTCGTATCATGCTGGCTGGCATTTTCGCATGCTTTTTCCGGGCACATATTTACTCTCGTGTAGAAAAGAGGAAGCGCATAAAAGTTCAGTTCGCTTTCATACAAGAACACATTTTCGTGATACAGAAAAGCGGGTCAAATTTAAATAAACATGCCTTTCGAGGGAAGTCTCATTTAAAACATTTTCTCAGAGAATAAACACGCCGGAGAGTTCTTTGCACACAGATTACATTCTCCCAGGACTAATCAGGTCAATATCGGAATTTCAGATCGCAATCTGCCCTTTACCAGCGGCGTACCCGAATTCGAGTTGCCCGAGTTAGGAGAAGAAATGCAGACTTATTCCGGAAATAACTACACGGCGGCCACCACAAGACAAATCGTTCCGAGGAATGACTTTGTCAGAGTCTTGTTTGCAGTCCGAGGACCCAGGTGTTGCTTTCTTAAAGGGAAAGGGGCTGGGGGGGGGGGTTTCATTCCGTTACATGTTTGCACCGATTGTTTTCATCTCCTCAGTAGCACTTTCTTCGGAACTAATAGTAAGCCGAGGTTCTTTCTGCGTCCTTCTTTTACACGACCAGCTTATTTTGCATGGACGCGCAGCGAGTAATCGTGCCACAAACACCTCATTGATGCCTCGCCGATGCATCAAGATATAAACGGAGTCGCTGTTATGAAGGTGAAAAGGTCACATTCGAGGATTCGAAGCAACGGAGGAGTAATTTAAATTCTGTTGCGTTTAACGACGCCGAAATAATCTGTACTTGTCTCGCGAATAAGACCCGAAGAATCCCGTTTGTTCTGACACGGACCACTTTTCGTTTTGGTCTGTTCCTCGCTGCTCACGTGTCAGTGTATCCATAATGCATCGGGTTACTTTGGTACCTTTTGAGAACAGTCAGAACGGAACATCGCGTTTCATTCATAAACGCGATGTTTTGTGGTTGATTTGTTAAATGAAAACCCATTCTTTGAAAACCTACGCTACCTTTTGTCTGAGACCGAATAACTCGGCCACGTTGTGAAAAAGGCCATAAAAATTCTTCGTGTCATCGACGGGATTCGCGCTTGGATCTTTTACAACCGGTATTGGAGGGGGGGGAGGATGGTAATTATACCAACTGTGCCACCTACGAGAGCTGAAAGAGACGGATAAACGTTCCTAAATATTATGCAACTGCCACAAAATGAGCATCTTTGTAGAGAGAGAGAGAGCGTGGTTTATTGTTAAAACATGTACGTTTTTTTTGGAGCCCAACGTACCACTAGATCTTACCACGTTGGCAATTTAAAATCTGCTGTAGTTCGCACATTCTGGACCTTTCTAATCTCCTTTAGTGACCTTGGCACTATCGAAGAAAAGTTTACAACTCGAAACGGCGTATTCTAAGAATTAGCTTCGCTCTGTTTTCTAGTTTAAGATATCCCTGTCCCATCGCTCAAAGGAGCACTTAGCTGCACTCGGGAGACCTTATTATGGAATGTTCGAACACAAAGTGTGGTGTCAGGACACGAACAACCCGAGACAGATATTCTGTGATCGGAACAAAGGAGCCGTGCAGACAAGTTCTGATAGAGCTTCTATGCTTTCTGGTAATAGGTTTATTGGAAAGCAATGGGGCAGGTAACCTCCTCTTCTATTACAAACAAGGTACGCGCCCGCTCCGTTGTGATCACGTGACAGCCGTCACCAAACTCTTGAGAATAAACACAAAGAATTCTACTCGCATTCATGTCATTCCGGTGAAGCGGGCCTATTTCTCCATCCACTTGTCGACGTCTTCTTTCTCTTTATTTATACGTATCGTGTTTATTATTCTCTGTAGATTTGCGTCTTCGTCATATCGAGTTTTCGGATGAAAACCGACCCTTTTATGGGTCTTTTTCACATCGTGGCTGAGTTATTCGGTCTCAGGTGAGGGTAGCGTGGTTTTTTTCTCCCGGAAAAAACCAATAAACAGTACAGCGCGTTGCCAATTATTCTTCTCAGCATTTCCTGTGGAATGTTCTCAACACGGTTTTGTAATTCGATTCTTCGAATCCTCGAAAGTTTGGATATTTTCCCAATAAACTCCCTTCTTGGAAACCCCGAAACCAAAAGTCACATGGATTGAGTGCAGGAGAAAAAGATGGACAACCAAATCACCAAAGAATTGCTGTTAATCACGCAGTAGAGCCTCATCAATAACACAAGATTCCTCATTCACTTTTTGGAACTGGTTTCATATCTCTCTTATCAAGTGGGGTCTGGATATCGTTCATTCCAAATCTCAGCTCTCTTCAATTAACAGTTCTCGTTCTCCAAATTGGGGCAGTTTATTTATAACCATCGTGTACATAAAGCCAACTATAACAGCATCTTAAACAAATAACGCGAGGATCAAAACGTCCTCTTCATCCTTCAAATAAACAAACACAACCTGATCGTGGAACATAAAAGAGTTAAGTTTCTATCAGGGTGCAGTTTAACACCCTCCCTCCCCCAACAGAGAAAAAAAGACGCCACTGCACTATTCTGTTTTAATTCTCCATTCGTTGAGTTAAAATACTTGACATTTATCTACGAATACGGCCAGTTAAAACTTATAAGAAAGGGAAGCCGACGCAACCCCCTCCTTTTCTCCTCAATGACTAACGGAAAGGAGGGGGGAGGGGTGACTAGAAAGCTCTTCAACAGCGTGAACGTTTATCTGGCTGTCAACATTTCTGCCCGTTTTCGAGCATACAAGCACTGTAAACAGTCAACAAAACACCCGCCTTGGAGAACATCTCCCGCGCACGCGCAGCACCGCGACCGCCGTGAATTCGTCGGCTAAATACCAGCTCCTTCGACAGCAGGCCAACAGTCTGCTCACTGGAGTGGGGAGCGTGGAGTCACGTCTGCCGCTTCTGTTTCGCCTTTTGGTCTCCTTGTGTGGTGGTGTCAACAGCATGGCCAAAGGATACTAGATCGGCGACATCTGACTGGCGAAAAGGGGGGCCCACCGAAAAAAGGATTATCAGCGTCGATACCCAGCCCCTTAACGTCCCCTTTATCTCCCTCAAGAACAGCATCGCTATGCTGGGAATTTGTGTGACGTGGATTTTCTATCTCCTCGGAATATGTCTGGCCGCTTCGGCAGCTGAAGGTGAGTCGAAGTTTGACCTTTTTTTTTGTCTCTTACTGGAGTGGGGATGAACGCCTTGAAAGTGTCACGTCGTAGACCGAGGGGATGTTGGGGAAATGAGAGGGATCCGTATGGTTTCGTCGGCTACTTTAAAACGTCCATGTACGGGTTCAGCATTGGCCTGGATTTAATCTCAGTCAGCCTCTACATCAGACTTGGGTTTTAGCCAAATCTGAAATTCTTTATTTTATCCATCGGTATTTTGGCCATCTCACATGTGACTTTTAAGTATGGATCTCTTCTCTGTCTTTCTTTTTCTCGCAGCTGCAGCTGTGATCGCTCTATTGCGTGTTTATATTCGTTTCATCTTTTATATAAATACAATGCCTCGTCTCATAACTAAAATGCGGGCCAATAAACCGTGTCAGTACCACCAGAGGGTTCTAAAACGCTTGTGGACTGAAGACAGAATTGTGACGTTGTTGTCGAGATAATTGAAATGGTCTGAAGAAAACAAAATCTAACTTCATCGAAATGGAGAAGTCTATTGAGATGGAAGAGAGACACGAGGACAACTTCATTTTCTCCTGTGGTATGTAGATCAGAGGTTCATATCCGCTGTTGAATTGGACATACATTGCAAATCATCTTTCCAGAATTCTATTAATCCGAACTCAATGAAATCTATTCGATACTTTAATGGCAAACTAATAATGCGTTGGAAAAACAAAGGGCGCATTTTAAAAGTTTTCTTCCTAATAGTCTCTAGACAACGAAGCATTCTTCCTTAAGATGTAATAATGTAAACATTCGGTATCTTTTGACTCCAAATATTCGATCTTCCGTATATGTAGAGCGTTGATCACGTGATGTTTGAGGAAATCTTTTGTTTAAAATTGAAATCAAGATGAATGTTTTGTGTTAGGGCGGCTGCTCTGTTTATTGTTACGTATTGTTCGGATATTAAGCTATGCCCGAGTGATTTATCTTATGGCGGTAGGTGGCGTTGCTGTTAGAGCGCATAGTTCTAGCAATTGAAAGCGTTCATCGTTTACATTTATTTGTCCCATTGCCAATAGATTAGTCTGAAATGAATTAACGTCGCTCTTGTAGGAAGTTTTCCCTCCGAGAATTCCACAACAAAATTCTTTCGTTGTTGTGTTATAACCGAGGTTCGCTATAACGAGATTTACCTGTGGATTAATTCTTCTGAACCAATAAACAAATACTTCGCAGAAATGAATTAATAGATGACAATCCTAGCAACAAGTCTCGTTCTCACAGGAGTTGAATTCTAGCTACTTAAGCAGCAGTGTGGTAGACACTCTTTAAAATAACCATTCTGAGTCCGTTTTAGACACTTTTGTGACATCTGTATTACCCGGGTAATATATGTAAGGTCAGTCCTTGGGGGACGGGTGCATCGAGTTCAATGCATCGGGGCAATCCCTTGTAAACGGCACTATATGAAAACTAAGGCGACCCTCTATCTCAACAAGGAGGACCGTGTAGCTCCAGCGTTAATTCTTGCACACGGTTCCCTCTAGGCTCGGTCCTCTGTACGCAGATACTCCTTGATCTTTTAACTCGATTCATTACGAATAGTAACAGATAACGGGTCACCTATGACCCTTTTCAAAACCTAATAGTCCCAAAGTTAAGGAATTTCCGGGACGTTTGAGGTTGTAAGTCATTAAGTTTTTCTGCTTCTTTTGTTGCTCGTTTGTTTTTGGACTCTTTTAATCGCAGATCGTCAGAAATTGATATTTGCTTAGCTTCTACAAGACTATCCAACATTCCTCAAGGAAGCTGCTGACCATTGATTACGGTTCTCGATGTTCATCCACTCTCCCCTCTTCTGTCATTCACGCAGACATAAGCCAGTGACACGAGCCTCGTTTTTTTTTTGACTCTTCTCAATGTACGTAATGAAGTTCTAAGCCTAACAAGGTAACCACAAAGAACAAAACAAAACCAAGGTCCTTTCATTTGACGCTGCAGATTCCAAAGTATGATGGAGGATCCTCATCCATCACCTTCTCGTATAACAGGTACACTAATTGAAGGATGTGACGGATAGCATTGGCCTGTTATGTGCAGACGAGCAAGATATACAATAAACAGTATGAGAACGTAGGTTGAAGTTACCAGTTGAGTGTGCGCCTCCCCAAGAGTAAAAACAATTAATTATGATAGCTACACCCTTTTATTCTCTGCAAAAGTTTGTCGAAGATCTACGAGTACAAAGAAAGAAACGAGCTAAGGTGCGGATTCCAGTTACATTCATCATAATATTGTATTGTATTCAAATCAGTCTTGGCACACCTTTGGCGTTTGTTTTTTGAGTGGTCTCATGAATATACTGTCGTGTGCAGCGAGAGGCATTATTTTCAATCGATGTTTATCTTCTTCTCTTCCTCCCCGTAGACCTTTCTTTTCGTAGTGAGAGATGAAGTGGTGGCTTTTACGCAGACAAGGGGATTTCGAAATAGTTTTTCATAGAGTGAAAAGCCTTTTAAGGTAGTCTTGTGGCTAAAATGGTTTGAACGTTGCAACAGTTTCTGCATAAACATGTTTTTTTCTTAAATTTGTTCGTGATTAGTGAGACCAAAATGAAAAAGAAACTCCTAATTATAATGTAATAATAATTAATAGGCACATTTATTTTTGACCGACTGTACATAAAAGTTTATGAGCTGTTTCTGGTAGTTACTTTATTCTTATACGTTTCTGTTGTTTGGTCTCCAATATTCTTACCAGGAACAAGTTTCTTTATTTCTTTGTTTTTCTTTATTTAACTTCTTTCAATTTCCAACAATGAGGTCTTCGTATACGGTTTCAACTATTCCAATTTGAGAACGAACATTTCTTTATGCTAATCTCCTCTCTAGCCGACATTGACTCAAATTCTCATTTCCTATCCCTCCCCCTCCTCCACAGGAAACGAAGAGAACAGAGAGGATCAGTTTGTCGATTCTACGTGCAATCAGCCTTTTTAAAAAAGTTTTTCTCTGCCTTCTCCTGGATATAAAGGAGGAAAAAATAAAAAATAATCGCAACCAGACTAAAGAAACACAAACACATGTACACCTTATATAGAGACGTGGTTGTTCTGTTTCCAGGATGAGCCTACAAGACCACGTTTTGCTGACAACGTTTTTCATTACTTTAGCTAAATTAAAGTTGTTCTAAGGCAAGTTCTTCAACTTTCTGTTTCTTTGATTCGTTAGCTAGTATCAGCTTCTTGGATGATGATGGTCAACGAGCACAAGAGAGAACGTTTGTCTTATTATTTACGTCCTTTAATGAATTAATTAATATATAATAATTTGAAGGCTAATTTTATTACCTTCAAATACTTTTCTAACATAATATTTACTTAACATTAATATTCCCTTAAAATTTAAAGAAAAACTGTTCATTTTCATAAACCTATACGTCACTTTGTAATAAATTTTGTTTGTATATACGGTGTAAAGTTTATTTTTTAATAGCAGTAATCTCGACATCAATAATTATAAGATAATTTCTATAAATAATATTTATATTCTTTATATATTTATTAAAAATAATTAAATATTCTTAAATTCTTAAATTTTTAATTATTAATTGCAAATTTAAAAAAAACAGCCTTTATTTATTCGAATATAATGCCAATAAAGTGGAAAGAGGACGTGCATAAAAGTTTCATTTAACAATCTACGTTTTCTGAATGCTAATCAGTACATGCGCATTGAAAGTGAAAAAAAGTAAATGATATGTTGGTCAGCACATGCGCATTAAAAGTAAATGATGAATATCATTTACTTTTAATGCGCAAGTAAATGATGAATATTAAAAGTAAATGATGAATATCATTTACTTTTAATGCGCATGCGCAGTGTGGAATTGTTGGTCAGCACATGCGCATTAAAAGTGAAAATAAATAAATGATGACTATAATGGAGTGTGAAATGCTGGTCAGCACATGCGCATTAAAAGGGAAAAAGAAATAAATGATGAATATAATGGAGTGTGAAATGCTGGTCAGCACACACGCATTAAAAGTGAAAAAGAAATAAATGATGAATAATGGTCTGTGGAATGCTGGTCAGCATATGCGCATTAAAAGGGAAAAGGAAATAAATGATGAATATAATGGACTGTGATCGCAGAAGAGGAAAAACCTAAAGAGGGTTACCTTAATGGATCTGGATCTGCCGATTGCATGAAATATAATAGAGGTGGCTGGTCACACCTACAGGTCATCTATTTTTACGCGGTCCACCAAGATGAATGACGTGTCTACAGACTTGCACTCTCTCGTTGGTTGCGGATTTTTATAGAAACACTGACGGTGGCTGATCACAGTCCGAAACGGCGATTCCCTGCCGTCTTCTCTTGACGGAGTGGTGACTTTCGACCTGACCGAGCGCAAATCATAAGGCGACGAAAACAAAATGCGTCGACCGTGTGGGCAGTCATGGGATGACGATAAAGAAATGAGCGGGCGTCTATCTTTAATTACGACTGTTATTGCGGCGGTCAGAGGGGTGTTTTAGGAAATGCGGAGGTCGGTAGATGGGTTTGGGCGTGCGGTTATCTCGAAGCTTCCACGTAGTGTTTGTTGGGTCTTTCGGTCATGCTGCCGAAAAGGATGATAAGCTGCGAGTGAATATCGTTTGGCGTTATCGGCCAATCGTAGCGGCGTTCTGATGACACACACCAGCAGCTGATTGTGGTTCGACCATTTAATATCCTTTTGGCGTTATCGGACCTTTCAAGTCATAAAGTAATCCGAGAGTCAGACATCAAGTTGACTTACCCTTTCGTGATTAAACAATGGCAGACTTGGGGCCACTTTCGTTATCTTAATGTATTTTAGCGCTTGCGCAATAAAAACACTTGAGTGGGGAGGGAAGAAAACTATAAAAGGAAACCGAGCCTTGTTCTGAATATAATTTTCTTTAATTAACGTACCGAAGTAGCAAAAAAAAAAAAGTCCTATCATCTTAATCCAGATCTTTAATTCATTGATTAATGCTAATTACCATTAATTTCACCCATGGGACAATAGCCTCAGTTTCGTATCTGTGAGCAAACCAAGTTCCTACTAAATGCATCAATCTTGTATTGTCAATATCCTTCACCACGAGTTGCCTCAGTATTACACTAGCGCTCTTTAAAGTGCTTTTTGTTTAACTTATTTTTCAATGAGATCATTATACAATACTCAGCAAGGGAAAGCGTTAATTTTCCTTCAAGATTTAAGAATAAACAACACACCAACCACTGATGTTTGGCGTTCCAAGTATCTGCTTGAGCCAGCATTGCACCAATCGTACAAAAAACGACACGCACGATACCGATAACAGAACCGAATAACCCTGGAAGGGTACTGTATAACCTGTTTCCTAGTGCATTATGTTGCCACTAGGGGGCGCCGTTGTAGGCACCAACCTTTATGGCCATCAATCTCATTTTTATTTTAGCTGGAAAAAATCTTTATAAAACTATTTAATTGTAATTTAAACTTTATCTAATCCCTATTCGGCTTTACTTCAGTTTTTGTTATTGTCTTTATTTGGTTTTATTTATTTATTTATTTTTTTTGTTTTAATCGATAACAGATATTAAACCTTTTTATCTTATGATGTTATTCCAATTACTGTTTACATTATAAATATTATTTATTATATCCTAAGTTTTCATATAAACCAAACTGTTTATATGAAACTGTTCAATCGTTTAATAATTAATTAATATACAAGGTGTGATCAAAAAGTTCGGAGACTCAGTTCGTATCTTGAAATTATGGCATTGTAATGAGATTGAGCTTGTTGCAACATGTTTAAGCAGGAATTATCCATTTATCGCAGTCAGTATGAATTGAAGAGATGTTTTGTTGCTTTTCTTCGCATTTTAAAATGAGTCATTTTAGTTGAGAGCGAATTTGCATGAAATTTTATTTCGAAATAAGGAAAAGTGCAACAGAAAAACCCACGAAATGTTAAAAACATCTCTTTCAGAAAACAAAGCTGCGTGTCGTTCGAAGAACTTGCAGAGGGCTGTAAAGTTTAAAGAGGACCGCTTGTCTGTGGAAGATGATCCTCTCCTTGCCCGTTCTTCAACATCAAAAACCAATGATTCAGTCACTCGTGTTCTTGATCTTAATTATCTGCGAAGTTGCTGTAAAATTGTTATTCCTTGTGGGACATAAGATTTGGGAATGTGACGCGTTTCAGTCCAGTTTGTGCCTCACATCATTGCTGATGATCACAGAGAATGGGAAGTTCGCATGCCATGATATGCATGGATCGTGCTTGCATCATGACAATGCCCCTGCTCACTCGGTGTTTTGCATTCATTTTTTGCAATGCATTCCATCATTGATTTTTTTTTTTGAAGCGTGTAAAATTCTTTCAAAAAAATACAAAAAACAGACGTGTTCCTTTACTGAATATTTTTACTTTTCCTGTGAAGCTGCACAGCAAAACTTTGTTTATTTTATTTTCTTGTGTGTAGATTAAGACGTTTACACTGAACTATTTACGTATTTTAAGCTACCTTATAACTATCCTGTACGTTGGATCACTAAATAAACTTGCAGAATTCATTACTTTATATTTCATGAAAACAAACGCGTGTTCTTTTGATTTAACACAGCGCAGTGTCATCAAAATATATTACAGTAAGAACATTGAACATCAAAAAGAACAGCATTATTGAGTCATAACCGCAATAAAAACACCGGGTTACTTGTAAAGCGTCGCAGTTTTCTTTTGTTAAACTTAAATCATAGAAAAATAAGAACTAATCTTGTAAAGCGATGTTTTTCTTCAGACTGTCTTGGGATCATCGTAACGCCTGAAATTAAAATGATTACATAATCTTATTAACTCTTTCGAACATTGTTTCGCTGGGTTTACACTTGTGATTACTCAAATAGAACAGATCTTTTGTTTACTGTTTCTTTGAGGGAAGTTGTTATTTGTTTTAGGGACAGTTATAGACAAATTTCGGACTAAAAAGTTAATTAAAAATAGTAGTGAGTCGTCCTTGAGCAACTATTGCCACAGAAACTCGAAATCCATATCGTTTTTGTTTTCTACTGACGTCATTTGAACACACTGGCTTGGAAATCACACGGATGTCATACACTTCAATATCAGCCAACCCATTAAAGTACACTTTAATGGTCTTATTTTTAAGACGCGTAGAATTTTTTTTTAAAGATCTTCCCAATTCTTTTTATCAATCCAATTATTTGTGCTATCCGTCTAATGATATCTATATACGCTCTTCATCTACAACTATCCGAACTACACCTATTCCTGGTTGGATCTTTACTTTTCTTATTTCTGGTAATGGAATTCCTTCTATTGAACAACCGTATTCACATCTTTTTATACCATTGAAATAAATTGCACTACATTTTTCTGTATTCACATCCACACTAGCTTGGCGATTATTGAAAAATCTAGGTTTGATGTTTTCTGTAATTTATAGTCACCTAAAGCGTATTTTTTTTCTCAAAAAAAAACCCCTAAGAGTTTCAAAAATCACGAACATTCGTTGACACACACGAACTATATCAATAAAACGTAGAAAAAGGCAGAAAATGATTCAGAACAGAAGCACGCTTCTAGTAAGGAAGCTACTATATAAACTCAATCAAAAATCACAAGTTTTTGCCTAACTCCCAAACAGGACAGGCTCAATTATTTAAACGTCCTGATACAAACACAAAATGATACCCCTCATTACATGAAAAGGTACTAGTAATGCCTCATTTTGTCATTCCCCATTATATAAAAAGTTCCATTCATTTACTAAATAAACTTGGCTACGTTTCGGGTTTCTGTATTGAAATTTGTCTTCGGGAAAGTTCAAACTGTGTCAATTACTTCATACCAAATAGCTGCATAAATATTTTACCTAGTAAAGTCCCTTATTGAATATTATTACAGCTTGCAGACTTCTATCTTAGCATGACCCTAAACTTAGGCAAAGATAACAGTGGTTTAATTATTTAATACAGTTAAATCTGACCAGAAAGAGGTTATGATCCACCCTGTTAAAGACTCCTAAAATCAATGGAATAACATCTACTCTCTTGCTCCTATCGATTGCTTCTCAGATTAAGTCTAAGGCAAACCTTCTAAAGCTACGAATGCTATAAAAGTCATTGTACACGTCGCACATAATTATGAGAAAACTTTGTGCATCTATCTCATACGAAGAGGAACTTTGCAATGAATTGCTTTGATGTTCCTCTGCTCTAAGTAAAAGACACTGTGCCACTGGAACAGTGCCTCTGAAAAGGATCGAAATGAGGGTCTGGGTAGCAGCATAGTATACCCTTTAAATAAAAAGCAATATACTTCTCCATTGGAGTAGTGCAATACCAAGGCTACTCGTGGTGAAGTGCTTCCACAATATGAGATCGATGCATTAAGTAGCAAATCAATTATGTTCACAGCTATGTACAGAAAGAGGCTATGTCTGACCTAACTATATCTTCATTAATATATCAATTAATAAATCGTAACCGCTTCTTCTTTGATAGAAGGAAGGTGGAATTTAACTAAGCAAAAAATAACATTTTTTAACTTATAATGAATGTGACAGCAATGTGGCTTTTTTATTTTAGAAATATTTATGGGTAGGAGACAATAAATCACATAAACAACTCCCTATTCTATTGAACAGAGTATATTCTGGTTAATAATAGAAGAATTCAATTCAAACCTTTCATTTTTATGAAATTGAAAAACCTTTTACATAATCAGCATCACACTTTGTATTTTTAGATGATTAATCTTCTTTGATGTTTTCCTGATGTCAGCGAATATTTTTTAATTAATTCTGAATTTCGATAATCTGTATGCTTGATAACTTATTTTCCTTTACTACAAACACGAAATTATCATCGTGCCAATTTTAATAATAAAGGATTTATGAAAGAGAAAACACTTCCCTTAAGCACAATGTCACAAAACACTGTTTATCGCTTCTAACAAAGGAAATACGTACGCTGGCAAAACGTCACTTCCGCTTCAATATTCTTTGAACAGTATTGGATTCCAAATAGATGTAAAAGATTTTTTTATTAGAAAACAACAACATACAGATTAAAAACTTTTACTAAAACGATTTGTTTATTTTAATGTTCTGCTTTTTTCACTTAAAATGATATATTCAATCTGTAATTATCTTTTTATTTATATAAAAGTATACCAAAACAAAATAAACTATTCGTCTAAAATTTGGGGCTTGCCAACACATCCTATTTAGCATACATTTTTGAACTGAATAGACAGCATTATACAGAAACAAGCCTCATATCAATAAACCTGCAGCAATTCCTCTTCATGAGCTCACCTTTGGCTGGAACTCAGATGACAAAATCCATCAAGATATGAACTCGTCAGACTTCTCCATAGAATGCAAATATGAGTAGTATATCATAATTTCGATCATTAAGAAACATCGTGACTGCTGCCAACTGGTTTGGGTGGCGTGGTATCGTTAATTTTAGCAATATTAATTGGACAGAAAGAAGACCTGTAAAAATAGAATCAAAGTTACAACGAAATTCTGATTCCAACGTTGTAAATTCACCAAATTTTAATCCTAAAGGAAATTCACAGACGTCTTAATTTACAGAATAACTGAAAGCTGACAAGGGATTTTTATTGTAATTGCTCTTTTCTGCCGCTGTCTTAATTTCTAACTGAGCCATCAATGCGCGGTTTCCTTGGCTTAACCAATTTTATAACCTTATTTATTGTCCATCTTCTTAGTCTGTTTACTAATATATTTTTCTATAAAGCGTTTAGTAGACTGAGGTTTGCAAATCTCAGTTATTTAATATCTTTATTGTACGACAATGTTCTTTCAAAGTGTTCTTGTTATCTCTTATCAAGTTACACTCCTTATCAAGAGAGAAAGTTTTTTTTTTATTAAGTCGAATTGAACGTTTAAAATCAACTCGCTGTTTATATCGAGAGACGTATTAGTTCTTTTTCTGACTCGTTAAATAGCATCTTCTACAAGTATTTTGTTTTTACTCTCTTAAATTAGCAGCTAACGTAATCCTTCCTTTCTGCCCAAATTGCATTCACCTGTGGAAGATTTGCGCATCAACACCTCTTAGCTTTGACACTTGTTGTATTGCCAATTAACATTTTTTCTTCTTTCTCTGTTCCTTTCGTTTTAAATCTGAAATTCTTCGATGCGCAAATATCAACCCTTGTTTATCTTTCTGTTATCTTGTGTCCAAGTTAAATGTAATTAGAATGAGAAGGAATTCATCACTGCGATAGTCCCAAAAGAAAGTTAGCAAGATTTTGGAGTTTCATTCAATCTTACGAAGGCTGATTGATAAGTTTCTACCTTCTCGTAGAGGAGGATATGTATTTTTGCAATAATTTGAACTCTTCTGTGTTCATATAAAAGAAAAGGTAAACGGAAAACATTGAACATCGGGTCGTAATAAAATAACTTAAAAGGGATTTTCGAGCAAAAATATTCATCAAGGCATGGTAGAAGTATCTGACCAATCATATGCAACTATCAAAAATGTCAGAGACTTAGTAATTTGGATAATCTCTTTTCGGTATTCTGTGACTTAAAATTTCTCTAACACATTCTGTCAAATTCACCTGTTGCATCTATCGTTTTCCCAACTGGGAACTCTTGGAACTCTTTGACTTCCTCTCTTTCAAACTTGACTTTCTCCAGTCCAACTTTCCCAACTGTGAGGTAATTTTCTCTGACGATTTTAATGTTCACAACTCCAGCTGGTTTCGTTTTCTGATTACACGAACCCAGCTGGTCGAAATGCTGAGGCATTTGCAGTTACTAATGACCTTGTGAAGATTGTTCGTTTACCTACCAGAATACCAGACAGTCCTAATCGCGCAGCCAACATGCTTGATATTTCTCACAAACAACCCTTCAAGTACACGGTCGAAGTGAGTAGCCATCTGGGCACTTCAGATCACAACTTGGTGATGGTCTCTTCTTCAATGGAGCCTTTCTCTCGTGGCCATTCTCAACCTCGTGTTGTGTGGAAGTACAAGAATACAAAATGGGGTGATCCGCAGGATTTCTTTTCTTTGGGCAGATTACTGTTTCAAATCTTCTGATGTCAACGTTTGCTCAGATCGTGTTGGTGAAATTATTCTTCTAGGGACGGAATCCTTTATTCTACACTCCACCTTAAAATCTTGTCCTTTATCTAAACCTTGGTTTTCCAATAAATGTGCCAAGGCTCTTTAAGTTAAGAATGTTTCATATGGCAATTGGTTTGTATCTAAATCTCCAGGTTTATTTTCTGACTTCACCAAAGCCCGCAACAAATGTAAAGCAGTTGCTAATCAGTCAAAACTATATTTCGAACAGGCGAAGAGTGGGAAACTTGATTTTTGTCCATATAGTAGGAGAACATTCTGTCAAAGAAATTGGCCGCAAATTTGCACATCTCTATATCCACCTCTGTCAAATCCAAATGGTTCTATTGCCACTTCAGCCAAAGATAAAGCTGACTTTCTCGCCTCTTACTTTCTTCCAACTAGTTTATTGATTATTTTGGTAAACCGTCTCCTGCCATTCCCGGTGCACTGCATTCGATGCTTCCTGTGGTCTTCCTTCAAAAGGATGTCAGGAGGATTCTGAACAATCTTTGATACTAAGAAAGCTCCAGGCCCTGATGGTATTTCTCCACTTATTCTCAAAACCTGTACTCCTGAACGTACTCGTTCTGTGTCGCCCTTTTTCACTTTCTTATTCGAAAGGTGTTTTCCCTTCTTCATGGAAATTTGCTCATATCCAACCAGTTCCTAAAAAGAGTGACAAATTCCTCCCATCCAATTATCATCCCACTCCAGTTACTTCTACTTTTTCTAAAGTAACGGAGAAATAAATTAACTGCTAACTCTTAAACTACCTAGAAACCTTCCATCTGATCAATGATCGGCAGTATGGATACCGTCAGTATCGATTCACTGGTGACATTCTGGCTTATGTTACCCATTTGTGGACAAATTCAATGGAAAAGTTTGAAACTTAAGCAGTTGCTCTTGACATTTCAAAGACTTTAGATCGTGTTTGGCATAAAGGTCTTCTAAGTAAGCGTCCATCTTACTCAATTACAAAAAGCAGTTGCCAACTGCTTTTTGTAATTGAGTATCCACTTTTCTCTCTGACTGCTCACTGCTGGTGATGGTAGATGACTCTGTGTTCTAACTTCTCCACTAATGCTGGTGTTCCCCAAGGTTCAACTCTTTCTCCTACTCTTTCCTCTTGTATATTAATGACCTTCTTCCACTGACCGGAAATCCTATCCATAGTTTTGCCGATGATAGCACATTGCATTCCACCTTCCAGTTTGTGAACCTTGCCCTGACAAACAGCTTCAACATCTGGAATATCCACTACAAATTCCTTAAATGCTGATTTCCTGGTAATTCTGCTGTGGAGCAAAGATAACTTATTTGACTCAAATCCTTATAAAACTCAGTCCTCTCTTATGTCTCACAAAAAGTGTCCTTCTGCTCCTATGCTTATCTTCAGTGACACTCCGATTTCTAGGCAAGATCATAAATCTATTGGGATTACCCTATCTTCTACTCTCTTTTGGCATAAGCACATTACAAATATTTCTTCCTGTGCATCTAAAAAAACTCGGTTTTCTCTTTCGCTCTCGGTGTTACTTTTCTTCCAAAGAGCTGTTCACTCTGTGCAAATCGCAAATTGACCCTGCCATGGAATATTGTTCCTACATCTGCGGTGGTATCCCCAAAGCTTCTCTCTGGCTTCTAGATTCCATTCAGAAGAGGGCATATATGCTAATTAATGACTCATCTTTAACCGAGTCTCTCCACTCTCTGTCTTATGGATGTTTTGTGGCCTCAGGTGCCAACTGGGGCCACAAAACATCCATTCTTGTTCGTTTAAAGAGTGTTTTAATCCTGCGACTGAGTTTTCCTTGTTTTCTATCTCCTACTTATTAAACTTTTCTGTTAAGTAGCTCTACTTTCTTAGAAGCACTAAGAAGAGAGCCCAAAAGAAGGAAAGTACTTTTTTTTAAATTTTTAATTAGTCTTACTAACTGCGCTAGCCTCTACGCCTGGCCATCAAGTGTCAGTGCTCCTGCCTCCATGTGGCGGGATCGGTAAAGATAAACTCCCAGGGCCAATAGGAACCATCATGGTACAAAGAGTTGTCCACCTTTAGAGCCTTCAAGATCAGACACATCTGACATCGACCATGACTCCAATCAACCTAAAAGGCTTTGAAGAGAAGCACAGTGTCATGATGACATACCAACTTTCCTGGTAATGCATTCTCCATGCGGCCAACCCGTTAGAAAGTTATCCCCATTCTTGATTCAAAAATATTTGGAATCTATTGCTGGATCACCAAAAATAGTGAAAATACTGCAATTCAGAGGCCTCCTGATTGAAACAGCCACTTCAAAACATTCTGAGCGGCTGTTAAAGACAACAACATTTGGTGGGTTGCAAGTATCAATTACTCCCCACAAAACCTTAAATTCATCAAAAGGTGTCATCAGCGAGTGGGACCAGATTATAGTCTCCGAAGAACTACTCCAGGAACTCAGCGGTCAAAATGTAATAAATGCGAAACGGATCATGAATAACAAAGATGGAAATATCACTCCAACTAGATCAATCATTTTAACATTCATCTCACCATACTTACCATCTTCAATTTTAACTGTCGAATTCGACCATACATTCTGAATCCCATTCGTTTGCTCTAAATGTCAGAAATACGGCATTTCCAGAAGGCATGTCTAGGTGATGCCAAATGCCCCATCTGCGGATCTGAAGAGCATACTGAAGCAGATTGCTCAATAACAACTCTTGTTTGTCCAAACTGCAAAGGAAACCATCCAGCCGTTTTCAAAGTTTGTGAACTAAGAGGAAAGAAATTTCAAAAATACAAAATAGAAAGTAAAGTCACGTTTCCTGAGGCACGTAGGCAAGTTATGTTGAGCATGCCTAGTAGTTGTTCCTATGCAGCTCGCACTCGAAACTTTGTTGCTACTGCAGCACAAACCGATGTATCAGTTCAGCCTAACACCTCGATAGAGAATTAGGTGAAATCTACACTTCCAACCTCTAAAAAAGATAATCTTCCAAAGAAAACTAGAGAAGCTACAAACACCCCATTCAGCATCCCTAGTGATATTCCATCGGTCTCATTTGACAAAGAACAATTAAAATCTGGCAGGTTCAAAACAACAGGATCTCCCACCAACACTGTGGATGTAGATGAGCTTTTAGATAATGATGAGCCCACTTTAGAACTCTGTGAAAATGACACCGTGGATTCTGGACGCCCCTTTTTTTTTCGGAAAAAAGACAAAATAAAACAAGACAGACAGAAATACTCCAAAAATCATTCAGACCAGTCTGCCACATTATATCTAAATAATGTCTAATGTCATACAATGAAACTGCAGAGGACAAAGCAGCAATTCTGCGACTTCAGGGGTTTACTAATTCAGTTCAATCCGATAGGAGTCTTCAGGACACTTTCTTATCATTACAAGCTTCACCAAAATTACACGATGTATAGAAAAGACAGGATCTCAGAGTTTCGTGCCCGCGGAGGAGTAGCTGTGCTTGTGAAACCCTCCAGGCACATTCAGTTACAAACTAGTCTAGAAACCGTGGCAGCGCGTATTTCAATCAGTATATCAATAACCCTATCTTCTACATATATTCCACCTTCTCAACCATTTTCCATCACGCAACTTGATCATCTATTATGCAACTCCATCTCCAATCTACCTTTTTGGTGACTTCAATGGCCACCATCCATTATGAGGGTCGCCTACGCTGGACACAAGAAGCAAATTGATGGAAACATTAATGAATAATAACAACCCGACTATACTAAACTCTAGTTATCCCACTTATATTCACCTGCCTACAGGATCTACCTCTGACTTATCAATCTGCTCACCATCAATTTTTCCAAGTATGACGTGATCAGTGATAAATGATCCTCTAAACAGCGATCACTTTCCAATCATTTTCTCATTACAAACACGGATAAATCCAACTCTCGAGCAACGGAAGTTCAACAGTGTAAACTGGGACGGCTGCTCCATTCAGGTCCATAACCCATTGACCACGTAACGGTGTACATTATCAAACAGATACTAACTGTAGTTAAAGATTCCATTCCGAAATCACGACCTCACAAGTGCTCCCACCATAACAACGAATACCTGGTGGAACACAGATTGCTAAGGTGCCAAACGTGCGAAAAACCGTGCTTGGAACAACTTCCGAAAGTTTCCTACTACCAGTAATCTAATCTAATACAAAAGACTTAAAGCCAAAGCAAATCAGATTAGGCAAAAAGCCAAACGGGACTCCTGGATCGCATTTGCTTCAAATATAACCGAAGACACTGACCCACGGGTCATCTGGAGAAGAACACAATCGCTAAATGGAAAATTCTTTCGACCACCGTCTCCAATACTCCGCTGGAATGGGAAAGATTTGTCTGCACCTAAAGAAATCGCCAACGCTTCAGCAGAATCATTCACCGCAATATCTGCTTTTTCTCTTCCTAAAAATTAACTTCTCCACACATCTCTCACTTCCATTTAACCAACCGTTTAATTTAACAGAACTTAAGAAATTCTTAAATAAATCTTCAAATAATGCTGCCAGCCAAGATGACACCCATTACATTATGCTAAAACAATTACTTGAAGAGGACTCGTGCACGCTACTGATTTTCTCTAATCGGATCTTCTCCTAAAATGTTTATCCTTGCGTCATTCTTTCATACTTGAAAGATTCGCGCAAGGATAAACCATCTGTCAACCTGCAACCATCCTTCTTTAATTCAAATTAAAGAAGGATGGTTGCAGGATAGATGTGCAGAAGTATGCCTTTGGCCAGCGAGTGGTTGATTGTTGGATAGCTCACTAAAGATGTTTTGTTTCAACAGGACAATGCACCTGTTCTACTGCAAAGCTTGATATCATAAGGGAGGGTCTGATTGAGGTGTATAAGAGGGATATTTTCACCATTAGAAGAGACAAGAGCTAAGGGGGAAGAAGGAAGGTTATTATCTTTCCTAATAGTGAAAATGTTGCTCCTATTCTGTTACTCTTCGGGAGCAAAAGCCTGGGTATTATAAAGTTTACTTTTGGACAGCTTGGTGTAGGTCCGGAAATAGGTTATCCTCAAAGTTGACGAGATGACGAATTCTGCGCACAAATATTTGTCCAATATAACATTGAACAATCTCGTTGTTCAATGTCCTGTTCATTTCCTGGTAGACTGTCCACTTTACTCATCCATTCGTTTTAGCACCTTCCAAGTGTATAAGATGTACAAATTAATCTTTAAATATCTAATCCACAGTTTGCCTTAATCTAATCGCAATTTACCGTAATACACAAATTGGTTTCTTAATCCTGTCCATAATCCACAAACCTAATCTTTTTGCATAAATCAACGACCAGTTTCACCTCCTTGCTTAATTTTATCACGAATCTGAATCACTTTTATTTTTATCGACCAGCTAAATTTCAGCCTGATAAAATAACATAAACTTTGCATTTCTCTAGAATATCTAATCTCCCAAATTGGCTCAATATCTTAAAAAACTCGAATTTGAATCTCAAAGTTCCTTTGAAGTTATTTTTCTCTACCACTTTTACGTTCTTCATCTTTCTTAGAAATTCCATTAACTTCAAAAGCATCTAAATTTTATACTTTTTTAAAAAAAAAAAATTTCTTTCAATAAGAAAACTGAATTAAAGAAACTAATCCCTAAGAGAGAATATTTTATACAAAAAAAAATTCTCTTATGAATATAAACTCCACAAATTTTTAGGGAGAATGTCACTAATAAGAACAAGCTTTTTAGAAAAACATTTTGCGGCTTTGAAATTCTCTGAGCGCTTCTTATATAAACAAAGAAACACTCGCACAAAAAACAGCCTTTTTATAGACGTCTTTATTTTGTTTCTTATGTCGGTAAGAAGGAGCAGAGAAAGTAACAAATGGCAAGGACTGCGTCTCACCTGACCGTTGAAGAAGTGTTTTATGATCCAATAAACGCAAAACCCTTGAGCAGTGGAGAGATGATAAAATTATTATTGCAGAGACACATTCACACGATGTTTGTACAAATTACTCGCTTTTCTTTGAATAACAATAAATGATTGATAAGGATTGGTTTGGCTGAAGAACCTGGATTTCCAGGAAGAAATTGCAACTCTCTTTGAGACTTGGTTACTCCATGAGAAAAAAAAAACTTTCCGAATGTAATGCGATCTCTAAAAGTAACCATATTTCTAAATCTACCCAGAAATTAATTCAAAAACTCACCACTAGAGGGACAATACGTCACACGTAATTGTCCTTCTGGTGATGAGTTTTGGAACTAAAGCAGAAGCTTCAGAGTGTGGGAACTTTAATTACGATCACCCTGTACTTTATTTCTGAAAGCTTTCCAAGGAAACGGGGAAAAAAAAAGTATTTTTACTTAGCGAGCGTACAATTTGGTTAACAATTTAAATCTAAATTAGCTAGAATCTCTGAAACGAGGTAGATGGGGGAAAAAAAAAACTTAAAACAAAAAGATCGTTAAAGAATGGTAGGCGGATGGACGGCCAGGGATTTAAAATCCGAACGGAGGTTAAAAAATAGAATCATACGAATCTTTACAAGACGTTCCCTCATCTCACCCACCCATTCATGTAGTTTAATGACACGGGCACAGATAGACGATCGTCTTCTTCGAAGACAGTTCATTTACACACTGTTGTCAGCGTCATTCGGAGAATGTTTTTTTGTTGTTTCTTTCTATAACCCACAAGAAAAAGTTTCATTAACACACAAATTACTCTCCAGGCAGAGAAGGCCGCTCGTCTTTTTTCTCTGTTTTCATTTTCTCGCAGTCATTTCGACAGAAGCTATTCATTTCGTGCGTGTTGAGAATGGAGGGACATATTTCCAAATAGGCAAATCTTTGCGCCGAACAGGGCTGCCACCATACTTTAAACTAATCTTTACAAGTTCTAAATTGCATTCGGAGGACAACCGAGTGAGTGAGCAAGAACTGCGACAATGGAAAGACATTGTAGGAGAGGAGTGGCATCACTCTCTTTTATTCACGTTAGACGAAGGATAGATACGATTTCTGAGATGCACAAATTTTATGGTTGTCTGACTCAATGGTAACGACCTGCTTCGGTTTGATATCAGCATATTTTTCTGTTTTCAACTACGCGCAGCTAACAGCATCACCTGATAGATAGATAGGTAGGCATCCACGCTCTATAAAAGACAGGCAATGTATTTACAATTCAAATGTAAACAAATATCCGCTGCGGTTTATTCATTCCTCATCTGCTATCGCTCCAAAATGGCATTCACTTCCATCGCAGAGACTGCAATATGAGAAATCGTTTATCGTTCTGTGTCTGCTGATTCGTTATGACTATTCTGTGTAGATTATTTGATTATTCTTTTATAAACACGAGACGAAATTTATCTGCATAATAAAATGTGGGAGACGGTCTCGAGATATCATTTAGTGGCGTTATTGTGAAACATGTTCAAGAATTAGTGTTTTTACGTACACTGGCTTCTCAAAAGTATTAGGTCGCTGTCAGAAGGTTGCGAGAGTGGGATGTACAAAAAAAAGGGCAGATGTACAATCGCGGGAAACATCACAGGTATAAGTGGTAACCTAGAATCGAACTGAGATCTTATTCCACTCTGTTATTGAGCTAAAGACAGCCGGTTTCTTTACTAGTACTGGTGTCCGAATACTTTTTAGAGAATAGTGTAGATTCTGTATATGGAATTGAAGCCTAGACCATGAACGCTTAATCACTTTAGCTGAAATTAAATTTATAAGAAAAACTGCAGGGTTTTAGTTGTTAGACCACATAAAAAAACAAGGATAGAATGGAAATGACACCCATAACTGAAAACATCCAAAGGTACAGACAGAAATGGCTAAAAAAATTGGATAAAACCAGGATATCTCGTCAGATTCTCCGATACATCCCTGGAGGAAGAAGAAGAAGAAGAAGAAGAAAAATGCCAGTAAGGCCAACCAAGAGATGGATTGGACACCGTAACAGACCACTAGGCCTACTACCTGATAGGATGATGATGATATGTGTATGTCAATGGAATTTAATTCTGCTAAGGAATTTTCAATCGTTCCAGTATTGATCAGGGGGATTCTCAAAGTTTTTTTTTTTTTTTGAAAATTCCAAACATGAGAGGTATTAGAACCTATAGTACTTAGTACCGTGCTTGGGTTGGAGGTTGAGAAGCCGAAAGAAGATATTTGTTGACATTGGACTTGAACTTCTGTAGATTGTAATTTTCAGGAAATACGTATGAAGGAAGGTTGTTCCAGAAAACGGCAGTTGAATGAATAAATGAGGAAGATGAAAAGTTGGTTCTGTGGGTTTGAAGTTGGACAGTAAATGGATGTTGGCTGGTGTTCGGACTGTTTTGAAAGAGAGAGCGGGAATTATAGAAGCCAGTTCAGAAGACGGAGAGCCATCTACCATCACCCGCAGTCAGAGAGAAAACTGGATACCCAATTGCAAAAAACAGTTGACAAACCATAAGATGGAAGCTTATTTAGAAGATCTTTATGATTTAAATAAGCGCCTTTGAAATGTGAAGAGCAACTGCTTGAGTTTCACCAAACTTTTCCATTGAGTTTGTCCATAGATGGGTAATTTCCAAGCAGAAGAAAAAACACCTTTCGGATAAGAAAGTGAAAAAGGCCACAGAATAGGAGTTCAGTTCAGGAGCGTACCAATTAAAGTTTCAGTGCGATTGAACTCCCCTTACCCCTAAAAGATAAACGAATTTGTGCGACTTCCCATGAACAAAAGCAATGCTTTCATTTGGATGGTGTATGTAATGTCTATCTTTTTTTTTTTCCTTCTTTATATTATTGTTTGACTGATTTCGCATCATTCTACTGACATAATTCTTAAATCCTTAAAAATTAAGAAAATCTTTAATTTGGCATCATAGTTACTTAATATAGCAACTTAATTACAAACAAGAAAGGGTGTGTCAATAAATTTTCATTTAATATTGAAGAAATTTTATAATAAATATAAGAAAACTAATTTAAACTATATATTTCAGTTTATTTTAAATAGAAATCGATTGTATGTCAATTCAACGGAAGTTATTATCACGAATTTTTAAATGACATGGGTCGTCATGGTAACAGAGCCTGGTACTCGGCAATTATGTATTCTTCCAAACTGTTAATTCTTACTTTGATTAAGACAGTTAATGTTGTCCTGCAGGGATTTTTTGGTCTTAAGATAATTTTAGAAAAGTAAACAAACTGGAATATATATTATCGCAATAGTTCGCATCTATTTAAAAGGAAAATGTAATTATATGCACGTCCCCTTTCTTTTCACTCGTTCTGTTTCTCTGCTATCTTCAAAGAGAAGTAATTATGGGAATTGAACGCGCTTACAGTATTTAAATTAAATCGTAGCATTTTTAAATTTAATGGAATTTTCCAAATAGGGTCCGTACATAATATAATATTATTATCACGTTTTAAATAATATCGATCAATGGATTCTGTGTCACGTGATTGTTGCTGCTGGGAATTTTATTAAAGGCAAAGAGATTTGTTTGCTTTAATCTAGAAAAGCGTACGCATCAGAGCACCCATTTTGTTTCAGTTTATAAGAAGTTCTGTGTTTTAATAATTAGGTCACGTGTTATTTAATACTAATTTCAATATTTAATAGGGTCTGTGGTGTGGTCAGATCCCACTAAATATTGTGGTATTTAAAAGAGAAACGGGGAAATCCCTAAACTGCTTAGCAATGGCTGATTCCCTCTTTAAGTTCGACCCACCACGAACACGATTCTAATTCGGATTAACGATAACAAGTGAGGAAGCCATTTCTGTTATGGAAGCCCTACCGATTATGAGCCAAAATAAAATTTTATATGGTTCCTTCAAATCACTCTTAATTCCTGCATCTCTTGTTTATCGCCTCAATCTCCACTCGCTTAAACTCAAATGCGTCCAGCTTCTGTAAGCGAGTAAAGTGCCTTCCATCAACGGTACAGTAAAAGTTCCTTATAACGAGAGTTCATATAAAGCTTACTAAGAAAGGGTGCGCATCATAATTAAAGGGACGCGTTGTAATAAAAGTGATAATTTTAATAATAACCTAGTTTCAAATTATGCGCGCGTTAATAGCGCGCGCTAAAATTTGTTGTAGTGAAAAGAAACCACGGAAGCGAATTTAATACTTTAAAGTAGCGAATCCAGACTCATTTGCTTAGACTTATTCGAACTGTGTTTCGAGGCAAAATTCATTCCATTTTATGATACCAGTCTTTCTGTTTATCGCTCGTGCATAAATGGTAGGAATGGTTTATAACGCCATTGGAACATGCAAAGAGTCAAACTGCGAAAGAATATTACAGAGAACGTTGTAGGGGGTGGACAGAAGACATGGATGGTTTCCTTTCTTTAAAATTTAGATAATATACAATAAATCTATCTCTGTCTTTTTATTGAAATTGTCTGAATATTACAAAGGACGTGACTAATCCATCGTTTAGAGATCAATTTTATCTTACCTTCTCGGTGAAGTCCATCTTCACTCGGGAGTTAGGATGCAGAAATTGTAGGGTCCACCACACGGTCTTCAAAACTCTTAAGTGATTTAAAGGGGAAATTTTGGCAATGAACTTCAGACTCTTTCTGCAGGCCTTTCGATGAAAAGCTTCTTCTCAATGTTTTAGAAGAGATTTCGTGTGATTTAGACTTCAAAATGCCTCTTTCGGATTGAATGAACCTTGCCTTCAGACAACTGGACAACGTTATGTCAACATTTCGTCTCACGGAAACTATTATTATTATTATTATTATTATTAATATCAATTTATTTCCGAAGAAATGTCCTTTTACAGCTATGCAGCTAGAGGACATGAATTATATACAGAGAAAAAACATAAAATACAGACATATGCATTGCATTGCATACAGAGCCAAATACAATATACGGCTTTAAACAGCCACTGGTGTAGATACAAAAACATAAAGTTACAACAAATACAAAAACATAAAGTTACAACAAGTACAAAAACATAAAGTTACAACAAATAAAAGTGCATCCGGATACATCGAAGCGTGGATATTGCGGTATCACAGAGAGTCCACCTAGAGCTTGACTAAGGCATACATGTCTGCAAGAATGGAAGATCTGTAGGTTCTGTCCTTGCAAAGTTTCTCAGCGTCTATGGCTAATCTGTTAAATATTTGGAAGGAGTTGTGTGGAAACATGTTGTCCAAGGAGGACATGCTACGCAGCTTCGATCTGTATGGGGAGGTGTTGGACTGGCATCTTCTCCTGTCGGACGGTCTGGCGATGATATCCCAAATATCGGGTGACCTCAGTTTTCCGGATAGAAGCTGAGAGAGGGTAAGAAGGTTCCTAGAGATGATGAGATACCTCCAAGGAAGCGTATTAAGATTGGTGACCAGAACAGATTTTGAGATTGTAGGTGTTATCCCGGCAACCCTATTTAGCCATTTCAAGATCCAGAATTCCAGGGAGAGGAACCTGGCTTGGTATGATGAGGGTGCTGAGGACCATATAGTCGAGGCATATAATGGAATTGGGAAAATACAACGAAGAATGTATTTGATGATAAGGTCCGGGTTATGGAAGTTGGAGATCTCTTGTTTTACTGCCCATAAAGCCGAATATGTTTTCGTTCGAGTGGCATTAAAGTGAGGCAAGAAGGTGAGGTCTTTGTCCCAGATGATACCCAAATCTGTATGTTGGGTGACTTTTTTAACTGGAGAATTCGCAATAATGATGTCCACATCGTTGGTATTTTTCTTCTTGGTGATAGAGAGTTGTGCAGTTTTCTCTTTATTAATGGAGAGCCCAATCGCATGAAGGTAGTTTTCCAGTTCATGTAGCTGTCGGTTGGAGCTCACAGTGATAGACTGGAGAGTCTGGGGGCATTTTGTGATGACGAAAAACTTAATATCATCTGCGTAGGTGGTAAAATTAGTACGGTTTGATAGGAAGGGTTCTAAAGATGCCGCGAAGAGGGCGGCAGAGAGAACGCCCCCTTGGGGAAGCCCTCTGGAGCAGAGAATGTGGTGATTATGGTTTTGATTTCTGATCCATAGGATCCTGGACTGAAGGAGTTTCCTAAGGAGAACTAAGATGTTGCCAGAGATTTTGAAATAGTTGCACAGTATGGTACATAATGCATGGGTGGACAGATTGTCAAAGGCCGCCTTAATGTCGAGAAACACAATATCCAGTTGCTCTTTGTTGCTTAAGGTACTTTCAATTCTGAACAGTGTGTCCAAGAGGTTGGTGATCGTGGAACGTCCAGATAGTACACTATGGAGGTATGGAGGTTTGTGGCCGAACATGTGATGGATGAGAGCAGGAAGTATGGCTTTTTCCAAGATTTTGAGAAAAGTGCATCTTACAGAAATTGGTCTGTAGTCATTAGGCAATTTTGGGTTAGACTTTTTTGGAACTGGGGAAACATAATATGTGTTCCAGATAGCAGGGTAAACTCCTGTTACGAGGACGGAATTGAATGCATCAAGCAAGAGATCAATGATATATACACTGCACAGTTTAACCATGAAAATAGGGAATCCATCCGGGCCAGTGGTAGACTTGTTGGGAAGACTGTTGATGACCTCAGTAAGGCGTTCCTTTGTGATGGCTATTTTATCCAGTGATGTCTGGTTAGCTGGTGGATTAACCCGAATAAAGGGGTTTGTAGCAGATAGGGGCTTAGTTGCGAGCGAGTTAGCCCATGCAAGGAAGGTGTCAGTGGACATGGGGGACTGTTGGTTCTTGTTGGTGAAGATTCTTTTCCCAAGTTTCATTCTGTGTGCAATCCAGTCGTTCTGCGCCTTCCTCCGAATGCGTAGGAAGCGTGCCCGATGTTTTTTATAGAGTTGGTAGTCGGCTAGATCCCGTGTTTTTTGCCATTTCCTGTATAGTTTCTGTTTCATGATGAAGGCGAGTTTTGCGTCGCAGGTAAACCAGTTCTTGGTCCTGGGAGACAGGCGTACAGATTTGGAGTCCCCTTCACAGGCGATGTCTTTTAACAAGTTTGCTAAATTGGTAAGCGTTTGATCAGGATGGCTAGCAGCAATTTTTTTCCAGTCTGTAGCTTTTAGTCTTTGTAGGATGATTTGAGGTTGCATATATTTTAATGAGAAGATCTTGAGTTGGGATTCTTTATGGTTATGTTGTTCAAGTTGTCGGGGAGAACATAGACATTCACTATCAAAGGAAATTGGGAGGTGATCTGATGCAAACTTAAAAATCGGCGTTGTGAGAGTAAGATGGTCAAGGTTATGAAAGAAGAGGTCTAGGTTTTGATGTCGTCTTGTAGGTTGCGTATGGGTTAGTCTAAGGCCTAGAGATGAGAAGGAGCGTACGACGTCCTTTAAACCTTAGTTCAATAAGAATTGGCCAAGATGCCCGACACAGTTCTTACCATCCACCACAAGACAGAGACGACTTTGCTTCCAGAAGGCTGAATGGAAGATTGTTAATCTAGTCTTCGGGACCATCTACTAGGACGAGATATTGGTATCTTTTACCACAATGAAGATTATTTTTACTGACTTTGGAATTGTCCTTTTTTTTCTGTATTCTGTAATTAGAGTGGAATGTGGGGATATTAAATAAATAAATAGTGCAGTCAAATCAAAAGTCAAAAAGATGACATGGGTACTGTCAATATCAATAAAATCGAGAGTAAAGTTGTCTTCATTGGTCCTCAATAAGACTTGCTATTTTGTATTTACGTCAGCAAAGTAAACTTTGTCGAAGATTGCATCCGATTGGTTAGCTTTACAAAAATTTGTATATGGATTGACAGCAAACTGTAATTCATGCTTATTAACAAAAACAAAATGATTTCCAAGAAAATTTCATTCCTCCAACCAGCGCATGGCAACAAACATAAAATACAGTACTTCATCTACAATATATGGCATACAAATAGCCTTTGTGATATGAATGCAAAATAAATAACAGTTGTTGAATTTCTATTGGTTCGATTTCAATGAAACTTGGAACGGCTCAATGAATCTTTCTAAAAGGTTCAAATCTAAAATTTCATAAAAAATCTATAATCAGAATTGAGTTGTTACATGCGGACAGACGAACGGACATTGTGAAGACAGGCCCGTTATGTGTATATGCTAACGCGCCTAACCACCAGTGGTTTCCATCTGCTAATCAGCGGTTCAGATTATAGAATCCTCCTCTTCTAATCCACTTTATGAACGGTGAAAGAACAAGAAGCCATAATTGGTAAGTTTATCAAGATTTACAATAAAAGGTTTTCTTCCAAACTGTAAAATTTAAAATATCGAAATTTCTTTTCTGATAATCCCATATTTGAAACCGTTCTCAAATATTACTTCAAACGAATAAGTTGAACCCATTGAAGCATACTTTTACTCAAAGGTCGTTTAATTTCAAAGCAACTTACTCCAAACAAATGAATTCAATCTTTTTAATTGATTTGCTGGCAGACATTATTGCAGAGCAAAGAAGAGTTTTCCGTGCTATGAAAGGAAATCGTAGTAATAATTGCTTTCATCTTTTTCTGGACGTGAATGGTTTTATAATATTTTCATTCTGATTTCCTAAACGTTTCTTTTCATCGAATGAACCCCTGAGGAAAAGCAAACCTTTTCAATCCTATTTAATTAAAATCGTTAACACCCTTTAATAATATATTTTTCCACGCTAATTAAGTTCTCAAGTAACCCGTTGGTTGTGGCACGCATTTGAGAAATAAAAATTTATTAAAATTACACCAATAAAATTAAAATTTGTAGTCATCCCATATCTCGAGCTTTTAATATCAATTAGCAGGGTTTTGATTTCATAAAGAAATTTATATTAACGCATTAAAAACGAATCAAGAAGAAAGAAAGCGATAATTGTGTTTTGTAATTGATAATTGCAAACAAGAAAGAAGGACATCCTTTTGTAGAAGTCCAGTGATGTTTCAATTATGTGTAATCTTCCGCTAAATATAGTTCTTAACAAAATAAGTAATTTGATAATTAGAAATGTTATCCTCGAGCGATTTCTTGTTAAAACATAAATGGAATTAAATTAAAGTCGATGTAAAATATGATTTAAGGGAAAATCGTGTTTAACTAACTTAGTTAGCTGTTTGGACACAGCTACTCATGAGTTGGAGCTAAGAAATAATTTGGGCATTGGTTATTTAGTATATTTATATAGTAGAGGAGATTCTAAGATGGATTTTTCCAAATGCAGAAGGTTGTGATTAATGGATATTTTTCGGATTGGTGTAAAGCCAGAAATGGGGGTCCCACAAGGATCGGTTCTTGGACCACTGTTAATTTTGATTTTCATAAACGACATCGACGATGGAACAGAAGTTTTGATGTCAAAATTTGCAGACGACGTAAGGATTGGGAGAGTCGTTAATGTTCAGTGCCAAGAAGCGCTCCTTCATGATCACTTGAACATCTTTCAAGAATAGTCAAAAAAGTGGCAGCTAGCAGTCCCAAAATAACTTACACGCGTGGATGGATTGAACTAAAAACAGTATAGAAGAAAAAGATGTGGGAGTTCCGATTCTTAGAATATAAAGTTCTCTGAGCAGTGTAGAGATTCGGAAAGGAGAGTCCATGGTGCGCTATTGATGGTTTATCGTATATTTGCTTGTAGGGCTTGGGAGATCATAATCGAACTGTATAAAGCTATTGTAAGACAGCATTTAGGATACTTGCTTCCAAATATGGAGACTCGCCTAAAAGAAAACATCGAGCGTTTTGAAAGGGTCCGAAAACTGGTAACCCACTTAGTGAGATCTGCAAAAGGGCATCCTTAAGGAAAGATCTCCTTCAATATGCGCAATACAGTCGTCTTTCTTGCAATCGTCTTTCTCGTTCTCTCCAGCTGAGACCACATCAATTACTTTTAAGACTGAATCTCTACTCATCAGCAAAGAGAACATTGGCATTGATAGTGGTTTTTGGAGACCGTGTTTTCTAAACCAATTAAAATGAATTTTTATTGACTCTTCTGTTTCCTGGTGTTGTTGCCATGACCTTCAAGTTCTTGGTGCATTTAAGGCTCTGGCCACCTCAGCTTGCAATTATCATGCCATCATCTCTTGCCGGTAGCCATCTCTCTCTCTCTGAATCTTCTGCATATCAACATTGTATTATACAGAATAAAGCCCAATCAGATGCGTCCTCTACTGCAGTGGATTGAAAAATTAATGATGCTGTTGTAGTGTGCACTTTTATAGTCAGACTGATTTGCATATTTAGGAACTTATCGCGTTCTGTTCTATTTTTGGCTTTATCATTTAAATTATATTAAGGCGTCAAATTTATAAGTTTTCTGATGTAATCTGGTATTAATCAGTGATAGTTCATTAGCATGTTCTAAATTTATATAAAATTTCAATTAAATTATCAAAGCCTTTATTACCCAGGAGATTGAATTCTTATTCAAAGATCGATAGATTAAAATATTTAATATACTTAAGTATTTCTTTAGATAATTCCACGATGTGAGCTCTATAAATTGGTGCGAACATCTAGAACTCGCTGGTTAGCGTTGCAGCTGCTTTTTGATGTTTGAAATCTTTGATCTAAATGATGCAATTATTTCCTAAATAATTGATTTTGAAAATAAAAATAACGCATAAAGCTTTTAATGAAACTAAAATCGATATTGAAAGGTAGTTATACTCCTCCTCTCTTTCCTCCAAGACTGAGGAGGAGGAGGAGGAGGAGGAGAAGGAATTACGCTGAATGAGACAAAAGAATCGCGACCTTTCTCATAAGATGCTGTTGTTGATGCACGATTCGAACGTTGAGGTAATTATAAATGTTGAGACGAGACAGAGATGGGGGTTGGGTGGGTTGATATCACTTTATCTGTTGTAAGGATTGCCATCAAGACGCGAAAGAAATGAACGTCGGGTTTCTGTTTGAAAAGATTCTTTAATAAGCAGTCTGGAAAGAGTAGTTCATTACTTACTCCGATAGCATCGCACTGAGGCCTGAGGGAAATTAATCAATATAGCTCTAAACAAGTACACATCTGATGTTTGCAAGATCGCGCACTGCTCTCTGACAGCCTTCACCAAAACAAACAACAACTTAACGTGACCTTACGATTTAATGCATTAGAGCATTTCAATGAAGTCTTCGGATAATTCAGACATATATGTCTAAGAGTACTGTAATTTCAATAGTCATCGAAAGAGACACACAGGAGTCAATAAACGAAATGAATTTCCGCCGAAGGATCACCCTGTTTTCCAAATCTATCTTCGCAATGGTTATTCCAACAACTAGTTTCTTTTTTTATTCCAACAAAGAAGAATGTGTCCAAGGTTCATCTTCAAGTGGCCCAAATATATGAAAATTATAAAGCGCAAGATCGTGATAGTATAGTCGATGTTGTATGGTCTCAGAACTAACTCCTGGATGCTTTCCAGTTTTGGTCTTCCAGTATGGTGGTCCCTGGTGGGTAGCACGGTTGGTAGAATAACCGTCCTCCCCACGCAGAGTGGAAAAGGTCTGAGTTCGAGTCCCGTCGGTGACGTGAGGGATTTTTATGGGCTTTTTTCACAACGTGGCTGAGTTAGTTAGTCTCAGGCGGGGGTAGCGTGGTTTTTTCTCCCGGAAGCTCGGGTTTTTCGTCCAGCAAACAGAAAATCGACCACAGAACACACGCAATTTACAGACAGTATACACGGAGCAATATGGCCTTAGCCGCTGATGCTCCTAAAAGCCTATTTTAATAACAACAGTGGTGGTACGCATTATTTGCTGTAAAGCAACCTTGTTGTTAGGGGTAGTCCACGCTTTTCGTCTTGTACTTTAAATAACTTTATTAGCACTATCTCCACTAGGTGTTGCTTCTTCTTTCGCCAGTCTATCCAGTTGATATTCATCTGCTACACGTGCACTACCATTTCTGAACAGGTCACTGTTCTCGTTTTGCTTTAATAAACAGCTATCACTCTACGGTTCACCCATTCTGTGATGTATTTCTTGCCGTTTAGGCAGTAAAAATTGAAACACACTTCTCAGTTCAACAACAGCGCAATATAGTTCTTAACAAAATCTTATCAAAAGTTCTTATCAGACCCAATATTGCCAACTTTATATCTCACGTACTCACAAAGTGCATATAAGGTAATAGCAGTACGTAGTAATAAGATATTGGAGAAATAGTCTAAAAGTTCTTGGTTCAATATGCGGGGATATCGTTTTAAATAAAATGCGAATAACTTCCAAAAGAGTGCTAGAGACGCGCAATTTAGAAGTAATATTCTTTATTTCATGCATTGGTTCCCATTTGTTTGTCAACAACCTGTAAAACGACGAATACGCACGCACATCGCAGGAAGTAAATGTTCATGGTATTCAGTATAGAGGAGAGTGTGTTCATAGCGAAATATTTTATCTCAAAACAGAGCCGTTTAAAAGAACTCAACGGGAATTTTGTATGCAATTTGGATGTCGTAAAGCGTCATCAAAATATCTGAATTTAACTCGCATTTCTGAGCAAAGAAATGCGAGTTAAAGGAATTCAAGTTAAACATAAGGAAGGTACCTGGGGTGGACGGAATCTATCCGGTTATATCAAGAAAGGCACCAAAGGAAGTAAGCAAACCCATAGCCATAATAATGAGAGCACCCTTGGATTTAGGGGTGATGCCCATAGACTAGAGATGCGCAAATGTGACCCCAGTTCACAAAGAGGGATCTAAGGGTGACACGAGTAACTGATTGCTGGAACAAACTTCCATCTGTTGTTGTGCAAGTTGATAGCTTAAATAAAAGGAAGGACTGAACAAACATTTGGAGTGAATGGGAAGTGTTCTGTTTTTTTTTTTTTTTTGGCTGATAAGCTTGCTTTCTTGCATCATATGCCATTACTAATGCTAATGCAAGCGCCATCAGTCGAATCTAAAGAGGCAGCATTGAGATATCAGTTCCATCCTTTCAAGAGACGAGACACACCTGGTTTTGTAGGACTCCACTTGCTGCTCGTGTCATCAACGTGTGGCGATCTCCTTCACCTCATTGTTCAAGGAAGAGCAACAACTTTTGAAAGTCTTCTTTGATGAGGATGGAAGATAAGGTCAGAGTGATAGACCAGAGCTGCAGGAGGAAGTGTTGCGGCACTTCCCATCTATGACACTGCAATCCAGTCTGGATATTTGAAGAATAAGGAAAGGCAAACGCTACACTCGTGTGGATTTGTGCATGGAATACCTAATGCGCTCTTATGAGGAATGAACTCCAGGATCGGATCATTGCAACCCAGACACCAAACACACGAGTCAGCAATCGATTTTTGAAATTGTCCACCGATTTGTGCCCAAGTGACACTGCACCGCAGCAAAATAACGGACCAGTTTGGGGGCCTTACCACAAAATTTCTGATTTCTTTTTTGTCCCTTGGAGCATTTGCTAAAATTGACATCAGCTATATACGGATCTCATCAATGGTACTCGCAGTTTAATTTATTACGAGGCTTCTGTTCCTTGGAGCGCAATTCAGAATCGTAAAAATATGAGACAGAAGCCTCTTTTTTTTTACGATTTTGCTTAATTTTTCGATATCAGTGTCAGCTCTGGAGAGAATCCCTCGCAACCAGTAGTTAGTCTGTTTACACAGCAGTGGCAGGTTATTTCTGAAAACGTAATTAGATGGAAAATTTATTCGTAGAAACTGTAATTATTTAACTAATATATTTGTTTTCCTTCGGGGTTCTACGATAGAAAGAAAACTTCAGAAAATCAAAGTGAAAATATTATCGCAAACACGAGGAATGTAATTATTTCGTCCACCTACAGGCATTGGACGTTTCTTCTCCGAAACAATGCTTACAAGAAAAGCAATTAAAGAAATTGAATTCGTATATTTGAATTAAGTTGCGTTTTTAAATCAATGTGCTTGTTAGGCAACAAAGATTTTTAAATAATAATAATTATTTTATTTTCTGGACCATTACAAATTCCATTATGTTGCGTTATTCGTGGGATGGCTGTGATGCTAGTTTAATGAACACGTAATTTCTTCGTTTATTCCACTCGACGATGAACTGAAGGGCATATGAGGGAAAGAAGAAAGAGCAGCTCGATATACTCTTGAAATATATCGAGATTATTCTTAAAATATATCGATACTTTTCTATCAATACTATTCTTACGATATATCGAGAGAAATATCGATATTTCTATCAATATATTGTAATAATATGATCGATAAACCGGGATAGGTTCAGTATGGTGACAATGTCGGTCCACTATACGCTGGAAGAGCAGTATGGTTGGTTACTGTTGCGGGAAGTATATCAGAAGTGTTAGAGACCTTTTGTCTGTGCTTTTGTTCCGCTCAGTCAGACATTGGATAATTCTTCCTTGATACACCTTGTCGTCGAGATGAATAATAGTGACAAGGACTGAGGTCTGGAGATCAGAGTGGTTAAATGTTCCTCAAAGGACGAAAATAACGGTTATCAGCGAACGTGTTATGAAGTTACTGGCTGACCAGTGAAGTGGAACTCCATTTTGCATCAACGCATTTGTTTTGGAACATCTTCTTTCTCCTGAAGAGCAGGAATTACATGATGGTGGAGAAGATCGAAACGCTAGACCATCACTGTACATTTCTGGACCATGAACTCAAACCCCCTCAAATAAAAATGGTCCTGACGAAATTCTCTCTAATCATACACCAAATAGTAACAGGTGGTCAACGGAGACACTTTGTTGACAAACGTAGAGTAGAGTCATATTAGCCATATAGTGCAAGGAAGCCACAGGCTTTTGCTGCACCTGACAGAGGAAAATAAGAAAGAGTAGATAAGAAAATATAAATTATACGCTTCTCTCCTCACATAGGTCACATATTATCCAGTTGACCTTTGATTTTCTTCCAGCTGTCAGCCTCAACTACCCGCGGAAGCAATTTGTTCCAATAATCAATGATTCGCTGGCTTAAAGAAAATTTCCTACAATCTAATCTAAACCTCAACCCCTGTAATTTGAATTTATGACTTCTAGTTCTGGAATTCTTTATAACGCAAATTCCTCTTTCACTCATTTACTAACCCCTCTCAGAGCCTTATAAACCTCAATCAGGTTACCTCTAAAGTGCCTGGTTGCCAAGCTGTGTAGTCCACATAATCGAAGTCTTACCTCGTACAGGCGCACTTTTGTCGATATTATCGGGAGTGTTGCTCGTCTTTCGATCCTTTCAAGAAGCTCAATGAATGTTTTTTTTTTTTTTCCAGATAAGATCACCACACCTGGACACAGTGTTCCAAATGTGGTCTTACAATTGCCTTATACAGTGGGATTATGACCTCCCTATATCTACAGGGTATTATTCGATATATTATCGGTAGAAAACCATGGGCTTTCCTGGCCACCTGCTTACACTGTTCGGAAAAGTTCATATCTGCCCGTATGGCAACTCCCAGATTCCTTTCTTCCTCTATTGTTTTTAATTCAATCCCACCAAGTGTTTTTGGTGGCATAGCTACCACTTTTCTGACCACTTTTGAAGCATGTTCTGAACATCTTGAAGGAGTGCTGCTTGCCAGTGATCATTAACGACTCTTCCAATCTTTACTTCATCTGCAAATTTTGGCATCACACCCTCCAGTCCCTCGTTGATGTCGTTTATGAAAATCAGAAATAATGGTAGTCCAAGAACCAATTCTTGTGGGACCCATTTCTGACGTTACATCAATCTGAAGAATATCCATTAATCAAAACCCTTTGCCTTTTGCTCTGCAGCCATCTTGAAGTCCATCTTAGAATCTTACCAGTAACCCCAACGTGTTCCAGCTTATACAGTAACTTCTCATGAGGCACTGAGTCAAAAGCTTTGATAAAATCCTAATAAACTTTGTCGAAATTGTTCCCTACATCTGTATAATGAGTAACTGTATCAAAACAGCTTACCAAGTTAGCTTAACATGATTTTCCTTTAACAAAACCATGTTGTGTGTCCTTCAGAATATCGTTTTTATCTAAACAGCCCTGGATCGTACTTTTAATCATTGTCTATAAGATTTTCCCTACCACTGAAGTCAGACCAACATATATATATTTACTGACTTCGCTCTTAGAACCGCCTTTATGTATTGGCGATTCGTTAGCATTTTTCCAATCCAAAGGAAACTCTTCCGAGTCTAATGATGCCCTCAAAATTAACCTCAGTGTTCGAATAGTCTTTGGACTGCCTCCCTCATTGGCAAGTCACGAGATATTTGATTCCCTGACGAGCTCCCAGTTTCCTTTGTTCCTAGGATAGGCAAGCACCCGTTTCTTCAATGATTCAACTTCTCATAACGCACCAAGTTTTAATTTGAGATCAGTACACTCCTTACATCGGATTCGAAGAAAATAATCGTCATTGAGCTTGGTTTACCTACTAGACCCACCTGATGGTTGGTTGGTAGTTGTAGAGTTATGGGTGAATAAGCAACTTTCGTTGCGATTTTTGTCAATCCACTGACGCAAGTTACTTCGACGTGAAAACTGCCTGGGGCGCGCCTAAAGAAGTTTCAATTCAGAAACTTTAGACTAATAAATGTTATGGTGTCTGTAATTGTAGAAGAAAGTGATATTTAATTTATGCAGTGCAATACCAAGACAGCTCGCTGTAAAGATCTTAGTGCTCCATGAAAGGAAATCAAAAGATTTCCTTTCTTCGTATCCCATCTACCATGAACATTTAATGAGAAACACCTAAAAGCTTCAATAGATGTTCAACTCAATAAGGTTTCTCCGAATTTTTATCTATTAAATGTAAATAATAGAGTTCCCTTCCATTTCTACAATAGATTATATATTACAAAATGTTGTTTAATATTGTCTGGAAATTCATTTAAACTCAAGATTGAATACTAAACAGTTTTTCCCCTTGTACGATATCCCCATAAGAGTATTATTGTTAATTCTTCCTTTCCATTCGAGTCTCGCTTTCTTTGTCTAGCTGATGGATCGTTGCCGAATTACGGGTTGCGTTACCCTATTATGGAAGCAACAAATGATGCCCCTCACGAACGCTGATGTCGGTCCTACCTGTTCTGGTTGCTGTGTCCGCCGTAGCTTCTCATTACTAAGCACTACGGGTCTCTGATAGGTCCTCCCAATTCCATTTCGAGCAGGGTTATCGATTTTTGGATATAATATGCCTTTGCGTGAATGGAATTTTTATATTACTCGTTCCTGTACTGATATCGTCAGCTGTTTCGATCTTATTTAATAACCATTACTGTTTTGGCTTTTCTTTGCGCGAGGAATTGCAATATTTTTCTGAAAATATGTAAGCGCTGCCTTAAGGTCTGTTTTTCAATCAGCCTATCCTATGAATTTAGGTCAAATGAATACGATGGGGAACAACTACTGTTAATATAAGGAAGGTAGTGTTTAGAGACGTCGTCCGAATGCCAACGATCGTATTATCTCCTGCGCGATACCTCTGGAGAGCGCAACCATTTTTGCTACTTTCGATTCTTAGTTGAGAATCGAATTTTAGCTTCCGTCAGACGGGTCCTTCAGGTACTACTATCAGTAATGTCCTCTGAGCGAATATTGAAGCGAAAACTAATTGGATCAGGGACGTACAAAAATCCGAGTGGGGAGGGAGAATGAAAGTATAAAAATCTCCCTAGGTTCAGCACTTTCTATAGATTATTTTAATCTGCAAAGGTTTATGTTCTTCTGCCCTGCCTATGAGGATTACCAGAGTATTTATGTCCGTATATTTTATCTCATTAAATTTTCGTAATGATATGAACAGTTTTTCGGAAGGTAGAAAAACCCAAAAAAACTTCTTTTTCTGTCTTCTCTCATAGTTAATCTCATATATTTGGTGTCAGGTTTTTGAGTACTTCTGTGTCGTTCCTTTCTATCCTGAGTGAAAAAAAAAGTAGACTGCAGCCAATATTAACCGGCTGCAGAATGGAAGCCTTCTCAACAATTCACCTTGAGGGAGATGGACCATAATCTGCCACGCTGGTCCAGTGCGGGTTGGCAGATCGACCGTATCTAGCAGCAGTCAGGGGCTTGAACACCGGTCTACTCAAAGAGCATGTGCTACTGCATCCTGGGTGACGTTATCTCTAATTCCACACTCTTCCATGTCCTTTTTCGCAACCTCCGTCCGCGTCCTCTTAGGTCGTCCCGCCCTCGCTAACCCTCCACTACAAATCCAGGTTTCTATGTATTATCTGTTCTCCTCCGGTACCTATCTACAATTCTGTGGTATTTCATTCACCCCTTCTCTTGATTGAGAATCAGCACCACTTTATTAGCAAACATCATTCACCATGGTATGCCTTAGTCTGAATGTTTCCAACCCATCTAAATCACTGCAAAGAGAAAGGGATTCTGAGCAGAACCTTGATGTAAACCTGTCCTCACTGAAAACTCATTAGTCTCTCCTTGAATAATTTTGCCATAACCTCAAGGTTACGTCAAAATTATTCAAGGTAACTTCTTCCATAATACGCCTCATAACACTTCTCTTGGAACTCAATCGTAAGTCTTTTCGAGGTCAATAAAAACCAAGTGCAAATCCTTCCTCTTCTCGCTGTACTTTCTTATCATTTGTCTCATACAAAATATCTGTTCCATGGTTGACCTACCCGGCAGCAAACTGGTTCCTTGAAATATTTACCTTATCCCTTAACCTATGCCCAATGACCCGTTCTTATGTCTTCATAGCAGCACATCAATTTGATTCCCGGTGCTTTGCACGGTTTCGATTATCGCTCTTATTTTTTATATAATTAAATAAGAAAGCCCAACTTTGGTTCCAACCTTGTGAGTCACACGCTTCCATATCTGTTGAGACTTTCTCTCCCCTCTCTGAACTTGTTATCCTGCGTCAATGAAATTAAAAGAAAACACTTCATACGAGCGTTGACAGTTAAAAAAAATCCTTGTTGTAGCACCAGTAATTAGCGAAAGAGCATTAAAGTTGATAAGATTTATTAAGAAACATGAAGCTACTTCCTTCGTCGGAGATTGATGTCATTTATTTTTTCTGTTCCTTTTTGTTATAATCCGTTTTGACACGTGTTACGTGCTGATACAACCCTGAGGGCTGAACGAGTTGGAATTTGCAAACTATTTACAGGGTAATTTACTTAGCCCTTTTAAAGCTTTAAAAATCTTTACCAGGTAACTAAATTCCTGTTTTCCAAACATTATAATTTACAGAACTCAAGATATTCGTTTCTGACATTAACCGATCACCTTGCCATTTTCTGTACGATTTTCAGCAGCTATAAAGAATTTATATCTGCTTGTGATGTATTATAAGCGTCTTGTGATGTATAGACCGAGTGGACAGAAATCATGGGATACCTACCTAGAAACGAGTAGGCCCACCTTTCGCCCGGATAAGGGCAATCACACGGCTAGGCATTGAGTCCACTAGTTCCCGAAAGCGTTCCACAGGTATTTCCATCCATGCTTGCTGCACCGCTTTCTATAATTCCGTCGCATTCCTGGATGGACGATCCAAAGGTCGAACGGATCTTTCCACAGCATCCCAAAGATGCTCCACAGGGTTCATGTCCAGTGAACGGGCAGGCCATTTAATGTTGGTAAAATCTGTGGAATGATCTTCGAACTATGTTCTAGTCACTACGGCTCTGTAGGGAGTCGCATTATCCTGCTGGAAGATCCATTGCCCTGTGGGTGCACGATGACCATGAAGGCGTGCAAATGATCTACAAGGATGGACACATAACCTGGACCGTTCAGAGACGTACCAGAGGTCCCATCGTGTGCCAGTTGAACATGCCTAGACCATTACCGACCGTTCACCTGCCTGAACAGTTCCTTCTCGACATATTCATATGATAATCACGTGATGTGAATAGTTATAGTGGGATTTTTAGGAGCATCTGCAACTAAGGCCTTATTGTTCCGTGTATATTTTCTGTAAATAGCGTGTGTTCTGAGGTCAGTATTTTGTTGTGCTGTACCACTTCAGCCACGTTATGAAAAAGGCCCATAAAAATTCCTCACGTCATTGATGGGACTCCAACTCGGGTCTTTTCCGAAAAAACCGGGTGTGGGGAAGATGACAATTCTACCAACTGTGTTACCAACGAGAGCACATGATTGGAAAAATATGTAGAGAGCGTTAAGGTAGCGGAGTATAAACTGAACTGCAGAATGCATCTGGTGGAACTGAGCTTAACAAGTTCGAATTCGAATAAGTAGCGCTAATTTGTAGGACTCATGGATTTCAGAGACACTAAAATTTCCACGGACTACTGTTTGAAACATCACAGGGGTGTAGAAAACAAATGAAAACGCGAAAGTTGAATCGGAAAGCGGTTGACTGCGTGTTTGGCGAAAGGAAGCCTCAGGATGGTCGATCATACTGCCAAACAAAATCGTCAACTGCCGCTTCAGTAAAATCACTCATTGAGACGACCTGATGGAAGAGTGTGTGTTTGACGACAGCTAGGAGGTCGCTTCCGTACGAAATGCGTCGTCCCAACTTTGAAGTGCAGAAGAAATATTTCCTTCGGAATGTGTCAAAAATATGGAAAAATAATTTTCATTCGTTTGCATTGTACGACGTATCATACCAGGAATACCAACAAGCGTCAGAAAAAAATTGAAGATCTATTTAGACTCCATCACAATTCAAAAGAATATTTGAATATCTAACTTCGTTCGCAAATAAAAAAAATATGCGAGATTATTGTTATCTGATTTGTTAAACAAAGTTTGCATCGCCCTGTATTATACACTCAGTGATCACTGGATTGTGACCACCTATCCTAATACCGTGTTGGGCCCCCATTCGCACGAATAACAGCCGCTATTAACCTAGACTTTGACTCTACTAGATGTCCGAAGAAGTCCGTAGGGATCTGAAGCCATGCTACCTGCGAGGTTTTCCACAGCATCAGAATAGAGGACGATTGCGTGTCCATACACCTCACTTCTGTTCTAGAATATCCGCACAGATGTCCAGCTGCCTTGAAATCAGGCGAATTTGGAGGACGATCAAGATGGGTGATATCTTCCCCTCATCAGTGAAACGTTGGTCCACACTCACCAGGGGTCCTAGTTCTTGCCTGCAAAACATGCCCCATACTAAGCAATCAACACTACTTGCTGGATAATGGATACCATACTTCGCTTGAAGTGGTTTGACTCGTTCGTCACCATTCTTTGCACATCTTAACCACAGTGGTCCGTGAGCAACCGACAAAACGTGGCGTTTCCGATACGGAAACGCCCAATTCATGAGCTGCCGCAATCATGCACTTTTGAAACTCCGTGATTATGCTACTTTAACACTTTGAATTGCGCGACCAGATGCAAATTACCACTACTGTAGTGTAGGAAGCTGTTCGGATTTTTAACTTGAGAGCTGTGGAGCATTGACATTACGCACAGGGTGGTCACAATTCATAGATCATTGAGTGTATATGAGTTTCATCTTTTAATTATGTGTATTTGGGATATTACCTATTCCAATAGCAGACATCTTTCGAAACTGATTAACCATTTTTATTCGCTCATATTTCGAAATTTTCACCGTTGTTGATTCTTTTTGAATTTCTTTCCGATTTTTTTGAGGACTCCTTTTACTTCCTATTTTTTTGGTGCACTGGTGGTTATATTCTCTCTCTTTTTAAAGTTTCTCAAGAATGATATTATGTGCTATTTTCTCCATCTTCACACACAGCATTTTTATCATTCAAAATCTAGTTTTGTCTCGAATCCTACTACTGACAAAATCCATCTGTCTACCTTCTTTTCTGAAAACCCACTTCATGGTAGAAGAGATAAAAAAAAAATCAAAAATGTTACCTTCGTCTTGGCGAACCATACAATTGCACCAAACAACCAAATTATACATTTCTGAAACCCATACAGAAAGAAGGAAACAAAAACCAATACTACCAAAACAAAACTTACCAACTGGTGGACCGATATAAGGTATCAATACAGAAACAACAATAAAAACACCTTCCTAAAACACATAAAATTGTGAGCAGATATATCGACACCATTGTGCATTCAGTTGAAATATTCTCCTACAAACCCGAAACAAAAAATCCATTCTGCACTCTGATAAAAACGAATATCCAATCAAGTTGAATGAAAGATTTCTCGTTTCCATAGCAACTTATAATATATTCACTAACCTCGTTCCACTTATTAAAATTAATATTGACAAACACAAAGAAGTCTTTTTTTTTTTTTTTTTTCTTTCTTACGAATTTGAATTCGTTTTCTAAACAAAGATAAATCAATCTGTAGACTAAACAGATTCGCCTTTAGAAAATAGAAAGGAAAAAAAAATGAATTAGAGTTTGAGAAAGAATTTCATAAATCTCACATGAAAACCAAATAAACAGAAAACAAATGAAATTAAAGAGGTCGCTAGTTGTTACCGAAAACAAACAAATAACTGGAACTATAACGGGAACTGAGAATTATTTTTAATGAACTGTTCCATGAACTGCTGTTATTTTAAATGGAGTACCATTTCTAAGTTTTTTTATGTATTTTATCACACCATACTCTAATGTTTAGTTGAAATAAGGAAGTCTCGTTCGATTGCAACTTGAACTGACACTTTCGGTTATATTTTCTTGGGAATTTGAACTGATTTAGAGCCTCAGGTAGTTACATTAACTGTAACTCAGCTGCGCATAAACCTCTGTAGCTATTCTCTAGACAGTCTTGTTTTATTTGTCAAACTAAGGTCTTTTATGTCTCGTTGCGTTACCAACTTAATGGTACCGCCTCGAATATTCAAAGGGAGTAGAAATCCCTTCGTAAGCACTTCATAAATATTCTTAAATAAATCCAAAGTGCTCAGAAATGGTTTGTTACAAGTAGCGAGCATTTTATTCCCTTGCCTGCGAATTTTAAAAGAAGTTAAGAGCCGCAACATAGACTGTCTTCCTCAGAGATTAAACTTGAGTTTCCTTAATAATAGTCACGAGGTAATTAGATCATAGTTCAGCTGTTTAACGGCTGCGATGAAACTCGAGAAAAATCCTTTGTAGTATGGCCATCTTTAATAATCTGTTCCATGCCAGAAAGCCCACTTTAGTTGTGTTTAGAGAAGTAAACAAAGTTTTTGTTGGGTTGTTTACTGCTAGAACAAATTAGTGATAGTAAGAATTCAAATGTTTGTGGGGACAGTTTTGTGCCCCTTAAGTCATGTAGTTGAGCAATTAAGCTTTCTTAAGAGATTGCATTGTAATCTGTCTGTAGTGTGGATCTGCACAAAAATGGGTCATGAACACAGTGTAATAGGCTGCTCAAGTGAACTCCCGTTTGTCATTGGAGAGGTCTGGGTTCGAGTCCTTGTAGAATAGAGGAATTTTTAAAGGCCCTTCTATGGTGGCTGTAGTTAGATGATTTCGGGTGGAACGATAGGAAATTTCCACGACAATTATTCTGGGTTTTTCATCCCACACAACATACAAAGCGGTCCTTGAACGCACACTTGTACAGATATACGCATACGTCACAATATTATGTCTCTGACGCACCTTAAACTAAAAACAGTAACGTTAGGTGCGGCCCTGCTATCAAAACCCACTTTGGTCTAACGAGCTAGGCCCGTTAGCATGTATGCATAATCGCGTATTGTCTGCACATGTCCGTCCATCTGTCCGTCCGTCCTCATGTAATAACTTGACTCCCATTAGGTGGATTTTGGTGAAATTTTATATTTCGCTCTTCTAGAACAATATGCCCACCCTCTCAGAATTTTATTAAAATCTGACTAATAGAAATCGGGCACTTATTATTTCTTTATCCGTACCTCCACATGTAATAACTCGACTCCCAGTGGATAAATTTTCATGTAGCTTTACATTTGGGCCTTTTAGGAAGATTTGTCGACCCCTTCTAAATTTAATTTAAAACAGACCAATAGATATCCGTCAATTATTATTATAATATTTTTTTTTCGTATACATCACATGGGCTATATAATCACATATTCGTATAATGTATATTGTAGCTGAAGCACTGGATATTATGTTTGTTACCATGGGCAGTAGTAACTGCTGGAAGTATGATTATGACGTCATACTATTCAACGAGTGGCTAAAATCAAATGGCTAATTAGGAAAAGTAGCGGGAGTGAGCATAAAACGTTACGTTTTTCATACAAAATATTTCGGACTGAAGTAAAACCTATTGGTAACGAAAATGCGAGACGGATATGACGCCGATGTATTCATAACTCAGTCACTAACGTTGATTCGGTAGAGTAAGTGAGCATAAAACGTTACATCGTTTATAACTTCGGTTCTATTTGTTCGATTTTAAAAATTTAAACGGCTTTTATTTTTTCAAGGATGTTTTCACATAAAATAAAACATCTTTCGTGCGTACATGGTACACACGCGATTATTTGTGAATTATTATTACTATTTTCTAACGTGCCTGAAATGTAACGCAGTGCATATTTTGTCTAACCTTATTTGTTTTCTGCATTACAGTACGAAATTTTATCGGATTTTTAAATACGGCATCATTATAAGTATTTTAAAGTTGTTACGGTCTGACACTGTTTGTGCCTTCACTCACAATATTTCTAAGTATCTGTAAACGTTGAAATGCTTTTATCAATTAAAACTTAAGATCATCTTAAGTTGCTGCTTGCTTTTGTGAAGGCTCTCAGAGAGCGGTTTGTACTAAATTATCTCGAAAACATCAGATGTGCGCCTGTTTAGAGCTATATTGATTAATTTTGCTTTGGCCCTCACAGTGATGTTATCCGAGTAATGAACTGCTCCTTCCAGGCTGTTTATTAGAGAATCTTTTCAAACAGCAACCCGACGTTCATTTCTTTCTCGTCTTGATGGCAATCCTTACAACAGATAAAGTGATATCAACCCCCCCCCCAGTCCTCCCCACCTCAACGTCCATAATTATCTCAACGCTCGAGCCATGCATCAACAGTGACATCTTATTAAAAGGTCACGTTTTCTTCGTCTGCCTCATTCAGTGCCATCCCTTTTCTTCCCCTCCCATACTTTAGGAACCCCATGACTACCTTCGACTGTCAGTCTTAGTTTCATTAAAAGCTTCAATTATTTTCATTATTTTTATTTTCTAAATTATTTTAAGCATCTCTTGAGTTACTTCGGTATCCATGGCATCGATTAGAGTAATAGATGCAAATTGCATTCAGAATTATTTCTTAAACTCTGAGTGGCTTTCTGTATGAGTATCATGTGGATGTCGTTTACTAATGAAACTTGGACCAATAAGAGATATATATATTAGGAAATATTTAATGGCTGAAGGAGTGGTGGCTTCATACAACCTATCACGGCAAGCAGGGGACGACTAAATGGTTCCTGAGAGGTCTAAGATCTCAACTTGTGCCATAGTCGTTTTCTTTTCTTCTTTTTTATGTATATTAGTGGTACGTGCAAAGTCTGTTGCGAGTGTAAGCTGAGTCACAGTGTCTTCTAGTATTGCTCGATTGGCCACTTTATACAAGAAGCAATATCAGAGGAATGCTACTCGTTACTTTTCCCTAGCTAGTTCTACTATAACTCCCACCAGATTACTTGAAACCTGAAGAAGGTATATGGTTAGGGCTAGCCCTTTAAAACAAGTGAGAATAGAGTCAAAGAGTAGGAAGCAACAGATTAAAGGAACAGAGGAAGAGAGTATTACACTCCTGGGATAATCCAAAATGGACAACCAGAGCTTTTCCAGTATCAGCAATCATATCCAATCCATGGAAACCAAGGATGGGATATGCTTGATCACCGTTACAAAAGCAGCTTTTGCAAATTGAGCTGAGGAAGATAGTATTATTAGTATTACACTGGTGTGCAAAATATAAGGACCAGTCAGGTTTTCACCTGTAGCTTCTCATAGGAGTGGCCTGGATATGGGAAAAGCATACCAAAGGAACCTCGTGAAGTATAGAAATGATGAAGGAAACAACAACGGAAACAAAACGGTACAGATGGACATTATTGAAAATGGCAACATAGCACTGGCTGCCATGATACAGATGCATCACTGTCAAAGATGGAACAAAGGGAAGAGGTGGTCCTCAGTAGGTAATATGGCCATCCCTAATGTCGATGCAGGCTTTGCACCGCCTGTCCATACTTAGAACAATGTTGTTGATAAGTTATTGCGGTAACATCGTCCATTACACTGTCAGCGCCATCTTCAGCTGGTGAACATTTTTTGGTGAGTGTGGACGTGCCACTAGGCGTCTCCCCAGAGCGTCCCATATGTGTTCGGTGGGATTTATAACGGTGGAACGGGCAGGCCAGTCCATACAAACAATGTTCTCGCTTTCCAAAAGCATATCAACAGTTGCAGTGTGATGGGGTGTGGCGTTATCATCCATAAACACGAACTCGGGGCCAATGGAACCTCGGAACAGACGCACATGGGGAAGGATTACCTCAGTTCAGTAGCGTGCATCGGTTACAGTACCGCCTTCCAGTATCTGGAGTTGTGTACGTCCATTCAAGATAACGCCTTTCCAGACGAGAACACCTCGACCGCCATATCGATCCCTTCCAGTGATGTTTGCGGGATGATACCGTGTGCCAACCTCTCGCCAGATTAGCTGACGTCCAGAATCGCTGTTGAGACCGAATCTACTCTCATCAGCAAAGAGTACCTTAAGTAAAGATTTTGTAGTTGTAACCTTTAGAAATAGTGTTGGTCTTTAAGTTTTGCACACCAGTGTATAAAGCTAAATGGTACACAGAAGTAAACTTTTTTCTTCTTCTGTCAAAAAAAAGAGGAAAAAATTTCAAAGACTACCCTAAGTATTTTTCGAAGTGACAAACTTTATATGTTGGTTTTGTTATTTAACGGTAGGCGGTCTGTTAGAGTAGAGCATATCCTTAAGTAATATGTTTGATGGAAGTATCCATGAGGTCTTTCAGATGGAAGCATGCAGTTTGTGAATCCTATATTACACCAGTGGGGAGAGATTCGCAAGGGCTGTTTCTGACTGGGATTCCTCTTTCCCGCACCCCACAACAAGAATGAGAAAGTAATCTGCATACGCGATCATGACTATACAAGGGACATTTAGTCATAAAAAAAATGGGACCAAGCAAAGCGAGCCTAGGTTCGATCCCCGAGGGCATCTCATGGTGACGTCTTTGGCAATTCTACGGTTCTTGGTCTGAACCGTTAGTTTTCTATTGAAAAATTAATAAAAGGAATAAATATTTACTATTTAAAGAAACAGAAACAGAGAATGGTGTCATATATTCTCATTTACACATTTGTTTGCCCTTGGGGTGTTTTAATTGCGAGTAGAAGATATATTTGAGCGATAAACTTATTATTAGCCGATTTTTACATTTACAGACATTACATACTAATGCCTCATGGTCTGAATTACCTTGGCAGTAATTCAACATATCTAGCACTTCAATATTAATATCTAATCCACAATCGATACTCTTCAAGAGTCTGACACTAAACAATTTCAATATTTGCCAAACTGAGTTTGGGGAAATTAAGAGTTTACTTTTTAGAAAGAAAAGGGTCTAATTTCGGCGATCTTCAAACAGGTTTCTAAATTCTAACTGCAGTTTCCTCGTTTGTTCTGTTAGCAGTGATCCTTCTATTACTGACTCACTCCATTTCTTAAGGCTCGTCAGTTTTATGCAGTTTCTGCGAATACAGTAGAACCCGGATAAGAAATTCCCGCATTAGAAGTTTCCCCCGTACTAGGTTTGGTTTCTTAAGTCCCAATTTAAACTCTCTACGTTGTAATCTATTATTTTCCCGTGTAAGAAGTTTCCTGGGTAAAAAGTTTTCGCGCATAAAAAGTTCGTGATAAAGAATACACACTGAATTATTATAATGGCGTTGAACACTTAATACTTTTTTTTTAAATACAGAAATTATTTATTTTTAATATTAAAAAAAAAACTATTTAACGATAAAAAACTATTAAAGATAAACGTTTGGTAATCGAACAAGTTAGTGCCAAGCATCATTTTATTCGTAGTAATTCAGGAGACCCTAGTTTCAAAATGGTTAGAGATAGCGATGTGCAAATCGCAGGACGGACAAATTGGTTAAATGGTATTGTTTTTGTTATATCTCATATTGTGAATGCCTTCACAACGAGTTTTTCTTTTTTTGATTTAACATTAGCAAGGGCACATGATGCAAGAAAACAACTTATATAGCATCAGCCAACCCCCCTTCCATTTTTTCATTTCACCCATCCACTCGCTCCAAACGTTTGTGCAGTTCTGCCTTGAATCTGTTTAAGCTATCAACTTCTACAACGACAGATGGAAGTTTGCTCCAACTATCAACCACTCGCTGGCTAAAGGCAAACTTCCGCACATCTATTCTACAACTGTCTTTCCTCAATTTCAATTTATGCCCTCTCAGGTGATTATTCTGAGCAAGAGGAAGAATCCCATCAGCACTAAGCATGCAAAAACCATTCAAGGCTTTATACACCTCAATCAGATCACCTCGCAGGTGCCTGGTCTCCAAACGCTGTAATTTTCAAAGCTTAAGCCTTTTTTCACAAGAGCACACCTTTGTTCCATTCACTAATCTTGTTGCCCTTCTCTGTACTCGTTCCAACAGCTCTACATCCTTCTTGAAATGAGGCCTCCACACCTGTATGCAGTATTCAAGGTGTGGCCTGACCATTGCCTTATACAAGGGGATAATCACTTCCTTATCCCTGCTATAAAAATTCATTCCTATATATCATGGACTAGACATCATGAGCTACTCTTGCAGACCGTCTGCACTGCTCAGAAAACTTCATATCTGCCTGCACAATTAGCCCCAGCCTCTTTTCATTCTCTACCACTGTCAGTGTAGTACCACACAGTTGATATGTTACTCTGGGGTTACTGCTTCCCATATGTAGTACTTTACATTTGTCAATGTTAAACTTCATTTGCCACCTCTCAGCCCATCTGCTCAACTTTTCTAGATCCTGTTGCAGCAGCGTACTGTCATTAGTGACATTAACAACCCAGATGACCTTCGTATCGTCTGGAAACTTCGACACTAAGCCTGATATACCATCCTCAATATCATTAATAAATACGGAAAGCAACAATGGACCCAAAACTGAACCCTGAGGGACTCCACTAATAACATTAGTCCACGAATTGCAGTGTCCATTGATTACTCTCTCTCTGTCTCTGTCCACTCTCTGTCTTCTCCCACTCAACCATCCCTTTATCCATAACAGCAATTTGCCTCCAGTGCCACAGTTTTGCAGCAGTCTTCCATGTGCAACAGTATCAAAAGCCTTTCTAAGATCCAAGTATATAATATCAAAGCTATTCCCTGCATTCAGTTCTTTTGTGACTGCATCATAGTATCCAACCAAATTGGTCAGGCAAGACTTCCCCTTAACAAAACCATGCTGTGTCTGAGCTATAACTGAAGTCTTGTCTAGATGATCCTGCAGTGCTTCTTTAGCCAGTGACTCCATTATTTTCCCGGAACAGAAGTTAAAGTAACAGGTCTGTAATTACCTGTGTCTCCCTTTGATCCTCCTTTGTGAATTGGGGTCACATTTGTACATCTCCAGTCCATGGGTACCTCCCCTGAGTTCAAGGATGCTCTCATAATTATGGCTAAGGATTTCCTTACTTCTTTTGCTGCCTCCTTTAATATAACTGGATAGATCCCATCTACACCAGGTGCCTTTTTTATGTTTATCTTCAACAATTTCTCCTCCACTTTACTCTCAGTTATTACAAGTTTACTTCACCTCTGGCATTCCCCTTCCTGAATAATTCCTCATATGTGAATGTAGATGCAAAATACTCATTCAGTTTGTTTGCTATCTGAGCAGGATCATCAACAGTCGAACCATCGATATCCAGTAGACCAATTTAATTCATCCCCTTCCTTCTAGAGTTTACATAAGTAAAGAACTCTTTGCTGTTTTTCTTTGCATCCCTTGCCAAAGATTTCTAGTAATCTGCCTTCGCCTGCCTAACCTCCTTTGTGACCAGCTTATATCTATCATAAGCTTCCATGTCACCCATTCATTTGTATGTATCACATGCATTTTTCTTCTTTGTCACATGTCTAATTAGTTCATCCGACATCCATTTAGGCCTAAACCTAAAACAATATTTCTTAGTTGGTATGAAAAGCCTGGTGGCTTTCAAGATTAATTCTTTGAACGCTTCCCATTTTGAATTTACTGTTGGTAACATCATCAGTTGGTCCCACTGTATAGAATTTAAATACTGTCTCAGACCACCGTAGTCACCATTACGAAAGCAAAAACCCTTCCGAGTTGCCTTGATATTGCATTACCTCCAATAAACAACGCTTGGGCAATGGAGAACTAATGTTACTTAATCTCGACGAATACCAACACCCAGGGGTGGCGAAGTGGTAGTATCTGCTGAGAATCCATTGGCAAAGTGTTACCTATTCGAGAATTCATTATCGATGCTCATTGGAAATAGTTGAACATCAGGGCAACTCGTTGCGAAGGCATTCACAATGAGGTATAACAGAAACGATGCCATTTCATCTACTTCGGTGGTTTACTATGAACTAAAAGTATTCTAAGCACCAACTCGTTCGATTAGTGAATTTTCCTTAGTCTTAGGCTTTCGGTGTTAAAACCTTTTTAGTATAAACATTTTGATATAATGGAAGTGACATGTTGCAATTGTTTTCATCGATATCCATAATTGGATACGTAGACCAGGTTAGGTGTTAAGTTGTGAAGGTTGCGAAGAGTTCTGAATGACTTAGTGGGTTGTTGTTCTGTCTTATTGTAATCGTGACCTTTTAAGGTACGATGAAACTCGAAAGAAGCTGATTCTTCCAACTTGTAGCGAGTTTACCAATAGCAGAATGTTAAGCAATTAGAAATCTTCAGTTTAAAAATGGCAGAGTAAAATATTTATAAATTCTAAAATAGTATTTAGAAATCGTCTTTAACTTATGTATGTGTATCTTTTCATTTTTATTTGCGTAGTTAATATTTCATACCCTTAGATCACTTTCTCTTCTAAGAAGTTTTCTCGCGTAAGAAGTTCTAAACCTGCAGTCCCATGGAAAACTTCTTATGCGTTCTTAGTTCTACTGTATTTCACAATCTTGAAAAATTCAAACGTAATATTCGGATTATGAATCCTCCACTCGTCCATGTTGTTGGAGTATTTCGGGTTTTTTATCTTTTCTCGTTTAGTATTAAAAAAAGTGTCCAAAAACATGATGAAATCAGAGACCAAGTAACCACCCGTTGTGAAAATAACCCACAATTCCTCGCGTCATTTATGGAATTAAAATATTCAAATGTTTCCTCCTGGTGTGGAAAAATTGTAATTATAATTTAATACGAATATTCTTCTGTTCTAATAATAATAATAGTAATATAATGTAATAATAATAATAATAATAATAATAGTAATATAATGTACTTATTATTATTATCATTATTATTATTATTATTATTATTATTATATATAATAATATAAATATAATAATAATAATGTAATTATTATTATTAATATTGAAGATATCCGTTGGAAAGTATTGGTTACTTCCATTGGAAAACTTGTTGAGTATTTGCCTTGTTCCGTGGCATCGTTTAAGTCTAAATGTACACTACATTGCTGAAAGTGTAGGGCACCACTGTGGGTTTTTGAAAATGAACATTGTATTTGCCATCTACGCGTCAGAAATAGATATAAAAGTAGCTTCTTTCGAACTATACAGTAGATGAGTGGAGGCGTTTACCTTAGCGACTGTTATCAAGGAGTCATCTTAGGATGCGATATTTAACAATCAATCTGTTCGTGCGACTGCAGCAACCGTGCAATATGTCAACAGTGGGTGACGTAATCAGCAAATGGAAACGTCATGGGGCTCATACACCCTGTGGTAAGCAGCAGAAATTGGAAGACATCATGTGGCGCCCTGATGAGCGGGACGTATACACCATGTCCGCATCGAATGCTGTTAACATGGAGCTGAGGGAGGCTGTCGAAACTGATATGAGTACAAGAAGGATACGTAAAGAGCAGCACGGCATTGGATTTTACGTAAGAGCTGCAACAGAGCACGCAACGCACCTATAGAAAGAAATTCTAATTTTCTCTTAACAAAGTAATCTGATAAATTGATGTCGGATAAATCTATATCGGCAAATGTGCCTGTGCATCAGTGAACCGTCCGAAAACAGTAGCATTCAATCAAACAGTCGTACCCTCGGCGAACCAAACTGAACCAGTGACCTCGGACATCAATTGGAAAACAAGTTCGTGGCCTGAACTTTAGGATAGACATAAGAAGACTTCTAATTGTGTAGATGAAATTCTGACTTGCACTAGCACTGTCAATGCCATACTTGATGCACTTCTTCCCTCAGATGACCCCTGCTGTGATCTTCCTGTTCACCAACAAATTAGAAATCTCAACAGTGCCTATCTTACTTCTGAATCCACTCCCTGCTTCAACCAGGCAGAGGTTGATTTGGCAATCTCCAAAATCAATAATAATAGCTGTCCTGGAATTGATAACCTCGAGGGCATTTTTATTAAGCGACTACACAAACTCTATCCATCTGTCTTTGTCACAATGTATAATAAATGCTTGAACGAGGCAACTTTTCCTGTCCTTTGGAAGATGGCGTTGATAAAATTAATTCCCAAACCTGCTACTCCTATCTCTGCTAAGGCCTATCGTCCTATTGCGTTATTGTCCAACTTGGGTAAAACTCTTGAGCGACTTATTGCTGCCCGTCTAGATTGTCTATTTACTGAACGCTCATTAAAGTCCTCCGACAAGTTTGGCTTTCGTATAGGCCATGGAACTGAGGAGGCATTGGTTGAACTTCTCTCAAGAGTAAACAACTGCACTTTTAAATATGCTATGGCTATTTTCGCAGATTTCTCTGGAGCCTTTGACTTCCTTTGGTGGGATAGCTTCTTTGCTCGCCTCAGGGCTGCTCGATGCTCCTCACAACTCTACAACCTAACCGGCAACTACTTTCTCCACCGTTCTGTACAAGTCATTTCTGGAACGCAGCAACTTAGTCGTTCTGTCTCTCGAGAATGCCACAAGGTTCGGTGCTTGGTCCACTCGTCTGGGATTTGATTCTAGATGAGTGGCTTCTCCGTTAAACTCCCAGTGCTTCTAAAATAGCATATGCCGATGATCTAACCCTTCTTGTCCTTGGTAATTCTCATTCTTCTTTGGAAAGTACTGCCAGTAGCATTATGAATGATCTGTGCTCTTGGTCCGCTATTAATAAACTTTCCATTTCTCCTAACAAGACTTAGCTTCTTTATCTTAAGGGCAACCTTAACATTTTCAGGCCTCTGATTGTTAAACGTTTTGGTCGTTCTCTCTCCATGGTTGACTCGCATTAATTTTTGGGTATTATTCTAGATCGTAAGTTAAACTTTCAGAAACATATCTTGCATCTTCGTGATAAAATAGCCATATATACGTCTATGCTTGTCCGTATTTCGCATCAATCCTGGAGTATTAACCATCGTACCCTTCGTCTTTTGTACAAAGTGGTGTTTGTTCCGATTTGTACCTATGGCGCTGGCGCCTGGTTTTGGTATACTAATAAGATTGCCATCCAAAAGAAACTCTCCTCTATCCAAAGACGTATGCTCTTAATGATGAGTCGTACCTGTCGCACTGTCTCGACAGCTACGCTCCAGGTTTTAAACGGTTGATTACCTCTGAATCTCCAAATCGCTTATCGAGGTTTTTGCTGTTACCTTAGACATGCCATTCCAGTTGACTTTTTAGACTTCGCTGTTAATATCCACTGAGATCCTAAAACCGGAAAAACTCGTTGCTGGAACCACCTGGTTCAACTCTGGCAAGGTCGGTGGTCTTCTTCTTCAAAACGTATGGTCACAAGAAAATTTATTCCATCTGTGTCCTTTGCCTTACAAAAGTCTATTCTAAAATGCTTTAGTCCGGGTCTCCGCACTCTTTTTCTTCTAACTGGCCATGGTTCCCTTCGTGCTAAACATGCTATGTTTAACCTGTCTGATTCACCCCTCTGTAACTGTGGCAACCCAGAAGACTGGCAGCATGTTCTTTTCACCTGTCCATATTACTTGGATCTTCGTCAGCCTCTGTGTACTCTGTGTCAACCATTCTCCCCAGGCAATGAGTCTTCTCTCTTGGATTCCAAAGAAAAATTTCATCTTCTGCAAGATTTTGCACATAAAGCCTTTGCCAGACGTGGACAAATCATCAATAGTGCCCCAATTTCAGGAACTACTCCTATTCCAGTTCTACCTGCAGTTCAAACCAGCATATCTATCATCGCCATCTCGTTATACCACCACCATCGTCACTACCACCATTTTTTCCCCCATTTTATTAACTTATTTTTATCTTTATTTTTACTGAATTTTATTTTTTATTTTATTTATTTTTTACTTATTTTTATCTTTAATTTTTTTGATTATTTTACTATTATTTTATTATTATTATTATTTTTAATTTGTTAAAATTAACTTTATTCGTTCATATTTTGAATGATTCGATATTCAGTACGTGACACTCGAGGTTTGCTGCGGTTCGCGCTCAGTTGTGGCCCGCCTCCTCGCGGCATAGACGGGTATCAGGACGCACCTCCCTGGTGCTTGTTGCTTCCTGATAGCAAAGTGCCAGAAACAACTAAAGAACATAACAAACACATACACGGCACAAACATAGCATTACACACATTTCTGGCCTTTCTGCAGAGTTTTTGTAACATCACAGTGTACCACGGCGGAGTTGAACTAGCGTTTGATACATGTCTACATACATGTCTTGTTAGATCAGATTCTCTCTCTGTGTGTGTGTATATATATATATATATATAATATTTAAAAAATACGTTATATGATAGTTATTATAATAACATCATTATAGATAAAATTACAATTCATAATACAAATTATGTATACTCATATAATAATTTTTTTCTTTACGAAGAATATATACAATGATAACCCAGTTTAATATAATATAATAAAATATACAAAAGCAGAAGCTGTCATGAAAGGTTGTCGTTGAACTCTAACTACAAAGGGTACTAGGAAAGTTCTGCAATACAGCTTTGTTTATTTAATTTTTTCAAAGTAATTTCCTCTACATTCAATACACCTCTCCATCCTCCGAAACCAATCTTTAAACCAGTGCTGCCAAGTTTCACTAGGGAGTAAAGCACACTCGTTGTCCCAAGCCCGTAGAAGGTCCTCATCACTGGAAAACCGCCTCCCTTTTAGCTTCATTTTCACATGCGGGAACAGTGCAAAGTCGCAGGGAGCAAGGTCTGGACTGTAGGGAGGGTGCTCGAGAAGTTTCAGTCCTGTCGTGGTCAAATATTCGGTGCAGGCTTTGGCGCGGTGAGCTGGAGCATTATCGTGATGGAGGTACCAGGTGTCCATTCTTGACTTTGGCCGCAGGTTCTTCATAGATCCAATGACTTTAGGCAGGCATTGTTCAGTATACCACTTAGCTGTGACTGTCTTCTGCGTGTCCAAAACGACACGTTCCACAATTCCACTCGATTTGAAAAATACAGCTATCATTTTCTTCTTTACAGATCGGGATTTTCTGACAATTACGGGTGTGTCGTCATCATCAAAAACCCAAACTTTGTTTTGAGCCTTGGTCGGCAGATCGTAATAGTACAGCCAAGTCTCGTCACCTGTCACGATGTTGTTCACATACCGAGATTGTCCCTTATCAAACTTTTTTAACATCTCCCGGCACCAAGTCACACGTCGTGTCATCTGCTCTTCAGTCAGTTGATGCGGCACCCAGAGAGAACAAAGTTTCTTCACGTGCAAATGATCTTGCAGAATCGAACGAATTGCTGGTGCATTTAGGCCCAAAGTATCCTCTATCTGTTGGTAGGTCACTCGCCTGTTTTCGTCAAGCATTTTCCTCACAGCAGTAACGTTTTCCTCCGTAACTGACGTTCGTGGCCTTCCCGGCCTCTCAGAATCCTCCGGAGTGAAATTTCCCCTTTGGAATTCTCTATACCACCTGAATATCGTTGTACGATGTGGACAATCATCATCTAGTGCAAGAGTCATTTCTTCTAAGCACTGGTCTATGGTTAAACCACGCACGAAATTATACCGCAAAACTGTCCTTATCTCATTTCGTGACCACGATGCCATCGCAAGCACTTTACACTCTCACTACTAATGAATAACTGAGCCCATCGACTTGGCGCGGCGGCTACTATGCACGTATGAACATGTCTCAACATGCAGCAACAAGCAGCTTCCTGTGATTCATTGTTGCGTCATATTGCAAAACTTTCCTAGTACCCTAAACTGGATGAAATTAGACAGGGAGTTGGGGTATTCCAGTAATGCTGTTTCAGAGCCACGTGTTATTACAGTAAAAATATCGCCAACATATCTGCACCACGTTGTAATAGGTACAGGTGGGTTCAGGTGTATCTGCTCCTCCAAATCTTCCATGGCCATGTTGGCTACTAGGGAACCATTCACTGTGTCATTCATCGCCAACATCTGGTTGCAAAATCCATCTTTTTGGCATACAAGTTTTAAACACTTTGTAATATACATATCCAAGTAGGAGACTGAAAATCATTGAAAAACGCCACCAATTGATTAAATAAAAATAGGAAAGGTGTGTACATAACAAAATCAACAAAGAACAAAAATAATAATTTTTTTATCTTCGTTTCAAAGTATAAGAAGGTTTCTAATATTTCCTTCAATATTATTTAAGTAGTTTATACTTTAAATTTATTTTCAGATCTCGTCTCCTTGCAATATTGTCATTATATTCAAACAAATAGGTATTAGAGAATTGAACGCAAACAGAATTGGGTGAGAGGAACAGTTGTCAACGATGATTGTATTTACACGTATTCTAGGTTTAATGGATCGGTTTTAAGCAATCTAGATGTAGGAGTCATCACACAATAGTTGGATGAGCCTTAATGTGCTGACTTCGTAACAGTTCTCCTAACAGTATGACTATTTATGTCTCCTACTGGCCACTTGATATGCGCTCTCAGAATTCGCGTGCTGCTACATAATCCACGCTGTCACTGTGTAGTTATCATGGAGTTTATTAGTGGAAGCGCGAAAACTGGAAACCAGATCTAGCCAACAATATTTAAATCCTTTATTGCGCTTATAAACTGTTCTTTTCTAATCATCAGGTCTCTTAAAGAAACGCATTAATCATGATTTAATCGTGAATTTAATTTGTATGCTTTATATGCGTGGCCAACCTTTCGCACGGTACTGGCATATGGCCCGGAGCTCTACTTGATATTTTAAAAAACTTAAGCTAGTGTTCTCAATAAATTTTCATCTCATGACATGTTTTCTTTTTGTACTTGACTAGCCGGTTTTTCTCTGGTCAACTAGGACATTTTTCAACTAGGACTGTGGTATCCGGAGACCAGAATACCAGAAACTAAGTTTTTCATTTTCATTAACTAAAAAAATCCACTGCTCGATAAGGATGTTGTACCCCTGCATTTTCCCCTAATGTATACATTTTTTATGATATTAGCACTAGCATTAGTAGAAGCATTTGATGCAAGAAAGCAAGCTTATGCAGCATCAGACAAAAAAAAAAAAAAAAAAAACCACTTCCACTTCACCCCTCTGTTCGTTCAAAATACCTGTCCAGCTGAGTCAAACTTATTTAGGCTATCAACCTCCACCACAAGGGATGGAAGTCTGTTCCACCAACCAACCACCCGCTGGCTAAAGGCAAATTCCGCACGTCTATCCTACAACTGTCTGTCCTCAATTTAAATTGATTCCCTCTCAGGTGATTATTCTGAGCAAGAGGAAGAATCCCATCAGCACTGAGCATGCTCAAACCCTTCAAGGCTTTATACACCTCTATCAAATCACCTCTCAGGTGCATAGTCTTCAGACACTGTAATTTGCAAAACTTAAGCCTTTCCTCGTAAGAGCAAACCTTTGTTCCATTCACTAATCTTGTTGCCCTTCTCTGTACTCGTTCCAACAGCTCTACATTCTTCTTGAAATGCGGCCTCCAGACGTGTATACAGTACTCAAAGTGTGGCTTGAATATTGCCTTATACAAGGGGATAAGCACCTCCTTATCCCTACTAGAAAAAACTTCATATCTGTCTGCACAATTACCCCCAGGTCCTTTTCATTTTCTACCACTGTCAGTCTAGTACCACAGAGTTGATACGTTACTCTGGAGTTACTGTTTCCCATATGTAGTACTTTACATTTGTCAATTTTAAACTTTATTTGCCACCTCTCAGCCTATCTGCTCAACTTTTCTAGATCCTGTTGCAGCAGCGTACTGTCGTTAGTGTCATTAACAACCCTGGAAACCTTCGTATCGTCTGCAAAGTTGGACATTAAGCTTGATATACCATCATCAATATCATTTATAAATACAGAAAACAACAATGGACCCAACTCTGAACACTGGGGGACTCCACTAATAACATTAGTCCACGATTAGCAGTGTCCATTGATTACCACTCACCACTCTCTGTCTTCTCCCCCTCAGCCACCCCTTTATCCATAGTAGCAATTTGCCTTCAATGCCACACTCTCCAATTTGTGAAACAGTATCAAAAGCCTTTCTAAGATCCAAGCATATAATATTAAAGTTATTCCCTGCATCCAGTTCTTTTGTGACTGCATCATCGAATTGGTCAGGCAAGACTTTCCCTTAACAAAACCATGCTGTGTCCGAGCTATAACTGAAGTCTTGTCAAGATGATCCTGCAGTGCTTCTTTAACCAGTGCCTCCATTAATTTTCCTGGGTCCAAGGAAAATATGAATTATGAAAGCTTCCTGAGTCCAAGGAATCTTTCATAATTATGGCTAAGGGTTTGCTTACTTCCTTTGCTGCATCGTTTAATATAATTGGATAGATCCCATCCACCCTGGGTGCCTTTTGTATGTCTGTCTTCAGCAATTTCTCCTCCACTTTCCTCTCAGTTATTACAAAATCATCTAGCTCACTACCAGAGTTTAATTCGCCTCTGGCATTCCCCTCCCTAAATAACTCCTCATGTGTGAATGTAGATGCAAAATATTCATTTAGTTTGTTAGCCACCTGAGCAGGATCATCAATAGTTGAACCATCAATATCCAGTGGACCAATCTTTTCATGCTTTGCCAAAGATTTCTCATAATCTGCCTTTGCTTGCCTAAGCTCCTTTGTAACTTGGTTACAGATCAACTAATATCTATCATAGGCTTCTGTGTCACATGTTAATTATATGTATCCCATGCATTTTTCTTCTCTGCCACATATCTCATTAGTTCATCTGACATCCACTTAGGCCTAAACCTTTAACAATATTTCTTAGTTGGTATGTAAAGCCTAGTAGCTTCCAAGATAAGTTCTTTGAATGCTTCCCAATTTGAATTTGCTGTTGGTAACATCATCAGTTGGTCCCACTGTATAGAATTTAAATACTGTCTCAGTCTATCGTAGTCGCCTTTACGAAAGCAATAACCCTTCCCTTTACCCCTACTGGTAGTTACCTCTTTCAGTAAATCCCACTTCAGCACACTGTGATCACTGCCACCTAGTGGTTCATTTATCTGCAGATTCTTAATGCATGAAGAATCACTGCTGATAATCAAATCAAGAGTATTACTCCCTCTAGTTGCCTCCCGAACATGCTGATGAAGAAAACAATCATCCAATAAATCCACAAAAGCCCTGCTAGTGTGAGAGTATCCAGCCCCCAAATTCCAGTCAATATCTGGGAAATTAAAATCCTCCATTATAAGACTCTCTGCTTTACTGGCCCACTCTATTTCCCTGTACAGTTTCTTATTATACTCATCAGAGTCATTAGCCTTATAGCACACTCCTACTCTCAATTTTGATCTCCCAATGCTTATGTCACACCAAACTGACTCAACACTGCACTGTCCAGCGATGTCGACTGGCTTTACTTCCTTGGATTTTATGTGTTTCTTAACTAATAGCATAACCCCTCCTCCCTTCCTATCCTGTCTATCCTTTCTGTAGACGTTGTACTCCCCAAATTCCAGTTCTGCATTCCTTATATCTACGTCACGCCAAGTCTCTGATATCCCGACAATATCTGCCTTTGATGTTTTGAGCAATACCTCAAATTCATCAATTTTATTAACTGTATTTCTAGCATTGGTATACATGCAGCTGTTCCTATTCTTAGCTACCCTAACACAACCCATGTATTTACTTGTACCGCAATGACTCCCAGCAGTCTCTGAAATATCCTGCATCTTGTTCTTCAGGCTTCTGCTCATTCCAATAGAAGTAGTGCAAGAATCACTTTCACCTCTGCCTGCGGTTACTGTTAAACTATTAGTCTTTGTATCCCCCCAAACTAGCAGTTTTCCGACCCACCTAACACTGCCTCGATAGCATCAGCAAATATTCTTGCACCCTTTCTATTTAAGTGTATCCCATCCCTGTAGAAGCAATCTCTCCTGTTAACAAGTACAGTCCAGGCTGAAAAAAATTCTACCCCTTGAGCCTTGCACAATCTTTCCAGGGCCGAATTGATCGACAAGGCTCTCATCATATACTCCCTCCTATCGTGTCTGGGCAGAATTGCAGACACTTTGAAATTCAACCCTAATTCACGGCTTTTGTTCAACAGTGACCTGTACTTGTTAAGTAATTCTAGCGGTCTCCTACTCTTAATATCATTAGTTCCAACGTGTCCAACAATATCACCTTTTGTGCTCTTAAAAGATTATATCCGCTCTACAACGTCATCAACCTTTGCCCCTGGCAGACATACCCTGGTCCTGTTCCACCTACACTTTTTACGTACCATGTTCCCCGTTTCCCTGACAATAGAGTCATATTTATTGCGAGATAAATTCTGTTCTGCACAAACATCTTATATTTCTCGAATATTCTCCACTAGTCTCCAAAATTATTATTTTTGATCTGATCTTTAGACACCATGGGACACAGAGGCTGATTGTAATAGATAATTTCAATATTTACAAAATTTTGTTTGAGAAAATTGAGTTTTCGTTACTTTTTGCAAAGAAAAGGTATAATTTTGGCGATCTTCACACATCATTAAGGTTCACAATTGTAATTTCGTCGTTTGTTCTGTTAGCAGTGATCCCTCTATTAGTGAATCACTCCGTTTCTTAAAGCCCGGTCAGTTTTATGCGTTTTCTGTAAAAATTTCACAATCTTCAAAACTTCAAATGTAATTTTGTTCGGATTATGAATCCTGCATTCATCCACGTTGTTAGAAAATATTTCAGGTTTATTATTTTTGTTGTTTCGGATTACAAACAAAGTGTCCATAAATATGATGAAATTAGAGACCAACTAAACACGTTGTGAAAAAGTCCATAGTTCCCTGCGTCATTTTTTTTTTTATGAAAACCCCGAACACAAGCGGTATTATAACCTATAGTACTTAGTACCGTGCTTGGGTTGGACGTTGAGAAGACGAAAGAAGATATTTGTTGACATTGGACTTGAACTTCTGTAGATTGTAATTTTCAGGAAATACGTATGAAGGAAGGTTGTTCCAGAAAACGGAAGTTGAATGAATAAACGAGGAAGATGAAAAGTTGGTTCTGTGGGTTTTTTTGAAGTTGGACGGTAAATGGATGTTGGCTGGTGGCGGCACGTGTTCGGACTGTTTTGAAAGAGAGAGCGGGAATTATAGAAGCCAATTCAGAAGAACAGTGCCCATGGAAGTATCTGTAAAAGAGGCATGCAGCAGAAACAGTGCGTCTATGAGAAAGCGAGTGGAGAGACTCTGTTAGAGTGAATCATTAATTAACTTAACTGCCCTCTTCTCAATGGAATCAAGAAGCCTGAGAGAGGTTTTGGGACCACCACCCCAGATGTGGGAACAATATTCCATGGCAGGGCGGATTTGCGATTTATACAGAGTGAGCAGCTGTTTGGAAGAAAAGTAACGCCGAGAGCGAAAGAGAAAAGCAAGTTTTTTAGATGCAGAGGAAGCAATATTTGTAATGTGCTTGTGCCAAGAGAGATTAGAAGTCAGGATAATCCCCAAAAGAGATATATCATTTTGCCTAGAAATCGGAGTGTCTTCAAAGATAAGCATAGGAGCAGAAGAATCCTTTTTGCGAGATATAAGACAAGACTGAGTTTTAGAAGGATTCAAATCAACTAAGTTGTCTTTGCCCCACTGGAGAATTACTTGGAAATCAGCATTTAAGGAATTGGTAGCAGATTTTCGAGACGTTGAAGCTGATTGAGCAGGACAAGGTTTCTAAAAATGGAAAGTTGAATGCAATGTGCTATCATCGGCAAAACTATGGATAGGATTTCCAGTCAATGGAAGAGGGTCATTGATATACAAGAGGAAAAGAGTGGGGGAAAGAACTGAACCTTGGGGGACACTGGCATTAGTGGAGAAGTTAGAAGACAGAGAGCCATCTACCATCACCCTCAGTGAGCGATTAGAGAGAAAACTGGATAACCAATTACAAACAACAGTTGACAAACCATAAGATGGAAGCTTGTTTAGAAGACCTTTATGCGAAACACAATCGAAAGCCTTTGAGATGTCAAGAGCAACTGCTTGTGTTTCATCAAACTTTTCCATTGAATTTGCCCATAAATGGGTAACATAAGCCAGAATATCACCAGTGGATCGACACTGACGGAATCCATACTGGCGAACGTTGATTAGACGGACGGTTTCTAGGTAGTTTTAGACTTGGAGGTTAATTGATGTCTCCATTACTTTAGAAAGAGTAGAAGTAATTGCCATGGGACGATAATTGGATGGGAGGGAATTGTCACCCTTTTTAGGAACTGGCTGGATATGAGCAAATTTCTAAGCAGAAGGAAAAAAAAACACCTTTAGAATAAGAAAGTGAAAAAGGTGGTAAAGAACAGGAGTAAGTTCAGGAGCACAGGCTTTGAGAACAAGTGGAGAAATACCATCAGGACCTGGAGCTTTCTTAGCATCAAGATTTGTCAATCATTTTGACATCCTTTTGATGGCAGACCACAGGAGACATAGAATGGAGCGTGTTGGGAATGGTGGGAGCTATTTCGCCAAGATCATTAATGCATGAGTTGGAAGAAAATTGGGACGCTAACAGGTGACTTTATCCTTGGCTGAAGTGAAAACAGAACCATCTTGTTTGGACAGAGGTGGGAGCAGAGATGGGCAAAAGTTGCGGCCAGTAGCTTTGGCAAAAGACCAGAATGCTCGGCTACCATTAGGGCAAGAACAAGTTTTCTACTCTTAGCCTGTTCAAACTCTAGTTTGGACTGATCAATAACTGCTTTGCAATTGTTGCGAGCTTTGGTGTACGCAGAAAATGAATCTGAAGATTTGGAACAAGCCAATTATGATATGCAACCTTCTTCTCTTGAACCGCCTTAGTACATTTATTGGAAAACCAAGGTTTAGATAAAGGACGAGATTTTAAAGTGGAGTGTGCGATAAAAAATTCCGTTCGTGCAAGAATAATTTCACTGACACGATCTGAGCAAACGCTGACATCAGAAGTTTTGAAACAGTAATCCGACCAAGGAAAAGAAGAAAAGAAATCTTCCAGTTATCCCATTTTGCCTTCTTGTAATGCCATACAACACGAGGTTGGGAATAGCCCTGAGATAAAGGCTCCATTGGGGAACAGACAATCACCAAGTTGTGATCTGAGGTGCCTCTCACTTGGACCGTGTACTTAGAAGGGTTGTTTGTGGGAAAAAGATCAAGCGTGTTGGCTGTATGGTTAGGATTGTCCGGTATTCTTGTAGGTAAATGAACAATCTGTGCAAGGTCATTAGTAGTTGCAAAAGCCTCAGCATCTCGACCAGCTGGGTCGGTGTGACTAGAAAACGGAAGCCAGCTAGAGTTGTGAACATTAAAATCACCAAGGAAAATTACCTCACTGTTAGGAAAGTTGGACTGAGAAAGTCAAGTTGCGAAGAGAGAAAGTCAAAGAGCTCCAAGTGATTAGTGGAGTTGGGAGAACAGTAGAGACAACAGATGAATTTGACAGAATGAGGTAGAGAGATTTTAAGCCAAAGAAGATCAAAGAGAGGAGATTCCAAATTTCCAAGTCTCTGACAGGGAATATCAGAACGGACATATGCACAAGTACCACCTTTCAGGCGAAAGGAATCATACAGCGAATAATTTGGACATCTGAGATGAGCAGTAGTTGAATCAACCAATAACTGAGATTCTGCCAGAAAAAGTGAAAAAGTACATGGGGTTTGGAAGAATGCAAGTGCAAATGGACATCGTTGAGATTAGAATTGAGACCACGTATATTTGTGAAATGAATTAGGAAGTCCTTGGGAGGTTTAGATCTTTTCGCAGATAAGCTTGCTCTATTATTTTGACAATTCATGGTGAGAAAAAGTGAGTGGGACATGCTGTATGAAGTAATGAAATTATTAGATATGGCGTACACATGGCAAGAATAAACCCAGATCCTTGATATAACGTGGCCTCGAGGATTAAAATTTAGGGGATTAAAAAATCGGGCCTTTCCATCTAGTGTGGTAAAATGTTTATTACAATTTACCAAGAATAATCTGTTTTAATAATAATTATAATATTTTGGCTGATGCGCTAATACTAATACAGCCTTATTCTGACCAAAAGAGGGCGCTGTCAAATCCGAACGGCGAAACTCTTCAACAGACGGCAATCAGTAATAAATTATCTTTAATTATCTTAAATTATCTTTAATTATTCCGTTATCTACCTTACTTGATAATATAGATATAATTATTTATATATAACATTCTTTCAAACTTAAAATTATTTTAAAATTTACAAAAGGCAATATTTTTCTCAACTTTGTAAAAGTTTATTACATCGAATTTATTGAAAGCCTGTTTTTCTTTTCTGAGATGCTACTTATATTACTGCTGAATAGAGTTAGCAAAGCGCTAGTTGGGGGAACCCAGTTACTACAATTTAATTTTTCGGAAAACGTTTTTTTTTTGTGAAAATATACACTGCATGGCTGAAAGTATGGGTACAATGAGGCATACACATGGTAATTTTGTTATTATTATGATATATAATATATAACTGTTTCTAAATATTTTGAATGGTTTTAATAATATAATGGCTAAAATGCAGCATAGGAGGAGATTAATAAATAGACTTTTACTTATACACTGCTGAGTTCAGGTGAGTAGTAATAACCTGTTGCACTGTACTGAAACCCACCAGTATGTATATAACATTATTTATTTATTAATGTTTATTGCAACTGGCACATGACTCATATTAATTTCCTTCTCGCTTGCCAATGTCTGGCCATTATTTTAAATTATTTGATCTTATTTAACTCCATAATTCTACATCTGGTCACTCGAATTAATGAACACTATTGTTTTCGGTTTGCATTTAATGAATTTAACTCCTTTTGATTTTAGTTTTAATTTTTATTTAATTATTTTCCTTTATTTATTTATTATTTTATGTCTGCCATCCTATGAGATGAACTGTGCATCATTTGGCTGTTAACTACAGCCACTAATACTTTTTTTTTTTTTTTAAGTGTACTACACAAAAATACAAATAATCTGGAATGAATGAAAAATTTGGAAGACTTATTATCTGTGACTAAATTTTTTTTATTTATTTTTTTTATTTTATTTTATTAATAAAAAGATACACAACAGGTAACCATTAACAGTGTATCTGAGATCAGATCAATAAACATAATAACAATAATGTGAAATCCTACAGGACGATAAACATTGATACAAATTCAAACAATAAAGCATATGTACAAAAGAGGATTGTATTAAGTTAAGTTACCGGTAAAACAAGTAATAATTAATCCGTTAGAGAATAGAAAAATAATATAACAAATAATAAGCTACAATAATTAGATGTGAGCTAGTCACTTTGCAGTTTAAGTGAAGAGGCAAACTTGTGGATGGAGTTCATCAGTGATTGGGAGTTGTCAAAGAAGTCAATGCGAGAGTCATTTGCTGATTCTGTTCAGTGGACTGAACTTCATTAAGTCCGTGTTGGCAGAGTCAAGGCGAAACGGTGTAAGGTTCCTGACTTGTCTACAGGGAGCATTGAAGTTTATTTTACTCAGGATATCAGATGCTTCATAAATTCCAGTGATTACTTTGGCTAGGAGGGCGATGTCAGCAGTAACTCTTCTAGTGCACAGAGGCCTTAGATGAAAGTAATCACACAGCGATTCATACACTGAGTGATACACGATACACTGAGTGATTCATACACGATACACTGAGTGATAGAATAGAGGATTGCGGTACGTAAGGTAACGGATAAAGTTTTTTTGGACTGCTTCAATTTTGTTAGTTAAAGTCTTTGTGTGAGGATTCCAGATGGGTGAACTGAATTCAAGGATTGGCAGTACAATAGTTTTATAAAGGATAACCGCATATCTGTAGTTTTTGAACTTGTATGTGTTCCGTTTGATGAATCCCAGTGTTTTGAATGCTTTGCTGGTGATTTTAAGGACATGGGCATCGAATTTAGCACTGCTGGAAAAGAGAATCCCTAAGTCGTTAACTTGGTCACACCTTTCGATGATCACAGAGTTAATACTATACTCCGTATTCATTAGTTGTGGAGATCTGCAAGATGAGAAAGAGATAACTTTGCACTTCGAGGGGTTAGCAGACAAGCCATTCAGAGATAGCCACAGAGAGAATTTATTGAGAGCACATTGAAGTTGTTGAGAATCGGTAGTCTCCTTCACTGCTGAGTAGATCTTAAGATCATCTGTATAGAGAGCAACTTGAACATTGGAGGTGTAGATGAAAGAAGGAAGATCATTTACGAAAACAATGAAGAGAAGAGGACCTAAGGGAGAGCCGTGTGGTACTCCGCTTAGTGGTATAAAACAGTCTGAGTTCACTTGATCGATGATAACGCTCAAGGAACGATGCGTAATATAGCTGCGTAGCCATGAGAGCAAAGGGTCACGGATGCCATATAGCTTAAGTTTTTCCAGAAGTTGTTCGTGCGGGACTTTATCAAATGCCTTAGATATGTCTGTGTAGACTGCATCAACTTGTAGGTGGTTATCAAGAGCTTCAGAGGTGTATTGCCAGAAAGGAAGTAAATTTGTGACTACTGACTTGCCACTGCAGAAACCATGTTGATTCTGATCGATAAAAGGCTTGAAGAATTCGAAGAGATGTTTGTGCACTGCTGTGTCGAAGAGTTTTGACTGTTTTATTGCTGGGTTATTTTCTTTAACAAAAATAATTTAGCATTCTTTCATTTAGATCACTATTTATTTGAGTTAGCATTACAACAACAACAAAAAAATTGAGTCGTACCTGTCGCACTGTCTCGACAGCTGCGCTCCAAGTTTTAAGCGGTTGATTACCTCTGAATCTCCAAATCGCTTATCGAGGTTTTTGCTGTTACCTTAGACATGCCATTCCAGTTGACTTTTTAGACTTCGCTGTTAATATCCACTGCGATCCTAAAACCGGAAAAACTCGTTGCTGGAACCACCTGGTTCAACTCTGGCAAGATCAGTGGTCTTCTTCAAAACGTATGGTCACAAGAAAATTTATTCCATCTGTGTCCTTTGCCTTACAAAAGTCTATTCTAAAATGCTTTAGTCCGGGTCTCCGCACTCTTTTTCTTCTAACTGGCCATGGTTCCCTTCGTGCTAAACATGCTATGTTTAACCTGTCTGATTCACCCCTCTGTAACTGTGGCAACCCAGAAGACTGGCAGCATGTTCTTTTCACCTGTCCATATTACTTGGATCTTCGTCAGCCTCTGTGTACTCTGTGTCAACCATTCTCCCCAGGCAATGAGTCTTCTCTCTTGGATTCCAAAGAAAAATTTCATCTTCTGCAAGATTTTGCACATAAAGCCTTTGCCAGACGTGGACAAATCATCAATAGTGCCCCAATTTCAGGAACTACTCCTATTCCAGTTCTACCTGCAGTTCAAACCAGCATATCTATCATCGCCATCTCGTTATACCACCACCATCGTCACTACCACCATTTTTTCCCCCATTTTATTAACTTATTTTTATCTTTATTTTTACTGAATTTTATTTTTTATTTTATTTATTTTTTACTTATTTTTATCTTTAATTTTTTTGATTATTTTACTATTATTTTATTATTATTATTATTTTTAATTTGTTAAAATTAACTTTATTCGTTCATATTTTGAATGATTCGATATTCAGTACGTGACACTCGAGGTTTGCTGCGGTTCGCGCTCAGTTGTGGCCCGCCTCCTCGCGGCATAGACGGGTATCAGGACGCACCTCCCTGGTGCTTGTTGCTTCCTGATAGCAAAGTGCCAGAAACAACTAAAGAACATAACAAACACATACACGGCACAAACATAGCATTACACACATTTCTGGCCTTTCTGCAGAGTTTTTGTAACATCACAGTGTACCACGGCGGAGTTGAACTAGCGTTTGATACATGTCTACATACATGTCTTGTTAGATCAGATTCTCTCTCTGTGTGTGTGTATATATATATATATATATAATATTTAAAAAATACGTTATATGATAGTTATTATAATAACATCATTATAGATAAAATTACAATTCATAATACAAATTATGTATACTCATATAATAATTTTTTTCTTTACGAAGAATATATACAATGATAACCCAGTTTAATATAATATAATAAAATATACAAAAGCAGAAGCTGTCATGAAAGGTTGTCGTTGAACTCTAACTACAAAGGGTACTAGGAAAGTTCTGCAATACAGCTTTGTTTATTTAATTTTTTCAAAGTAATTTCCTCTACATTCAATACACCTCTCCATCCTCCGAAACCAATCTTTAAACCAGTGCTGCCAAGTTTCACTAGGGAGTAAAGCACACTCGTTGTCCCAAGCCCGTAGAAGGTCCTCATCACTGGAAAACCGCCTCCCTTTTAGCTTCATTTTCACATGCGGGAACAGTGCAAAGTCGCAGGGAGCAAGGTCTGGACTGTAGGGAGGGTGCTCGAGAAGTTTCAGTCCTGTCGTGGTCAAATATTCGGTGCAGGCTTTGGCGCGGTGAGCTGGAGCATTATCGTGATGGAGGTACCAGGTGTCCATTCTTGACTTTGGCCGCAGGTTCTTCATAGATCCAATGACTTTAGGCAGGCATTGTTCAGTATACCACTTAGCTGTGACTGTCTTCTGCGTGTCCAAAACGACACGTTCCACAATTCCACTCGATTTGAAAAATACAGCTATCATTTTCTTCTTTACAGATCGGGATTTTCTGACAATTACGGGTGTGTCGTCATCATCAAAAACCCAAACTTTGTTTTGAGCCTTGGTCGGCAGATCGTAATAGTACAGCCAAGTCTCGTCACCTGTCACGATGTTGTTCACATACCGAGATTGTCCCTTATCAAACTTTTTTAACATCTCCCGGCACCAAGTCACACGTCGTGTCATCTGCTCTTCAGTCAGTTGATGCGGCACCCAGAGAGAACAAAGTTTCTTCACGTGCAAATGATCTTGCAGAATCGAACGAATTGCTGGTGCATTTAGGCCCAAAGTATCCTCTATCTGTTGGTAGGTCACTCGCCTGTTTTCGTCAAGCATTTTCCTCACAGCAGTAACGTTTTCCTCCGTAACTGACGTTCGTGGCCTTCCCGGCCTCTCAGAATCCTCCGGAGTGAAATTTCCCCTTTGGAATTCTCTATACCACCTGAATATCGTTGTACGATGTGGACAATCATCATCTAGTGCAAGAGTCATTTCTTCTAAGCACTGGTCTATGGTTAAACCACGCACGAAATTATACCGCAAAACTGTCCTTATCTCATTTCGTGACCACGATGCCATCGCAAGCACTTTACACTCTCACTACTAATGAATAACTGAGCCCATCGACTTGGCGCGGCGGCTACTATGCACGTATGAACATGTCTCAACATGCAGCAACAAGCAGCTTCCTGTGATTCATTGTTGCGTCATATTGCAAAACTTTCCTAGTACCCTAAACTGGATGAAATTAGACAGGGAGTTGGGGTATTCCAGTAATGCTGTTTCAGAGCCACGTGTTATTACAGTAAAAATATCGCCAACATATCTGCACCACGTTGTAATAGGTACAGGTGGGTTCAGGTGTATCTGCTCCTCCAAATCTTCCATGGCCATGTTGGCTACTAGGGAACCATTCACTGTGTCATTCATCGCCAACATCTGGTTGCAAAATCCATCTTTTTGGCATACAAGTTTTAAACACTTTGTAATATACATATCCAAGTAGGAGACTGAAAATCATTGAAAAACGCCACCAATTGATTAAATAAAAATAGGAAAGGTGTGTACATAACAAAATCAACAAAGAACAAAAATAATAATTTTTTTATCTTCGTTTCAAAGTATAAGAAGGTTTCTAATATTTCCTTCAATATTATTTAAGTAGTTTATACTTTAAATTTATTTTCAGATCTCGTCTCCTTGCAATATTGTCATTATATTCAAACAAATAGGTATTAGAGAATTGAACGCAAACAGAATTGGGTGAGAGGAACAGTTGTCAACGATGATTGTATTTACACGTATTCTAGGTTTAATGGATCGGTTTTAAGCAATCTAGATGTAGGAGTCATCACACAATAGTTGGATGAGCCTTAATGTGCTGACTTCGTAACAGTTCTCCTAACAGTATGACTATTTATGTCTCCTACTGGCCACTTGATATGCGCTCTCAGAATTCGCGTGCTGCTACATAATCCACGCTGTCACTGTGTAGTTATCATGGAGTTTATTAGTGGAAGCGCGAAAACTGGAAACCAGATCTAGCCAACAATATCCTTTATTGCGCTTATAAACTGTTCTTTTCTAATCATCAGGTCTCTTAAAGAAACGCATTAATCATGATTTAATCGTGAATTTAATTTGTATGCTTTATATGCGTGGCCAACCTTTCGCACGGTACTGGCATATGGCCCGGAGCTCTACTTGATATTTTAAAAAACTTAAGCTAGTGTTCTCAATAAATTTTCATCTCATGACATGTTTTCTTTTTGTACTTGACTAGCCGGTTTTTCTCTGGTCAACTAGGACATTTTTCAACTAGGACTGTGGTATCCGGAGACCAGAATACCAGAAACTAAGTTTTTCATTTTCATTAACTAAAAAAATCCACTGCTCGATAAGGATGTTGTACCCCTGCATTTTCCCCTAATGTATACATTTTTTATGATATTAGCACTAGCATTAGTAGAAGCATTTGATGCAAGAAAGCAAGCTTATGCAGCATCAGACAAAAAAAAAAAAAAAAAAAACCACTTCCACTTCACCCCTCTGTTCGTTCAAAATACCTGTCCAGCTGAGTCAAACTTATTTAGGCTATCAACCTCCACCACAAGGGATGGAAGTCTGTTCCACCAACCAACCACCCGCTGGCTAAAGGCAAATTCCGCACGTCTATCCTACAACTGTCTGTCCTCAATTTAAATTGATTCCCTCTCAGGTGATTATTCTGAGCAAGAGGAAGAATCCCATCAGCACTGAGCATGCTCAAACCCTTCAAGGCTTTATACACCTCTATCAAATCACCTCTCAGGTGCATAGTCTTCAGACACTGTAATTTGCAAAACTTAAGCCTTTCCTCGTAAGAGCAAACCTTTGTTCCATTCACTAATCTTGTTGCCCTTCTCTGTACTCGTTCCAACAGCTCTACATTCTTCTTGAAATGCGGCCTCCAGACGTGTATACAGTACTCAAAGTGTGGCTTGAATATTGCCTTATACAAGGGGATAAGCACCTCCTTATCCCTACTAGAAAAAACTTCATATCTGTCTGCACAATTACCCCCAGGTCCTTTTCATTTTCTACCACTGTCAGTCTAGTACCACAGAGTTGATACGTTACTCTGGAGTTACTGTTTCCCATATGTAGTACTTTACATTTGTCAATTTTAAACTTTATTTGCCACCTCTCAGCCTATCTGCTCAACTTTTCTAGATCCTGTTGCAGCAGCGTACTGTCGTTAGTGTCATTAACAACCCTGGAAACCTTCGTATCGTCTGCAAAGTTGGACATTAAGCTTGATATACCATCATCAATATCATTTATAAATACAGAAAACAACAATGGACCCAACTCTGAACACTGGGGGACTCCACTAATAACATTAGTCCACGATTAGCAGTGTCCATTGATTACCACTCACCACTCTCTGTCTTCTCCCCCTCAGCCACCCCTTTATCCATAGTAGCAATTTGCCTTCAATGCCACACTCTCCAATTTGTGAAACAGTATCAAAAGCCTTTCTAAGATCCAAGCATATAATATTAAAGTTATTCCCTGCATCCAGTTCTTTTGTGACTGCATCATCGAATTGGTCAGGCAAGACTTTCCCTTAACAAAACCATGCTGTGTCCGAGCTATAACTGAAGTCTTGTCAAGATGATCCTGCAGTGCTTCTTTAACCAGTGCCTCCATTAATTTTCCTGGGTCCAAGGAAAATATGAATTATGAAAGCTTCCTGAGTCCAAGGAATCTTTCATAATTATGGCTAAGGGTTTGCTTACTTCCTTTGCTGCATCGTTTAATATAATTGGATAGATCCCATCCACCCTGGGTGCCTTTTGTATGTCTGTCTTCAGCAATTTCTCCTCCACTTTCCTCTCAGTTATTACAAAATCATCTAGCTCACTACCAGAGTTTAATTCGCCTCTGGCATTCCCCTCCCTAAATAACTCCTCATGTGTGAATGTAGATGCAAAATATTCATTTAGTTTGTTAGCCACCTGAGCAGGATCATCAATAGTTGAACCATCAATATCCAGTGGACCAATCTTTTCATGCTTTGCCAAAGATTTCTCATAATCTGCCTTTGCTTGCCTAAGCTCCTTTGTAACTTGGTTACAGATCAACTAATATCTATCATAGGCTTCTGTGTCACATGTTAATTATATGTATCCCATGCATTTTTCTTCTCTGCCACATATCTCATTAGTTCATCTGACATCCACTTAGGCCTAAACCTTTAACAATATTTCTTAGTTGGTATGTAAAGCCTAGTAGCTTCCAAGATAAGTTCTTTGAATGCTTCCCAATTTGAATTTGCTGTTGGTAACATCATCAGTTGGTCCCACTGTATAGAATTTAAATACTGTCTCAGTCTATCGTAGTCGCCTTTACGAAAGCAATAACCCTTCCCTTTACCCCTACTGGTAGTTACCTCTTTCAGTAAATCCCACTTCAGCACACTGTGATCACTGCCACCTAGTGGTTCATTTATCTGCAGATTCTTAATGCATGAAGAATCACTGCTGATAATCAAATCAAGAGTATTACTCCCTCTAGTTGCCTCCCGAACATGCTGATGAAGAAAACAATCATCCAATAAATCCACAAAAGCCCTGCTAGTGTGAGAGTATCCAGCCCCCAAATTCCAGTCAATATCTGGGAAATTAAAATCCTCCATTATAAGACTCTCTGCTTTACTGGCCCACTCTATTTCCCTGTACAGTTTCTTATTATACTCATCAGAGTCATTAGCCTTATAGCACACTCCTACTCTCAATTTTGATCTCCCAATGCTTATGTCACACCAAACTGACTCAACACTGCACTGTCCAGCGATGTCGACTGGCTTTACTTCCTTGGATTTTATGTGTTTCTTAACTAATAGCATAACCCCTCCTCCCTTCCTATCCTGTCTATCCTTTCTGTAGACGTTGTACTCCCCAAATTCCAGTTCTGCATTCCTTATATCTACGTCACGCCAAGTCTCTGATATCCCGACAATATCTGCCTTTGATGTTTTGAGCAATACCTCAAATTCATCAATTTTATTAACTGTATTTCTAGCATTGGTATACATGCAGCTGTTCCTATTCTTAGCTACCCTAACACAACCCATGTATTTACTTGTACCGCAATGACTCCCAGCAGTCTCTGAAATATCCTGCATCTTGTTCTTCAGGCTTCTGCTCATTCCAATAGAAGTAGTGCAAGAATCACTTTCACCTCTGCCTGCGGTTACTGTTAAACTATTAGTCTTTGTATCCCCCCAAACTAGCAGTTTTCCGACCCACCTAACACTGCCTCGATAGCATCAGCAAATATTCTTGCACCCTTTCTATTTAAGTGTATCCCATCCCTGTAGAAGCAATCTCTCCTGTTAACAAGTACAGTCCAGGCTGAAAAAAATTCTACCCCTTGAGCCTTGCACAATCTTTCCAGGGCCGAATTGATCGACAAGGCTCTCATCATATACTCCCTCCTATCGTGTCTGGGCAGAATTGCAGACACTTTGAAATTCAACCCTAATTCACGGCTTTTGTTCAACAGTGACCTGTACTTGTTAAGTAATTCTAGCGGTCTCCTACTCTTAATATCATTAGTTCCAACGTGTCCAACAATATCACCTTTTGTGCTCTTAAAAGATTATATCCGCTCTACAACGTCATCAACCTTTGCCCCTGGCAGACATACCCTGGTCCTGTTCCACCTACACTTTTTACGTACCATGTTCCCCGTTTCCCTGACAATAGAGTCATATTTATTGCGAGATAAATTCTGTTCTGCACAAACATCTTATATTTCTCGAATATTCTCCACTAGTCTCCAAAATTATTATTTTTGATCTGATCTTTAGACACCATGGGACACAGAGGCTGATTGTAATAGATAATTTCAATATTTACAAAATTTTGTTTGAGAAAATTGAGTTTTCGTTACTTTTTGCAAAGAAAAGGTATAATTTTGGCGATCTTCACACATCATTAAGGTTCACAATTGTAATTTCGTCGTTTGTTCTGTTAGCAGTGATCCCTCTATTAGTGAATCACTCCGTTTCTTAAAGCCCGGTCAGTTTTATGCGTTTTCTGTAAAAATTTCACAATCTTCAAAACTTCAAATGTAATTTTGTTCGGATTATGAATCCTGCATTCATCCACGTTGTTAGAAAATATTTCAGGTTTATTATTTTTGTTGTTTCGGATTACAAACAAAGTGTCCATAAATATGATGAAATTAGAGACCAACTAAACACGTTGTGAAAAAGTCCATAGTTCCCTGCGTCATTTTTTTTTTTATGAAAACCCCGAACACAAGCGGTATTATAACCTATAGTACTTAGTACCGTGCTTGGGTTGGACGTTGAGAAGACGAAAGAAGATATTTGTTGACATTGGACTTGAACTTCTGTAGATTGTAATTTTCAGGAAATACGTATGAAGGAAGGTTGTTCCAGAAAACGGAAGTTGAATGAATAAACGAGGAAGATGAAAAGTTGGTTCTGTGGGTTTTTTTGAAGTTGGACGGTAAATGGATGTTGGCTGGTGGCGGCACGTGTTCGGACTGTTTTGAAAGAGAGAGCGGGAATTATAGAAGCCAATTCAGAAGAACAGTGCCCATGGAAGTATCTGTAAAAGAGGCATGCAGCAGAAACAGTGCGTCTATGAGAAAGCGAGTGGAGAGACTCTGTTAGAGTGAATCATTAATTAACTTAACTGCCCTCTTCTCAATGGAATCAAGAAGCCTGAGAGAGGTTTTGGGACCACCACCCCAGATGTGGGAACAATATTCCATGGCAGGGCGGATTTGCGATTTATACAGAGTGAGCAGCTGTTTGGAAGAAAAGTAACGCCGAGAGCGAAAGAGAAAAGCAAGTTTTTTAGATGCAGAGGAAGCAATATTTGTAATGTGCTTGTGCCAAGAGAGATTAGAAGTCAGGATAATCCCCAAAAGAGATATATCATTTTGCCTAGAAATCGGAGTGTCTTCAAAGATAAGCATAGGAGCAGAAGAATCCTTTTTGCGAGATATAAGACAAGACTGAGTTTTAGAAGGATTCAAATCAACTAAGTTGTCTTTGCCCCACTGGAGAATTACTTGGAAATCAGCATTTAAGGAATTGGTAGCAGATTTTCGAGACGTTGAAGCTGATTGAGCAGGACAAGGTTTCTAAAAATGGAAAGTTGAATGCAATGTGCTATCATCGGCAAAACTATGGATAGGATTTCCAGTCAATGGAAGAGGGTCATTGATATACAAGAGGAAAAGAGTGGGGGAAAGAACTGAACCTTGGGGGACACTGGCATTAGTGGAGAAGTTAGAAGACAGAGAGCCATCTACCATCACCCTCAGTGAGCGATTAGAGAGAAAACTGGATAACCAATTACAAACAACAGTTGACAAACCATAAGATGGAAGCTTGTTTAGAAGACCTTTATGCGAAACACAATCGAAAGCCTTTGAGATGTCAAGAGCAACTGCTTGTGTTTCATCAAACTTTTCCATTGAATTTGCCCATAAATGGGTAACATAAGCCAGAATATCACCAGTGGATCGACACTGACGGAATCCATACTGGCGAACGTTGATTAGACGGACGGTTTCTAGGTAGTTTTAGACTTGGAGGTTAATTGATGTCTCCATTACTTTAGAAAGAGTAGAAGTAATTGCCATGGGACGATAATTGGATGGGAGGGAATTGTCACCCTTTTTAGGAACTGGCTGGATATGAGCAAATTTCTAAGCAGAAGGAAAAAAAAACACCTTTAGAATAAGAAAGTGAAAAAGGTGGTAAAGAACAGGAGTAAGTTCAGGAGCACAGGCTTTGAGAACAAGTGGAGAAATACCATCAGGACCTGGAGCTTTCTTAGCATCAAGATTTGTCAATCATTTTGACATCCTTTTGATGGCAGACCACAGGAGACATAGAATGGAGCGTGTTGGGAATGGTGGGAGCTATTTCGCCAAGATCATTAATGCATGAGTTGGAAGAAAATTGGGACGCTAACAGGTGACTTTATCCTTGGCTGAAGTGAAAACAGAACCATCTTGTTTGGACAGAGGTGGGAGCAGAGATGGGCAAAAGTTGCGGCCAGTAGCTTTGGCAAAAGACCAGAATGCTCGGCTACCATTAGGGCAAGAACAAGTTTTCTACTCTTAGCCTGTTCAAACTCTAGTTTGGACTGATCAATAACTGCTTTGCAATTGTTGCGAGCTTTGGTGTACGCAGAAAATGAATCTGAAGATTTGGAACAAGCCAATTATGATATGCAACCTTCTTCTCTTGAACCGCCTTAGTACATTTATTGGAAAACCAAGGTTTAGATAAAGGACGAGATTTTAAAGTGGAGTGTGCGATAAAAAATTCCGTTCGTGCAAGAATAATTTCACTGACACGATCTGAGCAAACGCTGACATCAGAAGTTTTGAAACAGTAATCCGACCAAGGAAAAGAAGAAAAGAAATCTTCCAGTTATCCCATTTTGCCTTCTTGTAATGCCATACAACACGAGGTTGGGAATAGCCCTGAGATAAAGGCTCCATTGGGGAACAGACAATCACCAAGTTGTGATCTGAGGTGCCTCTCACTTGGACCGTGTACTTAGAAGGGTTGTTTGTGGGAAAAAGATCAAGCGTGTTGGCTGTATGGTTAGGATTGTCCGGTATTCTTGTAGGTAAATGAACAATCTGTGCAAGGTCATTAGTAGTTGCAAAAGCCTCAGCATCTCGACCAGCTGGGTCGGTGTGACTAGAAAACGGAAGCCAGCTAGAGTTGTGAACATTAAAATCACCAAGGAAAATTACCTCACTGTTAGGAAAGTTGGACTGAGAAAGTCAAGTTGCGAAGAGAGAAAGTCAAAGAGCTCCAAGTGATTAGTGGAGTTGGGAGAACAGTAGAGACAACAGATGAATTTGACAGAATGAGGTAGAGAGATTTTAAGCCAAAGAAGATCAAAGAGAGGAGATTCCAAATTTCCAAGTCTCTGACAGGGAATATCAGAACGGACATATGCACAAGTACCACCTTTCAGGCGAAAGGAATCATACAGCGAATAATTTGGACATCTGAGATGAGCAGTAGTTGAATCAACCAATAACTGAGATTCTGCCAGAAAAAGTGAAAAAGTACATGGGGTTTGGAAGAATGCAAGTGCAAATGGACATCGTTGAGATTAGAATTGAGACCACGTATATTTGTGAAATGAATTAGGAAGTCCTTGGGAGGTTTAGATCTTTTCGCAGATAAGCTTGCTCTATTATTTTGACAATTCATGGTGAGAAAAAGTGAGTGGGACATGCTGTATGAAGTAATGAAATTATTAGATATGGCGTACACATGGCAAGAATAAACCCAGATCCTTGATATAACGTGGCCTCGAGGATTAAAATTTAGGGGATTAAAAAATCGGGCCTTTCCATCTAGTGTGGTAAAATGTTTATTACAATTTACCAAGAATAATCTGTTTTAATAATAATTATAATATTTTGGCTGATGCGCTAATACTAATACAGCCTTATTCTGACCAAAAGAGGGCGCTGTCAAATCCGAACGGCGAAACTCTTCAACAGACGGCAATCAGTAATAAATTATCTTTAATTATCTTAAATTATCTTTAATTATTCCGTTATCTACCTTACTTGATAATATAGATATAATTATTTATATATAACATTCTTTCAAACTTAAAATTATTTTAAAATTTACAAAAGGCAATATTTTTCTCAACTTTGTAAAAGTTTATTACATCGAATTTATTGAAAGCCTGTTTTTCTTTTCTGAGATGCTACTTATATTACTGCTGAATAGAGTTAGCAAAGCGCTAGTTGGGGGAACCCAGTTACTACAATTTAATTTTTCGGAAAACGTTTTTTTTTTGTGAAAATATACACTGCATGGCTGAAAGTATGGGTACAATGAGGCATACACATGGTAATTTTGTTATTATTATGATATATAATATATAACTGTTTCTAAATATTTTGAATGGTTTTAATAATATAATGGCTAAAATGCAGCATAGGAGGAGATTAATAAATAGACTTTTACTTATACACTGCTGAGTTCAGGTGAGTAGTAATAACCTGTTGCACTGTACTGAAACCCACCAGTATGTATATAACATTATTTATTTATTAATGTTTATTGCAACTGGCACATGACTCATATTAATTTCCTTCTCGCTTGCCAATGTCTGGCCATTATTTTAAATTATTTGATCTTATTTAACTCCATAATTCTACATCTGGTCACTCGAATTAATGAACACTATTGTTTTCGGTTTGCATTTAATGAATTTAACTCCTTTTGATTTTAGTTTTAATTTTTATTTAATTATTTTCCTTTATTTATTTATTATTTTATGTCTGCCATCCTATGAGATGAACTGTGCATCATTTGGCTGTTAACTACAGCCACTAATACTTTTTTTTTTTTTTTAAGTGTACTACACAAAAATACAAATAATCTGGAATGAATGAAAAATTTGGAAGACTTATTATCTGTGACTAAATTTTTTTTATTTATTTTTTTTATTTTATTTTATTAATAAAAAGATACACAACAGGTAACCATTAACAGTGTATCTGAGATCAGATCAATAAACATAATAACAATAATGTGAAATCCTACAGGACGATAAACATTGATACAAATTCAAACAATAAAGCATATGTACAAAAGAGGATTGTATTAAGTTAAGTTACCGGTAAAACAAGTAATAATTAATCCGTTAGAGAATAGAAAAATAATATAACAAATAATAAGCTACAATAATTAGATGTGAGCTAGTCACTTTGCAGTTTAAGTGAAGAGGCAAACTTGTGGATGGAGTTCATCAGTGATTGGGAGTTGTCAAAGAAGTCAATGCGAGAGTCATTTGCTGATTCTGTTCAGTGGACTGAACTTCATTAAGTCCGTGTTGGCAGAGTCAAGGCGAAACGGTGTAAGGTTCCTGACTTGTCTACAGGGAGCATTGAAGTTTATTTTACTCAGGATATCAGATGCTTCATAAATTCCAGTGATTACTTTGGCTAGGAGGGCGATGTCAGCAGTAACTCTTCTAGTGCACAGAGGCCTTAGATGAAAGTAATCACACAGCGATTCATACACTGAGTGATACACGATACACTGAGTGATTCATACACGATACACTGAGTGATAGAATAGAGGATTGCGGTACGTAAGGTAACGGATAAAGTTTTTTTGGACTGCTTCAATTTTGTTAGTTAAAGTCTTTGTGTGAGGATTCCAGATGGGTGAACTGAATTCAAGGATTGGCAGTACAATAGTTTTATAAAGGATAACCGCATATCTGTAGTTTTTGAACTTGTATGTGTTCCGTTTGATGAATCCCAGTGTTTTGAATGCTTTGCTGGTGATTTTAAGGACATGGGCATCGAATTTAGCACTGCTGGAAAAGAGAATCCCTAAGTCGTTAACTTGGTCACACCTTTCGATGATCACAGAGTTAATACTATACTCCGTATTCATTAGTTGTGGAGATCTGCAAGATGAGAAAGAGATAACTTTGCACTTCGAGGGGTTAGCAGACAAGCCATTCAGAGATAGCCACAGAGAGAATTTATTGAGAGCACATTGAAGTTGTTGAGAATCGGTAGTCTCCTTCACTGCTGAGTAGATCTTAAGATCATCTGTATAGAGAGCAACTTGAACATTGGAGGTGTAGATGAAAGAAGGAAGATCATTTACGAAAACAATGAAGAGAAGAGGACCTAAGGGAGAGCCGTGTGGTACTCCGCTTAGTGGTATAAAACAGTCTGAGTTCACTTGATCGATGATAACGCTCAAGGAACGATGCGTAATATAGCTGCGTAGCCATGAGAGCAAAGGGTCACGGATGCCATATAGCTTAAGTTTTTCCAGAAGTTGTTCGTGCGGGACTTTATCAAATGCCTTAGATATGTCTGTGTAGACTGCATCAACTTGTAGGTGGTTATCAAGAGCTTCAGAGGTGTATTGCCAGAAAGGAAGTAAATTTGTGACTACTGACTTGCCACTGCAGAAACCATGTTGATTCTGATCGATAAAAGGCTTGAAGAATTCGAAGAGATGTTTGTGCACTGCTGTGTCGAAGAGTTTTGACTGTTTTATTGCTGGGTTATTTTCTTTAACAAAAATAATTTAGCATTCTTTCATTTAGATCACTATTTATTTGAGTTAGCATTACAACAACAACAAAAAAATTGAGTCGTACCTGTCGCACTGTCTCGACAGCTGCGCTCCAAGTTTTAAGCGGTTGATTACCTCTGAATCTCCAAATCGCTTATCGAGGTTTTTGCTGTTACCTTAGACATGCCATTCCAGTTGACTTTTTAGACTTCGCTGTTAATATCCACTGCGATCCTAAAACCGGAAAAACTCGTTGCTGGAACCACCTGGTTCAACTCTGGCAAGATCAGTGGTCTTCTTCAAAACGTATGGTCACAAGAAAATTTATTCCATCTGTGTCCTTTGCCTTACAAAAGTCTATTCTAAAATGCTTTAGTCCGGGTCTCCGCACTCTTTTTCTTCTAACTGGCCATGGTTCCCTTCGTGCTAAACATGCTATGTTTAACCTGTCTGATTCACCCCTCTGTAACTGTGGCAACCCAGAAGACTGGCAGCATGTTCTTTTCACCTGTCCATATTACTTGGATCTTCGTCAGCCTCTGTGTACTCTGTGTCAACCATTCTCCCCAGGCAATGAGTCTTCTCTCTTGGATTCCAAAGAAAAATTTCATCTTCTGCAAGATTTTGCACATAAAGCCTTTGCCAGACGTGGACAAATCATCAATAGTGCCCCAATTTCAGGAACTACTTCTATTCCAGTTCTACCTGCAGTTCAAACCAGCATATCTATCATCGCCATCTCGTTATACCACCACCATCGTCACTACCACCATTTTTCCCCCATTTTATTAACGTATTTTTACTGAATTTTATTTTTATGATTATTTATTTTTTACTTATTTTTATCTTTAATTTTTCTGATTATTTTACTATTATTTTATTATTATTATTTTTTTAATTTGTTAAAATTAACTTTATTCCCTCATATTTTGAATGATTCGACATTCAGTACGTGACACTCGAGGTTTGCTGCGGTTCGCGCTCAGTTGTGGCCCGCCTCCTCGCGGCGTAGACGGTATCAGGACGCACCTCCCTGGTGCTTGTTGCTTCCTGATAGCAAAGCGCCAGAAACAACTAAAGAACATAACAAACACATACACGGCACAAACATAGCATTACACACATTTCTGGCCTTTCTGCAGAGTTTTTGTAACATCACAGTGTACCACGGCGGAGTTGAACTAGCGTTTGGGAGCCGCCTTACATAAGACACTATACATGTCTACATACATGTCTTGTTAGATCAGGATTCTCTGTGTGTGTGTGTATATATATATTTATATATATAAGTGTCATCAATGAAAGTAAAATAAAATAAAAATAAAAATAAATATAGATGGAGAAGTTATTAAACACAAAATGCCGAGCCTAGTTGAAGAAAAAAAGAGAAAAAGAATGTTAAGAACCTATATAAAAAATTAAGTAGAATTAAATCTGAATTAATGCCGAATTAACAGGCCAATCATATGTACAAAAGCTGAAAGAAAAAGAGGGGAGGGTAATAGAGATAAAAATTATAAAATAAAAATTATAAAATAAAATTTAAATTATAAAATAAAAATTAAAGAATTAAAAATTGGTACATAGATCAGGTATTTCATCAGGGGCTACACCTGATCATGTACCAAACACTGTTTCTATGCGAACTCATGCTGATGGAGAAGCTATAGAAATGAAACCGATATAAAAAATGATTTTTTAAAAAGTTTTTAAAAAATTTTTAAATCTCCAGAAACATGAGTGTGGTAGCCCCAACGCAGTGTATTTAGATTAATAAATTAAGTAACGTAGAAATAAATTGAGTCGATAGTATGTAAGAACGCAAACGCAGTGTGTTTAGTTTAATAAATTAAGTAGAAATCAAAAGTATGTAAGTTAAATAATAATGGATAACAAGATAGCGGTATAGAAAAAGGAAGCAATGCAAGGTAGGGGAGGGAAAAGAAGTTAAAAATATAGAGGCGAAGATAGTGAGAATAAGAAAAGTGAGAATGTCCGAATCACCCTCGTATTACACTAATAGTTCAACGGACGGAAAAACGAAGATCAGAAAGTAGAAAGTTGTAAAGAGAAGGAAAAGAGTTTAAAGGATACTAAGCAAGCTGGGTGTGTAAGACCCAACCTCATAGAGAGGGCCTTGGCTGTGAGAGTGTTAGTAGAAGTGGAAATTAATACCGCTAGCTTGTAGTGTATGTTTTGTATGATAGATATATGAAATATGATATAAAATATGAAGAGGAGAAAAATTAAATACCTATGATATTTGGCAGAAATAAGTTGAGTGAAATATAATCAAGAAATGAAGATACAAATTTGCGATCATGATTAATAAGATACAATTATGCGAATATGATTAATAAGAATGGAATGTAAACAGAGGGAAAACTATGACAACGATGGTGGAGTTGCTCAGAAGAGAAGAACTGTGGGAGCCCTCTGTGGTTAAAATAAAATAGAGAAAATAAGATTGGACATAAATAAATACTGATATTAAATTACGAAAAATGAAAAGAAAAACTTAGGAAGTGAAAGAACACGAACATCGTTCTAATAGAAGTCATTATGTGTGATCACTTTCCAAGCAATGGAAATACCACCATTCAAATGTACAACTATACAGGTATCGAATTAACCCTAATCAAGGTGGAACATGGTGAAACCGAATTTTTCTTTAATGAAATCAGAGAGATTTTTTATAATAAAATTTAAAAAATTAATAGGAATGTCGTTATTGCGAAGTTTGGTATAAAGATCATTTAAAGCACCAGCGAAAAGTGATTGATTGCTACTAATATTAGCCAAACGGATAATTTGTGTGTAGATTATATTTTTATGAACCTTAATCGAAATGTTCGAGTTCCAATTTGTTAAATAGATAATATTAAAATTAAATTCGCTTCTTTTGTCGAATAGTTCCAAATTGTGACGAAGAGGAGGACTATTTAGAGTAATACTTAAATCTAGAAAATTTGCATGTCGGTTGCCAAGGTTTTCTTTATTGAGAGTGAGTTCAGTTGGATATATGGATTTAGCAATATTTTCAAAATGAATGTTGAGAATAAGAATGTCATCAACATAGCGGAATGCATAAAAATTAAGGTTCGGGTTGTTATGCATATATAGATGTTCGTAATAATGAAGAAATAAATTAGATACTATGCTAGAAATTTGTGAACCCATGGGAACTCCTATGGATTGTTTATAAGCATATTTACCATCGTAAATATAATTGTTTAGAATTCAGAGGTTGATGTAGTTATTCCAAGTAACCTCATCTGTTGATATAACGTTTTTGTATTTGAGGAACAATTGATGAAGTACATTAACAATCAAGTGATGCGGTAAGGAGGTAAATAAGTTGGTGAAGTCATATGTTTCAATACTAAATATGCTGGAATATGTATTGGAATTAAAAATTTTGATGATACTGTGGTTATTGTTAATGATCCAAGTGGAAGGGATATTAATAAGAATGGTAGTTAACAATTTGAAAAATTGTTTACCTGGATGATAACAGCCACTTTTTTTGGCACTAGTGATGAATCTGAAGCCAACTGGATGTTTATGGAATTTGGCAATCATATACAAGAAAGGCAAAGTAGAATTGCAAATTTTGGTATGCAATTTTTTATGCAAGGCTATAATTTTTTTGATGATTGTATTAATGCCGAGATTACAGCGTAAAAAGGTGGAGCTACTTTCTACAAAAGAAGCGAATTTAATTTTAATATTATCTATTTAACAAATTGGAACTCGAACATTTCGATTAAGGTTCATAAAAATATAATCTACACACAAATTATCCGTTTAGCTAATATTAGTAGCAATCAATCACTTTTCGCTGGTGCTTTAAATGATCTTTATACCAAACTTCGCTATAATGACATTCCTATTAATTTTTTAAATTTTATTGTAAAAAATCTCTCTGATTTCATTAAAAAAAATTCGGTTTCACCATGTTCCACCTTGATTAGGGTTAATTCGATACCTGTATAGTTGTACATTTGAATGGTGGTATTTCCACTGCTTGGAAAGTGATCACACATAATGACTTCTATTAGAACGATGTTCGTGTTCTTTCACTTCCTAAGTTTTTCTTTTCATTTTTCGTAATTTAATATCAGTATTTATTTATGTCCATTCTTATTTTCTCTATTTTATTTTAACCACAGAGGGCTCCCACAGTTCTTCTCTTCTGAGCAACTCCACCATCGTTGTCATAGTTTTCCCTCTGTTTACATTCCATTCTTATTAATCATATTCGCATAATTGTATCTTATTAATCATGATCGCAAATTTGTATCTTCATTTCTTGATTATATTTCACTCAACTTATTTCTGCCAAATATCATAGGTATTTAATTTTTCTCCTCTTCATATTTTATATCATATTTCATATATCTATCATACAAAACATACACTACAAGCTAGCGGTATTAATTTCCACTTCTACTAACACTCTCACAGCCAAGGCCCTCTCTATGAGGTTGGGTCTTACACACCCAGCTTGCTTAGTATCCTTTAAACTCTTTTCCTTCTCTTTACAACTTTCTACTTTCTGATCTTCGTTTTTCCGTCCGTTGAACTATTAGTGTAATACGAGGGTGATTCGGACATTCTCACTTTTCTTATTCTCACTATCTTCGCCTCTATATTTTTAACTTCTTTTCCCTCCCCTACCTTGCATTGCTTCCTTTTTCTATACCGCTATCTTGTTATCCATTATTATTTAACTTACATACTTTTGATTTCTACTTAATTTATTAAACTAAACACACTGCGTTTGCGTTCTTACATACTATCGACTCAATTTATTTCTACGTTACTTAATTTATTAATCTAAATACACTGCGTTGGGGCTACCTCACTCATGTTTCTGGAGATTTAAAAAATTTTAAAAAAACTTTTTAAAAAATCATTTTTTATATCCATTTCATTTCTATAGCTTCTCCATCAGCATGAGTTTGCATAGAAACAGTGTTTGGTACATGATCAGGTGTAGCCCCCTGATGAAATACCTGATCTATGTACCAATTTTTAATTCTTTAATTTTTATTTTATAATTTTAATTTTTATTTTATAATTTTTATTTTATAATTTTTATCTCTATTACCCTCCCCTCTTTTTCTTTCAGCTTTTGTACATATGATTGGCCTGTTAATTCGGCATTAATTCAGATTTAATTCTACTTACTTTTTTTTTTTATGTGGGTTCTTAACATTCTTTTTCTCTTTTTGTTTTTCAACTAGGCTCGGCATTTTGTGTTTAATAACTTCTCCATCTATATTTATTTTTATTTTATTTTACTTTCATTGGTGACACTTATTTATATACATGTATTCTGTTTTGCTGCTTTGCGCATTCAGGTACACGTACTGTTTTTCCTTGTTTTTTTTTTTTTTTTTTTTTTCTCTCTTCCACTTCTTCGTTTTCATATTTCATATATATATATATATATAATATTTATAAAATACGTTATATGATAGTTATTATAATAACATCATTATAGATAAAATTACAAATTATGTATACTCATATAATAATTTTTTTCTTTACGAAGAATATATACAATGATAACCCAGTTTAATATAATATAATAAAATATACAATAGCAGAAGCTTTCAGAATGGGAGCGTGTCGTTGGCCTTTAACTCTATGGTAAACTGGATGAAATTAGACAGGGAGTTGAGGTATTCCAGTAGTGATGTTTCAGAGCCACGTGGTATTACAGTAAAAATATCGTCAACATATCTGCACCACGTTGAAATAGGTTCAGGTGTATCTGCTCCTCCAAATCTTCCATGGCATTGTTGGCTACTACGGAACTAACTGGGGCACCCATAGCAGTGCCATGTACCTGCTGGTAGACTGAATCCTCAAAGGTGAAGATGCAGCTTGATAAGCATAGATCGATAAGGCGGTGCAGATGTCATCAGTGGATAGTGATGTTCTGGATTGGCGTCTTAAGTCGTTCTCGAGGAGCCTTCTGGCGCAGTGCACGGCCTGTTGGACGGGAATTGAAGTGAATAAAGAAACCACATCAAATGATGCCATAACGGTGCTGTCAGGGATTGAAAGGTCCTTAATGAGGTGGATGAATTCGCTGCTATTTTTAACGGTGTGTGTGGTATTTCCTACAAGAGGTGAGAGGAGCGCGCGATATGCTTGGATAGTTCATACGTTGGGCATTACAGCACGACACTATGGGTCTGAGGGGAATACCCGGTTTGTGGATCTTTGGCAATCCATAGAATTGCGGTAGTTGGCAGCCAGTAGTATGTAGAAGACGCTGCGTTGTAGTCGAGATTTTCTTATCTTTAAACCATGTGTGGACGAGTTTATTGACATGTGTCTCTAGACGTTTCAAGACCTTAATGGGTGGAATCAGACAGAGGTTCATATATGTTTAGGTCTAGTAATAGGGCCAGGGCTTTCTCTCGGAAGGCTGATCGGTCTAATACAACGGTCCGGCGCCCTTTATCAGCAGGAAGTACGACGATGGTGTTGTCTTTTCTTTTCTTATAGATGGTAGGGTGGCATGTTGACGATGGTTAAGGTTTGAGTAAGTTTGCCGAGTGCTGCGGAGGATTGCGGCAGTCCTGAAACGGATCTCGTTGGCAGTTTCTTCAGGAAGGTTGTCTATACACAAAGCGAGCTGTGTGATTGGAGATTTAGATGGTACGACGGCGAACTTCATGCCGTTGGATAAGACATTGAGCTGCTCAGTGGATAGTTGTTTGCTGCTTAGGTTCAAGACGAAGGAGGTTGCGTCATTTGAACATGTGCTCGCCTTTAAGGAGTTAGTTTCTCTGCTTAAGTTTATGAATTGCGCTGTTGGCGTAAATGGTAGGTATCAGAGAACTGATTAGCCCGATAACAGATGGTATGTATAAGGTTCGTAAATATGATAGGCGAGACCTTACCTTTCAGTTGTTGTAACACTCTGGACTTGTTGAAGTCAGCGCCCTTGATTTCACGGTGGAGATGGGTTATCCACAATTTTAATGTTTGTTGACTGAAGTTGAAACAGGCATGATCCATGCGAGAGTTGTGGAACGGGGCTTTGTAGCGGAACCCTTTAGGTATGATTCGATTGCTTTTGCATCTGTGTGCAAAGCGTAGATGTTATCTGTTGCGGGCTATTGAAAAGAAGGACTTCTGTAACTGCACACAATCGTTGTAAACATTGCGGCCGTAAAGGGAACGAATTGTAACGAATATTAAACTGGGTTATCATTGTATATATTCTTCATAACCATGGACTCCAGTACACCAGGCTCATTCGTTACAATTTTATTCTTTATATAGAGGTACTAAATAAACATCAATTATAGATCACCACAAAGTTAAATGGATACTGAACACTTGTTTATAATGAAATATACATATAAATTTAGAAATAATAATAAATTTAAGTAATTTAAATATAATTAAGTGGCATTCCTGGAATGTTCTTGGGGCACCTCGGTTGAAACCACTGGTGTAGTAATTGTGAAGAAGTATGGAAATTCGTTTGGTGTGTATAGTGTTAGGGTCAAGCGCCACCTGTGGGTTCCCACATCTGCGCCGTATGTGCGCTGTGAAAAATACAGAACTACTGTAAATGCCAGGAAAGTATTTTGTTGGGTTCTGTTTTGTGTCCTGGCAGTTGGCCGCAGGACCCCTGGTGGTACCCTACGTTTCCCGCACACACACCATTAGAAGGTAGCCAGGCTGCCCATAATTCTCTGGCTGGTCTCCGCTAGGGTGCCTGAGCTTTCTGGACGGAGACCAAGTAAAAGAAAAATCAATAAATCATGTGGTGTTTTCCAAATTCAAATTATTATATTAAGGTTACCGCAATTTCTTACATAAACATGCATTTGTGTCTGTAAATTGCGTGTGTTCTCTGGTCGATTTGCCTGTTTTTCTGGATGAAAAACCCCGTTTCTGTGGAGGAAACCTTCCTGTCTACGTCTGAGACCAACTAACTCAGCCACGGAGTGAAAAAAGCCCACTAAAGTTCCTCGCGTCATCGACAGGATTCGAACCAGGGCATTCCACCCGGTGTGGGGAGGACGGTGACGATACCACTGTGCTATCCGTGCAGACAACTCGTGGTCTGACGAGTCCCTGTGTACGCTTTAAGCAATAATGGAATTCACATAGGAACCCACAGGAGACACCGAAACCAACTCGCCGTGTGCAGGCATCTTTTCGTGGTAAACCGTTGACTCTATTGCAGGGCAGCGTGAACCACACGTATCTATACATCGTTGCGAATCAGGTGCAGAAATGTTGCACGTTTTAAAAATGGCAGTGTAACTATCCTGGATGTCAAATATGAGATAGGTTCATTTGAAGAAAATGAAGACGTCAGTGATCCTTCTGGCCAGCAAAACCCTTGGATCTGAGTCCCTCGCTCATCTTTAAAATTAACTGAAATCGCCTGTTCGCAGGATTGAGTGAAGTATACAGGAGCCAAGGGATTGTCAAGTACGCAGGCGTTTGGTGTCAAGGCTCTCACACTTGGCGAATCGTACGAGGGGATTCCGAAAAGTAAGGAAGCACTTTTTTTTTCTTAATAATGGTGAAAGGGAATGAGATGAAACGCGGTGGACAGGTAGACCCATTAATAACGTTCGGTAAGGCCGCCAGTGCACTGTTCCGGTACTGTCGTCTCACAGCAGATTCCAGTTGCAAAACAATTTGGTCACAGCAGCCCCCGTGTCATTAAACCCAATAGCAACAGCAGCAACAACAACAAACAAGTTGCAAAATGGCGGCTACCGTGCGAGTGTGGTCCAAAAACAGGTTGTTGTTGTTATGTTGTTATTTTGGTTTTTAGGAGCATTAGCAACTAAGGCCATATTGCTCCGGGATATGCGGTGGTCATTCCCTGACCTTTCCGCATCCTCCGTATTTAGTGGTCACGGGCTCGAACCCCGGTCTAATCAAGAAGCGTGTGCTACGCACTGCTGCTCCTTCCCACATGGCTACGGAGGCGCCTCCAAAAACAGGTGTTCGTGAAGTTATTCGCTTTCTGCAAGCAAAAGAATCTTCACCAAGTGACATTCACCGTGAACTGGTTGGTGTGTATGACGAAAAGGTGATGACAAAGAAGCAGGTGTGTTTTTGGTGCAATGAATTTAAATCGGGCCGTGTTGACATTGGAGATCGACATCATGGCCACGGTGTTCTGGGATCGCTAATGCGTTCTGTTGGTGGATTTCTTGCCGAAGGAAGAACAATCAATGCACAGCTTTACTATGCAACTGAAAGCCAACATTCGACGCAAACGACCAGGACTCCTGACAAGCGGCGTGATTGTGTTGCACAACAACGCAACTCCACACACACTGCCCACATCACTCGTGAGTGATAGCACCGTAATCGTTGGGAAACTCTGTCACATCCCCCGTACAGTCCAGACTTAGCGCCTTCAGACTTCCATTTGTTCGCCCCTCTGAAAAAACACCTTTCAGGAAAGCATTTCACCACGGATGAGGAAGTTCATCAGGCGGTGCGATGTTGGTTTCTGCGTGCGGGCACGGACTTCTTCAGTACTGGTATTGATAAACTGATCCATCGTTGGGACTAGTGCATCAGTAAAACTGGAGAGTTTTGGAGAAGTAGTGAACGTTCACTTATTTCTCGGTGTGTATTTTCAGCTTCGTATTATTAAACATCGTCGAGAGAAAGAATGTGTTACCTTACTTTACGGAAACCCCCTCGTACCTTGAACAGAAGTTCTGATTTTTGAAGATCTGCTCCGCTATCAGATCTATTCCGACTTGTATCCGTAAGTGTTCTATCATTATACAGATACCGCACAAAAAATTATTCCCTCTGTAATTTTTAAAATAATAACGTGTAACCACTCCTTTCAGCACGAATCGCTTCAAGGATTCTCTTTGATAGAGATTTTGCCAGCCCCTTAAACAGCTTGAATCAATATTGGGCTATGCTGAAAACAATTGAGCTCCTCATTGAATGAATTTTGTTGGATGCTGAGGATGATGGGTTTTTGTCCACCAAACAGAAACGCGACCACAGGACACAATTTACAGTCAATATAAAAGGACAAATATCAGCCTTATGGCCTTAGTTGCTGATGCTCCTAAAGCCCTCTATAACAGTGGTTCCCAAAGTGGGCGGTACTGCCCCTTGTGGGCGATGGGGGCACAAAGAACAAGGGGCTCGGCAGGGAGCTTTTTGAGGCTGTACCTTCCAAAGTGTGTTGAGCTGCAAGATGAGTCAACTTTGCCAGGAAATGGATCTTTGGTTCTAGCATGCGTGCGCTTTATAAAATATACAAATTTAGTTGAAGAGTTGTTGTAGAAACAGATAAAAGGTGAGTCAATATTTCGTGTTGTTGAGCAGTTGTTTAAAGACAATAAAATTTCGCTTGCTCTTGCGACGGATGGATCTCCATCAATGATTGTTCGCTATCATTTTGTGTTGTCTACCTGAAGAAAGTTGTACCAAATATCTTTACCATTCACTGTGTCATTCATCGCCAACATCTGGTTGCAAAATCCATCTTTTTGGCATACAAGTTTCAAGTACTTTGTATTTACACATCCAAGTAGGAGACTGAAAATCATTGAAAAACGTCACCAACTGATTAAATAAAAATATGAAAGGTGTGTACATAACAAGATCAACAAAAAACAAAAATAACAATTTTTTTACCTTCGTTTCAAAGTATAAGAAGGTTTCTAATATTTTCTTCAATATTATTTAAGTAGTTTATACTTTAAATTTATCTTCAGATCTCGTCTCCTTGCAATATTGTCATTATATTCAAACAAATGGGTATTAGAGGATTGAACGCAAACAGAATTGGGTGAGAGGAGCAGTTGTCAACGATGATTGTATTTACGTGTATTCTAGGTTTAATGGATCGGTTTTAAGCAATCTAGATGTAGGAGTCATCACACAATAGTTGGATGAGCCTTAATGTGCTGACTTCGTAACAATTCTCCTAACAGTATGACTATTTATGTCTCCTACTGGCCACTTGATATGCGCTCTCGGAATTCGCGTGCTGCTACATAATCCACGCTGTCACTGTGTAGTTATCATGGAGTTTATTAGTGGAAGCGCGAAAACTGGAAACCAGATATAGCTAAGAATATTGTGCTTATAAACTGTTCTTTTCTAATCATCAGGTCTCTTAAAGAAACGCATTAATCACGATTTAATTGTGAATTTAATTTGTATGCTTTATATGCGTGGCCAACCTTTCGCACGGTATTGGAATATGGCCCGGAGCTCTACTTGATATTTTAAAAACTTAAGCTAGTGTTCTCAATAAATTTTCATCTCATGACATGTTTTCTTTTTGTACTTGGCTAGCCAGTTTTTCTCTGGTCGTTCACTACTTTGACATTTTTCAACTAAGACAGTGGTATTTGTACAGCAGAATATCCGAACTATGGTTTTCATTTTCATTAACTAAAAAAATCCACTGCTCGATAATGATGTTGTACCACTGCATTTTCCCCTAATGTATACATTTCTTTATGATATTAGCATTAGCAATAGTAGAGGCATTTGATGCAAGAAAGCAAGCTTATGAAGCATCAGCCAAAAAAAAAAAAAAAAAAACCCTTCCACTTCACCCCTCCGTTCGTTCAAAATACCTGTCCAGCTGAGCCTTAAACTTATTTAGGCTATCAACCTCCACTACAAGGGATGGAAGTCTGTTCCACCAACCAACCACCCGCTGGCTAAAGGCAAATTTCCGCACGTCTATCCTACATCTGTCTTTCCTCAATTTGAATTTATGCCCTCTCAGGTGATTATTCTGAGCAAGAGGAAGAATCCCATCAGCATTGAGCATGCTCAAGCCATTCAAGGCTTTATACACCTCTATCAGATCACCTCGCTGGTGCCTAGTCTCCAGACACTGTAATTTGCAAAACTTAAGCCTTTCTTCGTAAGAGCAACCCTTTGTTCCATTCACTAATCTTGTTGCCCTTCTCTGTACTCGTTCCAGCAGCTCTACATCCTTCTTGAAATGAAGCCTCCAGACCTGTATACAGCATTCAAGGTGTGGCTTGACCATTACCTTATACAAGGGGATAATCACATCCCTATCCCTACTAGAAAAAACTTCATATCTGCCTGCACAACCACCCCCAGGTGCTTTCATTCTCTACCACTGTCAGTGTAGTACCACAGAGTTGATACGTTACTCTGGGGTTACTGTTTTCCATATGTAGTACTTTTCATTTGACAATTTTAAACTTCATTTGCCACCTCTCAGCCCATCTGCTCAACCTTTCCAGACCCTGCTGCAACAACGTGCTGTCATTAGTGTCATTAACAACCCTGCCAACCTTCGTATCGTCTGCAAACTTGGATATACCATCATCAATATTATTTATAAATACAGAAAACAACAATGGACCCAACATCGAACCCTGAGGGATTCCACTAATAACATTTGTCCACGAAGAGCAGCATCCATTAATTACCACCGTCTGTCTTCTCCCCCTCATCCATCCTTTATCCATAGCAGCAACTTGCCTCCAATGCCACACTGCTCCAATTTGTACAATAGTCTTCCATGTGCAACAGTATCAAAAGCCGTTCTAAGATCTAAATATATGATATCAAAGTTATTCCCTGTTTCTAGTTCCTTTGTGACTGCATCATAGTATCGAATCAAATTGGTCAGGCAAGACTTCCCTTTAACAAAACCATGCTGTGTCTTAACTATTACTGCTATCTTTTCTAGATGTTCCTGCAGTGCTTCTTTAACCAGTGCCTCCATTAGTTTTCCTGGAACAGAAGTTAAACTAACTGGTCTGTAATTACTCTTGTAATTACAGTGAATTGGGAATTCACCTCCTTTGTGAATTGGAGTCACATTTGCGCAGCTGCAGTCCATGGGTACCTCCCCCTGAGTCAAAGAAAGCTCTCATAATTATGGCTAAGGGTTTGCTTATTTCCTTTGCTGCCTCCTTTAATATAACTGGATAGATCCCATCCACCCCGGGTGCCTTTTTTATATCTATCTTCAGCAATTTATCCTGCACTTTACTCTCAGTTATTACAAAATCATCTAGCTCACTGCCAGAGTTTAACTCACCTCTGGCATTCCCTTTCCTGAATAACTCCTCATGTGTGAATGTAGATGCAAAATACTCATTTAATTTGTTAGCCATCTGAGCAGGATCCTCAGCTGTTGAACCATCAACATCCAGTGGACTAATCTGATTTATCTCTTTCCTTCTAGAGTTTACATAAGTAAAGAACTCTTTGTTGTTTTTCTTTGAATGCTTTGCCAAGTATTTCTCATAATCTGCCTTTGCCTGCCTAATCTCCTTTGTGACTTCGTTACAGACCAGCTTATATCTATTATAAGCGTCCATATCACTCATTAATTTACATGCATCCCATGCATTTTTCTTCTCTGCCATATGTCTCATTAGTTCATCTGACAACCATTTTGGCCTAAACCTTGAACAATATTTCTTAGTTGGTATGTAAAGCCTAGTAGCTTCCAAGATAAGTTCTTTGAATGCTTCCCATTTTGAATTTGCTGTTGGTAACATCATCAGTTGGTCCCACTGTATAGAATTTAAATACTGTCTCAGACCATTGTAGTCGCCTTTACGAAAGCAAAAACTCTTCCCTTTACCCCTAATGGTAGTTACCTCTTTCAGTAAATCCCACTTCAGCACACTGTGATCACTGCCACCTAGTGGTTCCTTTATCTGCAGATTCTTAATGCATGAAGAATCACTACTGATAATCAGATCAAGAGTATTACTCCCTCTAGTTGCCTCCCGAAAATGCTGATGTAGAAAACAATCACCCAATAAATGGCGCCTCCGAAGCCAGGTGGGAAGGAGCAGCAGTGCGTAGCACACGCTTCTTGATTAGACCGGGGTTCGAGCCCCCTCACCACCAAATACGGAGCATGCGGAAGGGTCAGGGAATGACCACCGCACCGGAGCAATATGGTCTTAGTTGCTAATGCTCCTAAAACCAAATAACAACAACAACCCAATAAATCCACAAAAGCCTTGCTAGTGTGTGAGTGACCTACCCACAAATTCCAGTTAATATCTGGGAAATTAAAATCCCCCATTATAAGACTCTCTGATTTACTGGCCCACTCTATTTCCCTGTACAGTTCCTTATTATACTCATCAGAGTCATTAGGCCTATAGCACACTCCTACTCTCAATTTTGATCTCCCAATGCTTATGTCACACCAAACTGACTCGACACTGCACTGTCCAGCGATGTCGACTGGCTTCACTTTCTTGGATTTTATGTGTTTCTTAACTAATAGCATAACCCCTCCTCCCTTCCTATCCTGTCTATCCTTTCTGTAGACGTTGTACTCCCCAAATTGCAGTTCTGCATCCCTTATATCTGTGTGACACCACGTCTTTGATATCCCGACAATATCTGCCTTTGATGTTTTGAGCAATACCTCAAATTCATCAAATTTATTTACCAAACTCCTAGCATTGGTGTACATGCAAGTATACATGCACCTGTTCCTATTCTTAGCTACCCTAACACAACCCATGTGTTTATTTGTACCGCAATGACTTCCAGCAGTCTCTGAAATACCATGCATCTTGTTTTTCAGGCTGCTGCTCATTCCAATAGAAGCAGTGCAAGAATCACTTTCTCCTCTGCCAGTGGCTACTGTTAATCTATTAGTCTTTGTCTCCCCCAAAGATAGCAGTTTTCCGACCCACCTAACACTGCCTCGATAGTATCAGCAAATATTCTTGCACCCTTTCTATTTAAGTGTAGAAGCACTCTCTCCCGTTAACAAGCACAGACCAGGCTGAAAAAATTCTACCCCTTGAGCCTTGCACAATCTTTCCAGGGCCGAATTGATCGACAAGGCTCTCATCATATACTCCCTCCTATCGTGTCTGGGCAGAATTGCAGACACTTTCAAATTCAAACCCTTAATATCATTAGTGCCAACATGTACAACCATATCACCTTTTGTGCCCTTAAAAGATGATATCCGCCCTACAACATTATTAACCTTTGCCCCTGGGAGACACACCCTAGTCCTGTTCCACCTACCCGTTTTACATACCATGTTCCCCGTTTTCCTGACAATAGAGTCATATTTATTGCAACATAAATTCTGTTCTGCACAAACATCTTATATTTCTCGAATATTCTCCACTAGTCTCCAAAATTATTATTTTTGGTCTGATATTTAGATACCATTGGACACACAGGTTGATTATAATAGATAATTTCAATATTTACAAAATTTCTTTTGAGAAAATTGAGTTTTCTTTACTTTTTGCAAAGAAAAGGTATAATTTTGGCGATCTTCACACATCATTAAGGTTCACAATTGTAATTTCGTCGTTTGTTCTGTTAACAGCGATCCCTCTATTATTGAATCTTAAAGCCCGGTCAGTTTTATGCATTTTCTGTAAAAATTTCGCAATCTTCAAAACTTCAAATGTAATTTTATTCGGATTATGAATCCTGCATTCATCCACGTTGTTAGAAAATATTTCAGATTTATTATTTTTCTTGTTTCGGATTACAAAAAAAGTGTCCACAAATATGACGAAATTAGAGACCAACTAAACACATTTGGAAAGAGCCCATAGTTCCCTGCGTCATTTTTTTTTTTTTTTTTTTTTTTTTTTAATGTAGACCCCAAACACGAGAGGTATTAGAACCTATAGTACTTGGCACCGTGCTTGGGTTGGAGGTTGAGAAGACGAAAGAAGATATTTGTTGACATTGGACTTGAACTTCTGTAGATTGTAATTTTCAGGAAATACGTATGAAGGAAGGTTGTTCCAGAAAACGGCAGTTGAATGAATAAACGAGGAAGATGAAAAGTTGGTTCTGTGAGTTTGAAGTTGGACAGTAAATGGATGTTGGATGGTGTTCGGACTGTCTTCGGAGTGTCAATAAAGATAAGCATAGAAGCAGAAGAATCCTTTTTGCGAGATATAAGACAAGACTGAGTTTTCGATGGGTTTAAATCAACTAAATTGTCCTTGCCCCACTGGAGAAATACCTGAAGATCGGCATTTAAGGAATTGGTAGCAGATTTTCGAGAAGTTGAAGCTGATTGAGCAGGACAAGGTTTCTCAAAATGGAAAGTTGAATGCAATGTGCTATCATCGGCAAAACTATGGATAGGATTTCCAGTCAATGGAAGAAGGTCATTGATATACAAGAGGAAAAGAGTGGGGGGAAGAACTGAACCTTGGGGGACTCCAGCATTAGTGGAGAAGTTAGAAGACAGAGAGCCATCTACCATCACCCTCATGTGAGCGATTAGAGAGAAAACTGGATAACCAATTACTAAAAACAGTTGGCAAACCATAAGATGGAAGCGTGTTTAGAATAAATAAATCTTTATTTGTCCTACCAAAATTAAAATATAGGTGTACATTGGTAAGTGACAAATTCCCTTCATGGCAGAAAATGCCAGGGGATTACCATAAAACGTGAATAAAAAATATTTAAAATATACACGAACAGATGAAATATAAACTGCATTACTGATCACTGCATTTCTGTCTAGAGTCCTGGAAATTGTAATACAATTTCATCTTAACATCACATACACTGAATCAACTTGTGCGAGATATACATTATTCAATTGCGTACACACATTTGTTGACAGAAATTCACACAACTGCTAGGCAACAGTAGCCTCAGCGAACCACACTGCGGTTCGTTTCCTATATTTCGAATCTTCTATGAGCCTTAGCTTAGTAGGTCAATTCTGATATGTCTTAGGGACTGAATTGATACTAACGCACTGGCGGGTATAAACTTGTCGGCCATCTTCAGTCTCTTGGTCTTCATTCTCAAGGATTTTGTTCCTCTTAATGCAGATGTCGGGATGTGCCACTCACAAAGCTGCCAGAAACATGGTGATGATATCGTGCCAGTCATCATTTTGATTGTAGTTATTAATCGTTTCTAGGCAATGATGTCTGGTAAACGCTGCAGTTTAAGCTGCTCAGAGAGCTGCGTGGTTCTTAACTGTTGAGGGAGATGGTGCTTATGGTTTGCCCACTTCAGCAGCCAGAATTCACTCTCATATATTCTCCTAATGTGGGTAGCGGTGGCTGACGCCCACAGTTCTGCGCCATACAAAATGGCCGAATACACTGTGGTTCTTAAATATCGTGCGGTTGTTGTAGTCTGTTTCACGTGCAAGAGGTGATGTTTTGTTGCCCAAAGTAAGTAGTTCATTTTCTTTACAATCAGGTTAATATGAGACTTGAACGTTAGTTATCAAAAGTTACTCCCAGAAGACCTTTAGGCCAAACACGACCGAAAGCCTTTGAGATGTGAAGAGCAACTGCTTGTGTTTCACCGAATTTTTCCATCGAATTAGTCCATAAATGGGTAACATAAGCCAGAATATCACCAGTGGATCGACACTGAAGGAATCCACACTGGCGATCGTTGATCAGACGGAAGGTTTCTAGGTAGGTTAAGAGTAGGCGGTTAATTGATTTCTCCATTACTTTAGAAAGAGTAGAAGTAATTGCAATGGGACGATAATTGGATGGGAGGGATTTGTCACCCTTTTTAGGAACTGGCTGGATATGAGCAAATTTCCAAGCAGAAGGAAAAACACCTTTGGAATAAGAAAGTGAAAAAAGGCGGCAAAGAATAGGAGTAAGTTCAGGAGCACAGGTTTTGAGAACAAGTGGAGAAATACCATCAAGACCTGGAACTTTCTTAGCATCAAGATTCATCAAAATCCTTCGGATATCCTTTTGACGGAAGACCACAGGAGGCATTGAATGGAGCATGTTGGGAATGGTGGAAGGTGTTTTACCAAGATCATTAATACATGAGCTGGAAGAAAAATGGGATGCTAGCAGGTCAGCTTTATCCTTGGCTGAAGTGACAACAGAACCATCTGGTTTGGACAGAGGTGGGAGCAAAGATGGGCAAAAGTTGCGGCCAATAGTTTTGGCAAGAGACCAGAATGCTCGGCTACCATTAGGGCAAGAAGCAAGTTTTCTACTCTTAGCCTGTTGAAACTCTTGTTTCGACTGATAACTGCTTTACAATTATTGCGAGCTTTGGTGTAGGCATAAATTGAATCTGAAGAATTAGAAACAAGCCAATTACGATATGCGACGTTCTTCTCTTGAACCGCCTTAGTACATTTATTGGAAAACCAAGGTTTAGATAAAGGACGAGATTTTAAATGGAGTGTGGAATAAAGGGTTCCTTTCCTACAAGAATAATTTCACTCACACGATCTGAGCAAACGTTGACATCAGAAGTTTTGAAACAGTAATCCGACCAAGGGAAAGAAGAAAAGAAATCTCGCAAGTCATCCCATTTTGCATTCTTGTAATGCCAAACAACACAAGGCTGGGAAAAGCCACGAGATAAAGGCTCCATTGGAGAAGAGACAATCACCAAGTTGTGATCTGAAGTGCCTAAAGGACCTCTCACTTCGACCGTGTACTTAGAAGGGTTGTTTGTGAGAAAAAGATCAAGCGTGTTGGCTGTATGGTTAGGATTGTCCGGTATTCGTGTTGGTAAATGAACAATCTGTGCAAGTTCATTATTAATTGCAAAAGCTTCAGCATCTCGACCAGCTGGATCGGTGTGACTAGAAAACGGAAACCAGCTGGTGTTGTGAACATTAAAATCACCAAGGAAAATTACTTCACTGTTAGGAAAGTTTGACTAAAGAAAGTCAAGTATAAAAAAGAGGAGGTCAAAGAGCTCCAAGTGATTAGTGGAGTTGGGAGAACGGTGGAGACAACAGATGAATTTGACACAATGAGGTAGAGAGATTTTAAGCCAGAGAAGATCAAAGAGAGGAGATTCCAAATTGCCAAGTCTCTGATAGGGAATATCAGAACGGACATATGCACAAGTACCACCTTTGAGGCGAAAGGAATCATACAGCGAATAATTTGGGCATCTGAGATGAGCAGTATTTGAATCAACCGATAACTGAGATTCTGTCAGAAAAAAGTACATGGGGTTTGGCAGACTGCAAGTGGAAATGGACATCGTTGAGATTAGAATTGAGACCAAGTATATTTGCGAAATGAATTAGGAAGTGCTTGGGAGGTTTAGATCTTTTCGCAGATAAGTTTACTGTATTAGTTTGAAAATTCATGGTGTATTCAGTAGTAAGAAAAAGTGGGTGGGACATGCTGTATGAAGTAATGAAATTTTTGGATATGGCGTACACGTGGTAAGAATATACCCAGATCCTTGATATAACGTGGCCTCGTGGATTAAAAAATCGGGCCTTTCCATCTAGTGTGGTAAAAGTTTTATTTCAATTTACTAAGAATAACCTGTTTTAATAATAATTATAATACTGTATTTTGGCTGATGCGCTAATACTAATACAGCCTTATGCTGACCAAAAGAGGGCGCTGTCAAATCCGAACGGCGAACCTCTTCAACAGACGGCAATCAGTAATAAATTATCTTTAATTATTCCGCTATCTACCTTACTTGGTAATATATATATATAGTTATTTACATATAACATTCTTTAAAACTTAAACTTATTTTAAAATTTACAAAAAACAATATTTTGTCGACTTGTAAAAGTTTATTACATCGAATTTATTCAAAAAACCCTGTTTATCTTTTCTGAGATTCCGCTTATATTGCTGCTGAATGAGATCAGAAAAGCGTTAATTGGGGGAACTCAGTTACCGTCGCTAGTTTTATGATTTTTATGTTCGCTTGGTGTTTAAACATTTTTATAGTGAAAATGCACTATATGGCTAATATGTCCTTAGTTGCTGATGTTTCTAAAATCATACAACAACAACAACCACCCTAATTACCCCATGACTTTTAATTTACCCTTTAATTAGGCTATTATGTACTGCTATACAGTGCATCCCGATATTTACCTTATCAGTGCATTACTTCACTCTAATGATTTTTAATTTTTTGTGAAAATAAGTATTTATTTCGGAGACAGAAAGGGCTGTTGGAACGAACAATCGCCACTCGTTATTAAAAATTATAAGGAAAAAATATTTACAAATTTTGAAACATAGAATGGTGTTATACGTTCTCACAGCACTAAAGTTACGTATTTTTTTTTAGCCCTTGGGGGTTTTAATTGTGACTAGAAGATATATATGTGCGATAAATTTATTTTTACCTAATTTTACATTTACAGACATTTGACATTAATGCCTCATGGTCTGAATTACCTTGGCAGTAATCCAACCTATTCAAGCACTAATATTGTTAAAAAAATCAGTTACGTGTTGTTCTAATCCACAATCGATGCTCTTTTACAGAGTAACTCTCAGACTGCTTGGACCCTTTCTTTTAGAATAAACGTATTTTTTTTACATCTTTTTGGAGTATAATTTATAAAATTTTGTATACTTATTCAAGTATCAGGATGAAAATGATTGAAAAACGCCACCAATTGATTATATAAAAATATGAAAGGTGAATGCATTACAAGATCACTAAGAAACAAAAATAATAATATTTTTATCTTAATTTCAAAGAATAAGAATTTCTTAATATTTCCTACAATATTATTTAAGTATTTCATACTTTTAAATTATTTTTAGACGTCATCTGTATGCAATTCCGTTAAACAAGCAGGTATTGGCGGATTGAACTCAAACAGAAATGAGTGGTTGTTGTTATTGTTGTTTTAGAGGTTTAGGAGCATCAGCAACTACAGCCATATTGCTCCATTTATACCGTCTGTAAATTGCGTCTGTTCTTCTCTGGTATACATTTTTAAAATTATATTTATTGCGTGAAAAATTCTATTCTGCATAACCATCTAATATATTTTGAATATCCTCCATTAACCTCAATAATGGCTGTTTTCTCACTAATCTCCAGATATTTTGGGAGGGAGAGTCTGTTTAGAGTAGATAATTTCAATATTTGTTTTGGCAAAATTATGATATTTCTTTACATTTTTTAAAGCTGTCTAATTTCAACGACCTTCACACATCACAATTGTAATTTCGTCGTTTGTTCTGTTAGCAGTGATCCCTCTATTAGTGACTCACTCCGTTTCTTAAAGCCCGTTCAGTTTTAAGCAGTTTCTGTAAATATTTCACAAACTTCAAATGTAATTTTATTGTAATTTTATTCGGATTATGAATCCTGCATTCATCCACGTTGTTAGAAAATATTTCAGGTTTATTATTTTTCTTGTTTAGGATTACAAAAAAAATTGTCCACAAATATAATGAAATTAGAGACCAACTAAACACGTTGTGAAAAAACCCAGAATTCCTCAGGTCATTTATGGGTTAAAAAATTCAGCCGTTTCCACCTGGTGTGGGAAAATTTTTATTACATTTTACTAAGAATAATCTGTTTTAATAATAATAATTATTATTATTAAAACTAATAATAATATTAGTTTTAATAACTAATTAAAACTAATAATAAAATTTTATAATAATAATTATTATTATTAGTAGTAGTAGTTTTGACTGATGCGCTAATATATTAATACTGCCTTCTGCTCACACTAGACCAAAAGAGGGCGCTGCCAAATCCGAACGGCGAACCTCTTCAACAGATAGCAATCAATAATTAATTATCTTTAATTATTCTGCTATCTATCTTACTCTGTAATATAGGTATTTATATATAAAATACTTTCATTTTTAAAATGGTTTTAAAAATTTATATAAAAAGTTATTTTCTCAATTTTTTAATATTTTATTACATCGAATTTATTCAAATCCCTGTTTTCCTTTTATATTGCTGTAAACTTAAACCTTAAGGCGCCAATTAAGAGTATTTGTTCCTGTTTTATCACTTTGTGAGATGAGTATTAGTTCGTTTAATGTACACTGAGTATTAGTATTAGTTCGTTTAATGTACACTGAGTATTAGTATTATTAGTATTAGTTCGTTTAATGTACACTGCATTGCTGAAAGTTAGGGGACACCATAAGATTACAATCCATCAACGTACATAAATTTATATCTAAATAGATATCTACAGAAATAGATAGTAGCTGCTTTTGCACTGCTGTCAGAAAGCAGATGGACAAAATACAATCTATCCATCCATCCATCCATCCACGCTTGCTATAACGCTATCCATAATTCCGTCGCATTCCCGGGTGCGGGATCCAAAGCTCGAACGAACCTTTAGACAGCATCCCAAAGATGCTCTGCGGGGTTCATGTCCAGTGAAAGGGGAGGCCATTCCATGATGGTAAAATCTACGGAATACTCTTCAAACTATGTTCTAGTCACCACGGCTCTGTGGGGAGGCGCATTGTCCTGCTGGAAGAGTCAATTGCCTTGTGCGTGCACAATGACCATGAAGGGAGGAAGATGGTCTGCAAGGATGGACACGTAATCAAGACCGTTCAGAGATGCGTCTAGACGTACCAGAGGTTCCAACGTGTGTCAGTTGAACACAACCCAGACCATTGCAGACCGTCTACCTGCCTGAACATTTTGTGGGGGTGGGGATGATATGATGAAACAATCTATCTCTATCTCTTATTTTATTATATATATTATAATTTATCCCCTTGTTATATGTATATCCCCTTATTCAAACCTCCCACTTTAGCACCTGACTTGTTTGTTTCAGAAGATTCCCAGACTCAAAGGGGACCCCAATTATATTAGGTATTCCTCCACTGGATCGGCTGAGTTTCGGAATGACAGACACAAACACATGAATGTAAAATAAAACAATGTTTATTAACATATCATACAGAAAAACTTGCAATAGCATCTAGCCAAACAATATTTGGGTGGTAACTTGTTATTTCACTAACCTTTATATGTGTAAATATCTTGTTTTAAACTCAATTAATTCATTATCAAATATCCTATTCTAATACACATTATTATTCATTATGCCATGGTGTCTCTTCATGTTCCTTACATGGACTTCGATGGGTCGTGGCATTCACTTTACACAAATCCTTCCCACTCTTCTTCTGAACAGTCTGTATAATAAACCAACAACTTACCAGCCAATGAACTGGCTCACAAAAACCCTTCAGAGTTCGTATCCCAATTTGTAAGGAAATACATTCATTCAATCAGACACTTTTCATGCAACCAGGTTAACAGCAAACATTAATCAATTCAATTTAACAATACCCTTCGGAACCGTTAATCCACAATTCCTTTATATATCACCTATTAATCAGCCCCTACTCCAATCAGATATATTCTCCATAAATCAACTCACAATAAATTAAAATACAATCTTTAATTTCATACTAACTAGAAAAAACTTTTCCAATCTTAAACAATTCTCAGTTATCTATTATATCCTCTCTTTCTATCAAACATTAATATATGGGACTTCACTTCAAATTACAGACAACGTCCGTCTTAAATACATTACACTTTTATACATATATTCATTACTTAGACCTCCCTCTTTAACTATATATATCCTTTCTCCTAAAGTCCTTCCCTTTTTAAATTAGATACACCTATTTCAGTAAACTCCCTAGCACTTACGTGGTTTGCCTGGACCTTTCCTCCCTGCTCTGCTTCCTTTCATATCGGTCATTCGGGTACTGGAATGCGGGGGCGCTCCTTCGGGGATCTCGGTGATTTTATGGTGTTTCCCTACCGGGTACTGCGCGGCTGGAATCAATCAGGATCGTATACTTTTACTGGTCGGCATTTCTTCTTCCGTGGACAGAGGGCTTTTCGAGTAGGTCAATGGTTCGACCACTCATTCGACGGACTTTGCCTATATAATTCTCAGGGTGTGATTCTTCCTTCTTCCTCCCTACGGCTTCCATGTCTACAGGTGAACATTCCTTCGTGCTGTCGTGTTACGCAGAATTTCTATCACTACTTCCATCTACCTCAGGGCTGCAGCTATCACCCAAACTAGACTACTACTCTGCTTTGGATCGTTCTCCAAACTCATCCGATTCATTCTCCAGACTGATTCAAATCATTCTCCCGACTGCTCCGAAACCTTCTCCAGACTGCTCCGAAACCTTCTCCAGACTGCTTCGAAAACTTCTCCAGACTGCTTCGAAAACTTCTCCAGACTCATCAGAGAACTTCTCCAGACTGATCCGAAAACTTCTCCAGACTGCTTCGAAAACTTCTCCCAAAATTCCATCCACTTTCTTCCTGGCCAATAGGAGATCTGCACATCATTTTCCCTGTATTCTCATTTGTCTCCTCTCCTCTTCCGTGGGCGGGTCTTCCATACTCTTTGTGTCCGAACTTCCGTGGGCGTCGAAAATACGAGAACATTCCAGAAAGAGAAGCGGAAGTTCCGGTCAACTGAGAAGCATCACAGCTCTTTCCGTGACCTCACGCTCGCATACCTTACTGCGTCGCCCACACCTGCTAGCATCGCACCGTGAAATTTTTAAGAGGGCCAACTTTAGCGCTCTGGGCCCTTACTATAGTGTATCTGCCTCTGTCTTAAGTGGGATTTGTCACGGTCTATTACTTTTACTGACTCGTCAAAGAAATTCCATACAAACAAGCTACAACTAAACAGGGAGTGTCTGGAATGCACTTTTGAATTCCAGTGCTTCTTAACCCATGTTGTTTTGACCAGAAAACCACTATTCACATTACAATGAATTCTCATAATATTTAACAATTTTATTAATTAATGTAAGGACGGGTCCTTACAATTTCCTTGTTGACATAACGGGTGCAGAGCTTCGTGCGGTTTTTTGCCAGGTACGCACCGTCCCTCAGCTCGAAATAACTGGAAACGGGACTCATCGGACCAGCATACCCGTCTCTAATCAACCAAGGTTCAGTGCCGATGTTATTTTTCCCAGTTGAGGCGTCGAGTCCTGCGTCGTGGCGTTAGCAATGGGACTGTGATGGGTAGGCTGCTCCTGTAACCTATTACGGCTAATGATCGCCTGATGATCTAATGAAGACGTGTCTGACACCTCCTTCGTCGAAGTCGGCGGTCATTTGTGCCACTGTCTTTCTCCGGTTGGCTGAAACAATGCGAGATTCACCCTCGATACTGTCGAACGAGGATACTGCAACTTATGTACCACCTCCGCGACAGAGGGACAATTGCGTTGAACACCCACCATCATCCCTCTTTCAAAGTCAGTTAAGTCACTACATTTATCTATACTGACATCGAATTACCGTCTACGTGAATGCAGTGTACCAATATACCTGCCAAGCGGTGGGTTCGCCCACTAGCAAGAGGGGTGACAGCGTCGCGTTGCCCAGGAAACAGGTATCTAATGAATTCTATCCTTTCAGTGTACAACCAGTGGTCATTGGTTCCTGGAATGTTGTAAGGCTGCGATATGGAATGACGTGTTCTCGGTTCACCCGCATTGCTAGTAGAGTTTGGGTCTTAAAGATGCCAAGAGAAAGTTATTTATCAATGAATATTGTCCACCTGTGAAGTATGGTGGAAATGCTGTCACGTTCTGGGTTGTTTCTCGTGGTTTTTACTTGGATTATTGGTCGTTGTTCCATGAACAAAGAATATAATGCTGCTGTTCCTGAACTACAGCAACTTTATGCAGAAGGCTTTTTTCAGTCAGACAATGCGTGATGTCATACTGCACTGCCTGTATTGATGTACCAACTTGGTTTCGAGACGTGTGAGTGCAAAAGAGTCATCGACCTTCCCTGTTGCATACCTATAGAAAGAAATTCTAATTTTCTCTTAAGAAACAACAAAAAGGTTATCTGATAAACTGATGTCAGGTAAATGTAGCGTCGGCAAATGTACTTGTGCATTAAGTGAATGAACCGTCGGAAAACACTACCAAAAAAAAAAAAAAACTACTTTGACATTTTTCAACTAGGACAGTGGTATTCGGAGACCAGAATACCAGAAACTTAAGTTTTTCATTTTCATTAACTAAAAAAATTCCAGTGCAAAACGATGATGTTGTACCACAGCATTTTTCCCTAATGTATACATTTTGATTATATTTATTGCGAGATAATTCTATTCTGCACAAACATCTTATATTTCTCGAATATTCTCCACTAGTGTCTAAAATGATTATTTTTGAACTAATCTTCAGATACTTCGTTTGATAAAATTAAGAATTTTCTTTACTTTTTGCAAAGAAAAGGTCTAATTTCGGCGACCTTCATACAGGAATTGGATCACAATTCTAATTTCCTCGTTTGTTCAGTTTGCAGTGATCTTTCTATTAGTGACTCAATCTGTTTCTTAAGGCCCTGACACTTTAATGCAAATATTTCACAAACTTCAAAAACGCAAATGTAATATTATTTGGATTATCAATCTCCACTCATCCATGGTGTTAAAATATTTCAGATTTATTACCTTTTCTTGTTTAGGATTACAAAAAAGTGCCACAAATATGATGAAATCAGAGAGCAATTAAACACACTTTGTTAAAAAAGCCCATAATTCCCTGCATCATTTAGGGGATTAAAAAATTTGGGAGGTTTCCATCTAGTATGGAAAAATGCTGATTACAATTTAGTACGAATATTGTTCTGTTTTATTAATAATAAAACTAATAATAGTTATTATTATATTATTATTATAATTATAACTATAATAATAATTATTATTATTTGTTTTGGCTGATTCACTAATACTGCTTCTGCTCACATTTGACTAAAAGAGGGCGCTGTTAAAGCGAATGCTGTATCTTAACGTCATGAAACCTCTTCATCAGAAGACAAACTTTTTCTTTCCCTTAGTCTTTTATTTCATTATATTATTTTCCTACCTTTAATTTGGTGCTCGTTATTTTTCTTTGCAGTTTATTAAATTATTTGTATTTTTCCCTTATATCTTCTCGCCTTTTAATTGGCTCTTTCATTTAGCCTTTAATTTCGAATAATTAAACACATCTTTTAGATTCACATTTTTTCTTCCTTTTTTACCTTATTCTTTTCATTTTCTTACTTTCCTCTTTCTATTAGTTCTGGCACCTTATGTTATCTACAAATTCTATCTGTATGCATTTTTCTTTTATATCACACTGAACTCTAACTTAATTATATACTTTTTGAAGCAGCCTTTCACACTTAATTTGTATGATATATATATATATATATATGCCTTATTTAATATACAAAATGCTTTAAACTTTAAAATAGTTTGAACATCTTGTATAAAAATAATTTTTTCGATTTTATTAAATTTTAATCGAATTTATTCAAACACCCGCTTATCTTTTGTGACATGGTGCTTAATTAGCAAAATGTTCATTGGGAAGTCTTGGTTATTTGATGACATATTAACGTTATTAACTATTATATGACGTATTTTAATTGAGAATATGTAACAACCTCAATAAATGTACATAACCTCATATTAATTAAAATATACACTAGATTGCTGAATGTATAAATTAACATTATATTCTCCATCGATGTGTCAGAATATATACAGACCAGGCGTTGACCTTAGATTTTTAGTAACGAGTCGTCTTAGGATCTGTTCGTGCCACTACAGCAACCCTGCAACATATCAACAGTGGGTAGCGTAATCAGGAAATGGAAGCATCATGGGACTCTTACACTATGTGGTAAGCAACAGAAATTGAAGCAAAGACACCATATGGAAATAAGAAACGCCTGCATACAATCCCTTATATCTTATCAAGTCTTGGCGAATCATGCCTTCAACAGAAGTTCTGATTTTTGAGGTTCTGCTCCTCTATCAGATCTATTCCGACTCCTATCAGTTAGGGTCCTGTCATTATACAGATATCGCATAAAAATTACTGACCGGTGTAATTTTTCAAATAAAGCGTAACCAGCTCCTTTCAGCATGAATGGCTTCAAGAATTCTCGTCGGTAAGGATTCAACTAGATCCTTTAAACAGCGTATATCAATATTAGGCCATCATAAAAACAATGAGTCCGTCGCTGAATCAATTTTCGTGGATTCCGATGTTGTGTTTTCGCTTTCCATTTAGGATGGTCCATATAGGATTTAAATCTTTTGACTTGGTTGCTCAGTTAAAATGCTCTAACATTTCCTCGTGCCGGTTTTAAACGGTAGAAGTCAAGTGAACCGGACATTTGTCACTTTGGAATATAGAAGCATCTAAAACGCGTGTCTCTGAAGTGTCCAACAAAAGGTGGCCAGCTTGATTAAGGGCCCATTACTTGATAAAAATCAAGTAATGGACGCTTACTAGATAAAAATCAAGTAAGGGCCTATTACTTGATTTTTATCCATCAAGTAATGAGCCCTTTATTTGAAATGTCAAGCCCGGTTGACATTTCAAGTAAAGGGCCCATTACTTGATGGATAAAACATTTCCAAAGCATCACTGACTCACCACCAGCTAGTACGACACCTTGCACGCAAATTTGATGCAATCCCTCTCTGCTCCTCCTATGAATTCAGTTGTTTTCATCATTAGAATACTGTATAGGTAAAATTTGGATTCGTCACAGCTTTCCAATCATTAGCAGTCCACTTACCATGCTTTTTTAGCTCATATTCGCCATTTGTTTCCTTTTTTTTCTGTGCAGCTGCTGACAATGTTTTTTTTTTTCTTTTTCGGGGGAACTGCTACAGATATCCATGTTATGTAATTATCTTCGCAGAAATCAGGTAACGAGGTTCTTGTTTGCCAGTAGGCAGCAGTTCTCTTATTTGAAAGCGTTTTCCGTTTACTAAAGCGATATTCGTCCCCGAGCACTTAGCACAGATTTTTCGCACTATTCATTAAACGTTCTCATTACTGTTCTTTCTGACACAAGCACTGGCACAAGGAAATGGTAGGGCGTTTAAATTGGACAGTCAAGTCATCAGATTTAAATCCTATACGGACTATCTTGAACTGAAACGCCAAAAAATTTAAATACTCCTTTGAAAAGTGTGTCCTCAGACCTTCGAAATGCTATCTTCTTATTGCCCCTCACTAACATCTTTTCTGTTGTCTCTCTTCCATGATGGAAACTTTCTTCTTCAGTTACAGCTGGTACATCTGCAAATAGAGAAAACTGGTTAATCTTATACTCTAATCTCAGTGCAAAAAGTAAACACGTTTAGGGCCACGTGTTCAATCTATGTCCTAAATGCCACAAGCGGCTAATATTTTGTCCGTCTGTATTTTGGTGCTGGTGGTACTTTGGCCTATTCAACGATAAGACGCCTAGGAGAGTCGTATGACTCCCACGCCTTTGTGGGTAGCAGCGCTGGTAGAATTGCCACTCTACCCAAACCGGGTGCAAAAAAACCCAGAGTTGCAATACTATCAATGAGGTGAGGAATTTTTATGGGCATTTTTCACGATGTGGTTGAATTAGTCGGTCTCTGGCCATGGTAGTATAGATCTTTTTCCTGGAAACTCTGGTTTTTCATCCACCAAACAGAAAATGACCTGAGAACATGCAATTTACAGACAATATACACAGAGCAATATGACCTTTGTTGTTGATAGTTCCAAATTCTTACAACAACGACAACCTTATTATCCCATGACTTTTAATTCCCCTTGAATTAGGCTATTATGTACTGGTATACACACATAATGATATTTACGTTATCAGTGCATTATCTTAACTCTAATGATTTTTAATGTTTTTTTGTGAAAATATGTATTAATTTCTCAGAAAAAAGGGCTGTTGGAACAACTAATCGCGACTCATTATAAAAAATGGTAAGGAATAAATACTTACTATTTTATGAAACACAGAATGATGTCATACATTATCAGAGCACTAAAGTTAGGTATTTTTTAGCCCTTGAGGGTTTAATTGTGACTAAAAGATATGTTTATGCGATAAATTAATTATTAACTGATTTTTACATTTACAGACATTACACACTAAACCTCATGGTCGGAATTACCTTGTTGTTGTTACTTTTATTAATAATAAAAGTAACTGGTCACTATAGGATTTAAATCTAGTGACTTGGCTGTCCAATTAAATGCCCTACCATTTCCTCGTGTCAGTTTAATACAATAGAAGTCCTGTGAACCGGACAGTTGTCACTGTGGAACATAGGAGTATCAAAACCATGAGTGTCCTTGAAAGGTCCAGCAAAAAGTTACCATCTGATCATCCAGATTTTTTTTTATATGACCAGCTTGATTCACCCCTGGCTTTTCAAGTAAAGGACCCATTTAAAAATAGTTAAAACATCTCCAAAGCAACACTGATCCACACAAGCTTGTACAACACCTTGCGCACAATCTGGATGACATGTGGACATGTGTTTTTGTAAAGAGCGGCACCTAGAACGTCTGTTCATCTCCACCTCGTATCTCTGTGACGAACGTTATCACTACAAATGGGCCAGATATGTGTGTGACGTAGGTTTGTGTGTGTGTTCTGTTGTTTTGTCTGGCCGCTTAGCTACCCAGAAGCATCAGTCACCTGGGCAGATGATTCTGGGTACTCGTCCACACCACGGGAAGGTGGGCCAGCCCCAGTAAAACGCGTACCGTCTCAAAAGAGACTCTGACTCACCTGATGTTTTCAAAAGGTGGGCCAGGTTCCTCTGGGGGCCCGTTCCAGAGGAAGAGAAAAGAAATAAAAGAAAGGAAAAGAGAGAGATAGAAAGAGAGGGGGAAAAAGAAAAGAGAGAGATAGAGAGACAGGGGGAGAAAAAAATCCCGTGGTGTAATAAAAAAAAAAAGGAGAGAGAGAAGCTACACTACTGGAGAGTGGAGGGAAAAAATTACCCTAGTGCAGAGCGCGAAGAGAAAATGAGAAAGATTTAAAAAAATAAATACAATAAAAATAAAATAAACTAAATAAAATAAAAATAAATATAAATAATTAAAAAATTTTTAGATTAATAAAATAGAATTTTTAAGCTGCTCTCTGAGGATCCCCATTCGTAGCCTGTGTAATTCTGTAGGAGGCTTTCCTGCGCGTGAATACTTGCGTCGAGAAGTTCTGGAAAGCAGCCAGGTTCTCTGGTGTCTGTAGCAGAATGTCCGGTTGGATTTCAGTAACAGGGGTGGTATTTGCTAGGTTTTGCCTCAAGTCCTCGTAGAGAGCGCACTCGAAGAGAAGGTGGTTCCAATTCTCCTTGGCCCCGCAGTAGCAAACGTCTGTGGGTAGCAGTCGAGTTGGAAAAGCTTCTCGTTCAATGAGCCACGTCTATTGACTAGGAATAATGTCTCAATAGTTAGAGAGAGCCAATTCTGCGCTGACTTAGAGGAGGGGAAAGTCACATCCGGCAGGAATCTCCTTGTAACTGCTCCCTTGGTGGAAGTGTTCCATCTTGTCTGCCAGATGTTTATCATATCATTATAACAGCGTGTTCTCTCTGCCTTAGCGTCAGTGTACAGGTTTAGCTCAATGTCCAAAATCTTGGTCGGAATTTTCCAATTGAGTCTAAAGATCAGGCCACGAAAGGTTAGATACAGGTCCAGTGGAAGGGTCCCAGCTAAGACCTGGATAGCAGCAGTAGACACTGTCCGGCATACCCTATGGGTATCCAGAAGCATTGTCCGTTGTATAGAGCCTAATTTGCCTATCATATTTACCAATCCAGCTCGGTGGAACCAAGCACCTGCAGCATACGACACAATCGGAAGGAACACGGCTTTATAGTACAGCTGAAGCGACCGCTTGGACAGGCCCCATTTGTTCCTGGTGATTCTGATGATTGAGCCTGAAGCACACATGTGGACATGTGTGGACATGTGTTTTTGTAATGGGCGGCACCTAGAACGTCAGTTCATCTCCGCCTCGTATCTCTGTGAAGAACAGTACCACTGTAGAAGGGCCAGAAATAAGTAGTGTATGTTTGTGTGTATTATGTGTGTGTTCTGTTGTTGTGTCTGACCGCTTGGCTACCCAGAATCATCAGTCACCTGGACAGATGATTCTGGGTACTCGTCCACACCACGGGAAGGTGGGCCAGTCTCAATGGAGCTCGCACTGTCTCAATTCGAGACTCTGACCCACCTGATGTTGGCAAAAGATGGGCCAGATTCCTCTGGGGGCCCACTCCAGAGGAGAGAGAGAAAAAAAAAAAAAAAAAAAAAAGGATTTCCCGTGGTGTTAAAAAAAAAAAAAAATAAAATAAAATAAAAATAAAAAAAAAATAAAAAATAAATAAAAATAAAAAATAAATAAATAAAATAAAATAAAATAAATAATAAACAAATAAATAAAAAGTAAATGAATAAATAAATAAATAGAAAATAAATGAATAAACTAATAAAAAAAATAATAAAAAATAAATAAATAAATAAATAAAAAATAAATAAAAATAAATATAAAAAAAAAATAAAAAAAAATTTTGGGAATGTTGCTCCCTATTGAGTAGCTTCACCAGACAAAGAAGTAGAATTATTCGTAGACGTATAACAAATTCTTCTTCTTGTGAAAACATCGGATGCAAACTGCTGAAGAGCAACATAAGAATTCTTGTCTCCCACCAGCAAAGTTTCATGCCCATGAGAGAGTGTAGAAACTGACGAACGAAGAACATCTCTCAAGTCATTATACAGCGGACATTCAAATAAAATGTGGCTCCAATTTTCATTTTCCCCGCATTGACAAGCTTCCGTCCTAGAAAGACCAAAACGACATAGTTTTTCGTTAAGAGATCCATGTCCCGTTAAGAGGAAGGATGTATATAAATCCAAAGAGAACCAGACAGGTTTCTGCTTTACACAAAAGGTCACCTCAGGGAAAAAAGTCCTAGTAACAGATCCGACAGATGACGTATCCCAGCGTGTCTGCCATAGATTTATCATTTCATTCCACAAACGATTACGTTCTTGCTTAATATCTGAATTAATGTTCAGAACCAAACCCATAAATTCAGTTGATAGTTGGTTTTTTAACCTATAACAAAGACCTCTGTAAGCAACGTGAAGGTCCAATGGCAATACACCTGCAAGAACCTGCAGTGCAGAAGTTGAAACAGTACGACAAGCTCTTAACATACATAATAATATTGTGCGTTGCATAGTAGCCAACTTCAATCGAAATTTAACAGTTCTGAGCCTGTGAAACCATACACCTGCAGCATAAGTAGTCATAGGAAGGAATACGGCGTTATAATAAATTCTCATGGTACGTCTAGAAAGTCCCCAGTCTGAACGAGAAATTTTTACAATAGCACCAGTGAATCTTCTGATCTTTGTTGTTACATTATTTAAATGAGAGACAAAATTAAGCTTTGAGTCGATTGTAATCCCAAGTAATTTAGTTTCAGAGACAAGTGGAATCCTGTTATTATTAATCTTCACTAAAGGGGGTCGTTGAGGGTTTAAATGTGATCCAAAGATCATCATTTTAGTCTTAGACAAACTTATTGTCAATTTATTATCCACTGTCCATTGAAATAAATTTTGTAAGACATCATTGGCATTACTTTCGATAGCAGATCTAGATGAACCATGAATTAAGATAGTGAGATCGTCGGCATAAGCGATGATTTTAGTGCTACTGAAACAACGGGAAATCCAATCCTGTAATACCATATTCCATATAAGAGGCCCTAAGATAGATCCCTGGGGACATCCTCGTGAGACTTCTCTAGACACCTCCTGAAATTTAGATTTCACTAAAATGTGACGATTACTGAAATAGCTTGCGAACAGATGGTACAGTTGCTGAGAGCATCCAGCTGATCGTAACCGTTCGAGAGCACTCTGCCACCATAGAGAATCAAATGCGCCCTCGAAATCAACAAAGGTAGCTAACGTGTACTTTGATGTTGAATTCTCAATGCTGCGAGCAAATTCAACAAGTGCATCTTCACAAGACTTCCCTACACAGAACCCGTATTGATTAGAGGACACCATATTTTTCGACTGAAGAAGATCAGTAACACGCAGAGTCATTAGGCGCTCTAGCAACTTCCCAAGATTTGGCAAAAGTGCAATAGGCCTATAAGATCTAGGATTTAATGCTGGTTTATCTGGTTTTTTAATCAGTTTTAAAAGCGCGATTTTCCACATATCAGGAAAGAGACCTTCTTGAAGACATTTATTAAAAAGTAAAAGCAGTACTTGTGGACGCAATTTGAAAAATCGCAAAATAAATGTATTTTCAACCAGATCTATCCCTGGACATTTCTTAATATTAATCTTTTTAGCAACAGAGGTTAACTCATCAATGGTAAATTCTTCTGTCTGAATATTGGTGGTATAAAGCGAATTTGCAACTCGAATATTTGAATGTACAACAGAATCAGTAGTTAGATCATCCACCGGGAATAGTCTGTCAAGAATAACATTAACTGTATTTATCCAATCAGTAGTCTCCAGGAAATCTTCTTTCACAGTGCCGTATACGTCTAAAGAGTGAATCTTATTACGAGCTATCTTATAAATAAGACCCCAAGGATTATCATTACCAGCACTGTGAACAAACTCCTTCCATGTTTCCCGTTTACGTGTGGCAATAGCCTTTACATAACGTTGTTTGAGTAAAATGTATTGAGAGTAAAAATAAGCTACTTCATCAGAATGCCAATCCCTACGTCGACGCTGATATTTTCGACGGGCTTGATGTACCTTTTTCCTTAAAGAAGACAATTCTGAGGTCCACCAGGAACAGGTCTTTAAACTAATCTTTTTCTTGCTGGCCGATTTGTAAGAGGCCTTAAGTAATGACTGGCGTAATAAGGCAGCAATTCCAGCAGCCGTAAAAGAGTGAAGAGACGAAAAGTCTTGTTCAGGGAAATCTGCAGAAATGGATGAGTCAAATAATTCCCAGTTTATATGATTTATAGAAAATCTGACTAAAGCTGGCTGTAGTAAAAATTGATCTCCAGGTTTAGAAAAATCAGTAACAACAAAAAATAGAACCCGATGATCACTTGTTGTCCAATCAGTAATCACCATCCAATCACGAACAATTGCTTTAAAATTAAAATTAGTTAATGTCACATCAATATTTGATTCTCCAACAGAGCTGGAAAAGGTTGTTACTTCTTGAGGTAGGTTTATTACATTTAAGCTGTTATTAATAATAAATTCCTCCAACATATGACCACGACGATCACTTCCATTACTGAACCAGAGTGGAGATTTAGCATTTACGTCAGAAGTTATTAAGACATTCTGTGGACCCAAGAAATTTAAAGTTGTTTCTAGATAATTCAGGGATAAATTAAAATCTTCTGAGGGAGGGCAATATAGAGAAATTAAATAAAAATTCAAATTCAAATATGTAACCAAAATACAAGTAGCCGTTCTATTGCATAAACCATTGATTATAGTGATATCAAGCTGACTATTTAACACCACAATACATGTTTTAAGTTCCTCAGAGACCGGTTGAATTATACGGGCAGTGAGTGGAAATCCCGTTACCTTTGGAGTATATGCAGGTTGCACTTTAACAGTATAAGGCTCTTGAATTGCAATAATATCAATAGCATTTTGCTCAGCAGACACTCGAATTTCGTCCGATACTGCTCTAGAACGCTGACCGTTAATTTGCATAATCCTAATACCAGCAAGCAAAGACACAGGAGAATCAGCAAGAACATTATTATCTCCAATAACAGCTCCATCTCCGGGAATAAAACTTCTATTGGTATTATTATAACTATTATTCCAGATTGTGTGCCTGAAGCACACAATCTGGATGAGGTTTTTGTTTACCTGTAGGTAGCAGTTGTTGTCTCATTTGAAAGTGTTGTCGTCTACTAGACGCAATATTTATCGCCGATCAATTAGCACAGATTTTTCGCATCATTCTTTGAAATCTCTCATGGCATTTAAATGAAACAGCCAATCACTAGATTTAAATCCTATAGGGACTATCTTGAACTGAAACGCCAGAAAATTTAACTACTTCTTTGAATAGCATGTCCTTTAGACCTTCCAAATGCTATCTTTTCTTTTGGTCCTTCACCAACATCTTTTCTGTGCCCAACTTCCATGGTGGAAACTCTTGCTTCTTCAGTTACAGCCGGTACACCTGTCATTGGAGAAAACTGCTTAACCTTATTCTCTAATTTCAATGCAAAAGAAAAACACGTTTAGGAGCGATGTGTTCAATCCTAATATGTCCTAAATGCCACAAGTAGACAATTTTTTGTCCCTCTGTATATCGCTATTGGTAGATGCTATAGGATACTCACTGAAGAGACGCCAAGAAGGGTAGGAAATTCGCTCTGGGGTTGACGCCCAGCCTTCGTGAGTAGCACCTCTTGTGGAATTGCCGCTCTGCCCACACCGGGTGCAAAAATCCCTAGTTCTTCGTACTCCTTTCCATGAGGTGAGGAATTTTATGGGCCTTTTTCACAACGTGGATGAGTTAGTCGGTCTCAGGTGAGTATAGCAATGTTTTTTCTTCCATTTACAGACATACAGTATACACTGAACAATATGCCCTTAGTTGCTCCACGGAGTTAATTTCCCCTTTAATTACGCTATTTTGTACTAGTGTACAGTACTTAATAGTATTTACATTATCAGTGCATTATCTTAACTCTATTGATTTTATAAAAGTTATTTTGTGAAAATCTGTATTTATTTGCCAAAAGTAAAGGGCTGGTGGAACAACCAATCGCGATTCATTATAGAATATGATAAGGAATAAATATTTACTGTTTTATGAAACATAGAATGGTGTCATACATTCTCATAGCACTACCGTTACTTATTTTTTAGATCTTGGGGTTTGAATTGTGGCTAGAAGATATATTTGTACGATTACCTGATTTTACATTTAAAGACATTACATATTAATGCCTCATGGTCTCAATTACCATGGCAGTAATCCAACTTGTTTAGTCACTTCAATATTGTTAAAAAAATCCATTGTGTTGTTCTAATCCACAATGGTTTGAGCTTCACTCTTTAACAGAGTGAAGCTCAAACCCTTTATCAGAGTGAAGCTCAAACCACTTGGACTCTTTCTTTTAGAATAAACGTATTTTTTAACATCTTTTTGAAGTACAAGTTATGAAACTTTGTCTACTCATCGAAGTATCAGAATGAAAATGATTGAAAAACAACACCAATTGATTATATAAAAATATAAAAGGTGAATTCATAATAGGATCAACAAAAAACAAATATAATAATATTTTTATTTTAATTTCAACAATTAAGAATTTTTTAATGTTTTCTACAATATTATTTAAGTAGTTCATACTTTCAGATTATTTTTAGACTTCATCTGCACGCAATGCTGTTAAACAAGCAGGTATTGGCGGATTGAACGCAAACAGAAATGAGTGATTGAAGCAGTTGTCGTTGCTATTGTTGTGGTCGTTGTTGTTGTTGTTGTTGTTGTTGTAGAGGTTTAGGATCATCAGCAACTACAGCCATATTGCTCCATTTATACCGTCTGTAAATTGCATCTGTTCTTCTCTGGTATACATTTTTTAATTATATTTATTGCGTGAAAAATTCTATTCTGCATAACCATCTAATATATTTTGAATATCCTCCATTAACCTCGATAATGGCTGTTTTCTCACTAATCTCCAGATATTTTGGGAGGGAGAGTCTGATGAGACTAGATGATTTCAATATTTAAAATGCAGTTTGGCAAAATTAAGAGTTTCTTTACATTTTTTAAAGAAGTCTAATTTCAACGATCTTCACACATCATTAGGGTTTACTATTGTAATTTCTTCGTTTGTTCTGTTATTAGTGACCCCTCTGTTAGTGACTCACTCCGTTTCTTAAAGCCCAGTCAGTTTTATGCAGTTTCTGTAAATATTTCACAAACTTCAAGCGTAGTTTTATTCGGATTATCAATCCTGCATTCATCCACGTTAGAAAGTATTTCAGGTTTATTATTTTTATTCTTTCGGATTACAAACATAATGAAATTAGAGACCAACTAAACACGTTGAGAAAAAACCCAGAATTCCTCGGGTCATTTATGGGAAAAATTTTATTGCAATTTACTAAGAATAATTTGTTTTAATAATCGTCATCATCATCATGAACTTGGTCCGGCTTAGGTCTTTTAAGACCTGTTCCGTTGTAGCTCTTGGAGGTGGTCTTGATCTTGCCATCGATGTCTTGGTCGACTAACATCTCTCTTGCCTGTAGGTTTGTAGTTAAAGGCTAATTTTAGGATCCGGTTTGGGTACATTCTTTCTATGTGGCTGATCCATTTTTCCTGATACCGTTTTATGTAATTTACTATGTTATCTACTTTTAATTTTTCGCGGATATCTAAATTTCTTTGGTTGTCTAGTCTTGTAAAGCCTAATAATGGTCTTGAAAATCTAATTTGTGCCGCTTCTAGTTTGTGTGCATCTTTCTTATTTATGACCCAAGTCTTACAGCTGTAGAAGAGGGCTGGTTTTGAAGTGGTGTTGTGCAGTCGTAATTTTGTTTCAGTTGTCATTTGTTTTCCGAAGTGGCGTTTAATCGTTCCATTCCTTTTATTATATTTTTGTAGTTCAGTGTGGATGTCTTTCCCTTCATTTGATATTAAATTTCCCAGATAGGTGAAGTTAGATATTTGTTCTGTTATTTTGTCATGAATAACAATTTTGACTCTTGGTATGTTTTTCCACATAACCCCATTGATTTTGTTTTTAAGGTGGAGATTTTCATCTCGTACTTTTTACCTATTTTATTCAGTTCATTTTCTGCTATCTGTAGTTCATCTTCGGATTTTGCAATTATAACTTGATCATCAGCATATGATATAGTTGGGATTTTATTCCTGTTGTTCAACTGTATTCCGTTGTTAATTGTTTGTTTCCGTTCTTTAAGAATTTCATTGATGTAGATATTAAATAAATTTGGTGATAGTCCACATCCTTGTTTGACTCCTTTATTGGTGTTAATTGGGTCTGATAGTTGGCCCTAAGAATATTTTATACAGACTTTTGAGTTTTTATATAGGCTTTGGATCGCTTTCTGGAGTTGGGTTGGGATATTTTCTTCACGTAGAATCTGCCAAAGTTTTCCCCGGTTTACATTGTCATATGCTTTTTTCATAATCAATAAACAGCAGAAATGTTGGTTGATTGAATTCTCTTCTTTTCTCAAAAATTTATTGTAGTGAGAAAATGGCATCTATTGTGCTTCTCCCTTTTCTGAACCCACATTGTTCTTCTTCTAAGAATTGTTCACTGTATTTATTAAGTTTATTCTTTAGCATATTAGAGTATATCTTTGCAACAGTTGACAGCAGTGTTATCCCTCTGTAGTTGTTAGGTTTATTTCTGGAGCCTTTTTTTGTGTAAATTGATTACTATTCCTGTTTCCCAATCTTTGGGTATCAGTTGCTTATGCCATATGATATTAAATAATTTTAGTAGTGCGTTTTTTAGTAAGGTACCCCCATATTTAAATAGTTCTACATTCAAATTGCCTATGCCTGGGCGTTTTCGGTTGTTTGATTTTTGTAATATTAACTCTAGTTCTTCCATTGTTATATTTCGAGTATTTAGAATGTCCCCCGGATAGGTTACCAGCCTTTCGCGGGGTACGTCTAGTGGTGGGGCTGCCACTTTATAGCCTCTAGACAGGCTTCAGGTACAGCATTTCCTCTTTTTGTGCTGGGACAGTTATACCGCTGTGACTCGGTCGGCATAAGCAACAGATACCCAAAAAATAAATAATAATAATAATTATTATTATTATTTATTTATTTTTTATTATTAGTAGTAGTAGTAGCAGTTTTAGCTGATGCATTGATACTAATTCTGCCTTCTGCTCACATTTGACTAAAAGAGGGCGCTGTCAAATCCAAACAGCGAACTTCTTCAACAGATGGTAACAGTAATAAATTATCTTTATTATTACGCTGTCTACATTACTTGGTAATAAAGATATAGTCATTTATATATATATAATACTTTCATTTTTAAAATGGTTTTAAAAATTTATATTAAAAATTTAATTTTTATCGATTTTTTAAAATTTTATTACATCGAATTTATTCAAACACCTGTTGATCTTTTTGAGATGCTGCTTATATATTTTGCTGGTAAAGATAATAACAGGTTGCGATGGAAAGTTCTGGTTACTTTCGTTACGAGGTTATGATTATGAGAGGAGGGAGTATATGATGTGAGCCTTGTCCATCAATTCTGCCCTGGAAAGATTGTGCAAGGCTCAAGGGGTAGAATTTTTTTCAGCCTGGACTGTACTTGTTAACAGGAGAGATTGCTTCTACAGGGATGGGATACACTTAAATAGAAAGGGTGCAAGAATATTTGCTGATGCTATCGAGGCAGTGTTAGGTGGGTCGGAAAACTGATAGCTTGGAGGGATACAAGGACTAATAGTCCAACAGTAGCCGCAGGCAGAGGTGAAGGTGATTCTTGCACAACTTCTATTAGAATAAGTAGCGACCTGGAGCGAGGGGTGTTGGGGATTTCAGGGACGGATGGCAGTCATCGAGAAACAGGTCGGTATATGGGATGCGTTAGAGTAACTAAAAATAAGAATAGGTGCATGTATACCAATGCTAGAAGTATAGTAAATAAATTTGATGTTTTTGAAGTGTTGGTCAAGACATCAAAGGCGGATATTCTTGGGATATCATAGACGGGGTGTCACCCAGAAATAAGGAATGCCGAACTGGAATTTGGGGAGTACAATGTGTACAGACAGGATAGAAAGGGAGAAGGTGTTATGCTGTTAATTAAGAAAAACATAAAATCAAAAGAAGTGCATCCAGTTGATATAGATGAACAATGCACTGTTGAGTTAGTTTGGTGTGAGATAAGCACTGCGAAAGCAAAAATAAGAGTAGGAGTGTGTTATAGGCCTAATGACTTGAATGAGTACAATGAACAATTGTACAGAGAAATAGAGTGGGCCAGTAAATCAGAATGTCTTATAATGGGGGATTTTAACTTCCCAGATATTGACTGGAACTTGTGGTTGGTCACTCACACACTAGTCAGACTTTTGTGGATTCATTGGATGATTGTTTTTTGCAGCAGCGTGTTCGAGAGGCAACCAGAGAAAGTAATACTCTTGCTCTGGTTATCAGCAGTGATCATTCATGTATTAGGAATTTGCAGATAAAAGAACCACTGGGTGGCAGTGATCACAGTGTACTGACGTGGGATTTACTTAAAGATATAATTACCATCAGGGGTAAATGAAAGGGTTTTTGCTTCCGTAAAGGCGAGTACAGTGGTCTCAGACAGTTTTTAAATTCTGTACAGTGGGATCAACTGACGATGTTATCAACAGTAAATTCTAAGTGGGAAGCATTCAAGGAATTAATCGTGGAAGCTACTAAAAGGTTCATACCTATTAAGAAATATTGTTCAAGGTTTAGGCCTAAATGGTTGTCAAATGAACTAATGAGACTCGTGACAGAGAAGAAAAATGCATGGGATGCATATAAATTATCAAGCGACTCAGAAGCATATGGCAGATATACGTTAATCTGTAATCAGGTCACAAAGGAGGTTCGGCAGGCGAAGGCCGATTACGAGAAATCCTTGGCAAAAGATGCTAAGAAAAACAGCAAGGATTTCTTTACTTATATAAACTCTAAAAGGAAGGGGTTGAATCTGATTGGTCCACTTGACATTGATGGTTCGACTGTTGATGATCCTGCTCAGATAGCAAACAAACTGAATGAGTATTTTGCATCTACATTCACACATGACGAATTATTAAGGATTGAAAATGTCAGAAGTTTATCAAATTGTAGCAGGATACTTAATGATTTTGTAATAACTGTGAGCAAAGTGGAAGAGAAATTGTTGAAGTTAAACGTAAGAAAAGCACCTGGGGTGGATGAGATCTATCCAGTTATTTTAAAGGAGGCGGCAAAGCAACTAAGCAAACCCTTAGCCATAATTATGAGAGCATCCTTGGACTCAGGGGAGGTCCCCACAGACTGGAGATGTGCAAATGTATCCCCAATTCACAAAGGGGGATCGAAGGGTGACACGAGTAATTACAGACCAGTTAGTTTAACTTCTGTTCCGGGTAAAATAATGGAGTCGCTGGTTAAAGATGCATTGCAGGATCATCTAGACAAGACTGCAGCAATAATTCAGACACAGCATGGGTTTGTTAAGGGAAAGTCTTGTCTGACAAATTTGATAGGATATTATGATCTGGTTACAAAGGAACTGGATGCAAAAAATAATTTTGATATCATATAGTTGGATTTCAGGAAAGCTTTTGACACTGTTGCGCATGGAAGACTGTTGTACAAATTGGAGCAGAATGGTATTAAGGGTAAGTTGCTACAATGGATAAAAGGATGGTTAAGTGGGAGAAGACAGAGGGTGGTAATTAATGGGTGCTGCTCTTCGTGGACTAATGTTATTAGTGGAGTCCCACAGGGTTCGGTGTTAGGTCCACTGTTGTTTTGTATATTCATCAATGATATTGATGAAGGTATATCAGGCTTAATGTCGAAGTTTGCAGATGATACAAAGGTTGGCAGGGTTGTTAATGACAGTAATGGCAGTGTGGTATTGCAACAGGATCTAGATAATTTGAGCAGATGGGCTAAGAAGTGGCAACTGAAGTTTAACCTTGACAAATGCAAAGTACTGCATATGGGTAGAAATAACCCCAGAGAAACGTACCAACTGTGTGGTACTACACTTAAGGTGGTAGAAAATGAAAAAGACCTGGGAGTAATTGTGTAGTCAGATATGAAGTTTTCTGAGCAATGCAGATAGGCTGCCAGGGCAGGTCATGGGGTTTTGTCAATGATATATAGGAATTTTGCAAGTAGGGAAAAGGAGGTGATTATCCCTCTGTATAAGGCAATGGTCAGGCCACGCCTTCAGTACTCCGTACAGGTCTGGAGGCCTCATTTTAGGAAAGATGTAGATTTACTTGAGCGTGTACAGAGAAGGGCAACAAGATTGGTGAGGGGAATGAAGGGATCCTCTTACCAAGAGAGGCTTAAGTTCTGCAAATTGCAGTGGCTGGAGACTAGGCACCTGCGCGGTGATCTGATTGAGGTGTATAAGGCCTTGAATGGGTTGAGCACGCTAAATTCTGATGGGATCCTTCCGCTTGTTCAGATTACGAACCTAAGGGGGCATAAATTCAAATTAAGAAAAGACAGTTGTAGAATAGATGTGCGGAAATTTGCCTTTAGTCAGCGGGTGGTTAATTGCTGGAACAAACTTCCATCTGTCGTTGTGGAAGTTGATAGGTTGAATAAATTTAAGGAGGAACTGGACAGGCATTTGGAGGGAATGGTGTGATTTTTTTTTTTTTTTTTTTTTTGACTGATGCTGCATAAGCTCATACACTTGCTTTCTTGCATCACATGCCACTACTACTACTATTTAGTAAAAATATACACACATGTGTTTCTCAAAGTTAGGAGATGCCATTGAATTGCAGCAGAGAACGCAACGTACAGAATACGAGTTGTCTCATATACACTGAGTGTACAGAAATTATAGGACACCTACTTAATAACGGGTAGGCCTAAATTTCGCCAGGTTAACGGCAGTCACATGGCGAGGCATTGAGTCCACTAGTTCACGAAAGCCTTCAACAGGTATTTCCATTCATGCTTGCTGCACCGCTGTTCATAATTCCGTCGCCATTCCTGGGTCGAGGATTCATAGCTCAAACAGACCTTTTCACAGCGTCCCAAAGATGGTCCACAAGGTTCGTGTTCTGTGAACAGGAAGGCCATTCCATGGTGGTAAAATCTGCGGAATACTCTTCAAATTATGTACTTGTCACCACGGCTCTGTGGGGAGGCGTATTGTCCTGCTGGAAGAGTTCATTACCCTGTGGGTGTACGATGACCATGAACGGATGCAGATGGTCTGCAAGGATGGATTCGTAACCTGGACCATTCAGAAATGCGTCTAGACGTACCCAACGTGTGTCAGTTGAACACGCCCGAGACCATTACCGACCGTTCACCTGCCTGAACATAACGGGTGCATAGCTTCGCGCGGTTTCCGCCAGATATGCACCCTCCCCTCCGCTCGAAATAACTGGAAATGGGACTCATCGGACTAGAAGACTCGTCCACAACCATCCAAGGTCCAGTTTCGATGTTCTTTCGCCCAGTTGAGGTGTAGAGTCCCGTGTTGTGGTGTTAGCAATGTGACTCTGGTGGGTTGGCTGCTCCCATTACCTATTGCGGCTAATGATCGCCTGATGGTCTTGGTGGAGATGTTTCTAGCACCTCCCTCTTTGAAATCGGCGGTGATTTGTGCCACTGTCGCTCTCTGGTTGGCTGAAACAATGCGAGACGGCCACGTTCATCCACACCTTTCTCCACCCACAGCGCTGTCCACGACGAGATGTTATTCCCGATACACCCTTGATACTGTCGAACGGGGATAGTGCAACGTCTGTACCACATACGCAATTGAGTGACCCATGCGTCCGGCACTCGCTATCATCCCTCTTTCAAAGTCGGTTAATTTACGACGTTTATCCATACCGACATCGAATTATCTATGTGAATGCAGTGTACCTATATACACTGCATTTGCATAGTTTCAGGTCATTGGCAAGCTTCCGCTGAAGATTTATCAACTGCGTCGGAACTCCCTTCTTCAATGGTAAAGGCCCCTTTTAATCACCTAAAGATATAGCGGTAAGCATCGAATGACAAGCTGTTGGACAGGGGTGATGACAGGGCAGCATATCCTGCAGATAGATAACAGCATGAATCTCTGTATTGAATCACGTTTACCCTTGTTCTTTTCCACTGTGGCCTTTGTACACCAAACTGAGGTTCCATAAGAAACAATTGGGAGAAACACCGCTTTATAGATGAGAGACAAGCTTTATGCTTCAAATCGCAGACCGCTCTGCTGACTCTTCTTATCATGGACGCCGCATACATTCGTTAACAAGTACTTCTGTTAACGAGGACTTCAGATTAGAGTGGAAGGTAAGGCTGGTGTCGATGTAGATTCCCAGGTATTTGACTTCTCTGTAGAGACGGATGGGGATGTTATTTTAATTAATTGTTGGAGGCCTGCGTATTTGTAGATTTCCCTTGAGGAGAATCGATTTTGTTATCTCACTAGAAATTGAGAGGTTGTGGAGTGCTGCCCAGTTTGGAGCTTTACCAGAGCTGTATTTGCTTTTGCTTCCAGTGCCGCTGTTGTGTCGGCTTGAACCACCAGGACAAGATCATCAGCGAAGGCCAAGAGTCTGGCCCTACCCAGGTCCAGCCCCATGAACTCGTCTAGAGCAAGAAGATTAGGACAGACGCTGGAAGACTTCTCAGTTGTGTAGTACCATGGAAACTCGTGACGAGGCAACTCATGTGGTCTGATGAGTTCCTGTGTACGCATTTCAGTAACTGTGGAATTCCCGTATGTAGGAAACCATGTGAGGCATTGAAACTAACTCGCCGTGTACAGACTTATGGAGGAAGCGGTATGGGGCATATTTTCTTGGTAAACTCTTGGCCCTGTTGGAGGACAGCGTGAACCATACATATCTATATATCATTCCGAATCAGGTGCACCAATGTTGCATGTTTCAAAAATAGCAGAGCAACTATCGTGCATGCCAAATATATGACAGAGTGATTTAAAGGAAATGAGGATTCAGTGATTCTTCTGGCCAGAAAAATCCTTGGATCTCAGTACCATGCTCATCTTTAGGATTAACTCAAACGGCCTATTCGCGGGATTGAGTGAAGAATGCACGGGTCAAGGGATTGTCAAAACCTGATAAGAAAGGCCTGCATAGAAGGGATTGTATGCGGACTTTTCTTATCAAGGAATTCACTTTTAACGACTCATACCTTGAAGAGAAGTTCCGAGTTTTGAGGTTCTGCTCCGCTATCAGACCTATTCCCACTTTTGTCAGTTAGTGTTCTATCATTATACAAATACAGCACAGAAATTATTCAACTGTTTCATTTTTCAAATAATAACGTGGAACCGCTCCTTTCAACACCAATCGCTTCAAGTATTCTCTTTGGTAGGGATTCAACCAGACTCTATAAACAGTTTATATCAATAATAGGCCATCCTGAAAACATTGAGCCCGTAAATAAATCAATTTTCATGGATGCTGGTGTTGTGTTTTCGCTTTCCGTTCCAGGTAGTCTCCATAGGATTTAAATCTTGTGACTTGGCTGTCCAATTCAAATGTCCTACCATTTCCTCATGTTAGTTTTAAACAAGTGAAGTTCTGTTAATCGGACAGTGGAATAAATAGTGGATAATGGAATAACACTCTGGAATATAGGAGTATCAAAACCATGAGTGTCCCTGAAATGTCCAGCAAAAGGAGCCACTGGTCATCCAGAATATTTATATGGCAAATCTGATTCACCCCGATTGGTATTTCAAGTAAAGGGCCCGTTTCAAAATGATTAAAACAACTCCAAAGCATCACTGATTCACCACCAGCTAGCAGAACACCTTGCACACAGTGTGGATGGAATTTCCTCTTTGCTCCTTCTGTGTTTATTGTTTTTATAAGCTACAATACTACTATATTTTTATCTGATTTCTGTCTCGCTATTTGTATTTTTAAAAGCATTCTGAACTAAATACCTACCCCTTGAGAATCTTTACTATGTTGTTTGTGTGGAATCACACCCATAAAACAATTAAATGATTTATTTACAAACATTTATAATATTATTATTTAATTTATTAACTTTATAATAACGAGTTAAGTGAGTACTTTTCAGAAAGTAAGAAAAACTTAAAAACTTTTGTTTAAAATGTGGGTAAGAAGAGGGGCAGTAAGGAAGTAAATCTAAAACTTGCCTTCCACTACAATTTGCTGGTGTGGTGAAAAAATGATGATGAGTCTACTCGCAGGCATGTATAAAGAAGACTGCAATCATTGCTTTGTTGTTTGTTTTGGTTTGCCTTAATGGTCATCATTACGAACAGCGATAATTATTTCCATTAAAACTTGGTCAGTTGAATATGGAGATCGTGCAGTTGCAGTTCCCTAAATAATTCTTCTGGTAAGGTCGTTTTTTTTCGCAGACTTTTTTTTCATACGTCCCATCTCAATTAAGGGACCTATTTGATTTATTCTGTTGTTTTTTACATTCATGTACGAGACCTTATCTCTATTTTTAGCCCTCTTTGCTAGTGAAGTTTTCCTATTCAACGTTCGCTTCTGTTACCCCATCAGCGGTTTTGGTACATATCGGCTTACAGTGCTCATAAATCAGTGGTTATTATTACCACCCCGTTTGAAAAAGTTTGGGGTTTAAATAAATGATGCGAGAAACTTTTATTGACTTTTTTCCCTCCATCTGATGGCCGAGGTAGTCGGTGTCAGGCGAGGAAACTTGCGATAGTATGTATTCATTCTGTGGTCAATTTGACCATTAACCTCTCTTTTTGGAAGCTTTCTTTTGTGGAACTTCTTTGTTGGAATGAATGCGTTTGTGGCTTCCAGGATAACTTGAGTACTTTCCGTAATGAACTCCTACTCAATAGGCATGCATTTCTCTCCTGTAAATAGAGTCAAAGAAATACTCTACAGTTCCCTCTCTTGATACAAAAAGCCCTCACCTTTTTCTTTGACCACAGAAATCTTTTTGGATACTACTCGTTTTATGACAATGTGGTCCCTACCCACTACTGATTGTCCCACTGCCCGGTCAACCGTAAATTACATTCCGGATTTATATATCCTCCCTTATACCCATATTTTTCTTATATTTTTTACTTTGGACTACTATAAATTTATTCTCTCCCTTTATTCCATTAATTCTCCTTATTAGTTTTACTTTGCCATTGCACGTACTTGACTTTAGAAACAGAGGATACTATATCTTCGTTTTTTTTGTGCAATTCTGGTGGTTGACGCTTGAAGAGACTCCACGATTGTGGGATATGCGACGACATACTTATACTGGTATATTTATATCTTGTGCGCAAAATGTATTATTTTTTACGATTTTTTACGATTTTAATAATCATGATATTATTTTTCATGATTTTAGTTAACCAAAAATTGAATATTTTATTATTATGCTTTTCATAACGCAATTATGGTCGTTGGGTGCTTTCTGTCTATCAGTGGCTAGTACATCATGTACTAGCCAGTGTACATCCTTGATAAGAACCAGCTTCAGAATATTAGATGCCTTCTTGTACTTTTTCTGGCGTGTTGAAATAAATAACAATCAATCAGGTGGTTAAAAAATGTGTGTTCACGTGGCGTACTGTCAATATGCGATTTCCAGCCTATAAGTTGCAGGTCGCTGTTGCTCACTTGCTGATCCCTCTAAGTGGCAGGTCGCTGTTGGGACAATCACACTTGCTCACCCCTCTAAGTTCCCAAAATTGATTTTTGTCACAGTCCTTGGAATCGTTTGCTTGATATACCCCCACCATCAACTTCCGTTTATAGCAATTGATGTTACACCACACAGACTCAGCGCATGTCTACAAGAAGCGTGAAGCCCCTTTCTCCTCAATCCTCCCTATCTGTCCTGAACAGACTGTGCTCACCGTAATGAAATTTTAATTTTGAGGCTCCAGACAAATCTAAAACAGAATCTCCATAACGGTATCATTTTAAGTTCTTTTTCGGTAGGGGGACTCTTGGATAGAAGTGGGATTTTGATAGTTACACTACTGTATGCAGACTGCGTAAATCGGGAAGAGTTTGTTTCCCCAGAAACTAAACGCTGTTTAGAGTCTGGGGGAACTCGCAGTATATATCGCTCTTTCCTATTAATATAGGAACGGGCCTGAAGTCGCAAGTGGCACAGTGATGGGAATAGTTGTAAGAAACACGTGGTAGAAATAGCGGTAATAGCACGTGGTAGATGTACACAATACTAAAATATAAATATATTAATAGTAGTTTGTTTTAATTTAGTTTCTTAGCTATACATATATTTTCTTTTGTTCCTCTGTCGGGTCAACCGTAAATTACATTCCGGATTTATATATCCTCCCTTATACCCATCTTTTTCTTATATTTTTTACTTTGGACTACTATAGATTTATTCTCTCCCTTTATTCCATTAATTCTCCTTATTAGTTTTACTTTGCCATTGCACGTATTTTACGTTAGAACCAGAGGACATTATATCTTCGTTTTTTCGTGCAATTCTGGTGGTTGACGCTTGAAGAAACTCCACGATTGTGGGATATGCGACGACATACTTATACTGGTATATTTATATCTTGTGCGCAAAATGTATTATTTTTACGTTTTATTATTATGCTTTTCATAACACAATTATGGTCGTTGGGTGCTTTCTGTCTATCAGTGGCCCTTATCTATAAGTTCTCCCTCTATTTTCCTTTCCCTTTCCAAAAAATATTTTATAGTTATAAACGATTGGGAAATAAAAATTGCAGCATACAGGTTTTTTCTTTTTTAAAAAATGTGGTTTAGCTTCTAAAAGAAAACAAATATAATGGATAACTGCATCTTAGTAATATCTCTATAATATTGATTTATTTAGTGAGTTTTCGGATAATTGATGACCCCAAGGTTTTTCATTCTAGTCGGACCTTGTATTTAAGAATTCTAGCTTTCTATGTAGGCAGAAGCAAAGCTTAGATATTTGCGCCTCCCTCCGAAAAATATAAAAAACCCTCCCGACATCTTAAATTATATACATTCTTGGAGTCCCCTCTTTGAACAGTAAAGCTCAAAATGGGTTATTCTTCTCAAATGCAACTCAATGCAACATTTCAAAATTATGGTCGATAAAGCCACACGGTGTGCCTCTCTCTCTTTTACTATGCTCTTGTCTTAAAACGTAACCGGGGAAGAAAAGATGTGGGTTGAAAACGTTGAGGGAAGAAAAGCAACGAAAAAACAAAAAAATCAGTTCGTTTAGTACAGTTGGATTCTTGTACATTTAATGTATCGTTTTTATTATAATATTTCTTGTATATTCATCGTAAACGAAGAAAACAATTCTAAGTTAATTTATTAATCAATAATTATAAATACTATTTCCTTTGCTAATTGAGAAGTTTACTCAAATAATCATAATAAAATTATATTAAAAAGAACAAATTAAAAAATGACATTTCTCATTTGTAGAATGACTTCAGAATGATTAATTCCCCAAGAGAATTACTACTAGCCTCATAATAATCCCACCAAATGATTGTTGTTGAGTTTTAGGAGCATTAGCGACTAAGGACATATTTCTCCGTGTATCCTGTCTGTAAATTGCGTGTTCTGCAGTCGGTTTTCTGTTTGCTGGATGAAAAACCCGAGTTTCCGGCAGAAAAACCATGCTATCCTCTCCTGAGACCAACTAACTCAGCCACGTTGTGAAAAATTGCCAATCAAGTGGCTTCTTAAAGTACAATAGTAAGTAGAGGGCGCTATTGTAGTTGGGCTACAAGCACGACCTCTATTTAAAGTAATTTAAACGCGAAGTTATGTACTGTACCTTCATCTTTATATTTCACATCTGTTCTGTTATAAATTGTCATCATTCTTGGTAGTAATATTCTATTCTGATTATCTTCATAATTTGTAAACTTGCGTGGTTGCGCATCATATAGCATTTCTCTGCTTATTTATTTAAAGGAAGAATCTATTTCCTCACTGATATCAAATTAGACGTTGGTGTGACGCGATATTACTCATAAGCACAACATCTTCGATTATAAGAGTCCCAGATGGATGTTGTGTATCCGAATGATTGATTTAACTTCGGGCTCAATCGAAGGGTCTTCAACACTACATTCTTCACCGTTGACCGCAACATATAGCTAATTAGCGAAATGATTAATTGGCCTCATTTCCACAAATTCCATTTATTCACTTACAAACATTAACAGCGATTAATATAATTTGACTTCGTAATATTTAGCTTCCAGGGAGAAATTCACAAGTCTCTATAGTTGGGCAACTTCAGCGTGTTTCAATTACCTTAAACTCTGATAAATGATTCTCTAATAAGAGCAGTCCAATTAACAAAAGTGATGCGATCCATCTCATTTCGTTAATTGCTATTATTATTCCGGTATATTGTGGCTAAGCATTTAATTTTTCGCTGTACACAGTTTTAATTCGTATACTTTAATATATGTCTTTATTTATTTATTATTATTCTTTTACTTATCCAAATTAAAAATATAAGTAATATTGAGAATGCTCAAGTTATATAGAAAACTTCTTAACTATCAAATACAGTTATTTGTTATTAAATAGTAGTAAAAATGGCACTGATCCACATCTTTGTTTATGAGAAGCAGTTGAAAATTTGGGCGATATTTTGGGCCCCCTCCTCCCCTACTCTCTTCCCAGAGTATATACAAACAGCTTTTTTTACTAATTACGAACTTAATTATTAAAAAAAACCTTGCAAATAATAATAAATTCTTTTTTAAATATTTAGTTTTAGATCAGTTGTAACTTAGAAAAATTTTCTGCTAACTCTAATAAGGAAATTGGCTCAAAACACAAATGGTATGTATAGTTCTATCAAAACGAACTGTTGAGGTGATTTTATTTTGAATAACTCTGCGAACATGGTCATTAGAGAATTCATCGCATCACGCGAGTCCCCAATCAAAGTTGTGGAACAAAGAAAAACACACTAATACCCTTCACCATTGAGTACAAGACCACGATTCATTATCAGCGCTAATGACAAGGAAGTGCAACTGTCGATTTTAATTAGCACAATCTTCAGCTGATTAGTCCCGTAGTCGGAGTGCAAGCCAAGATAATAGGAATTAGCAGTAATCTAAAACCATGGCATTCTCTCAGGGTAGGGGAAGGTGTACGCCATATACAGCACATCCCCAAATGAAAATCGAATAACCATTTATAGAGAGAGATACCAGATGTTTTTCTTTCATAAATCAAATAAATTATCACGAATAATATTAGTCTACAAAAATGCTACAGAAGCAGAGAGCGTAAATATGAATATAAAAAGGAAATATCTGACTAAATAAGTACGGGAACTACAAACGTTTCAAGTATAATATCACCAGCTCTTCTTCAGGTTAAAAGAGGAACAATTTATGTTAGTGCCTCTGCTTTTGATCGTTTGGCATACACGATGACATTTCAAATTAGAATATAAAAAGTCATTATCTGCCAGTGACGTGACTTATAAAAGTTGGGCACTCGTACACTACTTTGAAAAACTGTATTCTGACTAAATAAGTACAGAGGTTTCAAGCGCAATATCACCAGGTCTTCTTCAGGGTAAGAGAAGAACAATTTGTGATAATGCTTCTGCTTTTGATCTTTTGGCATACACATTTTAAAATATATATCAGAATGTCAAATATATAAACCCTTACTGTGAGGACGTGCAGATAACCAATCGAATGTGCTTTGTGCTCTGCCATTGATCACTAATTTAAAATTAAATTAATACAGTTTATTTGCTATTTTTGTGAAATTGATCAAACTTACGGTTTTTATTTGGAAAAATTCAAATACAAAGCGTAGTATTTATAGTAAGTCCGAATATAATAAACACAGATTTTTCAAAAGTATAAGACTTTTGAAAGATCCTGCAGAAAACCATGTTTTCTGCAAGATCCACGACGATTGGTCCGGTGATGACTGGACAACAACAAATAGTGATTTATCAACTCTGTATTCGCTATTATCGTTGGCCACATTTGCCATGCATTGAGAAACAGAAAATTATGCAAGTTCCATTCCGCGCAGTTCTTCTTTTAGCCAAAGAACCACGCCATACTCTAAAATAATAGCACTCAAGAGCTGCTTTGAAAATAGCCCGCTGTATAATCTTGTGTGTCTTCTCGAAATCAAATAATTCAGTCCTATAAGAAGCTATCAGTGGAGTGATCGATTACTGTGACAAACGTTGCCTGAACTTCACCAATTCTCTTACGGTTAGGTTATCTACTTGAGCGCTGCATGAAGTCCCTGTCGACACATATTTGACGTGGTTTAACTCTCTTTATTCATTCATGTATTCGGCGTTTCTTTCCACTTTTGAATTCACTTGAGAACTGCCTTCCGTCTTGTGTCACTCTCCCAAGTTACGTAGTCGAAGAAAAACTTGGTGAACGTCCATGAAAGTTGCAAAAGAAAGTTTCACCAGATATCGGAAGATGTGACCCTTTCTGTGTTATTGAAATGGAATATCCCTTTCTGAAAACGAATTTCGCTCTAACGATATGTGAAATCAATAATTTATGGCCCAAATTTGAATACTGTTGTTTAGAATTCTGAGATGGACAGATTGTCTTTTGCGTTTTTACGTAATTGCATCAAAAAAATCCTCTTAGGTTGCACTTCTATTCACATTCAACCTTAAATTAGCTCAAAAATTGAAAACCATGATTTCAGTTAACCAAAAATTAAAAACCATGGTTTCAGTTATTCAAAATTTAACATTACGATCTCAGTAAACTGACAAATTGCGAAATCTTTAGTGCACCGTACAATCAATATTTAATAAATAGTCATATAAATCTATATTAGGTGTATACTGTTAAGAGTTAATTAAAACAAAAAATTCTCAATATAAATTATTTAAACTTATATAAATTAATTTAATAATAACTGCTTTTCTGTAGTTTTTAGAAGAAAATTTTTATTGTACAGTAAAGATACAGATACAGTAATGTGCCCGCCACAGCCAGGAGGCCAGGGGCTTGACAATGATATAGGGTAATAAAAAAATATGTACAGTATAAAAATTTGTACAGTATAAAAGATTACATAACAATTAAAAACGTAGCATTAGTCATTCAATAGATATGAGTATGTACATAGTTGTGAGGCAGACAGTACACCAAGGTATGTACACGTTCATATGTACAAAGCACATATTTAAGCATATTCACACAAGTCAGAATATTTCACAGTGCCAAATTGATGTTCGGTATTGCATTTTCTTGTGAAGACAGTTCGTCGATTTGCCTGCGACGTGCCATTCTGCGCCTCATAACAGATAGCAGGTGGAGGTATCGGTATGAGTGGACATCAGGGGCCAAACAAAAGGGGAACAAGTTCGGCCAACGAGCGCCTGTAATTGCGATCAGAAGCGAATTTCTGGAGGTCAACTCCGATCATTAGCAGGGCTTGTACTGTAGGAAGTACTTGTCCAGGTAGGAATCTGTCACTGATCTTCAGCCTGTTCCGTTGTAGCTGAAGAAGAGGGGTGGCTCGTAAGGAAGGAAATGGAACATGCCACTGGCATATATCCCAGAAGTCAGGGGAGTTGATTCTGCCAACTAGCATTTTGGCTGTGGTCACAGTTCTCCTCATGCTGATTATTTGAGGCAGCCGCGGGATTTGGAGTTGGTCGGCCATGCTGGTGGTCCTCTGCTGAGGGGGGAGTCGATGTTTGTGGGTTGCCCACTTCAATATCCAGTATTCACTGGCAAAGATGGGCTTCATGAGAGAAGGAACTGCGGATGCCCATATTTCAGAGGCATACAGAAAGGTAGGATACACAATGGTTTCCAGATATCTGATTGTGGTTCTTGCGTCTGTGTTATGAAGAAGATGTTGACGGGCAATCCAGCGCATTCGGTTGATCTTGCGTAGAACACATTCAATGTGACAGTTGAACCTAAGGTTTGGGTCGAAGGTTACACCGAGATCTTTGTGTTTAGTTACACTTGGAATAGCTGCACCCTGCAGTGAGGGTTGTATGGATGTGGGACACTTCTTCAGAGAAAAAAACCATAATAACGGATTTTTGGGGGTTCAGTTTAAGACCGAAATGGTTGAGATGGCTCGAGAAAGCTGTGATCTTATTACAGATTTCCGATGTGATCACTCCCCTGTCGGTTGATGGTGGTATTTCCGTTAGGAACTTTATATCGTCGGCGTAGGTAATGACATCATCTCTGTTACACACAAACGGAATAAGGAGGGCGGTAAAAAGTAACCCCGATAAAACGCCACCTTGCGGCACACCAGCATTGATGGATCGGGTATAGGAGAGGTTGCGATGAGTGAGGTACACTGTTCTATTCCGGAGGAGCGAGTGCAGAAAAGCGAAAACGTCACCTTTGATCAGAAAGAAATTGGTTAGGAGATTCAGAAGGGCTGAGATGTTGAGGCTATCAAAAGCAGCTTCGATATCGGCATAAACAACCGCCATTTCTGATCTGGCCTCAAATGCATTTAAAATTTACGTTTGGATTTCCAGAAGGTTGGAGACAGTTGATCTATTAGGGAGAACATAATGGAGTTGTTTTGATGATTGTGGAAGAAGATGGCGTGTTATATGCGGAAGAAGGACTTTTTCCAGTAGCTTTAGGAGCGTGGATGCAGTGGATATCGGTCTATAGTGCTTCGGCTGGCTTCGTAGTTGAACTTTAGGTAGTTGGGCGAGAGCGTATTTGCTCCAGGATGCAGGAGACACTCTATGAGAGAGGATGGAGTTGAACAAGTAGAGCAGAGGATCAAGGATATATGGTCTGAGGCACTTTACGGTGAAATGCGGGACTTTATCGACGCCAGCAGTGCATGACGGACGCAGCGAGTTGATGGCTTGACGGAGCTGCTGTAGATCGATTTGAATGGAAAACAGCTCATCATCTGGACTAGAAATGGGGTCTGGTTGGTAAGCATATGGTTGTGTGATGTTGTCTTGGAATCTGGCTACATAGTTGATCCATTCAACTGGATTGAAATTGGAACCTGGTTCAGAGTTACGGGTATATGGCACTTTGCCTTTGCATAAGGTCTTGTCAGTATATTCTTTAATGACTTGCGATTTCAGTCTGTTAAACAGTGCTCTAGCTTTGGAGTACTGAGTTCGGTCATATGCTGTACCAGACTGTTTCCATTGTTTATGGAGGGACTGTTTGCACTTGAAACTGTAATTTAGCTCCGAAGATCACCAAGCATTAGTTGTAACATAGATACTGACCTGTTTAGCTGCTGAGAACATGGTAACAGTGTGCAACCATCTAGTTAATATGTCTAGAGCCAGTTCCGGATCTCCTGATTCGAGAACTTCCCAGGGAATTAATCTTGTTGCATAAAGGCATCTGTTCGGTTGTAGGAAGGTGGGAGAGATGATGATGATCTTCTTTTTGACGTAGTGGGAGACATTAAAGTTGGGCATTGGGAGCTGCAGTAGGACTACGATGGGTTCATGATCGGATTCAAAGTGAGTTTCGGGTTTAATGTCGACGCTACAGGAACTAGACGATAATATGAGATCCAGGCGATGAAGACCTCTAGTTGGGCCTTCATTTATGATCCTGAGGCCACTAGGTGTAATCTTAGCCATAAGTGACTCATGAAGATGTTGGAGATTTGGTGGTAAGTTAAAATCTCCACAGATGAGGTGGATAGCAGATGTGTGGAGCGTATTTATTAGCCAGGATGCAATATCATTGATTGTCTGAGCATCGGGGGTTGGGGGTATATATATTGCACCGAGATCTAATAAGCAGGAGTTGATCTTGACCGTTACTATCAATGCTTCGAATAGATTGGATTTGCTGGAGACTACATGTACGAACTCAAGTCTACTGGCATTTATGATAACAGCAACGCTTTGTTGTTTACTTCTCTGAAAGATAAATTCATATTGTCATAAAATTAGCTCAAAAATTGAAAAGCATGCTTTTAGTTAACCCATAAATTTCAAAAGCATTAATTTAACCTATAATGAATATTTAATTAATAGTCATATATCAACCTACATTAGTTGTATACATATTAAGAGTTAATTAAAATTTTTAAAAAATTCTGAATATAAATTATTTAAACTTATATAAATTAATTAATATATAGCGAGCTATTTTTCTGTAGTTTTTGTTGTTTACTTCTCTGAAAGATAAATTTTAAAAAGAGAGAGAGAGAGAGAAAAAAAAAAAAAAGACCAAGACTAAAATGTCAAGTAATGCATTAAAGGAATTTTAAGAAAAATCCCCAAGATATGTTTTAAGCAAAGGAAAGTCTTTTATTGTTCCGGTCTGTGAACTACACAAGCTCACTTGGGTCCGTGCCAGTTAAACTTATTTTTACACTCCACAGCGAAGCAAGTGGGGGGAAGGGTTTTGCGGGAAATGTGGGTGGAAGAATTATGAATGGATCTACGGTCTGCTGCCTAGAAAAAGTAGCGATTTTCTTCTAATATCATAAGGGAAACTTTGAACCGTCTGTAGCAAGGACTTCTTTTAGCCTTTTTTTTTTTTTCTTTAAGTAATGGGGGAGGGATTAGCCGTCAAAGTTTATTATTTCCGGGATAGTGAGCTGTCATTTCTGGATGTATTACATCAAAGGGTGGTTCGGTTTTCTTCTTTATTCGTTCAAAGCACAATTAAGGAAGTCGGCGTACTAAGAAACATTGATCTGCTTGGAAATTACCAAAAAGATCCACGTACTTAAGAGTTGCGCTCTCGAATCACAATCGTGTAGTCTGGGAATACAACAATTTTGGTTGTAAGAAGATTGGACTAGGAAATACAACGGCTAATAGGACCAAAGTGAGCGTAGTATCGAAAATATAATTATGGTTTAACGCATTAGCCTTAGCGATAAGTGCCTAAGGATAATGCGACTTCAATAGTTCATAATGCCCTCGTTGATTGATAGCGTATCGTAATGCCATTCTGGATTCTCTTTTTAAGAACGAAGGGGCATAATCAAAAGGTCGTATTCGATTATAGTAGATCATTCTCTTATTTCTATCATACTGTACTCATATCATTCGATTATACTCATATCATTCGAATGATTCGTTGAATTTTGCAAAATTATTCGATTATTGAAATCTCTCGATTACCAATCATTCGATTATTGAAATCTCTCGATTACCAATCATTCGATTATAGAAATCGTGCCACTCAATTTATCACAGTTTGTTACATTTATGTGATTGGTCATCAACTGACTATTAACAACGAGGTATCGTGTTTATTATTTTAGTTTCACTTCTGTTTCTTTTATTTATGCATCTATTTGGTGTATGATTCATTTGGTCAACTGTGTAGGGAATCATTATTGTTGTTGTTATGTTATTTCTTCCTGATGGGGAGTTCCACCCTGTGACTGGTACTAGTACCAAGTGCATAGGGTTGTTGTTATGTCTGGAGTTACTGTTAGTCGAGGAACTCTGACTATCCTACAGGTGTTCAGGATTGCGACTTTCTGGAGGTCCATGTAGGTGTTCTCTGGGAGACCTATTGCTGCTAGGCTGTTATGTAGGGTCTTTGGCACCATACCGGAAGGTGACACGATGATCGGGATGGTCATTACTTTTTGCACATGCCACATCTCTTTTAATCTCCTGCCTTAGGTCTGGAAACTTCCTCATGGGTTTTCTGGAGGATGCCTGCGTTGGTCACCACTGTGTCGATCAGGTAGGTAGTCTTTTCCTTCTTGTCGACGAGGGTTATGTCCCATCTGCTGTGCAGGATTGTCTTCTTCGTTATTATGGCGCAGTCTCAGCACTGCTTGTGGTCTCTAGTACGGCCTGGATATACTTTCTTTGATTAACTGGTATTTATTATTATTAAATATCTTATTATTGTTATGCAAACGAAACAGTATTTATCACGAAATACTTACCTGTGTGCCAAGACGACCCAATAAACAGAATTTAACATAAACAAATCAAATTAAAAGCAACTAATTAACTCTAATTGAATGACAGAATAAATTGAAACGTATGAAGAAAGAAAGGGGTGGTCATGAGCATTCAAACTAAACAGAAATGGGACAGAAGTAAAAGGAAAGGTGGAGAAAAGAAAACGAAACAACCCTTTTCACCCCCGTATGAAAAGTTTTGTAAGCGTAGTGCTCTTGCGGTGCTGCAGTAATTTGCTATTGACCTTTTAAACAGGACTGGTCTTATTCCCTTGGCCTTGGGGGCTTGCGCACCATACTCGGTCTGTTTCTGTGCGCATCAGGTGAAATTTTGGCCTATAGAAACTAGGCTGCAATCTGGATTACTGTATATTGAAAAATCTCAACACTCTTTAAAGAGAAAATATTTAAATGAGCACGTTTAAGCTTAGCGTTTTCTACTTCTAAGAATATTTTCGTATTTAAAAAATTCTGGAGAAAAAGTTAGAGACATTGACTTTATTTAAGCATGAGACAAATGAAGTATATGGCTCCCGTTTTGAAAGGGACGTGACTTCATATACGTTGGAAGTAGTAGAACATCCTTATACACTGCTGCAAAAATGTAGGAGTTTCCTGAAATGTGGCTCAAATGAAGATGCTTCCGAATTAGTAGCGCATCATTTAGAAAGTGGGCATTATCCAAGATTTAATATTAAATAAGCAGGTTAATATTCATAGACCAACAATTTTGTCAGAAGAATGACATTTAAAACAGGTTTCTTATAATTAACACTGTCCTCCATTCCCAACGAACAAGGGTTTCTCATTCACGAACACAACTAAGAGGATGAGCATTCACGCACCCGAATTATCGATTGAAAAACTTTAAACTCTTATGTTTTATTCTTTCTTTATTTTTTAAAGTATTTTCACTGCAATCTATTATTGAATAGGACGGAGATGAGGACCTCCGGCTGTTATCTTTCTGTTCCTTTTCGATGTTTCAATGTTGGTTTCAATGTCTCATGTGATGTCCTATATATGTGCCCTCGTGGGTCGCACAGTTGGTAGGATCGCCGTCCTCCTCGCACCGGGTGAAATTACCTGAGCAGAGTCCAGTCGGTAACATAAGGAATTCTTATGGGCATTTTTCACAACGTGTCTGAGTTAGTTGGTCTCATATTGAGTTAGTTGGTCCAGAAAACTGAGTTATTTGCTCTAGAAAACAGAAAATCGATTGAATAGTCGCTGATGCTCCTAAAACTTAACTAAAACAACAACCGTTCCCCCCCATCCCTTATATCCTTAAAGTAATGCAGTGTTATAGACGATGGTATCCCAAAAAGCGGTCTCAGATGTCAGCTAACATCTAGTGACTGACTGTTGTGTCACTTGATTAAGATGGCTTCATTGGGTCGGAATACTACATACGTGGTCAAGCCCTGCTGCAAAAGTTTTAATCCTTACAGATGGGGTTTTACTCTTAGGGATGGATGGCAACTAGTGATGAGCATGATCGAGAGTCATAATCGGCAGCCAGATTATGCACTAGTTGATCCGGAAGCCTCCTAAAGAATTACCACTAGATTCGGTTCAGTGGACTATCTAGCGGCCGGTCCCTGAACACCATTTTAGAACTGTACCCTCGAAATGTAAGGAAGATTGGATCTCGTCATAATGTCCAATCACAACCTCAAAAGATATCACTCGTTCTGCACGACAGAAGATGTGGAGGCTCTCAGAGCTTTGCTCTGGAGACTAAACATGGGTTCCAGCTTCACGCCTCCAATAAGCAAAGTGGTGGTATTGCACCGGTTGATGAAAGTCATTTACCATTGCTGTTTTCTGGTAACACAGAGGGGTGACATATCTCTGTGCGATGTGGACGCCGCACCTCGACCCCTGCTTACTTTCGTTGAAACCTGGATTGTCACCTCCAGCATACTAGGTGCTTTATTTCAGGATTTGCAAAAGGTGGTTATATCCAAGGTTCCTAACACTCCCACCATCGTGAAAGTGCAAATAGAAGATTTTGATCATCGCAGAACAACCAGACGTCGCCGAAATTCCGTCAGCTTTGACTCAAGTGGCACCTGAATATCAGTTCCATCAACGTTTTAGACTTCCCAGCAGTGGCGTAGGAGCGCCTTGGCATTGGGGCAGGTGCCAAGGGCGCCGACAGAAAAAGAGCGCCACTTGACAGGCCACATCAGTACAGTGCCAAGCTATTTCGACACCCGAGGCTAGCTGACGAAATGGCGCCCCCTCGATGATGTCGAATCAAGATGACAGCACAAGGAGGGTGAAAATGAATTTCCACACGGCGATCCAAGCCTGCATGATCCTTACATCTGAGTACGTACTGCATAGCATCATAGATCTATTTGCTGTCCAGAATGTAACTTTGAAGGGACCAATCAGGCGATCGCTTCATCAGCGCATGCTCGAATGCATAGCAGTTCGCAATTCACGCATTGTGTACAAACTGAATAAGTTATAGTGTTTTTGTGATCGCTATATAAACAAGTAATCGTGAATATTGCGATTTATAATTTAAATAAAACAATAAAGGCCAAATTAATTTTAGACATGCCACCAAAGAAAAAAAGTGGACATCAGTACCGCGTAGAAAGACTGCATAAAAAGGGAATTAGAAAAAAAAACATTCCACTAGTTTACAAAACTTACTTAAAATAAGCTACTTCAAACCTGAAAGTGACAAAGAAAAAGAACATGATTCGAATGAAGATGAAACAAATGATGATGCCACTGAAATGGAAGTCCAAGAAAAAGCTCAAACAGTCGAAGTTTTTTTAAAAAAGAATTAGAAAGTGTGGACAATAACCAACAACAGTTGGCAGAAGAAAATTATGGGAGCAGTAATATTAACACGGAACATGTAAGTCTGAATTTTAATGATCCGACCACATGGAACTTTAATACCCACAAAAACAGATCTCTTATGGTGCAACACGATCTCGAACATATAGTCTTAAATACATATCCTGTCACTAATGGCCGATGTTTCAATAATTCGTGGAAATACAAAAATGAAGGTATTGAAGAAAAAAAAAGAGGAAATAGTTATTTTATTGCAAAAACAAAGATGCAATATATTGTTTTCCGTGCCTCTTATCTGGCACAAATAATTTTACATTTTGCAGCTCAGATGGATTTAAGGATTGGAAAATCTAAATCCAAACGTTCTTTTTCATGAGAATTCATTACAACTCATAAACAATTTCACAAAATGGGAATTATTAGAAAAGGGTCTTCAAAAAGGTGGAATAATTGATGATGCTGCACAAGCAGCACTAAGAAGAGAAATTTCGAAATGGCGTCATATATTGAAAATAATATTGAAATGTATATTGTTCTGTGCTGAAAATAATTTGGCATTTCGTGGACATTCTAGTAATATCGATACCGAAGAATAAAATTCTGGTGTATTTTTAAACTTGATAAAATTTGTCAGCCAATTTGACGTTGGTATGAAAAATTCTCTGGAATCGCGTATTAAACACCACACTAATTATTTATCTCCAGAAATTCAGAATGGATTTATTAATTTGTTAGCAACAAAAGTACGAAGTGAAATAATTTAAAATAACTAAATACAACGAGGCATAACATGACATATTAAGAGTAAGAGTTTTATATCTATATAATATCGGTGTGGATACACCATAGATAACTCTTAAGAAAAAACTACGATAGTAGTGTGGGAGGCATCATTTCCTCTGTATCTCATATTGTGCTCGATGAAAGGCCAATAGCTTTGAAACGGTGCCGTTTCAAAGCTACGAAACAACAGATGACCGCTTGTGAGGATAAAGGAAAACCATTCTCTTCTAAATCTCTAACAGGGTGCTTACAATAGAAGGTTGCCCAGAGCCTTGGTCTGCCCACTGGCTATGGATACACAGAAAGTAGTTGACCAGCTCGACTTAAGTGAACATAATACTCACGCTCCGAATAAACTGACGTTTGTTAACTGCGCTCTGATAACATAGTTAAATAATAAGAACGAATATGTCAGATTTGAAAGGAGATCTTAAACTACGGATAAAATTTAAATATAGATAAATTAGTAACAGGAATTTTTAACTCTATTAAAGCAGAAATGAGTAGTTATCTCTGTTCACTCGAAATATGCTCCCCATGCCGTTTGGAAAAAGACCCGAGTTCGAATCCTGTCATGGCTCGAGGAAATTTTTGAGTCTTTTACGTAACTTGGCTGAGTTAACCGCTGTCAGACGATGGTAGCGTGGTTTTTTCTGTCCCGGAAACTGGGGTTTTCATCCAGAAAACAGTAAATCGATCACAGAAACACTCAGTTTACAAACATGTTTTTTACTGTTCAATATGGCCTAAATTGGCGATGCACCTAAACTCCTACAACAGCAACAACACTCGCAATATTAAGTCTGGGCCAATCGCTGGGTTAATGTTAAAGTGAAAAGGGACGGGGTAAGGGTAGACGACACCTTAAGTGTCTTAGATGTGCGCTCGTAAGTTTTGATAAGTCATGTAGGAATGAAATGTTTAAATAAAACACTCTGCCTCGGGGGCTACCTTAGGCCTAGGCAAACATGGCATGTGTCTGGGGGGCCTTACTTTGAGGGGACCTGAACGGCAGTGGATATAGCTGAAATCAGTGATATCCAGTATTCCAGGACTTAATGGTCCTTCGTCAGATGGTGGTCTTTTTTAAATAAATGGTGTTAACCCTCTGGTAATGCTATTAGTTTGAAAATATTGCAGTACCAGGGCAACTCGTTGCGCTGTTTGCGATAAAACCATTGCATTAATTAGGCATTTTAAATCCCTGGCGCAAAAACATACAAAAGGACAAGACGAACTTCCAAAAATTGCATGTAATTGGATGAAAGTTCCTGAATTAATATTGTTTACAAATAGCAACCCACGGTAAAAGTTGTTTGATATTCAGTAAATGCTTTACATCAGCCCAATGCTAAGAACCAGAGGGAGTCAAGAAACTCTTTCGAGTTCTCTGTCGCTAATTATCAATCAGTAGCTAATCTCGTTTACAAATTGCAAATGCAATGGTGATTAACTACTGATACTGAAGAGAAGCTCCAATTCCAAGCTCCATGATATTTAATGAAGGATCATGGGGGGCTCGAATATTACTGTAATCATAAGCATTAAGCATTCCAAAGTAATTTTAAGCATTCCATACGCCCTATTGATGTCATGTGACCATATTTTCGAGCATTTGTATCGACTTCTGTAATGTGACCTCTTTGGTGATTCTTATACAACCCTTATAAATGCCCTTATACTTGTCCGAAGTTCCTCGCTGTCTCCTCATTTCATCGTTATTCTATGGTACACCACCATACCAAATTTTGTCCCTCTTCATCGCAAGCTGCACGAGTTACACTACGTTTTCTACGTGTTCTGCTAATTTTTTCGAGAAGTGTATATAAAGATATTGACGCAATCAAAAACTGCCTCGTTAAATTTATACCAAGCTGTCGATCAGGTATTCCTATCTGAGAGAGAGGAATGATGACTAGTGGTCATTTTTTTCTTTTCTTTTCTTTTTATTTTTTGAAGGGCAGACTTCGTAAATCGAAAAATTATGGGCTCCCATTCAGCACATTAGGAAATGTTGAAAGATTATTTTCAGAAATGTTCAGTAGTCAGAAGAACAAAACTGTCTAGAGGTAAAAATTAATTTCAATTAATTTAGCGAGTAAATTTATATAGACATTTTTTTTGTTCCAAATATTACTTAATTATTACCACAAAATATAATAATTATTTGATGACACGTTTAACGTATACAAAATAGAGTTTAAAAAAAAGCATAATTTCAATGACACGCTATACTTTAAAAATGAAATAATTCTTCAGTTATTCAAAAATATTTCACTCTATTATCTAACTTTATATGTAATTAAAGATTACAAAATGTTATATATATAAAAAAATTAAATACTTCAGTCTTATTCATAGAACTGACAGAAAACAAAAGCCAAAAACATACAGTGTACATATGCTTTGAATTTTTCTACTAATATGACGTCATTGTAGATTTAATCATTAATTTCTAATCATTTGTTATATGGTATTAATTTAATTTAATTTAAGTATTTTATTATTATTATTATTAAACGCATGTGGAATTTAAAAAAAAAGTTTCAGTTTGGTTAAAAAGCAGTACCGGAATTTATTAAAACTATTACACTAACTGAACATTTTTTAATTTTTTATATTATTTAGCGACGTTGTGGTACGTGGAACCAGCAGGAAAAATGCAGGAAAACACTTTCTGTTTGCAATTATAATTACTGCTGTAACCTCAGAATGTCTAGCTGTTTTGAATACAACAGAATTTTTATAATATTTTCATAAGGGTTGTCTAAAGTCTCGTGAGAGAATGTAAGTCGTGCAATACCAGTCATGGTACAACTTTATTTCCTTTACTCGCAATAGTGGTTTCTTCGAGTGAAACTGCATTGCCGAAAGTGTAGGCTCTTGTCAAAAGGTGACAACTTTATTAGTGTCCAAGCAGCAGCAGCAGCGAGGAGGGCAGGAGAAATACGAGGGATGTTGAAGAAGAAAAATTCCACAGTACCAGTTCCACCTCGTGACCTCGGCCTCCGATCAACAGCTTGTTAAAAGCAGCACCTCGACCTAGCAAACGGTGAGTAGCGTCAACTAGCAGACCGAAAGTAAACATCTTCGAGTCGCTTCTCGTGTATTCGACAAGTGAGTTTTGCACGTGCACAGGGAGCTGACGGCTTGGAGGCGTATCGAGATAGATAGCGAGGTTTTGCTGTAAATTATCGACTTGCACATTGGGGCCTGTGAAGACGTCTGAAAAAATGACGCCAAAAAAAAAAGAAGAAAAGAAAAAAAGAAAAAAAAAAAACGGAGCCCAGAGAATCGATATAGAAGTTATTTCTGTAGAGATAACCAATCGGATATTTCGATTAGTGAGGTTTCCTGAAACCGTTTCTCACTGTTCACTTCCTTTCCCTCTATCCCCCTTTTAAAGATAAAGCGAAAAGTTCAATTATCGAAGAAACCGTAGTTTGACTTTCCTTGAAATAACCGCTGAGCAATTCTTTGTCATGGACCAACTGGGATACATCCATCACACATTAACACGATTCGTAATTATTAATAGTTAGTCAAAAGACGAAATTAAAAAATGCTCAAGAAAATGTCATAAGCTAAAAGAATTTAAAATAAAATATTAAATGCATGATTTTTATATATAAATATTTCATCAATTTTTGGAAAAGAGGCTGTTTAGATCGATGTAAACATTTTTTATGCTCGTTATTTCAGATTATGCTAATAAGGTCACATGTCTTTTACATCACAGCGGGATACATCACACATTAACATAATTCGTAACATGATAAATGGGCCTGGAGTACTGGTGTCCATGGTTAAATGAATATTAACGTATTTATCCAGTAAATCATATATTTATTTAATTATAAATACGTAGGAGCTTTCGAGACATTCGTGTCTCTTTATTGTATACAGCTATGCGTGCAGTAAGGCGAGTGAAGGCACTTTATTCATTAAACTGGTTTCTGTTGTTGCCGCACGGACTTGCACTGTTTTACTCCAGCGTTTGTCGAGGCTTAAAATGGTTATCTCTAAGATGGGGTGCAATCTAATGCCTTTGCAGCGGTTTATGGATTTCGAACTGTTCAATATATTGAGTGACTCTAACCATAGACGGTGTCGTGAGTGGTCTAATATTTCGTAGTCACGTTTTGGATTGAGATCGTGGTGGATAGTCCAAAAGTGCTCCGCGACTGCAGACTGCTCGATTTCAGCAAGGCGGATTGCTCTGTCATGTTCGGTAAGGCGGTCTTGAAGACGTCTTGAAGTCTCGCCTATATAGCAGCTGTCACAGTCTGTAGGTTATGCGGTATATTACATTGCTGAGTAAGAGAGGTGTGACAGGAGTCTTTACACTGGAGACGAGAGAACGTAGACTTCTGCCCGGCAACTGTACGCATTTTGTGCGGTATTCTTTGAAGATTTTTGAGATTCGTCCTGACACACCTGGACAGTAGGGAACGTAGGCGGCCGGTGTATTGTCCTGGTTCGAGGTTCTTGGGTGGACTGTGAGCTCCTGTGCTTGCAAAAGGCACCTGTCTAGCACGTGAGTTGGATAGCCACAGTTGATTAAGTCCGCCCTCACACGGGAAATCTCGCTGCGTCTAGTTGCATCAGTGCTGGAATGGCTCCAAGCTCTGGAGAATAGAGTGCGGGCAGTGCTGTTGAGATGGCTGGGTGCATGGCCGGATCTGTAGTTTGTAAACTGACCCCACCACATAAGTTTACGGTATACCGAAGTCTCCAGATGTGGGCCTAAGCGTTGTACTAGGACATCCAGGAATGGGAGTGGCCCGTTAACCTCTAACTCTAGAGTAAACTGTATGAATCCAGACAGGGAATTGAGATATTCAAGTAATGTTGTCTCGGAGCCACGTGGGATGACGGTGAAAATATCGTCCACGTAGCTGCACCATGTTGTAATAGGCACAGGTGGGTTCAGGAATATCTGTTCTTCCAGATCTTCCATGGCGATGTTGACTACGACGGAACTGACAGGGACACCCATAGCGGTGCCATGTACTTGCTGGTACACGGAACACTCGAAGGTGAAGATGCTGCTTGACAAGCATAGGTTGAGGGCGGTGCAGATGTCATCAGTCGATAGTGATGTTCTGGTTGAAAGGTTCAAGTCATTCTCAAGGAGCCTCCTGGTGCAGTGTACAGCCTGTTGGACAGGGATTGATGTAAATAATGACACTACATCAAATTATGCCATAACGATGCTGTCAGGGATGGAGAGCTCTTTTATGAGGAGGATGAATTCGCCGCTATTTTTGACGGTGTGTGTGGTATTCCCTACAAGAGGTGCGCACTATACTTGGACAACTCATACATGGGTGCATTGCAGCAAAACACTATAGGTCTGAGAGGAACACTTGGCTTATGGATTTTTGGTAATCCATAAAACTGTGGCAGTTGGCAGCCGGTGGCATGAAGAAGTCACTGAGTTGCAGCCGAGATTTTCTTTTCTCGAAACCATGCGTGGACGAGCTTATTGACGCGTGCCTCTAGATGTTTTAAGACTTTAATGGGTGGATCTGCCAAGCTGGTCCACGCATGGTTTCGAGACAGCTGCTAGACCGCCTTACCGAACATGACAGAGCAATCCGCCTTACTGAAATCGAGCAGTTTGCAGTCGCGGAGCACTTTTGGACTACCCACCGCGATCTCAATCCAAAACGTGACTACGAAATATTAGACCACTCACGACACCGTCTATGGTTAGAGTCACTCAATATATTGAACAGTTCGAAATCCATAAACCGCTGCAAAGGTATGAGTTGCACCCCATCTTAGACAACCATTTCAACCCTGGACAAACGCTGGAGTATAACAGCACAATAATAAATGAAACAATAGAAACACAAATATCTCAAAAGCTTCTACGTATTTATAGCTAAATCGATATGTTATAGCTAAATGAATATATTAATATTCATTTATGATTCGTAACTATGATTGGCAGTCAGCAGAAAGACGAAATTAAAAGAAAGAAGCAAAGAAAATGTCATAAACAAAAATAATAATTTAAAATAAAATATTAAATGCACAATTTTTATCTACAAATATTTCATTAACCTATATGGAGGTGTTGTAGACCGATGTAAATATTTTCATGCGCGTTATTTTAGATTATGCTAATAAGGTCACATGTCTGTTACATTAACACGAGTCCTAACTATGATTAGCAGTTAATCAAAAGAAAACTCTCAAGAAAATGTCATAAACTAAAAGAATTTAAAATAAAACATTAAATGCATGATATTTATATGTAAATATTTCATCGCTCTTTGGAAAAGAGGTCTTGTAGACCGATATAAACATTTTTCATGCTCATTATTTCACATTATACTAATAACGTACACGTGTCTGTTACATCACACTGGGATACATCACACATTAACATAATTTGTAACTATGATTGGTAGTTAGTAGAAAGACAAAATTAAAAAAAAGAAGCAAAGAAAAATGTCATAAACTAAAAAATAATTTAAAATAAAATATTAAACGCACAATTTTTATATATAAATATTTTATTAATCTGTGGAGGTGTTGTAGATCGATGTAAACATTTCTCATGAGCGTTATTTTAGATTATGCTAATAAGGCCACGTGTCTGTTACATCACACATTAACACGATTCCTATGATTAGCAGTTAATCAAAAGACGAAATTAAAAGAAAACTCTCAAGAAAATGCTATAAGCAAAAAGAATTAAAAATAAAATATTAAATGCGTGATTTCTATATATAAACATTTCGTTAATCTTTGTAAAAGAGACCAAGTAGACCGATGTAAACATTTTTCATGCGCGTTATTTTAATTTATGCTAATAAGGTCACACGTCTGTTTCGTTTTAATTGCTTTATCAACGTTCTGAATCTTATAGTTTTGATTTTTATTAGTTACACGTAACATCTTTAACAATTTAAAGCGTTTGCACTCTCTCGTGGACATTCACTATTTAGAATAGCTCCTTGACATCCCAAAGCAAATAGATCTGATAACAATGACATCTCCTGATGTTCCGTCTTCCTGATTCAATTAGGGAGCACAGGAGCCGTCAGGTGTCGCCCGTTTCAATTGAATTATGGAGAGTTAGTTTCCCCTGACAAAGCTAAAAGCTAACTTTAGCTGTTCTGTGTACTAATTAGATCAACGAACATTAAATAACGTTTAGCAGAGGGATAGCAATTGGATCGTTGACTAGATAAACTTCGCTAAATCTTTTCCATAGCAAACGACAGATTCCTACGATAAGCATAAAGCTTTAAACTTTCTTAAATATCTCCATATTGTGTAAGAATCAGGCGGATCGATTGCTTTACAGCTTGACTAGAAAATTTACAGACAGTGCATTTCTGAAGGGATGTTTAGCCAACCTACGAAGCGGAAATAATCGAGTGTCCTCAACACTCACGCTCTTCCCTCTTTTCTCCTCCCCCCTAAGCATATCGTCCATCTGATTTTCATCTCCTAGTCCAGGTAGAGAGAGAGAGAGAGAGAGAGAGAGAGAGAGCTACACGCTCCACGTGCGTTTCATTCCACTTAGGGAGACCCCATAAATCAAGACACCAACTGACTCCTGCTCATGACGTCTTAAAACTCATGCTGTGTTTGGCATCCGTTTTTATATGATGCACTACTTACTCCTGATCACAATAGGATGCCATATTTGATTTTTTTTGTGTCTTTTTTTAAAAAGAAGATATTATTGAGGTATTAAGAAAGGGCAAAGAAAGAATTGTTCAGGATTTGAGATAAAATCTGAATGTGGAAACTGGCCCAAAGACTTTCTAAAATCCATAATTATCCCATTTGAAAATAAGAAGAATTGTACCGACTGTAGGACAATCGGTTTAATTTCCCATTTCTCAAAAATATCACTAAAAATTGTCTCAGAACAAATTAGAGCAAAAGCGAAGGATTGTGAATTCGTAGATCAGTTCGAGTTCAGAGAAGGATGCGGGACCAGAGAGGCAACAGGCATATTAAGAACATTAGCAGAAAGAAGCGTGGAAATAGGAAAATATCTGCCAATCTGTTTTGTTGATCTCTAAAAGGCTTTTGACAGAGTGAATTGGGTTAAGCTGATGGAACTCCTAGGAAAGATTGGCCTTGATACAAGGAATTTAATTTGAGTACTTTACAGGGAACAGACAGCTGTGGTTCGGAGAGGAATGAGAAGTGGACATTGGTAGGGATGTTAGGCAAGGATGTTCCATGCCCCTTTACTGTTCAATCTATATGCAGAAGCATCGATGAAAGAGTACAATGAAGTGCAGAAAGGAGGTGTAAAAGTAAGAGGGGAGAAGATAAAGACAATATGATTTGCAGAAGAAGGAAAGTAGCAATTGAACAGCAGAGTAAAGGAGTACAATATGAAAATTAACTGCAAGAAAACCAAGATAATGTTAAATTCAAAGTAGCCAAGAAGGAGAATCAATGTAACATTACACGGAATACTACTGGAGCAGATGGACAGATGCACATACTTGGGAAGCATAGTAACAGAAATTTGGAAAAAAGCCCGGAGGAAATAAAAAAAAAAGAATTGCAATGGGCAAAGAGGCATTTAGTAATAGAAAACAACTGTTGAGAAGAAGTTTCAAGAAGGAATTAAGAAAGCAAATGATGAAAACATTAATATGGACTGTTGTACTACATGGATCAGAGGAATAGACATTGGGAAGAGAGGAGATTAGATGGGTGGAAGTTTTAGAGACGTGAGTGTGGATGAGAATGGGAAAGGTGAAGTGGGTGGACAGAGTGAGTAGTGAGGAAGTCTTGAGGAAAGTAGGAGAAGATAGAACGTTCGTAAAAGAACTAAAAATAAGACAAAAGAACTTTATAGAACATATATTGAGAAGAGAAAGCATGTTGAGGAAAATGATTGAGGGGAAGAGAGCTGTATGGAGAAGGAGACTTGGAATGATGGATTAGATGGGAAGAGGAAATTATGCAGGCATTAAAAGGAGAGGACAAGATAGGCATGGCGTCAATGAAGCCTTAAACCCGCCTGAGGGCAGAGAACTAGAAGATGAAGAAGAACTGAGATATATTTCATATAATTTAACATACTAAACAGCGATTAGTAGCCAGAAAAGACAATTTAAAAACTATATATTAAAGGAAATTTAAAATTAAATATTTAATACATAATTTTTATATAGAAAGATAGTTTCTTTATTTTGTTAGGAAAGAACCGTTGGAGAAGCTTACGTATATATTATCTTATCACGATTACATTCTGAAAATATGATCTAGTATTTTATTAAATAATTGATCTGCATCCTAGATTCATAATGTCCTACATCTCCTGCATGTTCCCTTCTAACAAAACACCAAAGAAGCGCTGTACAACGATCTAGAAATTACTCTTGAAAAGCTTTTCTCGGACGGAAGATACAGAACAGCATCCTCACCAGTATCTTCTCATTAGTCGAACTCTAATGATGCAGAAAGGATCAGTAATCCTATTATATGTTAATTCTTTATATTGTCGATCTGATTTCTTCCCCCAAGTCCAGGTAAAGAGAGCTACACGCTCCACGTAAGGTTCGTTCCACTTATGGAGACTTCATAAATCACGACTCCAATTGACTTCTGCTCGTGACATCTTAAAACTCATGCCACATGTGGTATCCATTTTTACGATGCACTACTCCATCGCCATTTTGTAATATTTGCCTTTTGTTGTTTATTTTAACACGCTAATCTTTCTGGATGCATTTTAACGCGCTGATCTTACTGGAAGATCGTTGGCTTGTGAATATTCAGTCTTATTAATAAATACTGGATGACTGTTTAAGCATTGACAAGCATGTGGTTAACAGACTGAATAGCTTGGCTAGTTCATTGTGATGATATTAAGGCATTGCTAACACGAAATCCTGTCTGGTAATGACATCTGCGTGCACCCTATTTTGGTCAGGTGATTTTGGGCGGGCCAATGCGCATAAAGATCTCAATGACCTTTACTCGACCCGTCTATAGTATCGTGCAGATGGTGACGAAGTTTTACAATAATTAATGAGCGATTTGGTTAGCTTCACAACGTTTGCCTGTATGAGCGAGGCAGACCTTTCTCCCCGAGTGTAATTAAAGCATGAATAATTTATAAGGAGAAGGAAGAAGTGTACCTCTTTATTCGTGCTGGCTTCTGTAGCTCGAAATGCGTTATCTAAAGCCATTAGATGGGCTGGACTGGCAGATACAGAGACGTTGGAACTATTGAAGTCTATTGGGAGTCATATATCGTAAACGGCAGAGACACTTGAGGTTCTTGCTTTCTTTTTTATTTCCCCGTTTCTTCTATTCTTTCTTAGTGCGAGCGTGGGAAGGGAGGTTGCACGTTGGCTGTGGTGTGTCAGACGACAGGATGAAACATTAGACCTCTGAGAACTGATCTCTCTAGCGAAAACTGAGGCAGAAAAAGAATCGGAGAGGATCGAAACAGTGCTCGATGAAGTATGAATTCACTGGAAACTCGAAGCGTTCACAGTTCGGGGGATATCTGCACCAATAAACTTTATATGTACTAGATGGAGTGCGGCTTTGAAAAGACGTCTTTAAAGTTGAGGTGTCCATAAAAAAAATTTTAAACAGTTCTTTGTTACTTGCTTACGAGACACTTTTATTAGGCGTCGATTTTTAAGCATAGTCACGTTTTCTTCTTTGGGAATTCAACGTTTTAGGTATTTTATCAAAAATAAAACCGGCTTCTTTTAATAAACAAGAAAACGAAAAAAATCTTAATATGTATTTTCTGTTCATTTATATACAGATAATATGTCTAATTATGAAAGGTGGTTCTACTAAAAGAAGAATAAACTATTTATTTTATCATTTTTTAAATTTATTTAAAGAAAAATAGATATTATTATTTATTTTAGTTCTTTTTATAAATTAATTATTTAAATTACCATGTTATAATTGTATTTCCTACTTCATCCGAAAGATGTCAGCACCTGCCTATTTTAGAAAGATTATCTATCCAGGAAAGCATTTATTAAATCCATTTTTGCACCGATTTTAATGTTGCTGAAAATACAAAATAAAACTGTTCGTTCAATTTTAAAGAAATTATTATTGATTTGGCGTTTTTATTTTTTTCTACCGTAATTCTTCAAATGACAGAATTTCCAATGGTTTGACCATATCCAAAAGTAATGTCTGCGTTTAAAATATTGAAATAATATTCCTCTGTTGAGTACAAAATTCAGAAGTTGACAGGAAGTTCGACCATTCTCTTTGGTAATCCTTTGTCCCAAACGATGTTACGCACGAAAGATTGTTCCGCCTCGTTCGTTTGCGTGTTCCGTAAATAATTTCGTCAATTTAAAGCGACAACCGGAACGTTTAACAATAAAATGATTTCTTGAGAGAATACCGATCAGCGAAGTTGACAACTGCGAATTTCACGATGGCTTGGCTTGCAGCCGGTGATGATTTAACAGATGCTCACCAGAGGGCAGAATAATTTGCCTGATGAAATTACTGTTATTTAAATCTTTTATGACATTTAGAATATGCAAAATTACTACAGTTGAGACTTTGATGGCCCCTATATTGGGAGCCCTGGTGCAGCGCATCCAATGCATCCCCAATTTGCTGTCCTGCGGTTCGCCATGAAAGGCTGTTATATAAACCGAAGAAAATTTGGATTAATGGCAAGATCCTTCTTTGGATAAAGAGCTGACTAAAAGATAGGAGATAGAGAGCAGTCATAAATGGACATTCATTAGGGTGGACCAGTTGTCCAAGGTTCAGTGTTGAGGCCTCTTGTGTTTCTTACAAAGGGATGGTTGAGTGGGAGAAGACAGAGAGTGGGAATCAATGGATCTAGAAAAGTTGGGCAGATGGGCTTGAGAGGTGGCGACTGAAGTTTAAGTTGATAACTTAAATAAATTCAAGGAAGAAGTGGATAAACGTTTGGACCGACTGGATGGGTGAAATGGGAATTTTTTTTAGAAATGCAAAGTACTGCATTTAGGTAGCAGCAACCCCAGAATAACGTACCAACTGTGCAGTACTACACTCAGGGTAGTTGGAGAATGATAGAGACCTAGGTGTGGTAATTGTGCACTCAGATATGAAATATTCTGAGCAGTGCAGACAAGTGCAAGAGTAGTTCATGGTGTCTTGTCAATGATATTCAGGAATTTTACGAGCAGGGATAAGATGGTGATTGTCCCCTTTAATAAGGCAATGGTCAGGCCACACCTTGAGTACTGTATACAGGTCTGAAGGCCTCATTTTAGGAAGTATGTAGAGTGATTGGTGAACGGAACTCGTAAGACGCCGATGAGACTGTATTTAGAATATTGTTTTCAGATCTGAAGGTCAACTTTGAATGGGATATAAGAAAGACGGCGCTTCTAAAAAGGGTTCAAAGAAGGGTAACCAGATTGGTAGAGGTTGCAATGGATTGAGATATATAAGTTGTGAGAGGGATTCAGTAAAATGAAATAAATCACCTGCTAAGTGGCTGAGGCATAGAGTTTGGTAATGTTCAAGGTGGATGATCGTTTTTTAGTGATGGGAAAAGTACGAGTGAGTGGAGAAATATTTTTATTTTTCCCCCCTCTTTTTTTTCAGTAGATGCAGAAAAATTCCGCTTCCTTTTATGATTTAATCATTCTAATATGAATACTAAACACGGAATCGAGAATAAACTAATGTAGGCTACACAAATACTGGAAACGCATACTAATATGTAGGTGCATCGTAATGCGGTTTCTGACATCAAAGGGGGCCCCCGCAGGTGAAAGGTTTCGTCTTGTTTATGAAGAACATTTTCTGATAGAAGTAGCGGTTTTTACAAATGGCGAAAACAACCCCGTAGTAGCAATTTTTAGATTAATTTATATGCATTGAAAGCCTAGAAGTAATACCATTTTTTTAAAAACTAATATCTAAGTTTTAAGCTTTCCGTAGCTGTTTCCACAGCAACAGAATTATTAACGTTAATAAGCTAAAACTTCAAAAATATAAATTTTGCATTTCCATTTTCCAACCTAAATTTATGAACTTAAATCGTTCTTGGATTATTAGAGCGTGGTGTAGAGACAAAAACAAAATCAATCTAATTGTAGCGCAACTGAAATTCAAATCTCGAGGCTAAAATAAAACAAATATCCTTCGCACAAACAAAAAGTGTCGTTTAATGGGTGGTTAGTTACCACTGAACGTTGATTGGATTAATCTTTCGCTTCGATCAACAACAGAAACCAAACGGAATCATCAATGCTAACCGTGAAGAAAAAAGCCGCGAATGTTTCAAAATTCTTTCCCACACTCGACATTAACTTGGAGCGATGGAAGTTGATTGAAAGATAGAAAGTAGACCCAGTATTAATTAATAGTGACAAGTAGCGTAACCACCCAACCATCACAGAACACGGTTGGGCGGTCACCCATGCGTTAATCTCCATACCTAAGTACAGTACTTCCTCTTGAGATGGTAGGGACCTTTAGAAGACCGTGGAAGTTTTCTTTTTCTCGCCTCTTCCCGGAAATGTGGAAGACAACTCACCCAACGTACATCATCTTCCTTAGATCACTCATTTCCACCGCATAATTTGATTCCTTTATTCAAAGATGCCAAACTATTGCCAGTCTCTTGATGTTTATGAAAGAATCCTTTCCAAAGTGCTCTGCTCTAAACATCTCGTGCAGATTCTTTTCACTTAAACGTCCATTATTTTCTTTTCTTTTTTCCAAAGGCATTCTTAAATCTTTGTTAGTGGACGATTACCACAGCCAGACATAATTATGTGCATAGAAAACGTGTCCACTGTACTCGAAGTTTAATTAAGCATTTACCAATAACCGACATCTGGGAATGCCATTTGTTTTCACGAGAGAACAAACTGAGGGCCGCAGACAAAACGCTTATGTTTAGCTTCCAAGAGCAGCAATCAACTGGAACCTTCACAGATTTCCTCAAACTAACGGAGATACCCTTCTCCAAAACAAGAGGATGAAGCTCACTAATTGCACGGTGGTGGAAACTATAAAGAAATATCATTTCCCCTTCTCTCTTTTATCGCGAAAAAAAAAGCAGTAATAAACCGTCCATTATGATGGTTCTGATGCACTCTCAGACATCTGGTTGTTATGTACATTTATTAAACGGTGCGAGTGGAGAAACATCGGCCGTTTTTAATCTTAGTGTTTAAAATCCGGCGTTAACTTCTGATTCTTTTACTTCCTCTTATAAACAACTCGAGAATTCTTCTCTGTCTCATTACAAGAGTAGCAAAACCAAAAAAAGAAAAAGCGAAACTTCAAGTGGCTACTCGAAAAGCTCATCCTCCACTGCAAAAATCGATTGGAAGTTTGAAGCAGAGAGAGCGCACCAAGATTTCTTTAATCTAATATTCTAATAACACACAGCGTTCCTCCCCCACTCCCTTCGATCCCCCGTCTTTTACCTTCTCAACTACAGGGGCTTCCGGTGTCACCGACAATGATGTCCACTTTGATTAAATTTCACGCTGCATGATTGCTGTTCTTTCTGTCGTATTTGAACGCAACCGTAGGAAGCCAGCGTCGCTACAGAGACCCTTAATGACTAGCGAGGGGCGAGGCCGGCGCAAGGAATCAATGTTTTATGGCCAAGATGGATTTCCACAACCCGCACTTTAATATTTCGTCGTTAAATAATCACGTGTCAAGTTGATGCGCATTACATCCCCATTATGGTAGAATTAGCGAGTACAATCATTCACACACTGGCAGACAGAGCCTTTGACGTTGATCGTGTTGGTGAACATTCGGAATTGCACGTTTGAGCCGGTTTAGACTGCATTCTTTCTGTCATTCCACAGCTATGCTTCGCTTCACTCCCACTGACTTGTTGCCCGATCGGGACAGGTATTAAGCACACCGATGAGCTCAACTGGATCGCGTCACCAACATCCCGATTTCTCTATTAAACTAATTAAAGTGAACTTTTGCTGGGAATCGTATTTCCAAGACATTTGGCCCGGTTGAATTTCAAGCAGTACTGCTTGACTCTCCACCAGGTAACAGATTGGGATTGATCTATTCTTGAAGGCTGGTCAAGTACAATACCAAGGCAACTCGCTCTGAAGTAGTGAGTGTTCCATATCTATGCCATTACAGAAGATATTTGTTGTTTTCGGGGAAGAAACACCAAATGAATGGCAAAATCCAGGTTATGATGACAAAATTTAGATTCAAATTGATGCAGCTACGTTGCCTGAAAGACTGAAAGATGATAGTTGCGTGTGTATACGCCTCACTTTCGTTCCAAAACATCCTACAGATGTTCAATTGGATTGAGGGTAGGCGAATTTAGAGGCCCATCAAGATGGGAGATATCTTCACTGTGTTCCTCGAACCACTCGTGCACAGTGCGGGCTCAATGACACGACACATTATTGTCTTGGAAGATCCCGTTTCTGTCCGGTAAAAAATGAAACATCGCAAGGTGCACGTGGTCTCCTAAGAGCTGCTAGTTGACCTCACCAGTGAAACGTTGATTCTTGCCACGGCTACCTGCCTGGATAGTGGGCACCATGAACGATGGGTCCATGGACTCGTGTTACTTGCGCCACTCGAAGGCATCCATTGGCGTTTTGCACCAGGTATTTGGACTCATCAGTGTGTTCTTGACACCACAACATTCCCTAACGAGTTATACGCGAGCTGTCTTTACCATCAGACGGGCAAAGCTTGCTGAACTTAGAGCAGCTCAGAACAACGACCCTCAAGTGCAATCACAAACTGGGGTTGTATAGCATTTTCCCTACTGTTGAAAGATTAAGATAAAAGATTGTACTAAAGATTAAGATTAAGATACTATGCTGGCATCATTATGGTTGGCACTCCTTGGAGTGCCAACCATAATGATGCCAACATTAATGATTCCCGACCCCTATTTCGCCTTACTTGGTGGATGGCTTTCTGTATGTGTCCACCTTAGCTTTTCGGACCTCCCTTCCTCTCGTTCCTCAGGTCTTCTCTTCAATTTTTCTTTCTGCCAGCTGATAGTTAAATGCCGCGCTGATGTTATGGATTTCTAGTAGTGGGCACTCTTTTTCCTCGGGGTACCAAAAGCAGCGATTTTTAAATTTATCGATACGCAATGAATGATGGGAAATCATTTTCGTCCCACATCCATTCCGACGCCTTATCTTTCGACAATTTTTATCAACCCGAATGTTTAATTAAGATTTTCTTTCGCTAAAGAAAGGACAAAGTGTTAGTGAGAAATTAAAAATAGGCGTTCATTAGATGAAAAAAAAGATTGCGTGGACCTCGCTTATCGGGGGTTGCTGGTTGATTAGATTGTAATTAGGAATTAATAACACTTAAGTCTCGATAACGATGAAGTATAGACATTTTACGCTTATCATCACCGAAAAGAAAATAACTCGCGACGAAATAAGAAGTAGGGCAGCGTCGATGAAGTTTTCGTAGCTTTATGAAAACTTCGTTGGAATAAAACTGTTTAAAGTAAATTGATTTATCCACGTGACAAAAGATTGCGAGGATGGGGATTGGCGAAGAAAACCCTTTCATTATACTATAAGACAATATTCTTATCGATTGCGTCTTAACATAAGATGGTTGCCTCAAGTTATTAGAAGTTATGATGCAACCTTTTTTTGTCCCCTACGTAGTACCAATAACACTAATGACTGGTGTTGGGAAAAATCTGCAAATGTGACAACAACTCTGTTTTAAATCAAGAGGTTATGAGAAAGAAGTTATATCTTGGTCTTAAATGCTCTTAAATGGTCATACAAGTTAACCAGGCTTGTTCCATCGACCAGAGAAAGATCTCTGGATTTTGTCTCTGACTTTCGAATTCTTCATCACGACAATGCACCAGCTCACACGTTGTTTTCTACCAGACAATTAAAAAAAAAAAGATATGACATGGCACTGTATAATCAAACCTTCTTATTCTCCAGATTTAGCTCCCTACCGGACTTCTTTTATGAAAAAAATCTAGGTATTGATGAGAGTGAAGATGGTTTTGGTTTTTTTTTTTTTAGGAGCATTAGCAACTAAGGCCATATTGTTCCAGGAATATGCGGTGGTCATTCCCTTGACCTTTCCGCATCCTCCGTATTTGGTGGTGACGGGCTCGAACCCCGGTCTAATCAAGAAGCGTGTGCTACGCACTGCTGTTCCTTCCCACCTGGCTACGGAGGCGCCCTGAGAGTGAAGAGAAGATAAGGTAATTCTGATGGTTTTTTCCAAAAGAACTGCAGAAATGTCTGTAAGAGTGGAGAAACTTTGTTTAAAGTGCAGGGTGACACAAGGGAACTCCTTTGAAGGAGAAAAACTCCATCGACGTAAAGTTAGGTTTATTATCAAATTATATCCCGAACACTATACACAGGAAAAGGACAGGGTGCTCTATTGACTGTAGGGGAAGGAACGAAGTTGGGGGAAGAACTTTCTCTGGGGGTTCTTGTCCTAGTTGCCGAAGTTGTCTCGCTTGAATGACGTGGGGGATCACAAACTTTCGGGCTGTCGGGACTGATTCTTCACTTGTGACGCGGCAGTTGACAAGCTCCGCGTGTCTTTCAACTGCAGCCCGTTTCTCCGTGCCTTTAACTCGGTGTCTGACAGTCCCGAGTCTCCGTGTGTGTTCCGGCCCATTACCTCGCGGTTCTTATTATGTACGGCCTCACCACTCCACTTTCGGTCTCGCTTCATTTCGTCTCCCATCGAGAGATGCTCGCTGTGTCGTCTGCTGGTCGCTACACTTGTTAAATGCCTCGGTCGTGACCGACAACCAGCGACCGTGGACCGTCTTTACTGCAAATAATAGCCGGCCTCAGGTAATGGGCTAGAACTCTTGGCCGGCATTGTTTGCTTTGTACGGTGGCAGCCTAAAGAAAGCCCGAAGTATGATCAATAATCACAGACAAGAAGCCACGACCTGTAGGATCAATGACTGCGCAAGGTGGGGAGAAAGGGGCGGGGGCCCCTCTTAAATACTGTGGCGTGTTTGTTCCGAAAGTGGGCCACTCATAATAAAGATGCTCGCTCGCTAGATTACCGAGATTATTTGCGAAATCCGCGAGTACTCCAGCAGAAACCCTTCCCCCCAGCCACCTCTAGTAACCCCCTAACATCCAAATCTATACACTATTGCATTAGGCGATCAACAAAGTGTAATCAAGCGCAGCGCTCTTTTACGTTCATGTTGTCATAGAAACAATCAGAGTGACATCATCTTGCCACGAAAATTTCGCTGAGAACCAAACGAGTTATATTAAAACGGGGTTCAATTTGTAATCTGATGAAGAGGTGTTACGTCACGTATGTGTATTAAAATGAGCGCGAGGAATCCGAACGCATCCTTGAAAATAGATTAAGAATGCGTCACATCATCTTCGGATACGGCAGAAGTGAATTATCTTCACGCTTTTGTTGAAGGAGGTCTTGGTATAGGGGACAGTGTCCCGTATACCCAGACTTCCCCTGCTGAACTTCATTAAGGATTAACAGCATCTTATTAAAATGGTATAATAACGATGTACACATTTCCATTTTAATCTCCATTTGAGCTGCCATTCCCTAGGCAGCTAGGATTTTGGAGTCATTTAGAATTCAATTTATTATAATTTTATTAAAAAACAAAAAACATTTAACTCAAAACATCAATGTTAGTCGATTTGGTCACTTAGCCTCACATGATTGAGATCGACCTCAAGATTACACTCCGCCCATCTCAATCACGCGAGTTACCGCCCCTGCCAAGAGGAGGCGTGCCTCTACTATCTATGTTCAATCTCACACGTCTCTCAAACACTTCACTTACATATTTATTAAAATATGTAATTGCATATTTTAAATCTCCTCCTACATATTCAGTGGCATTAATATCGAAGTGGTATGGTGGCAATCTTAAAACTAGAAATCCTTTTGTTTCAAGCGTGGAATCAAATTCATATATTTTATTTTGAGAATAGCGTTTTGCCAAATGTGGAAGTTCAACTTTTCTAAGATCTTCGCTGAGAGCAGAATTATTCCCAGAAAGCCCATCCATTGTTTCCTGATTTCTGAATGATGAGTTAGAAGATTTGTTTAACTCTATGGAATGATAAGACTCGTTGTCTATAATTACAACCGCCTTTTCATGTAAATTGGGTAACGTTTCTTTCGATGCCCATTTATCAAACATTTCCCAATTCATCTGTCCGAGATAATTCCCCGTTGTTGTGTTTCTTTGTACACTAAATTTGAATTTGGAATAAATCCCTCTTCTCCAGCTGCACCTTTTCTTAAACCCCAAGCACGAGTGGTATTAGAACCTACAGTACTTAACACCGTGCGTGCATGGGTTGAATGTTGAGAAGACGAAAGAAGATACTTGTTGATTTTAGACTTGGATTTCTGTGGATCGTATTTTTCGGGAAATACGTGTGAAGAGAGATTCTTCCAGAAATCAGAAGTTGAAGGAATAAACGAGGAAGAAGAAAAGTTGGTTCTTGAAGTAAATAGACGTTGACTGATTGCGGCACGTGTTTGGACTGGTTTGGAAGAGAGATGGGGAGCTACAGAAGCAATTCAGAAGAACAGTGACGTGGAAGTATCTATAGAAAACGCATGCCGAAGAAACAAAACGTCTATGAGACAGAGGGTGGAGAGAATTATAAACGATGCGTTATTAAATAACCCAACTTCCTACTGGAGATCACCATAGATATTCGAGAAGTTGAAAGTGTTTGTGCAAGGCAATGTTTCTCAAATTGGAAGGAGGAATGCAATGTGCTATGATCAGCAAAACTATGGACAGGATTTCCGGTCAATGGAAAAAGGTCATTAATATACAAGAGGAAAAGAGTGAGGGAAAGAACTGAAACTTGGGGAACAGCAGCATTAGTGGGGAAGTTAGAAGACAGAGAGCCATCTACCATCGCCCTCAGTGAGCGATCAGACAGAAAACTGGATAACCAATTACAAAAAACAGTTGGCAAACCATAAGATGGAAGCTTGTTTACAAGACCTTTATGCCAAACACGATCGAAAGCCTTTGAGATGTCAAGAGCAACTGCTTGGGTTTCACCGAACCTTTCCATTGAATTAGTCCATAAATGGGTAACATAAGCCAGAATATCACCAGTGGATCGACACTGCACTGACGGAATCCATATTGGCGATCATTGATCAGATGGAAGGCTTCTAGATAGCTTAAGGGTTGGCGGTTAATGGATTTCTCAATTATTTTAGAAAGAGTAGAAGTAATTTCAATGGGGCGTTAATTGGATGGGAGGTATTTGTCACCCTTTTTTGGAACTGGCTGGATATGAGCAAATTTCAAGTAGAAGAGAAAACACCGGTGGAATAAGAAAGCGTAAAAAGGCAACACAGAACAGGAGCAAACTCAGAAGCACACGTTTTGTAGTTAGCATTATGTGGTATTCTTGTAGGTAAATGAACAATCTGTGCAAAGTGATTAGTAATTGCAAAAGCCTCAGCATCTCGAACAGCTGGGTCGGTGTGACTAGAAAACGGAAGCCAGCTGGAGTTGTGAACATTAAAATCACCAAGGAAAATCACCTCACTGTTAGGAAAGTTGGACTGGAGAAAGTCAAGTTGCAAAGAGAGGAAGTCAAAGAGCTCCAAGTGATTAGTGGAGTTGGGAGAACGGTAGAGACAATAGATGAATTCTACACAATGAGGTAGAGATTTTAAGCCAGAGAAGATCAAAGAGAGGAGATTCCAGTTTTATTAATTCTCTGATAGGGAATATCAGAGAACATGTACCACCTTCGAAGAAAAAGGAATCATACAGCGAATAATTTGGGCAACTGATAATTGCGATTTTGTCAGAAAAGTATCGTGGACTTGGCAGGGTGTAAGTGGAAATGGACATCGTTGAGATTAGAATTGAGACCACGTATATTTGTGAAATGAATGAAGAGGTGCTAAATGTTCAAACGTTCGGGGAACTGTTTAAGGGTTCCATAAAATCTTTTCGAAGATTCCTGATTGATAGACACCGCAGACATTTTAATTTGTCGGCATTTACTAAATGAGAAAATTACTATTGATCCAAGGTCATCGATATAAACGATACGCCTACTTTTTCTTCTAAGTCGCATTATTTGTCGCAAATATCTTGTCCTTTTAATATTTCATTTTTTTTTAAACTAAAAGCATTCTTTTGCTTTGAGATTTTTTGCAAGAAAACCCGATTTAATGAAGAATTTTTCAATGAGATTCTCTTTCAAAAGTAAAATTTATCTTCTCTTTCAGAACTGAAATTAATTTAGGTATCGTTGGAACTCTTTTATCATTTAAGTAAACGTCTTGGACAAACGTCTCGATCGAATTTGTCCACAAAAGATACGCCACGGCTTGTTTTAATTCGATTTTTCGGAGATATAAAAGTGGGACTCTTGTGATCTTTCCATTCTATTCTAATTATTTTAACGATCGTTCCCCAAAATCCCATGGTGACACTTGTCATGATCCTGTATTGTCTTTAACTAGAGATTCCATAATCTATCCAACCAACCACAGAGGTTTTAATCACAGGATCATCTGGATTTAGGAGAGTCTTACGTCATAACTATTCACATTCGGAATATTTTTAGCATCCCGAGATGATCCTACCGAAAATCCAAAACACCAAATAATCAAAATGACACTGAGCGACCTTCAAAGAAAACGTTATTTAAAACTAAGCTGGACTTAACTCCCACTGCAGTCAGCTGCTGGACGTGAACTCGATCAATGTGAGAACTAAACCCATTTAACAATTCCCGGTGTACATGCTCTAGGACTGATAGCATTAAAGTCGAATTGGCTAAGGCCCCTTTAGTACAAAAGTTGAAGTGGCTGCAAGCGTTAAGCCAGTAATCGCTTTATGAATGATTGCCTCCGACACGAGTTAAGGTAAATGTGAGAATATTGACGCTCTTCTGCGCAATTTTTGGCACAACGCTGTCCAACTTTCTGATAACGAATGACTCGACGTCAGAACTGTTGTTTATTGCATCTCTAAAGCATCTGTATATTGTATTGAAACAAGGAACTGTTTTAGACAGAAACCTCACTACAACACGCTATTCTTAAACTTAATGGATTGGTAGCCGTCCCTGCACTAAGATTCATAACTAACGTTTGGCGTTGTGACGTCACTTACTGCTTTTGAGCCATTTTCTGTCATCTTCTATTGTGCGGTTGGCTAACATCAAGTGTTAATGGAGCAGGAGAAGAGTTGTAGGAGAGTAGTGACGTAGTAATGACGTAACACCATAATGTGGATTTATTGCATTTAAATAAGAAAGGGTGTATGAAATAATTTATTTTGAATTTTCTGAAAATACCAAAGAATTTGTATAATATTGAAATAAATGTTATTTATTATTTTATACATCGTGGTTATAGAACTTTTTTCCCACTTTAATATATCTACAAATCAAAAACTACAAGTTACATCAAGAAATCTTTTTTTTACTGCATTGCTGTCAGTGATATGGAAAGACTATTAGTTATCGTTTATTAACAGTTAAGTGTTAGTTATTAACAGTTTATTAACGCTTCACAAAAAATTAGAATGCAGTGTTAACTTTATAAATTGAAATAAATAAATAATATAAATAAAAATAAACCCATTGCGAGATTTGTGTTATTCCACGTCTGATTCCAACCTGTAATTTATATTCTCATTGGATTAAAGATTAGGAGATTTAAAGATATTTTGTCGAGATCAAATAGCAATCGGAAATTTTAAACTAAGTTAACTTTGTGAGTTGGTTGAAATACTTTTCAGAAGTTATTAATATTTATCAGATATACTTCGGTGCATTTTTAGTAATGTTCCTTTAAATGTGCTTCGAGAGCGGGGTGGGGGAGGGGGGTGACAAATGCCAAAATCTTGTTTTCAAATGGCGAACGTTTTAAAAGGGATGAAAATTGGCTCACGCAATTTATCTTGGAGTACATTAATCAAAAGAGGGACCATTAATCACAGGAATTGTTGGAGAAAGTACATAACAAGCATTTGTTGTATCCATATGTATAACAACGTTAACATACCACAATTAAGTTCAAGAAACCGATTGCAACAACCCTTTTTAAAGATATTTGAAACGTTTCAGTTGACAAAACAGACTTATAAAAACTTTTATTCACACAATAAAAAGAAAAATACGCGTGTGCCGAGCATGCGCGATAGATGGTTTTATGTTCACGTTTCTTTTAAGTAACTTGATTACGAAATAACAATGGAATGTAACGAAAATGCGAGACGAAAAAAGATATTGTTTACAAATATTTGTATTGTTGCAATATATGACGTCAAATACTTGTATTGTTGGAGATATGACGTCATGCTATTCAGCAAATGTCTACAATCAAATGGGTAATTAGGCTTGGATCTTGCGCTTCTGACGGAAGTCGCCCATGACGTAACTTCCGTGACGCATTTTTCGTGACCCATCAGATTTACTTATAAAAATATTTTTTAATAAATATATACGATTTAAAATAGTTTTTAAAAAGTTTCATTATTTTTTAAGTATTTCTTCAAGAATATATTTTTATTTTGAATAAAAAACACGTATGTAGATGCTAGCATGCATTTTATATAAGATTCTTTTACAAAGTTGACATTTCTGAAGTAGTTTATCGTTTGAAAGTAGATATTTATGTACTCACCGACTCAAACATTGTAGTTTCTCTATCGACCTTCTTCTGAGATGCTCGCAGAATCCAAGAAATGTTTCAATCGAAGCTGTGAGTAGAAAGAGTAACTTCTCGGGAATAATACATAAGCAACATCGTAAACATATGGAGTGATGGGTACTGTCTCTTATTTCACTTTATGGAAACTACTGAATATTGAGATCCACTGAGATTTGCTTCCTGGAATTTGACATCTTCAATAAAATACTGAATGAAGCACTCAGTAAGCGAGTAAACACGAGATCTGCACACAAACTTATCAATATTGAATTCGCTTCTGCTTTGCTATTCTGCACCACTATAACGAATAGCTAAACCGAGTGAGCTTCGAGGGGCAATACAATGTCGAAACGACCGTTCTCCAAATGACACGACGCTCTGACACTGTCAACACGACACTTGTCAACGAGGTGGGGGAGGGAAGGAGAAGATGCGACTTTTCGTAAATATGGGGCGAATCGTATCTCTCCACTACTATTTTCCCCTCAAAGGCGATGTCGTTAGGAATTCATCAACGTGTCAGCTCTCCTGCGTGAAAAGTTTACGCGAATTCCTCTTTATGCCACGCGTGATGTTTGATGTTACATATTTCCGGCGCAAATTATATGGACACGAAAACAATCACTCGTACATTGACAAGTAAAATCGCAATTTGAAACAATGCAGGAAATTTTCAAACAGCGGCCGAAAGAGGTCGCACACCATAGAGGTTTCTATCCATACAGTAAATTATATACTATATATAATAATAATAATAATAATAAATGGCACTATTATTCCACGTGAAATTATTGTCAGACCATAAATGCTACAGCATTTATGTAAGAGGGCCTTTTACATACGGCCGTAGCAATTATGATCTGATGATGGAGTTCTGTAAGAATCTTGAAACGTCACCTTCTAACAATTTAGTGTAGAAATTGAGTTTGTATTTCATACAAATTTAACAAAGCCTAATTTAATTTAGTATAATTATCATTTATTACGATTATATATATAGTATATTATTTAAGTTCTAAGAATTTCTCGCGTTACGTGATGTACTTGTTTATGGCATGCAGCCTTAGCTGAACACAACGGTTCCAATACAGACTGAAGTGGTTTTATTTGTGATTATAGTGGGAATGGAGATTTTTTTTTTTTTTTAAATTATATCAGTTATAGCACTAGCGATGTTTGATTTTTCATCTTCAGTTCATCTTCAACATATTTCTATGGTTTGCTCGTGCAATTTTTTGACCATTTTTGTTTATTTAATTTAATTTAATTTTTTAATTTTTTGTTCATACAATTTTTATGCGATGTTTTCAATACAAGTTCATTCAAAGATATTTTAGGATGTGTTATTATTAGAGAGCTTGGAAATAAAGCGTATCAGAGGGGGATCTGGTTGAGGCGTATAAGAGGTAAGGTATAAGAGGCGTATAAGATAATGCCTAAAAAAATGGGACATCAACCAAAAAAAGATATATTTTTTGGCTGATGTAGAAAAAGATTAGCTTCCTTGAATTTTACGTCTTGTATGTTTAACCAGTTATTTCCAAAGTTTCTTGAGAGGGCCGGCGCAAAAGCGTCTATTGGAAAGCGAATAAATTCATAAGAAATGTATCTTAAAAGAGCGCACACACACAAGGTAATTTTACTCTTGTCCTAAGCTCGGTGTCCTACCGCAGCGTGAGGTTCGAATCCCGTTTAAATTGGGGAAATTTTTATTATTCACTCTCTCGTGGCCAATTTAGTCGGTTTTGGGGGAGGGTCGCGCTCCTTTCCCTCCGGAAACTCGGGTTTTTCATTCAACAAAACAGTCAAACTGATCATACAACACACGTAATTCAGCGGCACCTCATGGCCTTAATCACCTTGACGAAAATACTGCACCCGGTTGTGTGATCAACTTGATTACCTTACGTTATTTCTAAAGTTGTTTGAGAGGATCAGAATAAGACATGTATTGGAAGGCGTGCAAAATCAAAAGAAATGTAAATTTTGAGAGCAAATGAGTTGATAAATGCTTATTCTGCTTTTGTGATTATTTTTAATTACCGGCGTATCCCGGAGAAAAATACCGTATATGAACAAGAAAGAAAGAAATTCTGAAGGTTTATTATGATTTGTATTAATTGTGTATCACTTTTATTAACAGTTATTATTCCAAGTTCATTAGAAGTAGTGCAATACCAAGGCAACTTGTTCAAATGAAACATGCTGTTTGCCATAACAGGAAAAAGGCTTTTTTTTCTTGTTATAAAAATCATACTTTTTATGTTTTCATTCAAAGCTTTAAATTCCCTTTTTCTTCACAAGATCTATTGTTGCTTTTATTCGCGCACGCTCATCTCAAAACTATTACTCCAACCAAAACAAATAAAGGTAATTTGAAGTGACGATCATCTTTGATCACACAACACTGATAGCAAATAAATACCATTAGGAAAGCAAATCAAGTTTTTTCAATTAACTACTCTGTCTTTGTGTCTGTCTAACGTACACTTAAACCGCAAAGGTCGAATGTCTGTGGTCTCTTCGTTGCTAGGATACGAGATGAAAAAAACGTAAGAGGGGGCCGCATCTCTTTCGGATCATGACTCGCAGAAGGATGTACAAGATCTTGATGGCTTTCAGTTATCACTAATGAACGCTTCATTGATTGCGTGTTCTGTAGAAGCGATTTAAATCTATTCTCGCCAGCAGACACTTTATATTGGGTCAGTGAGTTAGATTGATAAAGCTTTCATTAATATCCGGTTAAAAAACAAAGCGCACACTCGCTTATAAAACAGCTGTTGTTAAATGTTACCATAAAAAAAGCATTTCTTTGATAGTGGCAGTCTGTTTTTTTTTATTATTTTTTTTTATTGGCTAATAAGCAATTTTGCATTTTTTTTTTTTTTTTTTTTGTTTCTTACGATTAACAATCTGTGGAGAGAAAATAAAAACACAAAAGGTATTTTGATATATATACAGGGTAATTATAAATGATCTAGATTTTAAGATTTAGTTTGAAAAATATTAACAAAGTTGCAGTGAAAAGCGAGTTACACTAACGTAGAAAAACTTTAAATGTTTCTTTCCAGCTTTTTGTAATTATCACTTTCTTCTTCGCGTGGGGCACTGCTGGATCAGTTTTGAAAAAATCATTGCATAAAAGCAAGATATTAATGTTAGAAAACGTTATGTTCGTGCTGAGAATGTTGTTGTTATTGGGTTTTAGGAACATCAGCAACTAAGGCCATGTTGCTCCGAGTATGTCTGTAAATTGCGTGTGTTCTGTGGTCGATTTTCTGTTTGCTGGACGAAAAACGTTTCCGGGAGAAAAAACCACGCTACTCTCGCCTGAGGCCGACTAACTCAGCCACGATGTGAAAAAGGCCCATCAAAATTCCTCTCGTCATCGAAGGAAGTCGAACTCAGGGCTTTTCCACCCGGTGTGTGGAGGATGGCATTCTACCAACTGGCCTACCCACGAGGGCTCATGCTGAGAAAGTGAACAGGCTGAACCAAGTGAAAAGTGAACTTTGCTGAACCAAGAATCAGTGGTGTGCTAAAGTTCTGGCCGATTTCTGAGCTTCTAGGGGAAAAAAACAGATGCTTTGTTTCAGCGTGATGATGTGTTGGCACTATTTCACAATGAAGTTTCAATGTTCGGTTGAAAAGAGCATGGTGGTGCATTCCTCGACAGATCGTTTATTCACTCTTCCTCTTCCCATTTTGGCCCCTATGAAAAGTGAAGTTTCCATTCCAACACACAGAAAAAATAATCGGAATTCAAATATTTTTATTTTCAGTCTGTGTAGCCAGTTTTTGGTGTTTTGTAATCAAACGTCATGTCAATTTTGGACACGAAGTATCTGAACTGAGTCAATTATGTATTTGAGTAAATTTTGGACACCAAGGGTCTGATCTGAGTCAATTTTGGATCTGAATCAATTTTGAACACGAAGTGTCTGATCTGAGTCAATTTTGAACACGAAGTGTCTGAGTCAATTTTGAACACGAAGTGTCTGATCTGAGTCAATTTTGAACACGAAGTGTCTGATCTGAGTCAATTTTGAACACGAAGTGTCTGATCTGAGTCAAATTTTGTCTGACTTGAGTCAATTTTGAGTCTGATTTGAGTCAATTTTGGACACGACGTGTTTGATCTGAGTCAATTTTGGACGTGACGTGTCTGATCTGAGTCAATTATGGAACTGAATCAAATCTGAACACGAAGTATTCTGATCTGAGCCAATTTTGTGTCTGATTTGAGTTAATTTTTGTCTTATCTGAGTCAATTATGTATCTGAGTCAATTTTGGACATGAAGGGTCTGATCTGAGTCATTGATCTGAATCAATTTTGAACATGAAGTGAACATCTGAGTCGATTATGGATCTGAATCAATTTTGAACACGAAGTATCAGATCTGAGTCAATTTTGTCTGATTTGAGTCGATTATGTATCTGAGTCAATTTTTGTCTGAACTGAGTCAATTTTTGTCTGATCTGAGTCAATTTTGTATCTAAATCAATTTTGAACACGAAGTATCTGATCTGAGTCAATTATGTATCTGGGTCAATTTTGGACACTGTCTGATCTGTTCAGATCAGTTATGGATCTGTCAGATCCATAACTGATTAGTTATTGACTCAGTATGTGTCTGATATGAGTGAATTATGGACCTGAATCAATTCGGAACAAGAAGTATCTGATCTGAGTCATGCATCTGAGTCAATTTTGGACAATGCTCAACTAGTCATATACATTCTCTGCAACTGAATTTGAAATCTTTCTTTTAAAAACCGAAAGGTGTGTGAATTAACTTACTCTTAGTAACGCAATATTTAAAAAAAAAAGGCTTAACTTTCATATTATCAAAGTTAAAATTAACATAAAGCACGAATATATATTTTTTAATAAAATCGAATAGATAACAAAAGCAGCTGCAATATCCCTAAAAGTGAACTTTACACTTTAGAAAAACAGTGTAGAAAACTGAGTACAATGAACACGGAAGTACGCACATACCAAAAGAACAAAAACGTCAAAAAAAAGAGGAAATTATCGTCCTCTTTGTACTTATCATAACTATAAGGAAAAGAAAGAAAATACCACTGTAGAGAGAAAATTAATTTGAAACTATTTCACTAATAATTCCAGGATGGCGGAAATGGATGTAATTCGAGCGAACGGAAAATCCAATCTGGAAACGCGGCCCATTATTGAACCGATTGCCCGAGGGTGTTTTAACAGGGTCTTCCACTGGAAACGTTCACGGAAGAATTAATGGCAAGATGAACAATGTTTCCATTCACCAGAACAGTTTCATTACTTGGAAAGAGTGTCACATTCTCCTTCTACTGGAGATAAAACGATAAAATCGAACCTCCAGCTACATCTGATAACAGTCACCTAACCTTGCCACGCTCTCAGTGACCACTTATTTTAAGACCGTTTAACTGCGGAACGAATTCAATTTTCTCCAAATATCGTTTACGATCGCCGATAATACACATCATCCGGTCTTCTTTAAAGCACAACACACTCCGAGTTAGAGCAGGAGCGTGCCGAATACGGCCTCAGCACGTCTGAAGGGAGAAAAGGTAGGGATAAAGACCCTGGTTGGGTTAGATCATCACAATTGTGCCGAGGCAGTTAAGGCAATGAGGGATCGGTGTGCTGTCTGCCGAAGGAACCAGAAATCCCAGTTTATAGAAGAAAAATCCTTACGTGAACAGCTAACGCAGCCACCAGGACTTATTGTGGTAAATAATCATACCAGTGGTGTATAATACTAGAATGACATCTTGCATCTCTCTTTATACAGTTCCAAGACTCATTTGGGTGTAATCGACTACAGCTATGCCTCTGCTGGAGAAGTTTTAAGCTTTTTTTTTTTTGTATAGGGGAAGATTGCCTGAATTGGACCAGCGCCTAGGATGGATCACCGAGTCAAATATAAGATTTTATAATTTTTTGCTGGCGTCTAAGGGCGAATTGTTTTACCAGTAGAGTCTGCCGCAGTAGTTTCGTCTTCATCGAGCAAATAGTGAGAATTTGAAATTGAAAACTGTGCTTTTTATCTTATTTCAAGGCTTTCAATTCTAGCGGTAATTTCTCTGTGATTTCTCAAACTTTATAATTGATTAACACTCATCAATAGATTCGAATTACTACTGAGTTTCATGCTGAATGCAAGATAGAACTTTGTTGCCCAGAATGGACTGGTGGTCCATTTATTAAATTTATTCAAGATCTCCATTTCCCTCCATCTCTCGTACTCAGCAATCTAACAGATGGATCTTTTGTCCAAGAATGCAGCTTTCTTCGCACTGATGCTCAAAGTTCCCAAACCTCTGTAAGTGGAATGAGTTTCTCACCGCAGTCTCAACAAGTTATATCCAGGCCTGTATCTCTTAAGTGCGTCAGCAAGAAGCCTAAATTTGATGTGCGTACACCCTAAAGAAGGCATTTCTCCAACACCTGCTGCTGTTTTTTCAATGAAGAAAAGGGCAAGAAGAGCAATAGGCCTGTTCTTGAACTGACAAGCAGCCCTTACGAGGAATGTCTTCAGATGAAACAGCGAAAGCCTTAAGATAAAAACTTAAATACCAACAGGACCTTAGAACTCAGGGGCCTACTGAAGAACAGAAAGATAATGAAAGCTGGTATTGCTTTATTTGTGAAAAGCAAGAAATACACGTCATGTCATTATTTTATGATTCTAGAACAATTCAACCTCTGGTCCAATCTAAGACACCTACTGGTCCGTTCAAGGAGCCAGGTTCCTGTATTGGACCACCTCTACAATTTCAGAATATATTTATTTAAAGTTGTCCTAATGTCGTTAAGCATATGATTGAATACTATTTGGTAAAGATATTTACACCGATTCCCGTGACAACTTTTCAAAGACTTTTACCAACGTGTTTCGAAATAATTGGCTTGCAAAGTTAGGGGGTCCAGTTCAGGCAACCGTCTTCTAATTCTCATTTTACCCTGTTAGACTACACAAATATACAAAATGTTGTAACTGGACCACCTCGGCAAAAGCAAACTGATCCAATATAAAAAATCGATCATCGATCACTAACAAATCCTATTTCGAAAATGAAGTTAGCAAACTCTAACCATCCAAGATCCCTCTTTTAAGTAATGCATTCCGGCCTTGGCGTATTCACTCGGGGTTCTCTTTGTGAATAGGAAAACCACATAACTAAGAATCGGTGATGGGCCCGTTATCACAATAGCCGTCCCTGCTTAGCAATGAGACGCCTTTTCAATATCGCCCCACTGTGTCATCAGTACGAGGGTGTTTATGACTGTGGTCGTCATATCCTTTGCCAATTCAAAGGGCGGTTCGAATGAAGAAGCAGAAAAATCGATAACCTCTTACACATAATAATAGTGATGTCTACGAATAAGAATGAAGACCTCGTGGATGTCAGATGAAGGGCCAATATCCTCCACACGACGATGGTGTTATTATTATTATGCGGTGTACTCATTATCGAGAGTTGTCCAATGATTTCTGTATCATCTTAACAATCACCGAATTCCATTTATTGATGTATGTATGCGATGATGGAGATTAAATACGTAGGCTTAGTTAAGCCTAAGAGCTGAAACTTTCATTTCATTTTTAATTAATCATATTAAAAACAAGTCCTTCCTTCACTCTGCAACACGTCTTAGTCTTCCAGAACATGTTCCTGATATTCCTATAATGCCCACATTTGTTGATTTAACCACTAACCCTACTCTGTCCCCATTTCAGCTATTAGCTAAAATTCTAACTGTTTAACTCCCTTTTCGGTCCTTATTAGACAGCATGTCACCTGTTTAACTAACAATCGAGTCACTTAGAATGATGAGTTCTTTTGGGACAAGCGCCTTCTTGCCTTGGTGTTCCTTCTCTGGCGCTAGATTCAGTGAGAGAATTCTCCAACGTCGAGTTGGACACGCGAGCAAGAATTCTGATTTTATTTCTTCCCGGGCATTAACCCTATTCTTCAGAGAGTCAATCTCGTCCAACTAAACAATCAGTTAACCGTAACACTTAAAATAAGAGTGCCTGAATTCAATGTCACATAATATTATAATAATTATATTCTAATTTTAATTTAAATAATTATATTTTATATTTGTATAAATAATGTTTTATAGTATAATACTTTAAGAATTTAATAAAACCATTGAAATAATTGTGAAAAAGGTGACGTAATATCACATCTGAATCTACACAAATATAAATTTCAAAATACAACGAATGTATTTTGATTACCGCTGATGAGTTATGAAGTAAATAATCGTAACGTTTCCGAGGATGTCAGGGGGTAAGTTACGAATTTTTATAAAGGAATTGCCGAAGGTACCTGTACGTTGCCCGATATTTTCCTCCTCCAGAAATTATTACAATAAATACTTGGCCGGCCCGAAGTCTAGCATTGAATTTAGCGCACGTGTTTCTTCTTCTTTATGACTCCGTAGCTCGCGACTGCTAAGAGGGCAGCTACGCCGAGAAGCTGCGAATCAATAACATCTTAGATACACACACACGCGGGCTCTCGGCCGAGCAAAATTAACATAAAGACTTTATGAGCAACTTTGGGTCCAATATCCCGCTAATGGGGTGTGCTAGAATATTCCGAGCTCTTCAATTTCTATTACGCTCAATTGTCGTACTGTGTCTTACTTCCCCCAGCCCGAGTCCTCCCCTTTTCCCTCGACTTAAAGATATCCACACGTGTCACAAAGGTTGGCATAAAATACAGCCGCACACTTTTATTTTATGACCTCTGCTCGGGCTATTAAGTTTTTGTAGTTTTTGGTTTTAAATGGCTGCAGACGCCGTCGAGTTCGGGTACTTTTGTTAATGATGTCCAAATATTACAATGCGGGCGAATATCGCCGACAAGCAGAAACAGTCGTAATATTCTTAGCGAACTGTTTATGTGCGGCTCGTTGGAGAAAATGGCCCGACTAGCCGGAGTCATAAAATAGCCTCAAATTAAGTAAATTCTGAAAAGCTGCAGAAAGAATAAATAAATAAAAGGAAATAATCGTATAAAAAGGAATAGCTTTATTAGGGTGTTCATTGTCCTAAAAGGGAACTTAGGATCTTTATTGGGCTCCGATAAGGTTTCCTAAAATAAAAAAAAAAAAAAAAAAAATGGCGGAGTATCGTCTGCCAAAACAATAACGATCGTAATAAACAGATTGTAGCGATTGATCCATTTCAAAGCCTTTGTTGCACGTGCGATTGTTTCGGGTAACAATGGAAATGTACACGGAATGGATCTATTGTTGCGTGATTGTTAACCGAAGTTGAGAGCCAATGGAAACGGACCTTTTTTTTATTATAATTTATTATTACAATTACGCCATTGCTTTTCTCGAACCCGTTTGCATTTGTTTGTACGCTCTCGTCTGCTGCTCCCACGCCGTGCGTCGTAACTAATTCTGCACGCTGCCCTTATGTTTGGCGCAAATTGTTATTTTAATCCGCCTAGTGAGCTTGACACCGGCAACGTTGGACACCCGGGTTCGCGTAATAAGTTCCGACAAGGAGTCCGGGCTCGCGGATGTAACGAGGCGCTCGTGTCACAGTTCCGGAGCGGCGGGAAGAGAATTTAAGTTGGCATTAAAAAAGACAAAAAGTGTGTCGGCGTATAATTGAAAAGGTGTCCCTCATGGATGAGGGGTTGTGAAAATAAGCTGCCTCGGGCACTCATCTCACGCGGAGGAGAAGAGGCGTGAAAGTGCAAACTTTGCGTTACTTACAAATTAGTTTCACGATCTTCGCGGGAATTTCCTTTCTTGCTTTGCCCTCAGAGCAGCACGCCAGTCATTCAACGGATTTTACCTGAACTCTCTCTCTCTCTCTCCCTCTTTTATCTGCCTATTTCTCTCTCTCTCTCTCTCTCTCTCTCTCTCTCTCTCTCTCTCTCTCTCTCTCTCTCTCTCTCTCCTGTTTTGTCTGTCCATTTTTCTCTCTCTTTCTTTGTCTGTTACTCTCTTTGCTAACCCTTTTTTTCTCTCTGTCTATTTCTCCTCTCTCTCTTTCTTTATCTATCTCTATCCTCTTCTCTCTCTTTCTTTATCTATCTCTATCCTCTTCTCTCTTGCTCCCTGTTTTTTGTCTATTTCTCTCTTTATTCGTCTCTCTCTCTCTCTCCTTTCTCTCTCTCTCTCTCTCTCTGTTTTGTTTGTCCATTTCTCTCTCTCTTTCTTGATCTCTCTCTCTCTCTCTCTCTCTTTGTATCTTTTCCTCTCTCTCTCTATTTTGTTTGTCCATTTTTCTCTCTCTTTCTTTGTCTCTTTTTCTCTGCTCTCTCTCTCTCTCTCTCTCTCTTTCTTTGTCTCTTTTTCTCTGCTTTCTCTCTCTCTCTCTCTCTCTGTTTTGTCTGTCCATTTCTCTGTGTTTCTTTGTCTGTCACTCTCTCTGTTTTGTCCAATCTCTCTCTCTCTCTCTCTCTGTTTTCTCTCTTTATTCGTCTGTCTCACTCTCTCTCTTTCTCGTTTGCTTATTTTCTTTTTCTCTCCTCCCCTGGTTTTATCTGTTTATCTTTCTTTCTTTCTTTCTTTCTTTCTTTTTTTCTTTTCTCTGTTTTGTCTGCCTTTCTTGCTTTCTCTCTCTGTCTGTTGTGTCTTTCTCCCACTCTTTCTCGCTCTTTTTCTCTCTCTCTCTTTGTTGCATCTTTATGTCATCTACACTATACTCTCAAAAGTATATGAGCCGGCTCATAAGGAAAAGGTGTGTTTGTTTCCATTAGTTCTTCCTTTCCGGTGGCTTCTTTTAACATGTTTTAATGCACACACAATGTTCTATTCCCTGGCAGTTTTTCTATTAAGTTCTTTGTAGTAGTTATCCCTATCTCCCTCCCTTACTTTCTTTCTATTGCAATAAAAAATAGAAATGGTTCGGGAATCAGAGATATCAGTAACGTCAAGAATGAGTTCCGGTAAGGCGCTGACGGCTCTTAAATGAGGCATGATTGTTGGTTGCTCTGTCAGTAATTTCATTGGCTGATGCCGCAGAAATATTTAAGACCAAGTGTGACGTCAGCACGACGTCACTCGATCAGACTCAAAAAGGTTGTAATGTAGTTCTATGCGCTACAGGAAAACTTCTCCACAATCGTACGAAACGCTTTTTTCTTTCGTTTTTAAGATTGAAAAAATAAAAAAAGAATCGTCAAGGAAAATAGCGACACGGCCCCAAATCACTTTATTATTTAATAATTACAATAGCGTCGTTGGCAGGGCCGGATTTATATTAACAATATTAAAAACTGATTTTTAAGATAGAGCGAGGCCCCTTGTAATGTGAGGCCCTAAGCTGTAGCTCGTTTAGCTCATATGTAAATCCGGGCCTGATCGTTGGAGGAGTTTGCTCTTCATGATATTTTCAAACGATAAAAGGGTTTTGCACGCTTCTAACAGCCAGCTTTGCCCTGTTGCGTTTGCCCAGCGCATGTAGCCGGTCCGAGAGACGGAAATACGTCGTGAAGACAGATAGAGGAAGATAGCGTTTGCTACCGTGCCGTATCCACCTTGGCCGTATTTCGCTGTCGATCAGCAGCGACCCTTTTAGCGTGATAAGCGATGTTACAATAGCTGTTCAGCAGAAACGGGTGTGTGTTCGAGAAAAAGGTGACAGCTCTTTATTCCACCCACCCCTCCTTTTGCCGCTATGGCTCATTGAAGAGGAAAGGGATGCACGTTCCAGCGGAAATCAATACGGGCCGTTCAAAGGTTAACGCTCACTGAACGCGAAGAATGCGAATGAAGATTTTATGAGCTAATTTTAAGAGCCCGGATGCGATGAAGTCCCCGAAAAGAAACGAGCCCACGCGATGGGCCGAAATCCCCATTATGCAAAACACTGGGCCAGAAACTTCGGGGGGAGTGAAAGAAGGGAAATATTTTTCGCTCTCGCCAGCCCTCTGCTTCCAGAGTATTATTGTTTATGTTTATTTTACGCCATTTTCTACGGCCCATTAACTTTTGAATACGTCGCGTGCTCGCATCCATAAAATCTTTTTTTTTTCTTTTTGCCTCCCTCGAATCCCATAAAGTATTGAAAACGTCCGTGAAGAGATAACTGAAAATAAAAAAAAAAAAAGGGAGAATAGTAACATTGGTAAAGACAGAAGCACCCTCCAACGCGTCGTTTCTGTTTTCTTTAAAAGCCCATTTGAAATATGCAGGCAGCGATGTAAAATATCTTACGACGGTGTCAGAACCAATGTTACCTCTTGGAGGAGGGTTTTTACAAGGATTCGCATTGAACAAATGGAAAATATCAAGTTTTCTGAACAAGCCTAATGTATTATAGACGAATACTCGCGTCTAGTGTGCATATTTTCCTCCGAAATTCATCATAAACAACTGTAAACACAACGCGGAGAACATCAACTTAATGTCCTCCGAAACATCGTGTGTTTATGGAGTTCCCGGAATACCCACAGCCTCCTGAAGAGAAAATTGCGTGTGATAGACGAAACAACTACGAAAAATAAATAAATAATTGTTTATTTACAAATAAAGGAAGTGGTTTTGTCTGCAGCGTCACCTAGGGAAGGTTTCATAAAATGAAATCGCCATATCGGATGATAACTGCTTCTGATTTTATTTTGTTTTAAAAAAAGATAAATATTTTAAACGTAGGAGATATATTTTAGATATTTCTTAGTTTTGTTTGTACATTTTAGATATTTTAAATATTTTAAAGATGCTTTCGGGTAGACACTTTAAATAATAATATTAGTAATAGCTATATGATGCAAGGAAGCCTGAGATATGATTGTCCATTTTAGCGATCTGTGACAGTTGATTGGAATAAAATTATTATAAGATGGCATCCATCATAGTGCAATGTTCTGCAGTGATGGTGCGCATGCCCACAGAGCTGTGCCAGTTTGAATAAGAAAAAAAAAAAGCCTTGCCTCTCTAAGTGTTCATATATTCATTTCTCTATCTCTGAATCTTTATAAAGATATTATTTTAACACACATCTAGCTTGATTAATCTCTCTAACTACTAAACAATAGGATGGTGGAAGAAAAGACTGCTTTAAATCATGTTAAGAAATATTTTATATCCCTGCTGTTCTGTTTCCTAGAATTGACAAAAATACCAAGCCTCTTCTTTGTACAAAAACTGTACCATGTTTTATATTTTATAGAAATGCATTTGTAAGGTTTTCGTATCAAAACGTTATGTTTTGGCCTGGGGTCAAACCAACCTATCTAGGTCATCTTTATCATCCCAATTCTTTAGTAATGTGACATCTTGGTCATTTATTTAATTCCCCTTCACCCCAGGCATTCAAACTCTGTTCTGTAATTCATCTCAGGATTTTTTTGTCCATTGACTGCAACGTCATACTTGAATCTGAAGATTTACCAAACAATGATCTGTTGAAGGTAATAATGGGACTGCAAGAATTCTTAATGAAACCTTTCACATACAACCGATGCACTCTAATCAAACAAAGGTTGTCACAAAGTTGCAATAAAGGCAGGTTTGGGTTTAAGGAAAGTTTAAGAACAACAGATATTAGACGAAGGAACGTTTAAATAACTTTCTCTTTCTCTCCTTTTTCTTTCTACATCGGTTTTTCATTTTTAGCAATTCTCCTTTGCATCTAAAGCAATTACGTTTCTCCCGAAACACGTTTAATGAAGAAGGGTTGAATGCCCTGACGTCTGACGGGTTGTTTTTGATATTAATAATCCTCGTCACAAGACGCTCACTACATTACTCAGGGTCAGGCAACATTTTATCGTGAATTGCTCCCATACAATTTTCATCCTGATGACATTGCTCCTTGGGGAGGATTTATAGAGTGGCGACATCTAGAGGGCGAACAGCGCAACTTGTTATATCTAAATTAATGAGTTTTCAAATGAACAACTTCTCGCCTTAAATTGTGAACTAGACTTTATTAAGAGGAAAGAATTTCTAACTCGAGTAGAGACTTCGTAGATAATCTTCTTCGCAACAAACAACTCCTCTGCAAAGTTCTTTAATTTTTTAAGATCTCGAAATTGCGAGAAAAGTACAAAAAAAAAAAATTTAAAGAAAGAATTTCATTATCTACCTTACTCACGCTGATGAAATTACAGTCACCGAAGATACTTTTTCTTTAAATAATTTCTACTACGTTCTCTGCTTTTATTTTTAAGTTAAATTTTCATCATTTAGCTATTAATAAATTAACAATATCTTCACTTATGGCTTTTCTCTCACTAGGGTGCGCTAGCTGTCATTGTTGACAACAGCAGAATCGATTTAGACGTATCTGTTATTGTAAATCGTGTTCAGAAGGGGAAAACTTTCGAATTTTCTTCCTTTTTCCCTTTTCTTACCTGTTCTGTTTCATTAAAAGCAATTTCTCTTCGAAAATAACCAAAATGTTTTAATCCTTTTCGATAACAATTCTACCTTCATAAATCTCTATATTTCTGTTTCAGGATGTGTGAGAATTTATTTATTTTTTTTTTCCTCTTAGAAAAATAAATGAAAAATTATTCTACTACGAGAGTTGAAGGGTGTTTCAAGGTTACTCCCAGAACGGGCCCATGTGTGTGTGTGTGTCCCTCGGTACTCTTGTTCCCGTTGACCGTAACATAAAGGCTCGTTTATTACGCGTTTGTGCATTGATTTCGTGTCACCCGGAAAACAAACGATAGGCAAATGTTACTCACAGTTAAATTTATAAAGGGTTTCCCAAGATAGATGGCACTGTTTCTAAATATATGTGCCTACGCTGTAGTGGAAATCAATCATTTTTTGAGTGTAACTGGAAGTCGCATTAAAAATAACAAATGACAGTGAATGAGGAAGACAAACCTCACTATCTATCCATCTTTTGTTCGCTCTTTCTTTCTTTTGACACTGAGTAGTGTTCGTTTCTGTCTGGATGGCGCTCTATTCGATTGCCCACCGCGGGTAGGACGACTTTATTCTCTTGATGCGATCGTGCTCCAAAACATGATACATACTTAGCCCACATAGCAATAAAGGTCAGGAGCAGGCGCACAATACTAGATACGGTTCAGACTGGCCTCTCTGTGTGTACGGAATTATTCTTAGACATCTATAATCAAAACATGTGAACTCGGAAGCTGAATGAGGCACAGAGGTACAATGTAACGTAATGTAGCTGCGTGGTTTCTAAATTGGGTAGTTCTAGCGTGAAACTGAAACCATAGTTAAATTCGCATACGTCACAGCATCTCTGTAGGGAGTTTACGGCGGGTGAGGCGATGAAAATACCTTCCAAACCGTATATTCTGACCTCAGCTCGCTCTGTCTCCGTGCGGATATTCCACCCTTTATCGCAACACACCGTCTCATCCAGTTTTCATTCGGTATACCTCACGGGATCCTGGATCAACTGTTCGCCAGGGCCTAGACTACCTAAATCTGGCACTGAACCCTAGGCCTGACTGTAGATAGGCAGACACGAAGATCTTTTGTATCTTGCAATTTTACACAACTTTTTTGACTTAAGTATTTTCATGACCGAAAATGTACTCTTGCACAGTCACAAAATACAAAAGAGTAGCATATATCTAAAGCTCTTCTATATATTATAGGATATGATTCTTCCACGGATAGTCAAAACGCAGATAATTCCTGTCAGAGACTTGGTAATTTCGAAACTCCTTTTTTCCATCTTCTCTGGCTTAAAATTTCGCTACTCCATTCTGTCAAATTCATCTTTTACCTCTATCGATCTTCCAAATCTCTCAATCACTTGGAACTCTTTGACTTCCTTTCTTTGACGAAACTTGACTTTCTCCAGTCCAACTTTCCTAACAGTGAGGTAATTTTCTTTGGCGATTTTAATTTCATTACCAGCTTCAGTTTTCTAGTCGCCTGGACCCAGTCGAGATGCTCAGGCTTTTCTAATTACTGATGACCTTGCACAGATTGTTCATTTACCTACAAGAATTCCATTCGATCTTAACGACACAGCCAACACGCCTGATCTTTTTCTCACGAACAACCCTCCCAAGTACACGGTAGACATAAGTGGTCCTCTAGGCATCTCAGATTACAATCTGATGATGATTTCTTCTCGACTGGAGCATTTCCCTTGTGGTCATTCTCAGCCTCGTGTTGTTTAGCGTTATAAGAATGCAATTTAGGATGATCTGCGTGGTTTATATTGTTTTCCTTGGTTGGCTTACTGTATTAAATCTTCTGATTTCAACATTTGCTCAGATCGTGTCAGTGAAATAATTCTGGTAGGATTGAAGCCTTTATTTCACACTCCACATTAAAACCTTGTCCTTTATCTAAACCTTTGTTTTTTATATTCTGCTTAACCAAAGCTCACAACAATTGTAAAGCACTTATTAATCAGTCCAGACTAGATTTTGAACAGATTAAGAGTAGAAAACCTGCTTCTTGTCCAAACCATAGTCGAGTATTGTGATGTCTTGCCAAAGCTATTGGCCTCAATTTTGCCCATCTCTACTTCCACCTCTGTTAAAACCCGATGGTTCTATTGCCACTATATCTAAAGATAATGTTGACTTGCTAGAATCCTTACTTTTCTTCAAACTCTTTTATTGATGATCTTGGTAAATGCCTCCTATCATTCCCACGCACATTCCATTCAATGCCTCCTGTGGTCTTCCGTCAAAAGGACGCTAGAAGAATTTTGAACAATCTTGAAGCCAAAAAACCGCAGGTTCTGATGATTTTTCTCCACTTGTTCTCAAAACCTGCGCTCCTTGGTTTACTCTTGTTCTGTCGTCTCTTTTTTACACACTCTTATTCCATCGATGTGCCCTCGTGGGTAGCACAGTTTGCAGAATCGCTATTCTCACCTGAGTTCGAGTCCCGTCGATGACGGGAGAAATTTTTATGGATGTTTACACAACGTGGCTGAGTTAGTCGGTCTCAGGCGAGGGTAGCATGGTTTTTCTCCTGTAAATTCGGGTTTCTCGTCCAGCAAGCAGAAAATTGACCACAGAACACACGCGATTTACAGATTTGCGAGGAGCAACATGGCATTAGTCGCTGATGTTCCTAAAACCCGACAACAAACAAACAAATAACTTAAAACATATGACATTAGCTACAAGTATAAAATTGGAAAATATGAAATTGCAAGTAACGAATTTTGCGTTGTTCAAAAGGATGTCTGTTAATTCATCGGCTGGAAAAGTCAATTGAATTAGTAGTAGTTGTTAAATATTAATCCATGTTTCCTTTCAAATCAGAAGCTAACGAATGAAAGGGCTGTGATCTTCGCACGAATAGCCATCAACGTATCCAACCCAGTGCAATTTGCGTTTTGAAAATAATTGAGTAATTTTTGAAATAAAAGATATCTAAATAAATCTGCATTTAATTATAAGTAAAAACTTTTTAAAAAGTTAATTTTCACTGTATATTTAAACTTATATTAAAGATGACAAGTAATTTGATTATTTAAGTTAATAAATACTTCTCAAGAGTCGACTGTATTCAAAGATATTTGAGACTGTCTCTTATAAGAATTGGTACTATGGTTGAACATTTACAGCGCATGCGCAAAATGGTATTTTTACAACGCATGCGCAAAAAGATCATTTTAGTTCACCGGACATATGCAAGATTAGAAAGAGACTCGGAGAGCACATAAAAAGATTTACCACTCAAAAAGTAGAACAAGCATTAAAGGAAAATAAAGAATTTAAATCAGCAGTCGTGAGCAGTAATACAGAAAGACAAATAATACTGAAACTGAAGAATAGCGATGGTGTACTTATAAACAGCAGAGAAGGCATAATTAAAATAGCAGAAGACTACTATAGAGAATTATACAAGGAGCGAGGGGATGATGCCAGCAGTGGGGAAGATAAATCGCAAATTAGTAACACATACGACATACCTGATATCCTTCCTGATGAAGTAGAACATTCATTCAATAAAATGAAGAATCAGAAAGCCCCGGGGGAAGATGAAGTTACTGTAGAGTTGTTAAAATTGGGAGGAAGAGACATAACACAAAAACTGGCAAGGCTCTTCACAAAATGCATTAGAAAAGGTGTGACGTCTAAGGAGTGGAATAATGCAATCATAGTTCTGCTGCATAAGAAAGGAGATAAATCAGAAATTGTAAATTATAGACCAATTAGCTTGTTATCCCACATCTACAAGTTGTTCACAAGGGTCATTACTAACAGATTAGAAAATATACTTGATCACAGCTAATGGAGAAAGAAAATGAATATAAAACACCATTATGCCTACCATTTGTGTATTATGAAAAGGCATTTGACTCCATACAGCATAAAACAATGTTTCTGGCTGGCACTGGAAAGACCAGGCTTAGACATCCCATACATTATGATTTTGAAGAAAATATATGAGAACGCTAACTCCTTTATTAGACAAAGACATTAGCAAATTTAAAATTGAGTAAGGAATTCAACAAGGAGACACAATATCTCCGAAGTTGTTTGCGCTGCCCTTGAGGAAGCTTTCAGAAGATTAGACTAATCGCAGAGAGGAGTCAATGTGAATGGAGAGTACCTAAACCATTTACGATTTGCAGATGATATTGTGGTCATAAGCCACGATCCCAAAGAATTAGAGGAAAACCTTAATCAGTTATGCACAGTTAGTAAGGATTTTGGACTAAAGATGAATATGGCTAAAACAAAAGTAATGATGAACAAGTATGCCACAGAAAGGGACATAATGATTGAAGGAGCAGTAATTGAAAAGGTAGAATCATATACTTATCTGGGATAATTCATCATCTGTAATAATGATAAATGGCTGGAAGTCAAGAGAAGAATAAATTTTGGATGGATAGCATTCAGGAAATATAGTCACATACTGAAGAACATTATCCCAGTTTGTCTGAAATGTAAAATAATGAACCAATGTATACTCCCCACCATGACTTCTGGAAGTGAAACTTGGGCACTCACCAAAAGAATGGAAGAGAAGCTGAGAACTACACAGCGAAGAATGGAACGAATTATATTGGGAATCAGACTGTTAGATAAGAAGAGAAACACATGGATTAGGCAGCAAACTCAAGTAAAGACATTCTTATCAAAAATAAAAAAAAACTAAAATGGTCTTGGACAGCACACATAGCTGGAAGACATGATGACAGATGAACTAAGAAAATAACAGAATGGTACCCAAGAGGAGCTAGAAGAAAACCTGGAAGACAACAACAACGGAGATGGACAGATTAAATTTGTGGGTTTGTGGGTAGCAAATGGATGGCCATTGCACAAAACAGAAGGAACTGGAAAGTTGCTGGAGAGGCCTTCACCTGCAGTGGGTTGAAAATGGCTGATGATGATGCAGGAGTCTGCGATCCACTTACTGTAATATTTGCGATCCAATTGGATGGTACAATGCCTATAAAGTTGGTTATAAAGGTAAAAAATAAGGTTGTTGTTTAACTTTCATTAGTTTTTTTTTAGTTAGTTTATTGAACAGCAAATTCCCTTCCCGCTAACATGTTTTTTTATTTATATCTATCATTTATATCAATTCGTTCAAGTTTTCTGTAAGAGAGTTAATGAACAGTAAAAAAGAAATTAAAAAAAAAATAAACAGAAAAATGGTTTATTGTGGCATTTGATCAATCTTGAATAAAAGTTAGATTAGCCCCTGTAATCCACTTTGTCATTTATACACCTATTATTAGTATATTTACAACATTCTTAGCATTCACCTGCGCATGTGCAAAAGACGATGTTCACTTCGATAATATGTTTTCTTTTTATTTTCACTTGAAGTCCGGCATATGTTTGCAGCATAATAGTTAACGTTTGTTAAAAAAACAGAGAAGCAGTTTTTTACATTTTCAATTACAGTTCGGTGTCTATTTTGATCATAAATATCATAGTTAAAACGTGTAATAGTTAACATGTAATAATTGCATATACTAACATTTCGTCCTTCTTCAATTAAAATGAGAAGTTCTATTTATGGGTATTCCTTCGAGACATTTATCTCACTGTCTTCTACAGTTATTTCAAGTCCTTTTTTTTTTCTCCCTTCTTATGTTCCTCACACGCCCGAGGAGATACAAAGCGGAGAGTTCAATCAGACACACACGAATTGACTCTATTATCACGTCCGGTCTTGTGAGGCCCTAAAGGCTTCAAATTCCATTTATCATTTACTCTTCGTTCGATTCACACGGCACAAGTTACAAGGTCGGAGCCTGACGGAGGAGATAAGAGCTTGACAAAGATTGTGAGTCAAATATGATGGGTTTTTAGAGACATCTGAAAAACAACGCAGACTCCAACGCGGACCAACGCATCTTATATTTCTCCGCCTATCCACTTCAAGAGGAAGCTCACAGAAGATAAGGTTTTGCGAAATGCTCCCGGGGAAATGGACCCTTTAATGATTTGCTCTGCCATTCTTAAGTGTTACGGAAAATGACTCTTCGATGAGACAGTCTCGGCTTACTTGGCCCAATCAATGAAGATTAGCGGATAGAGGACGGTAACTTTTTCACTGCACGCTGTTTCAAACTAGACCACCCTATGAACTTTCACCTCTCGCAAATCAATAAAACATTCGCTAACACGAATATGATTAGCGTTATATGAAGAAGGTTCTAAACACTTTACCATCACTTCCGAAATCTGCATTCATTTAATCTTAGAGAGAGCTAACTTTAGTGAGAATATTCTAGACTTTGTCTCATGTCCCTTATAGTTTTCAACACTTACTGTGATGTACTCAAAGGGCGTGTGCTACTGCACTATCGCTCCTGACCGCTTGGCTACGTCAGTCCTGGTATCAGATAGAGAGAGGTTGGGGAGGAGATCCTGAATAGAGAGAGAATTTGCCGTGAATCTGACCAATTTCTTACATCAGGGAAAACAGATGACTGCAGAATGTCAAGATGTCTTTCACCATTCATCGTATCGTGAAAAATGTCTAGTAACTCTGTTAGAAGTCATTAGCACCACACGAATCCTCCCCATGAAAAACAGCTTTGTCTGATTGCAGGATGTTGTTTAAACGGACAAACCCATCCATACACTTTACCAATAGCTTCTTTGAATTCCATCCTTCTATCACAATCCTCTGCTAACACTTCCTGAATGAATCCACTTGCCCTTCAATAGAAATTACGTAACTCTGCAAATCTAGACGAACTTTAATTTCATAGAGCAAATCTGATTTAATAAATAAATCTAAGAAATTTAATTTACATTAAAAAACCTGGAAAGTCAACAACAAAGAACAACAACAACTTCCTGAATGTAACGCGGTTTCCAAAGTCTCCACTTCAACCCTTTCATGAGAACCTTCTGCTTATCTAGTTTCCAGACACGTTGGATCTTCAACTGTCACATTTCCAGAGACTTGAATGTGAATGATTTTTCAACGCCTTTAGCATCAGTCACTGAGTTCGTTATTCATTCATTTCCTGAAGCATCCCTAAATGATTTTGGGTCAAATGTTTCGTGTCATCTGCGGATTACGCGCTACCATCTCTACACAACTACCAGAATACCATACCTTGCAGCATTTCTGGGTCTGTCACTTATGCTCAACTTCAGCATTCTTTATCTAGAGAGAAAGAAAGAGAGAAAATGACCATTGCATTAAATGGCATACAGTTCTCTATATAATGCACTTTCAGCGATGGCTCCTTCTTATACACTACCCACGAGTTTAAAACCAGGGAGTGACTTTCCAGCCACTCTGATCATCTTGCTGAATCAAAAATCGTTTTCCTCCCAACCTTTGCATCATCAGCAACTTAATATCAAACCTGTTTAGAAATGGTGGCATTTTTGTATTCTAAAAATGTCATTAAGAACAACAGGGGACCCAAAACCCTCTGGAAATATCCCTGTGGGGTCTCCTTAATACCTTGGTAATATTTGTTACAGAATCCCACTAGCTATAGTACTAATCCCACTATAGGTTTTTAGGGGCTATTGATGTTTTCATTTCAAAATAGCACATCTCGTTATAACGCGCCGCGTTATAAACAAGATCCCAGATTGGGTTACAGAAAATCGGGTTACAGAAAGTTAATTATAACTACTGGAAATTTTTAACTAATTGTTTTAATCACGGATACGCAACGATTAGTTAAAGGAATGTTCAATTTAAAGTGGTTTAATAAAAATTATTACTCTCGTATTTTAGAAGAATTATTATTTTAAAAAATTAACCTTTATAACAATTCAAATATTTAATTATAAATTAAATTTTCTGAAAATTAAATTTAATAATTGCAAATATATTTAGATACCTTTTGGTTTTTCACCTAGACAATTAATTGTTAACTATTATAAGTTAATTTTCATGTCTGTGAGTTCATGATGAATAGAAATAGCATTTTCAGTTTTGTTTTCCTGATGTTGAAGTGCAAATAAAAAATATTTAAAACATTTTTCCTTATCTTATCCGGAGCTGCTTAATAACTATCCCAAGTTAATAATGAATTTATTAAACAGAAATACTCTTTAGGTTAGAAGCTTCATAACTCCCCCGTCTGGATCTAGTGCAGAACTGAGACTAATTGTAGAAACCATTTTAGGAGAAAATGGTAATTACAACTACGATTGTGCAAGTTAAATTGATACCGTAGCAATTATGGGATGTGATAAAGATATCGTGGAGTTTCAAAAGGGCATGATTGTGGGTACTAGTGCGTAGGATTGCTTCAATATCGGACACGACATGTCTTTGTCTTGTCACAGCATCCTGTGGCAAGATGTACAAAGAATAGTGTTGACTGATCAAACCATCTCTCACCGATAGAACTGTCAAGGATTACCCAAGGTGGATGTTCGTGGTGATCGAAGGGTGCAGCGTGTTGTACGAGCTCAACGGCCGATCACTGTGCGATAGATGACATCGCAATACAATAATGTGGAAAGTGCAAGAACAGTATACCAAATTACGATGCACGGCAAACTCATGGGGTTCCACACCATGAGTTTGCCGCGAAGATGACACAAGAGACACCCTCTCCTCACCGCTGATCATCGTTGGCGGCGAATGCTGTGGTGTCAACAACACGCTGAGTGCACTCTGGAGGACTGGAAACGAGTGTGCTGGTTGGTTAAGTCCAAATACTTGGTGCAACGAGCAGTCTGCGCGGATAGCACAGTGGTATCGTCACCATCCTCCCACACCGGGTGGAAAAGGCCCAGGTTCGAATCCCGTCGATGACGCGAGGAACTTTAGTTGGCTTTTTTCACTCCGTGGCTGAGTTAGTCGGTCTCATGCATAGATACCAAAGCGTTTTTCCCAGAAACTGGGGTTTTTCGTCCAGCAAAACAGACAAATCGACCACAGAAACACGCAATTAACAGACATAAGACACAGCGGCAGATGAATTTAATTATTCGGGTGGCCTAAAAATAATAGTTTGGGTTTTTTTTTTTTTTGGCCTATAGACTCGTGTTGCTTGCGTTACACACGAAGGCGTCCGATGGACGCTTTCGTGTGCCCACTATCTCTGCAGATGGCAGTGGTTGCTTAATATTGAGTATGCTTTACTGGCAAGAACTAGAACCCCTGGTGCGTATGGGCCAACCTTTTACTGGTGGGGTTTACCGGCAGCTCTTAGGAGACCATGTGCACCCTGCCATGTTGCATTTTTTTCCTGCTAGAAACGGTATCTTCCAAGACCATAATGCACCGTGTCATCGGGCCCGCACTTTGCACGAGTGGTTTGAGGAACACCGTGAAGATATCACCAAGGGAAGAGATGTTCTCTTCCTCTTTTCTGTCTTTTTTTCACTTTCAAACCATGATGGTGTGGTAGCAGCCTTCCCCATCCAAGGCCTTATTATACCTAGAAAGGAGAGACAGCCTTCAGATATTATGGACCATAGACGTGCTCAAGGAATATGATCGTAACCGTGTAACGTATTAAAGTATGGTTATAGTTATTTATGGACATAATACACATGATTGGATGAAGTTGTTCTGCGGTAATTGTAATAAGACAGATTTTGTTTCTTTAATCAAATGAGCCACATACATTTTCAAGGGACAAATTCTCTTCACAGTATCAGGGTATAAATTAATCATTGTCTGCATGATTTTTCCGTACCACTGAAGTCAGACTAACTGGCCTGTACTTATCCATTTCATTCTTGGATCCACCTTTATAGACTGATGATACAGTGATCCTTCTCTAATACAAAGGAATCACTTCTGGAAGGTATGAAACCTTCATAACCAAACTTTGTATTGGGATAATGCACTCCCTCACCACTTCTGTAATTTCCGTTCATTAGGTTCACCCGACCAGTTCAGGGATTTTCACCTGTAAAGTTCGATGTGAAGTACCCATTAAATTCATCACCTGGGTTATCGATGACTATCCGTATCCATTAAGTAAGGGTCCGATCTGATTCGTTCATTTCCCCTTTAAAACTCCTCATTCTCTCTCTTTGTTTTTTAGTCAATGATTTCCTTATACTCAGCCTTTGCCAGCCTAACTTTTCAGTGGTACTATTATACACTTCAGTTTCTGAATCTTCGAATAAGTCCTAAGGTAACGGCTTTTGTTTTTAACAATAATTTTATGGAGTGTATAAGAAAGTGTTTTAATACCACGTGTTCCCATGACTCCTGGTGATTACTCTTTTGGATTCTTCAGTTTTCCAGAATGGTTTGCTTTGAAATAACTATCAATAAGGTCCAAGGTCAATCAGTAAAAGTTGTGTCGCTTTGCATGCTTAATGGTTTTCTTATGATACAGCATGTTCAAGATTTCGCAACATAAAACAATCCATTAAGACCATTGTCGTGACATATTGCTTACTTGCCAATCAAAGTCTTCGCTGTCGAGAGACTTAATTTGGCAGTGTCTTAAGGATGTGCTTTCAGCGACGAGAAAGTGCATCAGATTTAAAGTTAAGGATAGATGTAGTCAGTGCCGAATTATTTGTTTTATACAAATTATTATTATTATTATCCGTTTATTTCCATAAGGAAACCACCCCGGGACGGCAAAGTGCCAGGAGGGTGTTAAGTACATATCAGGGTACGAGATACTACGTGCAGTGGGTTACATATACTGAACACGTAGTCTCGTCCCGAAATGTTATATATACATTTTATGTTTAATATATACAGTATTTACACATTGATGATTCTGTACATACATTATACAACTGATATATTTACAATTCACTAATAATTCCATCTATAAATTACATATTAACATAACTGTTACAGAAGGTATATTTTTACAGTCAACAAATTATTATTGTTCTTAAAGCAGAAAGTTTCTCTTTTACTCTAAATTCTTTGGTACTTTGCAGCCGATTCATATTTCGGTAAATCTGTACGAATTCTGGAAGATCTCTTTCCGGTATGCTGCATCCTCACACAGTTTTTCGGCATCTATGTGTAGTGAGTTAAATATTTTCGCTGCATTTGATGGGAAGAATCTTTGCAGGCTACTAAGATTGTTCAGGACTGAACGCAGTGGATTATTTACTTCTCCGCAACGTCTAGCAGTGGCACGCGGTTTGACTAGAATATTATCCAGGACTGGAGCATCCACTCTGCCTGTGAGCATTTGTGCGAGAGTGTGTATGTTCTTGTTAATTGTCCGCTGCATCCAGGGTGTGATGTTAAGGTTTGAGTAGAGAATGGCCCTTGAGATAGTAAAAGGGTGGCCAGCAACTCTGTTAAGCCATCGCAAGAACCAGTACTCGATCCCAAGGACGGACTTATAATGTGAATCTGGAGCTGAAGACCAGATTTGCGAGGCATACATTGCAATTGGCAGGACACACATTAAAATGTACTTGGTCGCTAGCTGAGGATCCCTAATTCCTACCAGTTCCTGTCTGGTAGCCCATAAAGCGGCGAATATTTTTGTCTTCATATGGGCGAAGTGTTGAGCAAAGGTGAGTCTGTCATCCCACTTAAGACCCAGGTCCAGGTGAGAGTGCACTTTTACCACATTAGACCCGTTCACGGAGATCGAGATGTCATTTTTATTCTGCTTGCAAGTTATGGTCATTTGGGCAGACTTCTGCGCATTAATACGGAGCCCGATGCAATCCAGGTAGCTCTCAAATTCTCTGATTGTGCTATTTGCCATCTGACAAATACCTTCTGCTGATTCATGGTCTTTGGAAGTGATGAAGAATTTTACATCGTCAGCATATGTTATAAAATTGTAGTACCGTGCAAGAAACGGCTCCAGGGCGGCCGCGAAGAGAGTAGCCGAAAGAACTCCCCCTTGTGGCACTCCTCGCGAGATGGTAAAGCAAGATTGTAGCTTTTGGTGCTTAACAATAAGTTTTCTATGTTCTAGCAGGCTGGTTATTATAGTTAACAGATTTCCTCTTACATTAAAATAATTCTTTAAAATCGCAATGAGCGCTGGAATTGAGACGTTGTCGTAGGCTGCGGAGATATCCAAAAAAATAATATCAATTTGCTTTTTCTCATTTAGTGCTTTCTGCACGCGAAAAAGGGTTTCCAGTAAGTTTGTTATTGTTGATTTACCGGAAATAACTGAGTGCAAATGTGGTGGTCTATGGCTGAAGCAGTGTTGATTGATGGTGGGAAGCAGTGCTTTTTCGAATACCTTCTGTAGGGTGCAACTGACAGAAATTGGTCTGTAATCCTTAGCCAATTTTGGGTGTTTAATCTTTGGTATTGGGGTTACAATGTAATTTTTCCAAGCTTGCGGAAAAGCTCCTTTCTTGAATAAGTTGCCGCGAAAGGCATTACAAAAAAGAGAAGAAAAAAATCATTGAAAACTTCGGATATTCTTGTTTCCTTTGAAAGCGAAATTCTGTTAGAAGTTTGCTTTCAAACTCACGTTTCAACTTTCTGTTACGCGCAACATCGCTAATACACGGTCTCGAGGTCAATGGATGTTTCGGAGACTTCCGCAAATGGATTCCGAATCTAATCATACACCCAATAATGCGTCTTCAGCCTGCAAAAATCATGCGCGAGACGTAAAATGGCAGGGTAGCCTAGAGGCAGAGATTTCCAAACTTGACATCTTCCTGCTAAAAAACATTTTTTCGAACGGATCCCCTGCTGAAAAGTTTATTTGACTGCCAAACACTTACAGTCCTTTAAACCACTTGGTCGAACGAATTTTATATTTTATAAAATATTTATTAATGCGGTTTAAATGTGATATTTGTGCTTGGATTCCTTCCACAATTCCTTATATCTGTGTTGGACCAAAGATGAAGATCCTCTTAATTTATTTTCTTCTAAATTTTAATCTTTTTCTGTTCCTCTTAATAACAAATAATTAGTGTACGTTTTCCCATTGGGAAGCTGATTTTTCTTTTCTGATTACTGACTATTTAAAATCCCTTTTAAAGACGCTCAAATGCTATATAAATTAATTGATTTGTTTCTTTATTGGCAGAATTGAAACAGATAACTAATTAATTTTTAATTAATTATCTAATAATATATAAAAATGATTGTTTTCGCTTCATTGCACATATCTTGATTTTAATAACAATTAAAATATAATACGTATTTAACGTTTCTGCTGTGATTAATATTATCAGAAAATAGTAATAATTCATGATTTATATATTTAGTAAACTGATAACAAAAAACGAGCAAAATGCAATGACTTTTATGGGCGAACGGGGTTTTGTTTCTTCGCTTTCACCATATTGTCCATTTATTCCCTCCAATTAGCGCACTGAAACAAACAATATGCAGTATACAGATAGGGGAGCCCTTTGATATGTACGAAAAAAAATAAATAATAATTTACGGATTCCTGTTTTAGAGATTTTAATAAAATTTGCCTTGGCTTCATAAGTCTTTCTAAAAAGAGTCAAATGTCAAATTTCAAGAAAATATATTCACTGGGAATTGAGTTATTACATGCGGACGGACAGACATGGTGGAGACAATATGAGCTTTACGCATATATGTTGACGCACCTAATAAGAATAATTACTTTTATAATAAATAAATAATAAGATTGCAGGGCAGACTGCCCTGCTACACAGTGCAATTGTCTGTCCACTATGCACGTGGAATTCCGCTTTTAGTACAGGGGGGGCTGCTCTGTAGGATGGTCCATTGGGTGTATTCAAAATATGCATCACTCAGACCGCTTACAGAGAGAAGAGAAGGGAGGTAAATATGTTTATTCTAAGCTGCCATCCTTATTTTCTTATAATCAGCTCTTGGTAACCTTACGCGCATAATGATTTTTCCAGCACTAGAAATTCGGATGCCTTTCATAGAGTCGTATTTAGTAGATCTAACCTGAGATTAAAAACATTACGTTTTTAATTTCAAGCTGGTCACCCTAAGCAAGATCAAAGCAACTGCTCTTGCTTAGGGTAGTAGTAGTAGTAGTGACATGTGATGCAAAAAAGCAAGTGTATGAGCTTATGCAGCATCAGCCAAAAAAAGAAAAAAAAAAAAAAATCACACCATTCCCTCCAAATGCCTGTCCAGTTCCTCCTTAAATTTATTCAACCTATCAACTTCCACAACGACAGATGGAAGTTTGTTCCAGTAATCAACTGCTCGCTGGCTAAAGGCAAATTTCCGCACATCTATTCTACATCTGTCTTTCCTTAATTTGAATTTATGCCCCCTTAGGTTCGTAATCTGAACAAGAGGAAGAATCTCATCAGAATTCAGCGTGCTCAACCCATTCAAGGCCTTATACACCCCAGTCAGATCACCGCGCAGGTGCCTAGTCTCCAGCCACTGCAATTTGCAGAACTTAAGCCTCTCTTGGTAAGAGGATCCCTTCATTCCCCTCACCAATCTTGTTGCCCTTCTCTGTACACGCTCAAGTAAATCTACATCCTTCCTAAAATGAGGCCTCCAGACCTGTACGCAGTACTCAAGGCGTGGCCTGACCATTGCCTTATACAGAGGGACAATCACCTCCTTCTCCCTGCTAGCGAAATTCCTGTATATCATTGACAAAACCCCATGACCTGCCCTGGCAGCCTGTCTGCATTGCTCAGAAAACTTCATATCTGACTGCACAATTACTCCCAGGTCTTTTTCATTTTCTACCACCTTACGTGTAGTACCACACAGTTGGTACGTTTCTCTGGGGTTACTTCTACCCATATGCAGTACTTTGCATTTGTCAAGGTTAAACTTCAGTTGCCACTTCTTAGCCCATCTGCCCAAATTATCTAGATCCTGTTGCAGTAGCACACTGCCATTACTATCATTAACAACCCTGCCAACCTTTGTATCATCTGCAAACTTCGACACTAAGCCTGATATACCTTCATCAATATCATTGATAAATATACAAAACAACAGTGGACCCAACACCGAACCCTGTGGGACTCCACTAATAACATTAGTCCACGAAGAGCAGCACCCATTAATTACCACCCTCTGTCTTCTCCCACTTAACCATCCTTTTATCTATTGTAGCAACTTACCCTTAAAACCATTCTGCTCCAATTTGTACAATAGTCTTCCATGCGCAACAGTGTCAAAAGCTTTCCTGAAATACAAATATATGATATCAAAATTATTTTTTGCATCCAGTTCCTTTGTAACCACATCATAATAACCAATCAAATTTGTCAGACAAGACTTTCCCTTAACAAACCCATGCTGTGTCTGAATTATTGTTGCAGTCTTGTCTAGATATCCTGCAATGCATCTTTAACCAGCGACTCCATTATTTTACCCGGAACAGAAGTTAAACTAACTGGTCTGTAATTACTCGTGTCACCCTTCGATCCCCCTTTGTGAATTGGGGATACATTTGCACATCTCCAGTCCGTGGGAACCTCCCCTGAGTCCAAGGATACTCTCATAATTATGGCCAAGGGTTTGCTTAGTTGCTTTGCCGCCTCCTTTATTTTATAACTGGATAGATCCCATCCATCCCAGGTGCCTTCTTATGTTTAACTTCAACAATTTCTCCTCCACTTTGCTCTCAGTTATTACAAAATCATTAAGCACCTTGCTACAATTTGATAACCTTGTGGCATTTTCAAACTGTAATAATTCCTCACGTGTGAATGTAGATGCAAAATACTCATTCAGTTTGTTTGCTATCTGAGCAGGATCATCAACAGTCGAACCATCGATGTCAAGTGGACCGATCAGATTCATCCCCTTCCTTTTAGAGTTTATATAAGTAAAGAAATCCTTGCTGTTTTTCTTAGCATCGTTTGCCAAAGATTTCTCGTAATCTGCCTTCGCTTGCCTAACCTCCTTTGTGACTTGCTTACAGACTAGCTCATATCTGCCATAGGCTTCTGAGTCGCTTGATATTTTATATGCATCCCATGAATTTTTCTTCTCTGTCACGAGTCTCATTAGTTCATTAGATAACCATTCAGGCCTAAACCTTGAACAATATTTCTTAATAGGTATAAAACTTTTAGTAGCTTCCACGATTAATTCCTTGAATGCTTCCCACTTAGAATTTACTGTTGGTAACATCGTCAGTTTATCCCACTGTACAGAATTTAAAAACTGTCTGAGACCACTGTAGTCACCTTTACGGAAGCAAAAACCCTTCCCTTTACCCCTGATGGTAATTATATCTTTAAGTAAATCCCACATCAGTACACTGTGATCACTGCCACCTAGTGGTTTCTTTATCTGCAAATTCTTAATACACGAATGATCACTGCTGATAACCAGATCAAGAGTGTTACTTTCTCTGGTTGCCTCTCGAACATGCTGCTGCAGAAAACAATCATCCAATAAATCCACAAAAGTCTGACTAGTGTGTGAGTGACCAACCCACACGTTCCCGTCAATATTGCACTTTCTACAAAGTTAAAAATTGGCGAGATTTCTTTTTCTTTTCTCTTCAGAACATAGTTACACCAGAGCTCTCAAAAATCAATGGGTGCAAAGGAAGAGCTCTCGTGCCAAGACAACGGCCAGAATAAGCTCAGATATCACTCAACTGTGAGGTTCTAGAGGGAACACGATGGTAACCAAGTAACATATACACTGAGTGGCTACGGGCACACCTATCTAATAGCGAGTAAATCCCTTCTTTCCCCCTCCCCCTCAGAATAGCCTGCATTCGTCGCAGCATGGACTCAACGAGGTGTAAAAAACTTGCCACAGGGATGCTAGTCCATCTTGGCTCAATTGCTTCCCACAGTTCTTGCAAATTGGATGGTTGCGGATATCTTCTCCAAAGAGCTCGTTCCACTTCAGTCCACAGATTATGAGTTGGGTTGATATCTGGTGATCACGAATACACACACCATTACATCGCCACAACCACCACCAGTAATCTGCACTGTGGACGCCTAGCAGAATGGAACCATGGACTTTTGCTGTTTTAGATATTCTGGTCCTTTCATCAGCATAAAATAACAGGGACTGGGATATGTCATACCAGGAAACAATTCCCTAATCGTCCACTCTCCACTATTGATGTTTGTGAGCCTACCTTAATCGTTCCTTCATGTTTTATGGTGACAGGAATTGAACCCGGTTCGGTCGTCGGTTGCGATATCCCATCCATGACAAGTTACGAGTTGTGAGTTCTGAAATGCCTGTTTGGTTATTACTGTTGTATTGGGTTCTTATTGGACTGAATGTAGCCTTTCTGTTACCCTGCGCAAATCTTGTCAGCCTCTGTTGGTGTCTCTCAACGAGTTGTTTCCAATTCTAGGCTCACTCGCCTTTGGTTGGATATTATTTGGATATTGGCCTCATCCATAGCTGAGAATATAATCATAAGATGAAATGTTTTTCAAGGTATTTTTGCGCAGAGTTGGCCCCCAACCGTTGACATGTCCTTACAGAAGTTAATAATTAATATTTCGATTTAACAAGAGAAATATAGCCCTGCTTTAAAACAATAATTTTTTTCTTTATTGATTTGTTTAGATCTTTTCTAAGTGGCCATCGCAATCCTAGTAACCATTTTCTTTTTATGGGAACTCACAGCTTCCTCAGCATGGAATAAGCTTCTATACAACTTTTTTTTTTTAAATAGTACCAAGAACGGTATCTTGTTTTTACATGACAGCCATAATGACGTAGGTGAAAATGACGTCACCACTGTCAAGACGAAAGCATGCGCAGTAGCCTACTGAGCATTTGCGCATGTGTACAAGGTAAACGACATTGTTCAAAGATGTACGCCAGTAAATTAGAAATAACTCGACGATTCTGATTATTTTTATTTAAATTGCCAATATTTCTTTTGTGATGGACATTCACATTACGTGAAAATAGCTATGGTTTTTATCAATACAATGATCTTCTCTGAAATTAAAGCTGATGACGTAATGATGACATAAATCGAATCTCTTGTGATTCTCTTCATTTTATTTATTTATTATTATTTTTTTTATTATTGCGCGTGCTAGAAATATTCTTCACTCTTTTCTAATCATTAAAACTTTGTCTATGTAAAAGCAACTATAGGATTCAATTAAAACGATTAATTTTGCTCGCAAAAAAAAAGAAAAAAAAAATTGGTCCCCTGCAATCACAGACCATTAATTATTAAGTTGACAATAAGCACCAGCTTTTCCATTTATTTCTACCTTCTGCTGTTCCAAAAAAAAAAAAATTAGAAACAATACGTGTCTAATATAAATTATTACATTAAGTTTTCAATTCAAGAAAATTCTATTAATAGCCAATCTTTTGTGCGATGCTTAATGAAACCTGAACGATTTATTCGGAGAATTTGTCATTCGCAGTTTCCTCATTGTGTCACCGTCAAAGATTGGGCAAATGCAATCGGAGACCTCGAGGCCAAATGTGTTTTTATTGATTAGCATTATAAAAGAGGACAACAAATTTCAAGCGATAGAAATTTCGCGGATCACCTTGCCCGTTGAGAAATTAAAAAGTTCCGAAACACGGAAATGTGACTTCACGTTTCAAGAAAGAATTTTTATCTACATTTTCTTTTGTGATGGACACAATACAAGCGCAAATTGCAATGCTCAAAATCTGTTCTATCTTGTCAAAACAGTAATTGAATATATGTTTGGTAATAATATTAGAGTCGAGTTTTTGTGCCTATAAGTATATCACATGCAAATCGATTACAGGACCGGCATACCTCCGGGTAAAGTAAAATGTCTACTTTGCATGGTCTTTGATAGACTCTCATAGATGACTGCAGCGCCTGAGGAGACATCAACCAAATGGGGCAGATTGTAAGCGAGGGAAGAACTCAGAATAGCACGTTTATAGGCTTTGCGTGGAACAAACTCCCTGAAATCACATTTTGGATGTCAGGCAGCATTTAGGCAGGGAGGGCACTCTTCAAGGGAGGGTACACCTATTAGCGTTCGGTACCAAAGGATGCGAATTCAAACGACTGTAGGTTCTCCAATAGCACGTATTTTATACACAAGGTTCTATGATTAAGCCAGTTAGTATCTTAACCGAGAACACCAATATTTTTTCCCGCATGAGTTCAGGAAGTGGAGAAATATTCAGGACACGTGACATCTGGTCCTGAAGATTAAATTTCCATTCTGAGAACTGAAGTATTACTTTAGTAGCGATGAAGTGAGTTATCTAGAGCTAGATGTTGCGTTGAAAATGTGTTTAGAGTTTCTTTTGCCATTTATCCAGCAATTACATAATCTTTGTTATGGTGGAGTGATTCTCATCAAATTCGTTATTTAAATTGAATCTTAATTCTAAACCTACCTTTCTAGCCAGCCTATACCCTAAAATCATAGGCCGCACGGCTTGATACCTTGATATGGATAAAGGGACGGCTGAGTGGTAGAAGAGAAAGAATGGTTACTGATGAGCACGTCTTCGTGGACTAATTAGTGGAGTGTCTCACGGTTTTGTGCTGGGACTCTTACTGTTTTTAATATTTATTAATGATTATGTGGATGGCATTTAAATTTTAGTGTCTATGTTTGCAGATGATACAAAGGTTGGAAATTAACGAAAATAATCAAAGAGTACTACTGCATCAAAACTTGGACGGTGGACTGGCAGTTGAAGTTTAACATTGGTAGCGACGTCCGCATATAGGTAGCTGTAATCCCAGAATAACGTGCCAACTGTGTGGTACTACACTCAGGAAAGTGGAAAATGAAAAAGACCTGGGATAATTATGAAGTTCTCTGAGCAGTGCAAACAGGCTATTAGGACAGGCTATTCTTTTGCCATCTGTGAATGGTATATATAAGGAAGTCGTTATGTCACATTTTGAGTTCTGCATACAGGTCTGGAGGTCTCATTTTAGGAGGATGTGGATCTGTTCCAACAGAAGAGAGAAGTCAGGAGTACAAGTGTCTACTATTACCAGGAAAGTCTTCAGTTCTGCAACGTGCATCATCTGGAAACTAAACGCTTGCGAGGAGATTTCATTCAGTTATTTAAGGCTTTGAATGGATTGAGCGTTGACTGCTGAAACAGGCTTTCCATCAAGCTGTGGAAGTGGGTAGTAAAAGGCCAGAAATGTGTATAATGTTACGTTTGTGCAGTGTGTATGTGTTGTTTTGTTATTTCTGGCCAGTCCGCCACCAGGAAGGCGATCACAACTACTGTAGAATACAATCACTGTAAATGAGGCCAGTGTGTGTGCAAGTACGGTTCTTGTGATAAGTTCTTTTGTAAGTGTTGTTGTGTAGGCCTCTTCCGACAACGAAAAGTAGAAGAAGAAATGTTTTGAAAGGCAATAAAATTAGACTTGTTTAAAAGAAACACGGATTCCTTATTTCGTAAGATTACGCCGGTGATGGAAGAAAGGATTTGTCAAATTTCATCATAAACAGAACATTTAAATAGAATGTACTGAAAAGTTTGGACCTCGCCACAGGAACAAAGATCGGAATCAGAAAGATTAAATTGAGCCAATTTCGCATTTGTAGAGCCAGGCCCCTTAAAGAAGAAACAGGAATATCGATTTGGCGAAAACCATTTCAGTGTACGTTTATTGCCAAAATTAACTGATAAAAGATTTAGTGACTTGACCTTTGGAGGAAATCAAGATATTGAAGACCCTGATTTTTTTCTTTTTTCAGATCATTAGATCGATCAATTTGAATGCCATCAAAGTCAAAAGAGATATTCTTTTTAATGAATAGCAAAATACTCGAAAAACAGAATAAATCAAAGGGCACGGATCCAGACAATACTTGTGAAGCAGGAGTCGAGACAGTTCTACAAGTTTTAATATTACCAGGCTGCAGTTTCAGTGCCTAAGGTTGCAATAGGCAACATTAACCACTCTGTACAGCCTTCTCGAGAATGGTTAATGTTTTCTAACTAAGGCCACAGTCATGTGAGTGATTCTGGTTATTATATGAGCCAATTTTTTCAATTTATCTCAAAAAATTATTCTTAACAACAACCTAAACCGCATGTTACAAGATTCTTAACATAAATAAGTTTTTCACCAAACAACAGCGAATTTAACTTTAGGGTTCATTTCTATTAACCCAGCAAAAATAGTGGTCCATTAGTGTTCGTGTTTGCTTAGTGATGATAGCAGTTTCTTTGGAAATGAGTATGCGCACCTGAAGTAAATTTACCATGAAATGTCTACATCGAAGATTTTAATGACTCGTGCTTTTATTTATTAAAGAACTTCTTTTGTTTTTTTCGACACCTAATAAAATGCAAATTAAAACTCGGTGGAAATTGGATGTCTCTTGTACATGCAATGGGAGGGTCTGCAGGAGAGGTGCAGATTATGCCAGAATCATCTGCTAGAGGCCATTTCAAGGGATTCCGAGAGCATCACTGAAGGTTTGTTGTATCACAAGACCGCCATCAAAGTAATTGATCACTTCACCGTGAATATAAAACAAAAATAACTTTATCAGCGAAAATAGAAGACACAACAGATGGTGGATAAATCGTCAACTAGATTGAGTTATAAAATTTTTTTATGTTGCAACAAGAAGTACGCACTGAGTTACATTTAATGAGCGTTCGATTTTTATTTTTTAAATTAATTGAACTTTTCTCTGATTAACGGAAAAGTACATAGTTATCTTAATACTTTGTAATCAATAACGTGTGAAATGCAGCAGGCTCTGTGGTTTAATAAACAGTCGTAGTGTACTGTCAACACTTTTGTAATGCACTTTACTTGTTTCTTCCTGGATTTTAATAATAATTGAAATATCACACGTATTTTAACGTTTCTACTGTGATTAATAACAATAAGCAAACAGTAATAATCCATGATTAATGTATGGATTATTGCTATTTGATTAATGCGTTAACCTGTTTATGAGTTACTTTCTCGTGAGCAGGCTTCTTTTATTTGTTCTATACCGAATGAATTCAATCCCGGAAAATCAGTGAACTGTAAACGATACTGACTTAATTATCAAACAGAAAACTAACTACGCATTATCCACAATAATTGTTAACTCCCCCCAAAAAAAGTCTTCGTTGGTTTTTAGGTAGGAACATTAGAAGTAGATTACTTCTAGCTAACGTTTTGAGGTTTTCTGCTAGGAGTTTTTCGCCTCCTTTCACAGTAACGGTCATCAAGCAAGTAGGGCATCTGGAGAAACTGTTAAAAGCTCCAATTCACTTCATCAGGTTTCCAGAGACCCCCGAAAGAGCCAGTTTTAGTGACAGTAACGAGAGAAGTTGATACACGGCTTTGTGTCTCGCACGGTTATTTATTATATGCTCGGTTTTATTGGCCACTGGTTCCTCCCTGTATTATTTAAAAATTCTCCTGGAAGAAACAACTCCTCCGAAGTCGTCAACGTTCTTAGATCCGAAAGAAAAAGAAAAGATTTTTTAAAGGAGCACGTCAGCGACTTTTCGTTTGATTTGCAGTGAGACAGAACACGTGTAGGCAAGCACGGATTCCTGTACGATGTCGTTGTTCTACAAATGAATCCGACAGAGTGATTCACAACGGTTGGTGTTAGGTTAACTGCGTCTCCTGCCCCTCCATCCCTACCTCCTCCAATCACCCACTGCTCTTTGGCAAGACTGGGCAGCTTGCCATGGGAATTCTAATTACGCGCTCAAGACATCCCGCTGACCCGAACGATAAAGAGCAACAAAAACAAAACTAAAGGAAAAGCCAGTAGTGGCTACTAATAATAGTTCTGCTGAAACCGGTGACTCGCCTTAAATTTCTCTACAAGACCAGTTTTTGCAAATACAGTTGGTGAACGATTGGAAACGCTGTACACGTTATTCGCAATCAATTTGTGGTTGGGATTTGCTGAACAAAGGTGCTGTTTTTGTTTTTTTTTTTTTAAACTACAATGCGTGATCTTTTGAATTGGCAAAGCTTTATTTCAATGACTATAAAAAAAATCAATAAAATTCGCTCTTCAATTTGCAAATACAACTTCTGAGGAAATGGACATTTCAATAGGAAGAAGAGGAAGAATAAGAATAAAAAAAAAATGCAAGGAGAAATGACTAAGGACGCTGGACTGTCACTTCAAGAAGAATTAAAAAGCGCGATGTATTAATATCTGGATAGCTTTCTTCTAGACTGAGAGGTTCCTTCGAAAGCCAGGAATCTTTCCCAGATCCTTGAACGGTGCAATAATTTGGTTGTTGCGAAGAAAGAAGAATATCAAATACATATTTCAAAACTGACCGAAATTTTCGATGAATTTCGTCACGAAGAAATTGTATTTGAAATTGGTCGACTGAGACATCACTTAAGTGGGATTTTTTGAATATCTACCAAATTTATCAAGTTTAAGGTTCGTTTTAACAGTATTTGTGTATCTATAGCTTATTGCGAAAGAAGCTTTTCCAAATTAAAATTAATTAAAAATTACTTCCGCTCATCCGAATAGATTATCAAATCTAACTATATTATCTATTGAAAATGAATAGCCAGTAAAATTAATTGACGAAATGAAGACACGAAAATGGAAACTATAAATCTCTCTTCATTATTGATTTTCACATTTTCTATCTCATTTTCTCTTTTTGTTATTATATTAAATGCCGTGTAAATGCACTATATTATGTAAATACACATTCCTTAGTTTTCTGTGACTTCTTAAAATCAATTAAGTTTTAAAACATTTCTTTTTTTCAAGTTAACATCATTTAGGGGGACACCAGAATGAACCGACCGGGTACGAAAGCCCGTAACTATGCAGCTGTTACCAACAGCTGCATAGTTACCAACAGCTGCATAGTAATTCAAAACGGTTGGTTGATGTCTTATTGTATTCGTGACATTTTAAGGTATGTTCAAGGTTGAATTTTATAATACTTTATTTATTTCTGCACGTTACCAATAGTAATCTTGGTATTTCTTTAAAGAATAACCCTATTTTGGTCTGTCTCTACCCAATTGGACCTAATTATTCGTCCCCCCCCTGGTAGTTTTATTTTAACGCTTCAAATATTAATTATACTGATTTATTATACAAATTATGAGTATAATAATTATTAATTATATTTCTCTAATTTGGAAGGATGAATTCTTGTGGAGTTCATCCATTCAACTTGGTAACGAGTTTAATGAACAGAATGTAAAGCAATTAGAAATCCTCAATAGGCAGAGTAAAATATTTATAAATTCTGAAATAGTACTTAAAGTCATCTTTAACTTAATTATGTGCATCCTTTCATTTTTATTTGTGTAGTTAATATTTTATACCCTTAGGACATTTTCTCTTCTAAGTTTTCCTTCTCAAGAAGTTCTAAACCACCACTCACTCCCCTTGGAAAACCCCTTAATACGATTTCTCCTGTACAGTATATACCATCCTGTATTTCCGTTGACAGAATTAATAATTAAAATAAATAAATAATGAATTTAATTCGTCATTATATAGTGAGCTTAATGCCTTAAATAAATGAATAATGAATTTAATTTATTATTATAAAGTGAACTTAGTTTCAGTTGGGGGATCCTCTCAGCTGCTTGGCCCAGTCCACGGGGAGGTGGAGCTACTTCATCTGGTTTGGCGTGTGGGAAAAAGAAGGCGAATACACCAAAAGAAGGCGAATACACCAAAAGAAGGCGCAAAACCTGACAAAGATCGCTAATACGCGAAAACCAACAGTGACCAAATTTTGATGGCACTTGGCCTGTCATATTGTGATGCTGCACTTCGAGGTTTATTACACTTGGAGTCCTTTTCTGTTGTTTTTTCCCCCAAACTGAGCAGTTGCTGCCCACCACTCTCTCAAACTCTGAAATGTGCTTGCAGGTGCAAATACATTGGAGAATACTTCAAATGGCCAATACGCTATATAGCTTAAGCTCTTTAAAATATAGCCCCCCTCTGGGATTGAGAGGTCTTGGGACTTTAGAGAGGTCGTTGAGTACTTTGAGTAACACATTTCAATAAATATTAAGCACAAACAACTGAACTGGTAATAACTTTGAAAACTGATTTTGTCTTACGAACGGGGTTGGGGTGGAAAGTTTTAGCTCAATATAGATCGCAAAAAGTTTCGCGAAAGACAATATTGCTAATTTGTGCTGGGACTCGTCTTGGGGTGTTCGCGAAAATTTCAGTTTCTATGTTCCTCTCCTTTAGAGAGGGCGTTGAAGGGTGGAAGGTGAATTACGATGGCCACTGTTGAGAAAATCAAGCACCGTGCAGTCATTGAGTACCTTCATTTAAAGGGAATGTCACCGAAAGATTTTCATGAAGGCATGTAACAAACATTAGGGGAATCTTGTCCTTCGTAGGCCACGGTAAAAAACTGAGTTGAAGAATTAAATCATGGATGAAACAGTATTGAAGATGTACCCCGCAAGGGGTGCCTATTATTACCTGCAAGTATGGATGCCATTCATGACTTGATGATGCAAGACCGCCGACTAACATTGAAGCACATTGAGACAGCATTCAACATCTCCCATGAACATCTCACGATATTATCTGTTTATTTCTCTTGTGGTGAATGTTTTAGGAATGAAGGTTTCTTCGAGGTAGGTCCCTGAAGCACTGAATGAACTTTAGAAAGTTAGGTGGTAGCTTGAGATTGTGCAGCATTTTGAAGATAATGAAGCTCAATTTTGGGGGCAGTATGTCTCTATGGACGAAATATGGGTGCACCTTTTCGACTCTGAAACAAGAGCAATCGAAACAGTGGAAGCATCCCTATTATCTCCCTCCTAAAAAGTTTAGGGTGCAGAAGTCAGCTAGGAAAGTCTGGGATGCAGAAGGAGTGATCATGGTTGATTTCTTGGAGCGAGGTGCCACTATCAACGCCGAGTATTATTCCCACCTACGTAGACGATTCTGCGAGGAATTGAAGCTCAAGAGGAGCGGAAAATTGGCCAAAGGAGTCATCTTGCATCCAAACAATTTACCGTGGCACACAGCGTTTGTAACTAAAGCAACACTGCGTGACTCCTTCAGTTCGAGTTCGAGCTATTACGGCATCCCCCGTACTCACGGATTTGACTCCATCGGACTGCTTTCTATTTCCAAATCTCAAAATGGACTTGAAAGGCTAGAAATGTAACAGTGATATGGAGTCAACTGGTTTCAGCCAAAATCTTCTGAAATTTATTTCAGTGAGTTACGAAAGTTAGTGAATAGTGCCAGAAAGTGTGTTAATTTAAGGGGTGGGGACTATGTTGATAAATAAATTCGATTTTCACAACTTTCCAGCATCCCTTCTATGAGTGGCAGAAAACTTTTCAACCTCTTCTCCTATACTACATGGAAGTTCGCATCTAACAACGTCTTTACAATTGTTTTGTCTGCGTATTGTCACTAGAAATCACCTGTGATCTAGTGGAAGACCACTTAGTCGTGAGAATCCGTCTGTTTGGATAGTGCACTACCAGGGCAACTCGTTGCAAAGGCAAGTTTGTTCTGCTGCGTGATTAAGACATGTGTAGTTGAAATTAAGGATACTCCATAACTAAATTTTCCATTTAAAATTAATTTTAATCGAATACCGAAAACTGGATCTTGGAGTCCTGTGGCTGAGTCCTTAGAAATATCTTCGTATTGAGGTGACGAAATCATCAAATTTTGATTCCTGGCAGAAAATGCTAGCCATCCGATGTAACACCATTTCAGATAAAAAAAAAAGAAGTAATTACTACTAAAACTGAGAAATTCTATTTATTTATGCCAAGCGTAAATATTCTTTGTGTAAGAGCCATCTGAATCTCTTAAGAACCCTGCACAACTCGCACGTACAATATCAAAAGAAAAATACTTTTCTCATTTCAGAAAAATCACACGTGACACGCAAACACAGATACTTCCACTACAATCAGCGTATCTGGATTTATAAAGAACACTTTCTTATACCAGGGAAGCGAACAAATGTTAAACATTTATGTAGAATAGTGAGACTGTTTCTTTTTATTCTTCGAAGTTTGTGACAAACACGAATGTGTTCTTACATACTTTAAGTTCCCTCGACAGTTCAAATTTATTTCTTATTTTAACAAACTTCTTATTTTCGTAAGAATATATTTCGAGCACAGTGCGTATCTGTGGTGAATACACTTTTATCAACAGTTTTTTGTGTTGAACTATTCCACAGCATTAATTATTCTTGTAGGCGAAAGAAATGGCGCTGAATTTTGGCCATTCAAGGTATAGACCAGCATTTATCCATTAATTACTCCATCTATCTATTAGTTACTCCTGCTCGTTCCCTCTTTTTAGCTTAAAACTCAAGTGCTCTTGTGGAATCTACTGCCCCTTCAAAGAAGAGAGGCTAGACCTCCAAATTGATATTTCAGTAGCGACAAATAGCGCTGGTTATTTTATTTTTTAAATATTAAATTATATTCAAAACTCGCTTTTGAATAATAATTCTGCAGGTTTTATACAGGGTCATCGATAAAGGTGTCCGTGATTTCCCTTTTTCAGAATCAGACTACGCCCTTCTTGTGCAATTATATTCTATGGCTCACGCAGTATGCAGGTTTTGCCCATAATAGGTTTGAATTATATTTTTATGAACTCAGATGAGTAAACGTTCTATGTGAACAATTGTCATTTATAATTTCTGAAAACGATTATCAGATACGACATTGCAAAAGATAGAAAACCCAAGTTTTGTTGTTTGAGTATATGTTAAAGCTGATTTTGAATGTAATTTTAATTAATTCGAAAGTACCTACTTTCAGGTCCAGTCTCTTTCCTTTCTTTGTCTTTGCTGCTGGACGAAGGATGGTTTCTCTTGGATAAACCAAAGAGAAATCCCTCTGTAAACAGTTGGCACCTTGACGTGGTTCAGAGTATTTCTACTAAAACCGACTGGCAGCTCCAAACCAAACCATATCCAACAACAAAATTAACAGAACAAAATGTTTTTCATAAATATTTAATTGAGCAGTGTCACCGAAGGCGAATATTTGATACAATAGGCGTTCTGGTGTGCAAATTCCGAGTATCCAATAGAAATCGATCTGCCACCTTACAGAGCCGCAAATCATTCATGCCTATAAAAACATGGATTGCGTCCACATTCCTCTTCATGCCCATTTTTTTTTTTTTTTTTGGTATGCTCATAGCGATAGTTACACCTCTGTTAAGTCTTGCAACGGCGCTGTGAAGCTTGTTGGATTATTTTGTTCGGCTATCATTTGCATCTATGGTACTCCACAAAATTTTGTCCCGCTTCATCGCAAGCTGTCCACCCTACACCACGTTTTCTACATGTTCTGTTAATTTTTTCCAGCAATGTAGTTGGCGCTAGATGGTCGACGACGCACCTATCACACGTTTAAAGAATTTGTGGACTACCAATTCTTTAACCCAGCGGTGCAAGCGTTAAACCTGTGCTTTTAGACGATGCCATCTGAAGCCATGTGGCATTGTAGAAATGTGTTATCTCTCACTCCAGGGTCCTCAGCGATGTATTTTCTGCATTTCTTGGTGTTGATTACCTGGTCTTGGATGGCAAGCTATTCATTGGAAGCCATTTTATCTATGTGGGGGTTTTAGTAGTTATTGTAGTGTCTGCAATGGAGTGCTAGACAGAACCACAGTGCGCTCAGGGCATCACCGTGAAACCTCTCCTGATGGAGATCGGTCTGGTTGCGATGTTCTCGAACTTCTTGGTGGTTATTATTATTATTATAATCACATTTTTATCCTAATGGATTTTGGAGCGGTTGTCATGCCCGGTTACTATTATTGATCGACGGACCCTCTGACAATCCTACAAGTGTTCAAGATCGCAATTTTCTGGAGTACCATGTAAGCATTCCCTTGGATGCTACTAGGTTCTTATAGAGGCTCTTTGGAACCGTTTTAGTGGTTGACACGATAATCTGGATGGTCTTCTTGTTCCATATGCCACATTTCTTTGACTTCCTGTTAGGTCTATGGATTTTCTTTTGTATTACCAGAATGTATTGCACTACTTTAAACGGAGTTTATAAGTGCACCTAGAGCATTATAACCTAAAAGGCTCCTAACTATTTAAATAACAATCATAAATTAGAGACTACTTTACAAAGTAGAGAAGACCCTATCTAATTTATGATTGTTTTCCAGAAATTAATATACAGCAAATTAAACTTTTAGCGAGAACCTTCGTTTAAATGTAGTGCAAGATCAATGCAACTCGTTCTGCGGGTAACTTTCTGCTGCGAGCATAAGAAATAGTGGAATGATATCTATTCAACTGTCCAGGGTGTTTCATAGGCATCAGTAATCTTACAGCAGGTTCTTATAAAAGATTGCATAACATTTCTTTCGTTATTTTGAATAAGTCAAGACAAACACCGAACGAAAATATTCACTCGGCAGTTCCTCCTTGAATTTATTTAAGCTATCAAGTTTGTTCCAGCAATCAACTACCCGCTGGCTAAAGGCAAATTTCCGCACATACAAAGGGATAATCACCTCCGCTAGCAAAATTCCTGTATATCATAATTAAAAAAAACCCATGACCTGCTCTGGCAGCCTGTCTGCACTGCTCAGAAAACTTCATATCTGCCTGCACAATTACTCCCAGGTCTTTTTCATTTTCTACCACCTTAAGTGTAGTACCACACAGTTGGTACGTTTCTCTGGGGTTACTTCTACCCATATGCAGTACTTTGCATTTATCAAGGTTAAACTTCAGTTGCCACTTCTCAGCCCATCTGACCAAATGTTTTAGATCCTGTTGCAGTAGCACACTGCCATTACTGTCATTAACAATCCCGCCAACCTTTGTATCATCTGCAAACATCGACATTAAGCCTAATATACCTTCATCAATATCATTGATAACTATACAAAACAACAGTGGACCCAACATCGAACCCTGTGGGACTCCACTAATAACATTAGTCCAAGAAGAGCAGTGCACATTGATTACCACCCTCTGTCTTCTCCCACTCAACCATCCTTTTATCCATTGTAGCAACTTACCCTTAATACCATTCTGCTCCAATTTGTACAGCAGTCTTCCACGTTGAACAGTGTCAAAAGCATTCCTGAAATCCAAGTTTATGATATCAAAATTATTTTTTGCATCCAGTTCCTTTGTGACCACATCATAGTAGCCAATCAAATTGGTCAGACAAGATTTCTCCTTAACAAACAAATGCTGTGTCTTAACTATTACTGCAGTCTTGTCTAGACGATCCTGCAATGCATCTTTAACCAGTGACTCCATTATTTTCCCCAGAACAGAAGTTAAACTAACTATCTAATTATGGCTAAGGGTTTGCTTACTTCAATTGCTGCCCCCTTTAATATAACTGGATAGATCCCATCCACCCTAGGAGCCTTTCTTATGTTTAACTTCAACAATTTCTCCTCCACTTTGCTCTCAGTTATTACAAAATAATTAAGCGCCCTGTTGCAGTTTTATAAACTTCTGGCATTCTCATCCCTTAATAACTCTCATGTGTGAATGTTGATGCAACAGTGTACATCGTTTTTTAATACGTATTATATGTTTTTTTTTTAAAACTGTGTAATAAAATAAATATATTTTTAAAAAATATGGGCTTTACAACTTTTATATTCCAAAAAAACAACACATTAATTCTACTAAACATTAAAAACAAAGTAAAGACTTAATAGGCATAAAATATAAAATAAAACTGTTAGTTGCCAACTTTAAAAACAGTTAATGAATGAAAGTTTAAACATGAACATGCGCATATATTTCTGAGCAATTTATACACTCTATGTATAAAAATATTTGAAATATATCACAATTTAGAAACCATTATTTACATCATAGATCCACTTTTCTTAAATTTTTTAGAAATTCAAAATAATAAAGAAATGAATCTTTCTAAAACACCTGATTTAAGAAACGAAATTTTCTAAAACACCTAATTTAATTTGTCTCCTTTAATAAGTATACGAATACTGTATTTCATCCTTTAAACTGATGGATCATAATACTCCTGGCAGATTGGTCGTGGCAGACCATATTTATTGGTTGAATAAACTGATTTTAATAAAAAATAAAATTTGCTTCTCCAAATGGGCCCCTTCCATACCGCGACGGGTACTGGTACCAGATGCTTCGAATACCTAAGGATTCAGCAGTGGAGTCTCTCACCCCTGATGGTGGTAACCACCGAGAATAAGGAACAGGAATAAGGAATAGTCTGCTCAGTGCCGAAGCGTTATTGATTGGAGATAGTGCAATAGCAGGGTAACTCGTTGTGAACGTATTCACAAATTGATGCCTTTTCAACTACTTCGCTGTTTTACTACGAACTGAAATGATGCTATGCTCTAACTTGTTCGATTACCAGTGTTTATATTGTTTTATTTTTTAATATAAAAATAAAGTCTATAGTTTAAAAGCGAATTAAATGGGAAAAATCATAATAAAGATATTACACTGCGTAATATTATTATTATGACTTTTCCCAGTTGATACGTTTTAACCGGAAAACTTCTAATGAAGAGGGAAATAATACATTTCATTATAATAGAGTTCAAATTGGAAATTAAGAAAACAAACTTAGTAGAGGGGAAATTTCTTATCCTATCCGAGTCTATATTTATTTAATAATTTCAGATTTTATTATAACGGCTACAGATAATTGCAGTAAATCATATTACCTTTTCCACGGATAGGTGGGTTAGTAAAGGAAAGATTAGAAAAGAAACTTAAAAAATAAATTGAAACAGTTATTTAAATCGTGAAGGGCAATATTCACATCACTAAACTGTTTAAGATTTTTTTTTTATATTCCGGAATACTAGTTTTATATGAACCACATCCTGATTTAATTTGTTTTCAAGAATTTATTTAGTAATGAATAAAGTGAATGTTTAGATAGAATCACATCTCAAATTAATCTTTAAAATGATTAAGTTATATTTAAACATTTTGAAATATCTAAAATATTGAGAAAAATAATTTCTTTTAAAACGTAATAGGCAATTTAAATTAATCTAAAGACAGTATTAAAAATTCTATACAAGATTCATATATTAGTTTCTAGTAAAAAATAGAAAACAATATTGTTCGTCCTCGCCTTACCTTCGGAGTAGAGTGGGAAATTTCTCAAGTGGAGGGAGGGTTCCAAACCCTCCTAAAATATATTAATGAAAAATAGATTCATTACACTAGTGGATGAATGAAGCGTGGCTTACATAATGCAACGCATTCATTACACAATGGCTTTCCATCTACTTTGAGGAGACAGGATTGAGAAGGCCTCATTTTGGAAGAAGGGCCCCGAAAATATAAAATGCAATAGCAGAGATTCATTGCACGAATGAAATTATATTTTCAAGTGATTACAACTAGACACGCGGAATCCCACTTCAAAAACAAAGTTCCGATCTAATCTGACTGGTCAGATTTTCTCGTTATCACAGGGCTCAACGAATGCGATTAGTCCACCAAAGCAGAGTTCTGTGGCAATCGTCAACTTTCTTCCGGACTTGGAAGCAGAAATAAGTTTCGCAGTTTGTTTAATGTCATTCTTAACCCCAGTAAGAAAGTGTACCGATAGGGTGTTCTAAGTGTCAACGCAATTAGTGTTCACACTTAGATCGACTCCATTTGATTTTATAGCAAGCTCAGTGACCACAACTCGTTGCAACAACCTTGGTTCACTGAGCTGACTGTCTGGAAGTAGAAGCTGCAACGGCTTCACCTTCTACTTCCAGATAGCTGGTTGGTCTAGTGGAACACTGGCAATGAATGCTCCCTGCCCACATATATAAAGGTGGTGTCAATAATGATAGTATTGTTTGCGCAATACTACTTTTTGGTTTGAAATAAAACCTTAACACTTATCATTTGTCATCATCATCATCTTTCAGCGTTCCGCTATTCCACGGGTCGACGTATGAAGCCTCGCCACCATGCCCTGTCCTTGTGCTTCTCTCCGTCGTTGATTTCACTCCAATTTCCTCCTCTCTTAATGACATCGGTCTTTATCATGTCCTGCCATCTCATTCTCGGTCTCCCCCTTGGTGTTTTGTCCCTTAATTGCAAATCAAACATTCTTCTTGGCAAACGCCTCTCATTCATACTCTTGACATGTCCAAACCATTTCAAACGGGACGTTTCAATCCTATTCTGGAGTTTTTCAACCTGAATTCTCTCTCTAATCACATCATTCCTGATTTTGTCACATCTTGTCTTGCCGGCTATGCTCCTCACAAATCTCATTTCTGCCCCCTGAATTCTGCTTTCATCCTTTTTCCTCATAGACAAAGTTTCGGATGCATACGTCACAATTGGTACGTAATAGGCCTGATATAAAGCCTTCTTACACTTCAGTGGTATGTTCCTGTTCCAGATCTATAGAAATTCGCACCCGCTTGTATCTTTCTGCTTATTCCTTCGTTTCTTACTCCAGTCTTTGTAATGGTGCTTCCAAGGTACTTGAAGTTGGTAACCATTTTTAGCTGTTTCCCTTCCATTGTAATGTATCAATCAAGTTCGCAACTCCTCTTTAGAAGCATTACTTCACTCTTCTTGACTGAAAACCAGTCCAAATTCATTGGCCATGCTAGCCCATATATCAACTTGATGGTTGCACTTGTTCCCTACTCTCTCCCCATATGCAGAGGTCATCTGCGAAGAGCATGACTTTCATCTGGTCCTGTCCAAGTTGTGGCACCACTCTACGTTGCACATCATTCATGACAGCTATGAACAGTAGTGGTGACAGGATGCCTCCTTGTCTCAAACCTGAGGTTATTTGGAAGCTCTCCGTCAACCCCACCTTACTTTTCTCACTGTATTGGTGCATATATTCTCAATTCTCTCCACAAGATGTTCCTCTATCCCCAAGTTTCTCAAAACCTCGCACACTTTCTCTCTCTTTACGGCATCAAACGCTTTCTTTATATCCAAAAATGCCATCCATAATTCTTTATCGTGTTCATAACATTTTTCCATCAGTTGCCTGATGCAGAAAATTAGATCCACCGTCGATCTGCCAGACCTAAAGCCGTACTGTTCCTCGGCCATCCTATTTTCAATCGTTCTTATCTTCCGCTCTAACACTCTTCTCTCATACAGCTTACTCACATGCGACGTCAGTGTGATGCCTTTATAATTGGAACACTTTTTCCTGTTCCCCTTCTTGAACAACGGAATGATCAAACCTTCTTTCCAGTCTTTCGCCACCCGTCTCTCATCCCAGATCTTACGGAACAGTCTGTATGTCCATGCTATCCATGCCTCGCCTGTAGCCTTCAGCATTTCTCCATTTATCTCATCCATACCAGCAGACTTACCTGTCTTGATGTATTTCCATGCTTGCACTACATTATTCCAAGTCAAGTCTGTCTGGTCTCTCTCCGTATCTTCTCTTTCATCCTCCCTTTTATGATCAACCTGCCTTTGTTCCTTTTCTGGCTGTCCTGCACGTTCAACAGATTTTCAAAATACTTCTACCATGTTCCTCTTATCTCTTCGTCCTTGGTTATTAGGTTCTGATTCTCATCCATCAAGTATTTGCTCTGTTCACCATCTCTTCTCCTTTTCCTCACCATACCATACAGCGTCTTTTTATTACCGTCGATATCTTGTCGTAGAGTTTCACTCCATTCTTCCAACCACAGTCTTCTTTCCTCGTTATCTATCCTCTTGGCGGCTCTCTTCACGGTTTCATATCTCTCTTTATTCTCGTCATTTCTGTTCTGAAAGTAGGTCCTGAATGCATTATTCTTGATTTTCACAGCCTCTCGTCCTATCATTCCACCATGGGGTTTCTTTCCATCTTCTATTGCTTGTCCTTCCACAAACCTGCTCTGTCAGTCCTACTATACAGTCTTTGAATTCAATTCTTTCTATTCTGATTCCACGCTGTTCACCACTGTCTTAGGTAAAACTTTCCTGAACTCTTCTCTGAACATCGCCCCTTTTTGACTTGAATACGTCTTTAAATTCGGTCCGGTATATGGGGGGGGGGGGGTCTCTACGAAAACTCTAGCGACCAAAAAAATGTCAAGATTTGTCGCGCTTATATCTCGTAAACTATAAATGATAATCTAATGATTAAAATTTTGTTGGATAGAAGGGTTATGTCTGTATCTAAAATGGTGGGTACTGGGGGTGTGCCTCGGTGAGGGGGGAGGGGTAGCGCTTGCAAGTGAACACTGAAAATGACGACGCCGCGCGGCGTTGTGCAGTGTAACTTTGGATTGCGAAGAGATAAGACGTTGAAATTGGTGTCGATTTGAAGAGAATAACAGGATCTACAATATTATTTAGCAATAATAACCGATAAAATAAAATTTGTAAGGTTATAAGCCGATAAGTGTGCTGAGTTGAAGAAAATTTTCATAATGTCGAAAAAATTGGGAAGGAAATATGAACAGAACTGTAGGAAATGTATATCATTGGAAAGAAAAATTTAAAAGTTCAACGTGAGTTCAGTACATTTCTACATCGCCCACTACTCTGGGCAACACTTGTATAGCTTTAACCTTTGTAAGAAACATCGATGTCAATACTATGCCATATGTATCTTACTTCTCCTATCATCGGCCTTTGATAAATAAAACTATACTTCACTTATAACTACCAAGACTTTATTAATTTACATCTTACCCTTCCTCTAATAACACAAAGACGGTTTCACGCCTTAAACGATTAGTTGTGTCCCGGTACACAACCCACCCCAATTTCTTTCTCTTCTTTCAACTTCGCAACCGGTTTTTGCGGTGCGTAACATTGTACTAATTTCAATGTTTCGCTGTCATTCATTTGCAGTTTAATTGACATGAGTCTGTCGCTGATAGTGTTCACCTCCATTAGCCTTTCCTTAATCATGTGATCTATAATGATAGGTACACCCTTCCTCGCTACATCACTCCCAGACCAATATAGGTAATAGCCTCCTCGTAACTCGCTACACCCATTTCTTTCCATTTTGATTCACTCAAACCAAGTATGCTTATTTTTATGTCCTTTAAGATGTCCACACACTCCTCAATTTTTCCTGGCAATGTCATATTGAGTGTGGCTAGTTTAATTTATGTCATCAGCTGATCTTTGTTGGTTGCAGATACCACCACGTCCTGGCTAATTAGTTTTGAGGCTTCTTTTTCTATTACAGGCAATGAATTTAAGCTGCCGATCTGCCAAACCTGTCGCAGCCATATAGATGGGGTAGCTCTTATTCAATGGTGAAGCTTCCTCGTGATGTCGCAATTTAACAATTTTACGCAATGTATGCCGATTTTCTATTAACCACTGAACAAGCAGGTGGCACTGTTATAGTTCTTTTATTCATGGATAAATCGAAATGGCTGACTCGATAGATAGTCATCGTCTATCTCTCAGAAATGTAGATCCTTTACCAGGAGTTCAGGGCGTCGAGATTTAAAATGATCCTTTTTCTGCAAACATAGTCCAAGGACTATCTGTCACTGGACTGGTATTACCTTCGTATCGCCTGCAAACTTGGACATTAAGCTTGATATACCATCGTCAATATCATTTATAAATACAGAAAACAACAATGGACCCAACACTGAACCCTGAGGGACTCCACTAATAACATTAATCCACAATGAGCAGTGTCCATTGATTACCACTCTCTGTCTTCTCCCACTGAACCACCCCTTTCCTTTATCCATAGCAGCTATTTGCCTCCAACGCCACACTGCTGCAATTTGTGTAGCAATCTTCCATGTGCAACAGTATCAAAAGACTTTCTAAGATCCAAATATATGATATATTAAAATTATTCCCTGCCCCCAGTTTCTTTGTGACGACATCATAGTATCCAATGAAATTGGTTAGACAAGACTTTCGTTTAACAAAACCATGCTGTGTCCGAGCAATTACTGAAGTCTTGTCTAGATGATCCAGCAATGCTTCTTTCACCAGTGCCTCCATTGATTTTCCTGGAACAGAAGTTAAACTAACAGGACTATAATTACTTGTGGTCACCCTTTGTGAATTGGGGTCACATTTGCAAATCTTCAGTCCATGGGTACATCCCGTGAATCGAAGGAAGCTGTCATAGTTATGGCTTAATACAAGGAAGCTGTCATAATTATGGTTTTCTAGCTCCTTTAATATAGTTGGATAGATACCATCCAGCCCGGGTGTCTTTTTTATGTTTATCTTCAACAATTTCTCCTCCTCTTTCTTCTCAGTTATTACGAAATCACAGTTTAATTCACCTCTGGCATTCCCTTCCTTGAATAACTTCTCGTGTGTTAATGTAGATGCAAAATACTCATTGAGTTTGTTAGCCACCTGAGCAGGATCATCAACAGTTGAACCATCAGTATCCAGTGGAACAATTTGATTCATTCCTTTCCTTCTAGAATTTACATAGGATAAGAACTCTTTGCAAACATTTTTCCAAAGATTTTTCATAATCTGCTTTCGCCTGCTTCATCTCCTGTTGTGACATTGTTACAGGCCAGCTTATGTCTATCATCGTTTCCATGTCACCCATTAATTTATATTTATCCCATCTTCTCTGCCATATGCCTCATTAGTTCATCTGACATTCATTTAGGCCTAAACTTTGAACGATATTTCTTAGTTGGTATGTAAAGCCTGGTAGCTTCCAAGAGAAATTCTTTGAATTCCTCCCATTTTGAATTTGCTGATTGAAATCCTATTCTTAGCTACCCTAACACAACCCACGTGTTTACTTGTGACTGCCAGCAGTGTCTGAAATATTTTTTTGGTTATAGTCAGTGTCTATAACCAGTAAAGTGTTCTTTTTTTTATATTTTAGGGTGGTTAAGGCAAATCCTTCAACCGCCCCTACAAAAATTAGCCCGGTTACTATCTGCAAAAATCTCGCAAAATGCAGATCCTTTACCAGGGGCTCAAGATTTCTTATTTTAGCTTCCTCTACGCCCAAAGTATATATAAGTTATACTGAAATTTTAATGGTGTCTTAGAACTAATTAAAGGGTTTCATTTATTTTTCAATTGATTTTTAAAAGTTTTTATTTTCTTTGTTAAAGCCTTCTATTTAACTCGTTATTATAAATATTTGAAATTATAAAAATTATAAATAAGCAGTTTAATTATTATTCGATTCCACGAACCTTTAATAATTTTTTTTAAAGTTATCATTTAAACTTGTATTTTCATAAAGATATAATCCCAGAAACTTTACGAAGGTGTTATACTGCACTTCACCTTTTAAAATATTGAATTTGTTTTATTTAAAAAAATTCAAGGTATTTTAATTGAATTTTTTAAAAATTCCAGAAGAACAATTAAAAATAATTGTTCATTATGCAGACACCACCGTAATTACACTGGGCGATTTCAATATGATTGTCGCTATCTCCTAGCTTATAATTTTCACATTGTTTTATATCAGAATATTATGAGCTTCACATTTGATTTTGTTATTTTTTTAAATATATTAAATTCAAAACCAGCTCCAGTCTCTTTTATTTCTTTGTCTTGGCTGCTGGGGAAGAATGGTTTGTTCTGGATAAAGCAAAGAGAAAAAAAACCTCTAATGATCAGTTGACGTTGTTCTGAGGTTTTTACTCAACCCAACAGACAGCATCAAATTATCCCACGAACATCAATTCTCGCTACAACATGACGCTTCTGTACTCACGTCAAGAGTAACCCTTCACAGTTGGCATAGCATGCTGTGAATGAGGCGCATTCCTTTCTTTTTAATGAAGCCAAAATAAATAATATTGTTAAATATCAGAATATTTAACAATAGAGGAGACAGCCAAAAACAGCCAAAACATTTAACAATAGAGGTACAGCCAAAAACGCCCGACCCCTAAAGGGCCCGGGCGTTTTTGGCTGTCTCCTCTTTTTGCAATTTTTATTAATGAAGTATCGAAAAGTTTCCGTCTAACTTAAGGAGGAAGAAATCTGTCTTAACTGATTTCTTGTTCGCTTAACAGATATTAGTGGATCTTGTTTGTTTTTTTAACCTTATAATAAAATTAATATTTAAAAAAAAATCATTAATTCTGCTGAAAATTAAAAAAAAAACGTTATAGACAAGAAATGGGTGAATCTGTTGTTTTTTTCCTATTTTAAAAGCTTTTTATCATGCTATCCATCAGTAAAGGACAAATAGAAGATTAAAACATCATATTCCTTTAAGTAAAATTACGTGCATTTTAAATAACTTTTGAAACATTTTAAGATAAATATTTAAAAAGTCGATCAAAATTTTGAAAACAGTTTCTTAAAAAACATAAATAAACTTGGTCAGAAACAAATCTGATGCTGAAAAAGCCCTCGTGGGAAGCACAGTTGGTAGAATTGCGTCCTCGAGATACGGGTGAAAAAGATCTGGATACGAATCCCGCAGATGACGTGAGGAATTCTTATGGGCCTTTTTCACAAAGTGGCTAAATTAGTCGGGTCTCAGACAAGGGTAACGTGGTTTTTTCACACCTGTGTTCAATTCTCAATGGATACGCCAGTACAGCTGTTTGAAACTAAACATGTGTGGGACACATGTTTATATGAACTTTTTTCCTCAGAATAGTCGATACTACAACCTCCAAAATATTTACTATTCCTCCTGAATCACCTTTTATATAATATAATAATCTTACAATTCTTCTAACCTTAATCAGATTTTCAGTAATACCTAGGACAATTTTAATTCCTTCTTCGTGTGCAATGTAGACTGTGTATTGTAGATGTCTTCATTGGGAGCAATTTGATTAATTTTCTCACTTGCAGTTAACTGATTATTATTACTCCGTCTGTACTATCTGTAAATTGCTTGTGTTCTGTGGTCGATTTTCTGTTCGTAAAAGCGAGGGTTTCATGTTTTTTTTCGGAAGAGAAAACCACTCTACCCTCGTCTTGGACCGACGAACTCAGCCACGTTGAGAAAAAGGCCCATAAAATTCCTCACATCATCGATGGCACTCGAAGTGAAATCTTTTCAACCGGTGTGGGGGGCATGGCTATTGTAACCACTGCGCTACTCACGACGGCGTTACGGTAACTAAAGGTCGATGGTGTTCCAAGGGCCCCTAAGCTAAGTGGCCAGATGAGCAACATAACCCTACAGTATATCAAATAAACGACATATCACTCATTTGGACTATCTGGCCTTTGCATAGTACTGCATTCAACAAGACAATCGATCGCTGTTTTGTGGGAACCATTGGTGCTGCTTCATTCTAAACACTGGTGAGTTATGCGTTATAAGCCTTCTTATCCATTATTATTATTTTACTTAATTTAGATTTCTATTCTCTCTCTTTTCTTTCTGGTGCAGTGAAAGCCTGTGGCCTTCTTGCAATGTATAGCTAACAGGAATACTAACCTTACCACTAAAATAGCCGTGTCAATAGGAGTACCCGCGCAATATTGGCTGGTGCCGGATCCACAGCGATGAGCTCTTCCGTTCACGCTGTTTTCTGGTGAGGTCATGGGTATTGCATGAATATTCGATATTGCATGGAAACGTGCTGCGCACTCTATCTACCCTACCCTACTGCAATGGGATTAACAGACACCCCCCAATGCTCCTGCGGGCTCCCAGAGACCCGGGAGCACCTAATGTATATTTGCCCAATGTACGAACATCTAAATTGTGTATTAATTACCAAAATACATTTTAATCCAAAGGACCAAGCACATTACCTCTTTGAATCCACCGAGACCTATAATGCTTCTACCAACTTCGCACAGGAACTCTTTTTACAGACGAACGACCCTCCCACCGCTATAATCTTGGCTTATATCGCTACTGTACATCAGAACTGAGGACAGAGCCCAATCCCATCAGCAAATACCCAAAGGACTTTCCATATACGAGAATACTAATTGGGACCCCTGATCCCATGAACGTGACATGGGAACAGACAAACGTCTACTGGTGTCTGATGTCAAGCATGCAGGGATAGGCTCCCTCTGGTCCCTCACCCAAGGACTAAAGAGAAAACCATTTTAAAAATTACAACATGAAACCAAAGATAGAACTTTGTCTAACCACAGAATGAGGAACAAATGGCCCACTCCACCAAAGAAAACTCCAGCAATGGACCCAGGTACAGAATCTTGTTTTCCCCACGGAATACTGCACTATCTCCGAACCTAACCTCACTACTATTGACTCTCGGATGGGACTCCCCCCCCCCAAATGGACAAGACCTGGACCACGTGAGGCATGAGCATGCCCCACTGAAAAAAAAAAAAAAAAAAAAACGGGGTTACCTTCATTATCGACCCCCTCCTTCATACTTCATTCCCCCAGTCTTCAGTTTCCCCTCCTAATACTTTCTCTTACACAGCTTTTTTCCCACATGTCCAGACTTAAATTACAAAAAAATTTTGCGACAGGTATTTCGAATGAACGGAGGGGTGAAGTGGAAGTGGGTTTTTTTTTTTTTTGGCTGATGCTGCATAAGCTTGCTTTCTTGCATCATATGCCTCTACTAATGCTAATGCTAAAAAAAATGCCAAAAGGAACCCGGCGTAATAAAAGGAAGTTATGATAAATTGAGAAAAGATTAAAGAAAAGAAACAGAGAAGATGGAGGCAATTTTGAGCCTTTGTAGAAACCACATGTTGGTTTTTTTTTTTTTTTTAGGTCCTTGCCGCTGAAATCTCAGGAAACTAGGTGGCAGGGCCTGCCAGAGTAAATAACTGTAATACTAGTGTACCTGGTCTGCCTCCACGGGGCGAAGTGTGGGCAACGTCGGGCCTCAGCTGGGGTCCGGCGGCTAAATGGCCAGAAGAACAACGGTACACAACATCACACACCTCAAGATCCATATACTTTTAAATCTCTGGCCTTTACAGTGAACTGTATCACACCACAATGTCAACTACGCGGAGATGGGGGAAACCCCTGGTGCCGTTTGACCCTAAACACACTTTACACTTTACACTTCACTTTACACACCACATGTTGATGTAATCCTATCCTAAATTAGGATAAGCAATTCTTATCCTGGGACCAGGATTAGGAGATGTCGAGGCGCGTCCTCAATGGATCCTTCAGCTTGAAGGGTAACTCTTCCAACGTTGAAGATGTGTTTAGCACTCCCATCGTTTGATAGGAGAATCCTCTTGGAGCAAAAGCATATTAGAACTCTATGATAGACGAGGAGGAGGTTCGTTAGTTGCAGCAATCCTTAATTTCGATGTTAGATGCACTACAGTCAAACTACGTACAATATTTACAATTTCTCGCACAGTAGGTTCGTCATTCCAATCAATAAGGGTTGAACTTCCATCACGATGTGTCACCTAATATTTGTGAGACAAAATGCTGGAATTAGCAGTTGAAGCTTTTATGCTACTTGTCAGCTTACATAGTAGTAGTAACACCAGTTGTTCTTATAAGAAGACAGAGAAATAAGTGATAATGTAATGATATATTGGATTTCAATATGTTAATCAATTCTTTCTAGATAGCAGTTCTTGTGCAAGTCTGCAAAGAGAATTTCAGTCCTTGTTCAAGTCTTTCTCTTGATCCAGATTCAGGCTATCTCAGGATAGCGGCTCTCGATTCCTCTCGTCGTTTAAATGCTGGTGTTGCAAATAAAAGATTCAATCGCATCTTGTGATTGGATCAGCAAAGGCTTATTCCCCTGTCATAGGAACCAGTAATGAGTTGTAGTTCATTCCGTAAGTTGGTATAATAGTGGCACTCCCAAAGAATATGATCTACGTCCTCTTCACTTCCACAGAGACAAAGAGGGGAAGGAGACAGTCCAAGTTTACACACAGCTTGCTATTGAGACTGCCGTGACCTGACAAAAGGTATGTTCCTTATAGTCCAGGAGCAAACCACAATAGTTCCCTTTTTATGAATTCCCTTACATTAGGCAAATATTCTCTTATCACCTTTCCCGTCTCCAATACAGACCAGTCAGTCTGCCACTTATTAACATAAATAGTACGCAATCTTTCCTTTTCGGTTGTTATTGGAACACTCAGGTCAAGCTCCACGTTATCAACACCTTTAAGATCCTTGCCTACAATGGAAGTAGGATGTGCCTTTTTCAGGTGGTATCTCAAATATCTATACTGGACCTCATACTGTATTGGCATCCTTCCCATCAGGATCTGCAACGCTGCAGTAGAAATTGTCCTACAAGCTCTCGATAACATAAGAAGGGCAGCACGCTGTGCTTGCAATAGCTGTTTGATAATGGCACACTTGGTTGTCCTATATCCCTAGGCGTCAGCACCATATGTGACAATGGACAGGAATATGCAGTTATAATACAATCTCAGTGAGTATCCTTTAAGGCCCCACTCTTGTCGTGTTGCTTGTCCAAATATAGATAATAATGACTTGCATTTTTCTTTAATGTATTTTGCATGGAGTATAAAGCTCAGACCATCATCCATAATAATTCACAAGTATTTTGTGGTCGAACTGTATTTAATAGGTTGTCCTTTATATTTTATTTGAGGGAAACGTCCTCTGTCTAACCTGCCTTTAAGCAACATTTGGGACGTTTAACTTATAGATAACTGGAGTTTATGCATCTCAGACCAAACAGACAGCTCCTGCAGTAACCGGTTGGCAACACCTTCAAGAGCTTCCTGGGGTTTCCTTTGACCAAGGTGGTTAGGTCGTCTGCATATGAGATCATGGTTGTTGCATCAAAAATGTTTATTTAACCAGCAGTCGAACACTACATTCCAGCACAGGGACCCCTGTGGGTATCTTCTGGTAAATTTTCTTGGAACTGGAATGGAACCACTTTTAACAAGTGAGCGCTGCGAAAAGTAGCTTATTAGCAACCGATATATAGATGTAGACACTTCGGCCACCCGGAACCTCTCCAGGGCACTTTGCCACAAAAGGGAGTCAAAGGCCCCTTTGAAGTCCACAAAGAGGCTGAGCAGATATTTAGTCGTAGTTTTCCGATGTATCTGTAAAACAGAAGCAATGGCATCTTCGGTTCCTCTACCCTTTGTAAAACCGAACTGGTAGTGAAAGGTAGTCAAAATACGACTCGCAATAACTTTTTCAAGAGCCTTGCCCACAACAGAGAGCAAGGGAATAGGCCTATATGACAGCGGATCAGATTCTGGCTTCTTTGGATTTTTGAGAAGAATTTTTAAGTTAGTAACTTTCCAAATTGCAGGGAAATTACCCTGATTAAGACAAATGTTGAATATGTTGTAATAACTACCGGAACCGTTTTCCATATGCGCTTCAGCACTTCCACCTCAATGCCATCAGGTCCATGGACTGGATAGCCCGAACGCATGGACTGGATAGCAATATCAATCTCCTCAACGTTAAAAGGAGGTTCATCAGGCGAGCCCGAATAACAAGCGTTTTTCACTCTGATGGTTATCTGTTTTGGATCCGTACATATTTCTTCTTCTTGATAAATAATAACATCCAGGATCCCATTCATGGTGAATTCCTTAGATATGGTTTCTTGATCACCAGTAGTTTATTAATCTGTAAACGAGCCCCCAGGGAGCACTGTTTCCCTGAGTGCTCACTAGTTACTCCCACGAAGCTTTCTTCCCCTTGTAGATTCCCCGACGATAGTTTCTACTGGCTTGTTTGTATCTGTTTTGAAAAAGAACAAACCTCCAAAGTGGGACGAGATCTGTCTCTCTTCGCTTTCTAGAAATCTCTTCTTGCTTGTCTCGGCAATAATTTTAGTTGTGTCAAGTCTGAGGACCACCACGGCACATGGTAGGGCATCCTTTTCCTACAGCTCATGGAATGCCTACAAGTTGTCATAATTATGTTTTGAAGTACTCGTGCCTGTTCATCTGCAGTGAGAGCAGTCAATTGTTCTATTTGGTCTTGTGTAAAGGAGTCTTTAAGTGCGAAGTCAAATTTATCCACTTTGCTTTCTTTGTGTGAAATCTTGGTATGTCAGTAGGATCAAATCTGTATCGCCGTTGATCACAATTAAATTGAAATGTCATGATGTTATTATGATCGCTTGTAGACCAGCTAGTGTGCAACTTCCAGTTGGAAATCTCGGACTAATAGCAGAAGATGCGACAGTAATGTGGATGTGAGAAAAACCCATAGGCGCCACACACACTGGTGGATGGCGGGGGGGGGGATAGTTAAGCGGTGAGATAAGATTATGTCTTCCATTAGTTCACCCTTTTCATTTGTAGTTGCAGCACTCCACAGAGCAGACTCAGCATTTGCATCCATCATGTCAATAACGTTCTTCCCACGTAGAATGTTAAGTGTCATATCCAGGTAGTCCACAAATGATTGTATAGAGTCTCTGTATTGGGAGCATTGACAGTATAACGAGATAGCGTAGACTTGGCCAAACTGGCCCTCCAAACACACACAAACAGCATGGGTGGAGCAGAGACTGGAATTATTGTAACTGTAAGACTTGGATCTAAGATGGCTATTGCAGCCGAAATCGGACATCGGGTATTTCCACCAGTTCTAACCGTAGTTGGATTGGGTTGTACTATTGTATAGCGAATGGGAAGACCCTTTACAAGGCCCTTGTATGAATAGAGCCCTTGAAGAGCCATAACCTGAATACAACGAGTTCTTGTAAAGGGTCTTCTTTGGTCCCGTTATCACTTTGGTCACATTATCACTTCCAGCAACAGTCTGTGCAGAGGAAAGTAATGGTGGGAAACCATCCAAGGATTAATTTTGATGGTCCGAATCCATTTTACAACTGGCTAATCCTTAGCAACAAGTATTATATAGTAATGGTTATTATGTACGAGGATTTGAAAATTAAACACTCTATTCCGTCTTGGTTTTTAGGCGCTCGTTCTCCATGATCACATTGATTACGATCTGCTCCATTCCGTCTCTTCACAATTAGGAATGCCACACCTTTTACAAATTGATCAAACGGAAAATGCTAAAGAAACAATTCGGCCCTCGTATCAAAGACTATCTTCAGCAATCATTGCAAAAATGGATTTCATTTCTCTTTACAAGATGACTGCAGGACATCGTGTAATTTCAATAAATTTGACATAACTTTACACAAGTTATGTCAAATTTATTGACATAACTTGTGACATAACTAGCATCTTATAATAAAAATATGTAATAAAATAATTTTCTCATTTTTCAGTTCCTTCATCCATTTTTTTCTATGTACAAGTACATAATAAACATTACTATATAATATCGGTGTACATACACCATATCTACTCATCCTTAACACTGAGTTGCCCATGTATTGCACTACTTCGAATAATTAACGCTTCACTTGCAATACCAGGATACCTGTCCACCCACCGATGAAAATCCAACTAGCTTTGAAACGGTAACGTCTGGGTGGCGGCGCCCACCGAGAATAAGTTACACTAATCTTCTCTTTCGTTCCTTATTCGAGACAGTGCAATACATGGGAAACTCGTTGTGAAGGATGAGCAAAATATAAATTATATATAATCTTAAACTCTTATGTCAAGTTACGTTTAGTTTTATTTAAATAATAAACATTACGAAAATTGGTCCCTGTTTTAATTGGAATATTCTGGACCCAACTGAAGGGCAAATGCAATACCCCTGTATTGCATTTGTCCTTTATTGTCACAGCTAAACAAACTTACCTTCCTAAACAGTTTCTCCGGTATTGCAGTATCTTCATCACACAGATTTAGCTATATAAACATTCTGGACACGAGTTCATCAAATATACTGTCGGAAACTGCAGTATAAGGTACATTCGGGTCAAACGCACCTGGGGTGGCTCCCATCTCCGCGTATGCACATTGTATCGGAAACAGAACACTGCCAAGCCAGAGATTTAAAAATGTGTGGGTTGTATACGATGTTGTGCCCATTGTTCCTCTGGCTTATTAGCCGCCGGGCCCCTATTGGGAACCAACGTTGCCCATACCCCGCCACGTGGAGGTTAGCCAGGTCTTACCAGTAAGTGATACCCGGGCACCTTCTGCCACCTATTTTCCAGGGATTTCAGTGGAAAGGGCCTAAAAGAAAAAATAAAGTTTGAATTGATCACTGTTGATTTAGGTAAGATTTCGTTAAAGAGCACTACGGGGGTTGTACGCTGAAAGGACGAGTTCTAGGAGCCTGAAATGTCGGGCAAAATTTTGTTGTAATTTAAGTTTGGACGAAAGCTGTGAGAGAAAGTATTGGGAGGGGAGACTGCAGACTGGGGGATGAAGTAGGAAGGAGGGGGTCGATAATGAAGGTGACCCCTTTTTTTTTTCAGTGGGGCATGTTCATGCCTCACGTGGCCCATGTCCAGGTCTTGTCCATTTGGGGGGGGGGAGGACTGGGAAGTCCCGTCCGAGAGTCACTAGTAGTGAGGTTAGATTCCGAGATAGCAGTATTCCGTGGGGAAAACAAGATTCTGTACTTGGGTCCATTGCTGGAGTTTTAGTTTCCAATGTCTCGAGAGGAAACCACTCGAGACATTGGAACCGTTCTGTTAGAGTGCGCAGCACGTTTCCATGCAATATCGAATATTCATGCAATACCCATGACCTCACCAGAAAACAGCGTGAACGGAAGAGCTCATCGCTGTGGATCCGGCACCAGCCAATATTGCGCGGGTACTCCTATTGACACGGCTATTTTAGTGGTAAGGTTAGTATTCCTGTTAGCTATACATTGCAAAAAGGCCACAGGCTTTCACTGCACCAGAAAGAAAAGAGAGAGAATAGAAATCTAAATTAAGTAAAATAATAATAATGGATAAGAAGGCTTATAACGCATAACTCACCAGTGTTTAGAATGAAGCAGCACCAAAGGTTCCCCCAAAACAGCGATCGATTGTCTTGTTGAATGCAGTACTATGCAAAGGCCAGATAGTCCAAATAAGTGATATGTCGTTTATTTGATATACTGTAGGGTTATGTTGCTCATCTGGCCACTTAGCTTAGGGGCCCTTGGAACACCATCGACCTTTAGTTAGCGTAACGCCGTCGTGAGTAGCGCAGTGGTTACAATAGCCATGCCCCTCACACCGGTTGAAAAGATTTCACTTCGAGTGCCATCGATGATGTGAGGAATTTTATGGGACTTTTTCTCAACGTGGCTGAGTTCATCGGTCCAAGACGAGGGTAGAGTGGTTTTCTCTTCCGAATAAAAACATGAAACCCTCGCTTTTACGAACAGAAAATCGACCACAGAACACAAGCAATTTACAGATAGTACAGACGGAGTAATAAGGAGTTAACTGCAAGTGAGAAAATTAATCAAATTGCTCCCAATGAAGACATCTCACAATATACAGTCTACATTGCACACGAAGAAGGAATTAAAATTGTCCTAGGTATTACTGAAAATCTGATTAAGGTTAGAAGAATTGTAAGATTATTATATTATATAAAAGGTGATTCAGGAGGAATAGTAAATATTTTGAAGGTTGTAGTATCGACTATTCTGAGGAAAAAAGTTCATATAAACATGTGTCCCACACATGTTTAGTTTCAAACAGCTGTACTGGCGTATCCATTGAGAATTGGACACAGGTGTGAAAAAACCACGTTACCCTTGCCTGAGACCCGACTAATTTAGCCACTTTGTGAAAAAGGCCCATAAGAATTCCTCACGTCATCTGCGGGATTCGTATCCAGATCTTTTTCACCCGTATCTCGAGGACGCAATTCTACCAACTGTGCTTCCCACGAGGGCTTTTTCAGCATCAGATTTGTTTCTGACCAAGTTTATTTATGTTTTTTAAGAAACTGTTTTCAAAATGTTGATTGACTTTTTAAATATTTATCTTAAAATGTTTCAAAAGTTATTTAAAATGCACGTAATTTTACTTAAAGGTATATGATGTTTTAATCTTCTATTTGTCCTTTAATGACGAATAGCATGATAAAAAGCTTTTAAATTAGGAAAAAACGACAGATTCACACATTTCTTGTCTATAACGTTTTTTTTTTAATTTTCAGCAGAATTAATGTTTTTATTTTATTTTTTTTTAAATATTAATTTTATTATAAGGTTAGAAAAACAAACAAGATCCACTAATATCTGTTAAGCGTACAAGAAATCAGTTAAGACAGATTTCTTCCTCCTTAAGTTTGGCGGAAATTTTCGATACTTCATTAATGAAAATTGCAAGAAGAGGAGACAGCCAAAAACGCTCGGGCTCTTTAGGGGCCGGGCGTTTTTGGCTGTCTCCTCTATTGTTAAATATTCTGATATTAATTATTTTGGCTTCATTAAAAAGAAAGGAATGCGCCTCATTCACAGCATGCTATGCCAACTGTGAAGGTTTACTCTTGACGTGAGTACAGAAGCGTCATGTTGTAGCGAGAATTGATGTTCGTGGGATAATTTGATGCTGTCTATTGGGTTGAGTAAAAACCTCAGAACAACGTCAACTGATCATTAGAGGTTTTTTTTCTCTATGCTTTATCCAGAACAAACCATTCTTCCCCAGCAGCCAAGACAAAGAAATAAAAGAGACTGGAGCTGGTTTTGAATTTAATATATTTAAAAAAATAACAAAATCAAAATGAAGCTCATAATATTCTGATATAAAACAATGTGAAAATTATAAGCTAGAAGAAAGCGACAATCATATTGAAATCGCCCAGTGTAATTACGGTGGTGTCTGCATAATGAACAATTATTTTTAATCGTTCTTCTGGAATTTTTAAAAAATTCAATTAAAAAACCTTGATTTTTTTTAAATAAAACAAATTCAATATTTTAAAAGTTGAAGTGCAGTATTACAGCTTCGTACAGTTTCTGGGATTTCATCTTTATGAAATAATTATTAAAGGTTCTTGGAATTGAATAATAATTAAATTGCTTATTTATAATTTCAAATATTTATAATAACGAGTTAAATAGAAGGCTTTAACAAAGAAAGTAAAAAATTTTAAAAATCAATTGAAAAATAAATGAAACCCTTTAATTAGTACTAAGACACCATTAAAATTTCAGTATAACTTATATATACTTTGGGCGTAGAGGAAGCTGAAATAAGAAATCTTGAGCCTTGTGCTCCTGGTAAAGGATCTGCATTTTGCGAGATTTTTGCAGATAGTCACCGGGCTAATTTTTGTAGGGGTGGTTGAAGGATTTGCCTTAACCACCCTAAAATATAAATAAAAGAAGAACACTTTACTGGTTATAGACACTGACTATAACCAAAAAAATATTTCAGACACTGCTGGCAGTCACAAGTAAACACGTGGGTTGTGTTAGGGTAGCTAAGAATAGGATTTCAATCAGCAAATTCAAAATGGGAGGAATTCAAAGAATTTCTCTTGGAAGCTACTAGGCTTTACATACCAACTAAGAAATATCGTTCAAAGTTTAGGCCTAAATTGAATGTCAGATGAACTAATGAGACATATGGCAGAAAAGAAAAGGATGAGATAAATATAAATTAATGGGTGACATGGAAGCGATGATAGACATAAGCTGGCCTGTAACAATGTCACAACAGGAGATGAAGCAGGCGAAAGCAGATTATGAAAAATGTTTGCAAAGAGTTCTTATCCTATGTAAACTCTAGAAGGAAAGGAATGAATCAAATTGTTCCACTGGATACTGATGGTTCAACTGTTGATGATCCTGCTCAGGTGGCTAACAAACTAAATGGGTATTTTGCATCTACATTAACACATGAGTTATTCAGTGAGGGGAATGCCAGAGGTGAATTAAACTCTGATTTCGTAATAACTGAGAAGAAAGTAGAGGAGAAATTGTTAAAGATAAACATAAAAAAGACACCCGGGTTGGATGGTATCTATCCAGTTATATTAAAGGAGCCAGCAAAGCAAGTAAGCAAACCAAGCCATAACTATGACAGCTTCCTTCGATTCACGGGATGTACCCATGGACTGAAGATTTGCAAATGTGACCCCAATTCACAAAGGGTGACCACAAGTAATTATAGTCCTGTTAGTTTAACTTCTGTTCCAGGAAAATCAATGGAGGCACTGGTGAAAGAAGCATTGCTGGATCATCTAGACAAGACTTCAGTAATTGCTCGGACACAGCATGGTTTTGTTAAACGAAAGTCTTGTCTAACCAATTTCATTGGATACTATGATGTCGTCACAAAGAAACTGGGGGCAGGGAATAATTTTAATATATCATATATTTGGATCTTAGAAAGTCTTTTGATACTGTTGCACATGGAAGATTGCTACACAAATTGCAGCAGTGTGGCGTTGGAGGCAAATAGCTGCTATGGATAAAGGAAAGGGGTGGTTCAGTGGGAGAAGACAGAGAGTGGTAATCAATGGACACTGCTCATTGTGGATTAATGTTATTAGTGGAGTCCCTCAGGGTTCAGTGTTGGGTCCATTGTTGTTTTCTGTATTTATAAATGATATTGACGATGGTATATCAAGCTTAATGTCCAAGTTTGCAGGCGATACGAAGGTAATACCAGTCCAGTGACAGATAGTCCTTGGACTATGTTTGCAGAAAAAGGATCATTTTAAATCTCGACGCCCTGAACTCCTGGTAAAGGATCTACATTTCTGAGAGATAGACGATGACTATCTATCGAGTCAGCCATTTCGATTTATCCATGAATAAAAGAACTATAACAGTGCCACCTGCTTGTTCAGTGGTTAATAGAAAATCGGCATACATTGCGTAAAATTGTTAAATTGCGACATCACGAGGAAGCTTCACCATTGAATAAGAGCTACCCCATCTATATGGCTGCGACAGGTTTGGCAGATCGGCAGCTTAAATTCATTGCCTGTAATAGAAAAAGAAGCCTCAAAACTAATTAGCCAGGACGTGGTGGTATCTGCAACCAACAAAGATCAGCTGATGACATAAATTAAACTAGCCACACTCAATATGACATTGCCAGGAAAAATTGAGGAGTGTGTGGACATCTTAAAGGACATAAAAATAAGCATACTTGGTTTGAGTGAATCAAAATGGAAAGAAATGGGTGTAGCGAGTTACGAGGAGGCTATTACCTATATTGGTCTGGGAGTGATGTAGCGAGGAAGGGTGTACCTATCATTATAGATCACATGATTAAGGAAAGGCTAATGGAGGTGAACACTATCAGCGACAGACTCATGTCAATTAAACTGCAAATGAATGACAGCGAAACATTGAAATTAGTACAATGTTACGCACCGCAAAAACCGGTTGCGAAGTTGAAAGAAGAGAAAGAAATTGGGGTGGGTTGTGTACCGGGACACAACTAATCGTTTAAGGCGTGAAACCGTCTTTGTGTTATTAGAGGAAGGGTAAGATGTAAATTAATAAAGTCTTGGTAGTTATAAGTGAAGTATAGTTTTATTTATCAAAGGCCGATGATAGGAGAAGTAAGATACATATGGCATAGTATTGACATCGATGTTTCTTACAAAGGTTAAAGCTATACAAGTGTTGCCCAGAGTAGTGGGCGATGTAGAAATGTACTGAACTCACGTTGAACTTTTAAATTTTTCTTTCCAATGATATACATTTCCTACAGTTCTGTTCATATTTCCTTCCCAATTTTTTCGACATTATGAAAATTTTCTTCAACTCAGCACACTTATCGGCTTATAACCTTACAAATTTTATTTTATCGGTTATTATTGCTAAATAATATTGTAGATCCTGTTATTCTCTTCAAATCGACACCAATTTCAACGTCTTATCTCTTCGCAATCCAAAGTTACACTGCACAACGCCGCGCGGCGTCGTCATTTTCAGTGTTCACTTGCAAGCGCTACCCCTCCCCCCTCACCGAGGCACACCCCCAGTACCCACCATTTTAGATACAGACATAACCCTTCTATCCAACAAAATTTTAATCATTAGATTATCATTTATAGTTTACGAGATATAAGCGCGACAAATCTTGACATTTTTTTGGTCGCTAGAGTTTTCGTAGAGACCCCCCCCCCCCCATATACCGGACCGAATTTAAAGACGTATTCAAGTCAAAAAGGGGCGATGTTCAGAGAAGAGTTCAGGAAAGTTTTACCTAAGACAGTGGTGAACAGCGTGGAATCAGAATAGAAAGAATTGAATTCAAAGACTGTATAGTAGGACTGACAGAGCAGGTTTGTGGAAGGACAAGCAATAGAAGATGGAAAGAAACCCCATGGTGGAATGATAGGACGAGAGGCTGTGAAAATCAAGAATAATGCATTCAGGACCTACTTTCAGAACAGAAATGACGAGAATAAAGAGAGATATGAAACCGTGAAGAGAGCCGCCAAGAGGATAGATAACGAGGAAAGAAGACTGTGGTTGGAAGAATGGAGTGAAACTCTACGACAAGATATCGACGGTAATAAAAAGACGCTGTATGGTATGGTGAGGAAAAGGAGAAGAGATGGTGAACAGAGCAAATACTTGATGGATGAGAATCAGAACCTAATAACCAAGGACGAAGAGATAAGAGGAACATGGTAGAAGTATTTTGAAAATCTGTTGAACGTGCAGGACAGCCAGAAAAGGAACAAAGGCAGGTTGATCATAAAAGGGAGGATGAAAGAGAAGATACGGAGAGAGACCAGACAGACTTGACTTGGAATAATGTAGTGCAAGCATGGAAATACATCAAGACAGGTAAGTCTGCTGGTATGGATGAGATAAATGGAGAAATGCTGAAGGCTACAGGCGAGGCATGGATAGCATGGACATACAGACTGTTCCGTAAGATCTGGGATGAGAGACGGGTGGCGAAAGACTGGAAAGAAGGTTTGATCATTCCGTTGTTCAAGAAGGGGAACAGGAAAAAGTGTTCCAATTATAAAGGCATCACACTGACGTCGCATGTGAGTAAGCTGTATGAGAGAGTGTTAGAGCGGAAGATAAGAACGATTGAAAATAGGATGGCCGAGGAACAGTACGGCTTTAGGTCTGGCAGATCGACGGTGGATCTAATTTTCTGCATCAGGCAACTGATGGAAAAGTGTTATGAACACGATAAAGAATTATGGATGGCATTTTTGGATATAAAGAAAGCGTTTGATGCCGTAAAGAGAGAGAAAGTGTGCGAGGTTTTGAGAAACTTGGGGATAGAGGAACATCTTGTGGAGAGAATTGAGAATATATGCACCAATTCAGTGAGAAAAGTAAGGTGGGGTTGACGGAGAGTTTCCAAATAACCTCAGGTTTGAGACAAGGAGGCATCCTGTCACCACTACTGTTCATAGCTGTCATGAATGATGTGCAACGTAGAGTGGTGCCACAACCTGGACAGGACCAGATGAAAGTCATGCTCTTCGCAGATGACCTCTGCATATGGGGAGAGAGTAGGGAACAAGTGCAACCATCAAGTTGATATATGGGCTAGCATGGCCAATGAATTTGGACTGGTTTTCAGTCAAGAAGAGTGAAGTAATGCTTCTAAAGAGGAGTTGCGAACTTGATTGATACATTACAATGGAAGGGAAACAGCTAAAAATGGTTAACAACTTCAAGTACCTTGGAAGCACCATTACAAAGACTGGAGTAATAAACGAAGAAATAAGTAGAAGGATACAAGCGGGTGCGAATTTCTATAGGCAGACAAAAGATCTGATGTGGAACAGGAACATACCACTGAAGTGTAAGAAGGCTTTATTTATCAGGCCTATTACGACCAATTCTGACAGATGCGACAAAATCAGGAATGATGTGATTAGATAGAGAAATCAGGTTGAAAAACTCGAGAATAGCATTGAAAGTCCCGTTTGAAATGGTTTGGACATGTCAAGCGGATGAACGATAGGCGTTTACCGAAAAGAATGTTTGATTTGCAATTAAGGGACAAAAGACCAAGGGGAAGACCAAGAATGAGATGGCAGGACATGATAAAGACCGGTGTCATTAAGAGAGGAGGAAATTGGAGTGAAATCAACGACGGAGAGAAGCACACGGACAGGGCATGGTGGCGAGGTTTCATACGTCGACCCGTGGAATAGCGGAACGATGATAGATGTTGATGATGACAAATGATAAGTGTTAAGGTTTCATTTGAAACCAAAAAGTAGTATTGCGCAAACAATACTATCATTATTGACACCACCTTTATATATGTGGGCAGGGACCATTCATTGCCAGTGTTCCACTAGACCAACCAGCTACCTGGAAGTAGAAGGTGAAGCCGTTGCAGCTTCTACTTCCAGACAGTCAGCTCAGTGAACCAAGGTTGTTGCAACGAGTTGTGGTCACTGAGCTTGCTATAAAATCAAATGGAGTCGATCTAAGTGTGAACACTAATTGCGTTGACACTTAGAACACCCTATCGGTACGCTTTCTTACTGGGGTTAAGAATGACATTAAACAAACTGCGAAACTTATTTCTGCTTCCAAGTCCGGAAGAAAGTTGACGATTGCCACAGAACTCTGCTTTGGTGGACTAATCGCATTCGTTGAGCCCTGTGATAACGAGAAAATCTGACCAGTCAGATCGGAACTTTGTTTTTGAAGTGGGATTCCGCGTGTCTAGTTGTAATCACTTGAAAATATAATTTCATTCGTGCAATGAATCTCTGCTATTGCATTTTATATTTTCGGGGCCCTTCTTCCAAAATGAGGCCTTCTGAATCCTGTCTCCTCAAAGTAGACGAAAAGCCATTACGTGTAATGAATGCGTTGCATTATATAAGCCACGCTTCATTCAGCCACGAGTGTAATGAATCTATTTTTCATTAATATATTTTAGGAGGGTTTGGAGCCCTGCCTACACTTGAGAAATTTCTCACCCTACTCCGGAGGTAAGGCGAGGACGAACAATATCATTTTCTATTTTTTACTAATATATGAATCTTGTATAGAATTTTTAATACTGTCTTTAGATTAATTAAAATTTCCTATTACGTTTTAAAAGAAATTATTTTTCTCAATATTTTAGATATTCTAAAATGTTTAAATATAACTTAATCATTTTAAAGATTAATTTGAGATATTATTCTATCTAAACATTCACTTAAATCATTACTAAATAAATTCTTGAAATCAAATTAAATCAGAATATGGTTCATATAAAACTAATATTCCGGAATGTAGAAAAAATTCTTAAACAGTTTTAGTGATATGAATATTGCCCTTCACGATTTAAATAACTGTTCCAATTTATTTTTTAAGTTTCTTTTCTAATCTTTCCTTTACTAATCCACCTATCCGTGGATAAGGTAATATGATTTACTGCAATTATCTGCAGCCGTTATAATAAAATCTGAAATTATTAAATAGACTCGGATAGGATAAGAAATTTTTCCCCCTACTAAGTTTGTTTTCTTAATTTACAATTTGAACTCTATATATTGTAATGTATTATTTTCCCCCTCATTAGAAGTTTTCCGGTTAAAACGTATTAACTGGGAAAAGTTATAATAATAATATTAGACAGTGTAATATCTTTATTATGACTTTTCCCATTTAATTCGCTTTTCTACTATAGACTTTATTTTTATATTAAAAAAATAAAACAATATAAACACTTTGGTAATCGAACAAGTTAGAGCATAGCATCATTTTAGTTTGTAGTAAAACAACGAAGTAGTTGAAAAGGCATCAATTTGTGAATACCTTCACAACGAGTTGCCCTGCTATTGCACTATCTCCAATAAATAACGTTTCTCCACTGAGAAGACTAATGTTCCTTATTCTCGGTGGTTACCACCATCAGGGGTGAGAGACTCCACTGGTGAATCCTTACGTATTCGAAGCATCTGGTACCAGTACCCGTCGCGGTATGGAAGGGGCCCATTTGGAGAAGCAAATTTTATTTTTCATTAAAATCAGTTTATTGAACCAAAAATATGGTCTGCCACGACCAATCTGCCAGCAGTATTATGATCCATCAGTTTGAAGGATGAAATATTCGTATACTTATTAAAGGAGACAAATTAAATTAGGTGTTTTAGAAAGTTTCGTTTCTTTATTATTTTGAGTTTCTAAAATATTTAAGAAAATTGTATCTATGACTTAAATAATGGTTTCTAAATTGTGATAGATTTCAAATATTTTTTATACATAGAGTGTATAAATTGCTCAGAAATATAGTCGCATTTTCAGGTTTAACGTTTCATTCAATAACTGTTTTTAAAGTTGGAAACTAACAATTTCGTTTTATATTTTATGTCTATTAAGTCATTACTTTGTTATTAATGTTCAGTAGAATTAATGTGTTTTTTTTGCAATATAAATATAAAATATGTAAAGCGCACATTTTTTAAAAATATATTTATTTTATTAGAGAGTTAAAAAAAACATAATACGTTTTAAAAAACAATGATCGCTGTTGCATCAACATTCACACATGAGAGTTATTAAGGGATGAGAATTCCAGAAGTTTATCAAACTGCAACAGGGTGCTTAATGATTTTGTAATAACTGAGAGCAAAGTGGAGGAGAAATTGTTGAAGTTAAACATAAGAGAGGCTCCTGGAGTGGATGGGATCTATCCAGTTATATTAAAGGCGTCGGCAAAGGAAGTAAGCAAACCCTTAGCCATAATTAGATCTGTTAGTTTAACTTCTGTTCCGGGTAAAATAATGAATTCACTGGTTAAAGATGCATTGCAGGATCGTCTAGACAAGACTGCAGTAATAGTTAAGACACAGCATTTGTTTGTTAAGGGGAAGTCTTGTCTGACCAATTCGATTGGCTACTATGATGTGGTCACAAAGGAACTGGATGCAAAAAATAATTTTGATATCATCAACTTGGATTTCAGCAAAGCTTTTGATACTGTTGCACATGGAAGACTGCTGTACAAATTGGAGCATTGTGGCATTGGAGGCAAATTGCTGCTATGGATAAAGGGATGGTTGAAGGGGGAGAAGGCAGAAGGTGGTAATCAATGGGCGCTGCTCTCCTTGGACTAATGTTATTAGTGGAGTCCCACAGGGTTCGGTGTTGGGTCCATTGTTGTTTTGTACATTTATCGATGATATTGAGATGAAGATATATCAGGCTTAGTGTCGAAGTTTGCAGATGATACAAAGGTTGGCAGGGTTGATGATGACAGTAATGGCAGTGTGCTACTGCAACGGGATCTAGCAAATTTGAGCAGATGGGCTGAGAAGTGGCAATTGAAGTTTAATATTAACAAATGCAAAGTACTGCACATGGGTAGAAGTAACCCCAGAGGAACGTATCAACTGTGTGGTACTGAACTTAGGGTGATAGAAAATGAAAAAGGCCTGGGAGTAATTGTGCAGTCAGATATGAAGTTTCCTGAGCAAAGCAGAAAGGCTGCAAGAGTAGGTCATGGGGTTTTGCCAACGATATACAGGAATTTTGCTAGCAGGGAAAACGAGGTGATTATCAATTTGTATGTGCGGAAATTTGCCTTTAGCCAGCGGGTAGTTGATTGCTGGAACAAACTTGATAGCTTAAATAAATTCAAGGAGGAACTGCCAAGTGAATATTTTCGTTCGGTGTTTATCTTGATTTATTCAAAATAACGAAAGAAATGTTATTCAATCTTTTATAAGAACCTGCTTTAAGGTTACTGATGCCTATGGAACACCTTGGACAGTTGCATAAGTATCATTCCACTATTTTTTATGCTCGCAGCAGAACGTTACCTGCAGAACGAGTTGCATTGATCTTGCACTAGATTTAAACGAAGGTTCTCGCTATAAGTTTAATTTTCTGTATATTAATTTCTGGAAAACAATCATAAATTAGATAGGGTCTTCATTACTTTGTAAAGTAGTCTCTAATTTATGATTGTTATTTAAATAGCTAGGAGCCTTTTAGGTTATAATGCTCTAGGTGCACTTATAAACTCCGATTGAATGTAGTGCAATACCTTCTGGTAATACAAAAGAAAATTCACAGACCTAACAGGAAGTCAAAGAAATGTGGCATATGGAACAAGAAGACCATCCAGATTATCGTGTCAACCACTAAAACGGTTCCAAAGAGCGTCTATAAGAACCTAGTAGCATCCAAGGGAATGTTTACATGGTACTCCAGAAAATTGCGATCTTGAACACCTGTAGGATTGTCAGAGAGTCCGTCGATCAATAATAGTAACCGGGCATGACAACCGCTCCAAAGCACCTGGTCCCATCGTGGAATGTGAACAAATCCATTAGGATAAAAAAGTGATTATAATAATAATAATAATCACCAAGAAGGTCGAGAACATCGCAACCAGACCGATCTTCATCAGGAGAGGTTTGACGGCGATACCCTGAGTGCACTGTGGTTCTGTCTAGCACTCCATTGCAGACACTATAATAACTACTAAAACCCCCACATAGATAAAGTGGCTTCCAATGAATAGCTTGCCATCCAAGACCAGGTAATCAACACCAAGAAATGCAGAAATACATCGTTGAGGACCCTGGAGTGAGAGATAACACATTTCTACAATTCCATATGGCTTTAGATGGCATCGTCTAAAAGCATAGGTTTAACGCTTGCACTGCTGGGTTAAATTGATAGTCCACAAATTCTTTAAACATTTGATAGGCGCGTCGTCGACCATCTAGCGCCAACTACACTGCTGGACAAAATTAACAGAACATGTAGAAAACGTGGTGTAGGGTGGGTAGCTTGCGATGAAGATTTGTATCTATGGTACTCCACAAAATTTTGTGGAGTACCATAGATACAAATGATAGCCGAACAAAATAATCCAACAAGTTTCACAGCACCGTTGCAAGACTTAACAGAGGTATGACTATCGCAATGAGTATACCAAAAAAATCGGCATGAAGAGGTATGTGGTCGCAATCCATGTTTTTATAGGCATGAATAATTTGTGGCTCTGTAAGGTGGCAGATCGATTTCTATTGGATACTCGGAATTTGCACACCAGAACACCTATTGTATCAACTATTCGCCTTCGGTCACACTGCTCAATTAAATATTCATGAAAAACATTTTGTTCTGTTAATTTTGTCGAGCAGTGTAGAAATATCAAGTGATAAAAGTTACTGTTCATGGTTTGGAGCTGCCAGTCGGTTTTAATAGAAAGCCTCTGAACCACGTCAAGGTGCCAACTGTTTAAAGAGGGATTTCTCTTTGGTTTGTCGAGGAGAAACCATCCTTCGTCCAGCAGCAAAGACGAAGAAAGGAAAGAGACTGGACCTGAAAGTAGGTACTTTCGAATTAATTAAAATTACATTCAAAATCAGCTTTAACATATACTCAAACAATAAAACTTGGGTTTTCTATCTTTTGCAATGTCGTATCTGATAACCGTTTTCAGAAATTATAAATGACAATTGTTCACCTAGAACGTTTACTCATCTGAGTTCATAAAAATATGATTGAAACCTATTATTGGCAAAATCTGCATACTGCGCGAGCCATAGAATATACTTGCACAAGGAGGGCACAGTCTGATTCTGCAAATAGCACTCAGCAAACGAGGTTTACTGCTTAGCCTATCGATCTCATATATGGAGGTACTTCACCACGAGTCGCCTTGGTATTGAACTAACTCAAATAAAAGACAAAGTGTGTCAGATATGAGAGATTTGGAAAGAAACTAAGATAGAAATTCTAATTTTTTTTTAAATCTTGAAGTGCAATATTCACTGCACGGAACTGCTTAAGCGATATTTTCTGTATATCGGAATACCAGTTTTATATATGATGATATCTTTTTAAGGTTTCCAATAGCTTTTGTTGTCTAAAGGGTTGACAAAAGAAATATCTTAGGAAACTGCTCACCTTCTTCTACCAGACACGTCTGTTTGGTAAAAGAATGAGGGTGATGTACCCTCCACGCATATATGTATATTATTCACTTCCCTCCTTTCTATGGTCTAGAAAATCGGTCATAACAGCTCAACCTCAATACCGACTTGCTTACAGACAAGACTATAATACGTTGGTTTAATCAGTTTAAGCAAAATGGCAGTGGCTATCTTACTGACACTGACTGAGGTGGTGCGCGTAGGAGTCATTCTGTGCACACTCACAGCGCAGCCAAGGTCATTGTTTAGGTGTCATATAAGACTTAGTGAGTTACCGCACTGTTTGTGCTACGACCACAGCAATCGATCAAATATTTCCGAAGAAACTTAAAAGGGAAATCACGGACATCTTTATCGATGACCCTGTATAAAACTTGCAGAATTATTCAAAACGAGTTTTGAATATAATTTAATATTTAAAAAATAAAATAACCAGTGCTATTTGCCGCTACTGAAATATCATTTGTAGGTCTAGCCTCTCTTCTGTGAAGGGGCAGTAGATTCCACAAGAGCACTTGAGTTTTAGGCTGAAAAGAGGGAACGAGCAAGAGTAACTAATGGATAGATGGAGTAATTAATGGATAAATGCTGGTCCATACTGTGATTGGCCAAATTTCAGCGCCATTTCTTTCGCCTATAAGAATAATAAATGCTGTGGAACAGTGCGGAAGTAGGAAGCAGGGGGTTGATAGTAAAGGTGGCCCGTTTTTTTTTTTTTTTTTTTTTCAGTGGGGCATACTCTTGTCTCACGTGGGCCATGTCCAGGTTTTGTCCATTTGTTGGGGGGGGGGGGAATGGGGAGTCCCGTCCGAGAGTCAATAGTAGTGAGGTTAGGTTCTGAGATAGTGCAGTATTCCGTGGGGAAAACAAGATTCTGTACTTGGGTCCATTGCTGTAGTTTTCGTTGGTGGAGTGGACCGTTTGTTCCTTCAGGAGCGAAGACGTCCTGTCTGTGCCTTCCTTTGGGACAAAGTTCCATCTTTGGTTTCATGTTGTAATTTTTAAAATGGTTTTCTCTTTAGTCCTTGGGTGAGGGACCAGAGGGAGCACATCCCTGCATGCTTGACCTCAGACACCAGTGAGACGTTTGTCTGTTCCCATGTGAGGTTCATGGGATCAGGGGTCCCACGTTACGATCCTCATATATGGAGAGTCCTTTGTGTATTCGCTGTTGGGATTGGGCTCTGTCCTCAGTTCTGATGTACAGTGGTGATATAAGCCAAGATTATACCGGTGGGAGGGTCGTTCGTCTGTAAAAGCGTTCCTGTGCGAAGTTGGTAAAGGCATTATATGTCTCGCTGGATTCCAAGAGGTAATGCGCTTGGTCCTTTGGATTAAAGTATATTTTGGTAATTAATACACATCTTAGATGTTCGTAGATTGGGCAAATATACATTAGGTGCTCCTGGGTCTCTGGGAGCCCGCAGGAGCATAGGAGATTGTCTGTTAATCAAATTGCAGTAGGGTATAAGGTATGTTAGTGTCTAACGGCTCCTAGGATTTCTCCCATCTCCGCGGGTGTACATTGTATCGGGGCCAGAGATTTGAAGTGTGTGGGGGTCATGTGCTGTGTATTGTTTTGTGCCCTTTGTTCCTCCGGTCTATTAGCCGCCGAGCCCCTAGTGGGACCCGACGTTACCACACCAAGCCACGGGGAGGCTGACCGGGTGTACCACTGTAGCTAGAATACTCTGGCGGGTTCTGCCACCTACTTTCCTGGGATTTCAGTGGCTAGGACCAGATATGAGATGATCGCTGTTTCTTGAGCAACGGTTGTAATTTTAACAGAGCGTAGGGTTGTTCGCTAATAGGACTTGTTTTAGGGCCAAATAGGTCGGGCAGTAATTTTTATGTTTTTAGATTTAGACCTGTGGGGTATATATATATATATATATATACACACGCACACACACATATATATATATATATATAAACTAAATAAAAAAAATAAAAAAAAAACATTGTGCAAGAGAAAAGTAAGGGAGGAAGGCAGAAGACTGGAGGGTAGGAAACAGAAGAAAGGGGCCAATAGGGAAGATGGCCCCTGATGACAGTGTGGCATGCCCAGTGCCTCACCAGAGAGAAAAGTGGGGTGGACGAAAACCACCACCCCACAAAAAAAAAAAAAAAAAATCATTCTGAAAGAGAAAAATAGCGGGGGGGAATAAAAGAACGGATGGCAGGAAACAGAAGAAAGAAGCCGAAAAAAAAAAAAAAATGAGAGAGAGATATACCCCGCGAGTTCAGGGTAGGTACAGCTAGCACAGCCAGTCAGTTGGAGCCAACAACTTGCTGGAAATCCAGCAGTGTGAGTGCTGCTATGGTGGATGGGGTAATTTTCAGTAAGGTCTAGTTCTGGTGTCGTCATTGGGACTCCATTTGGTGAGTCTGTGTCGCATCCAGACTGAAGGCTGGTCCAGTAGTCCATCATAACGAACAGAGGGGGTGGTCAAAACCGGGAGTCCAAGATTGATGGTCAAGTCCAGGGATCGATGCTAGGCCTTTTCTTGATGAGATGTGTCACGTCTGGTCGAGAGAAGTTTGTCCAGGAATCAATGATGAGGAATTTGTCAAGGTATGTGTGGACCCTGTCTTTGATTGCACTGCTGGTCAAGTCTTTGTGCAAGTTGGTCCAAGGCGTTAGCATCCATGGCTCAATGATGCGTAGCAACAATTGGCAGTCATGGTTGTTATGACCTATTGATTCCGATACTAAGGTGGTGGTAGCGCTTTCTGCCTGGTAAATAGGTCCATTGCAAATTCAGTCAGAGCTCGGTAAGTTTCTTCATTCTGTAGGGTGAGGTGTTCTTGATTTTGGTAGTTGAAGCGTAGTTTCGTTATTAGGATCCTCCTGAAGTCCTCGTAGATTTCACAGCTGTGGGCAAGGTGCTCCCACGTCTGATCCTCTCCACAGTGGCAGCGGAATGAGTCTGAAATTCTGAAGTCATGTAGTTTTTTCAGGAAGGGGCCATGTCCAGTGAGGAGGTAGGTAGCATAGAGTCCTGGTGAAAACCAGACAGGTGTGAGGGGGTAGGAGGCCCTGGCATAAGGGAGGAAGCTTTTGGTGACAGCGCCTTTAGTTGATGTCTGCCATCTTTCTTGCCAGGTGTCTGTTAGATGTTCATTAAGTCTCTTCTTTTCAGCGTTTCTATTATTTGCTGGGTCAGTGGTGAAACCTGCACAAGTAACTGCTCTTCCTTTGGCTATTTGGTAGAGCAACCCATGACGAATAATCTCCAGGTCCAGCGGAAGAGATCCAGTGAGGACCTGGAGCGCATGGGTGCTGACAGTGCGACAGGCACGCGAGGACAGAAGGAGAAGAGAGCGCTGGATAGTTCCTAGGCGCGATCTGTTTACTACTGTATTGGCCTTCTTGTACCAGACTCCAGAAGCATAGGTGATAACCGGGATGAAAACTGCCTTATAGAAGAGTGACAGCGTTCTCTTCTTTAAGCCCCAGTCCTTCCGGGCAACTCTCGAGATTTGGGCAGCATACTTCTTGATCTTAATCCTGAGTTGGTCTAGATGAGGAGTGAAGGAAAGGTTTTTGTCTAAGATCAAACCTAGATATTTAAGCTCTGTTTTTAGTTTTACTGTAACACCATTGACCTTGATTTGGGGTGGTCTTCTCAAATCTAATGACTCTGATGAGTATAATAAGAAACTGTACAGGGAAATAGAGTGGGCCAGTAAATCAGAGAGTCTTATAATGGGAGATTTTAATTTCCCAGATATTGACTGGAATTTGGGGACTGGTCACTCATACACTAGCAAGGCTTTTGTGGATTTATTGGATGATTGTTTTCTACATCAGCATGTTCAGGAGGCAACTAGAGGGAAGAATACCCTTGATTTGATTATCAGCAGTGATTCTTCATGCATTAAGAACCTGCAGATAAAGGAACCACTAGGTGGCAGTGATCACAGTGTGCTGAAGTGGGATTTACTCAAAGAGGTAACTACCATTAGGGGTAAAGGGAAGGGTTATTGCTTTTGTAAAGGCGACTACGATGGACTGAGACAGTATTTAAATTCTATACAGTGGGACCAACTGATGATGTTACCAACAGCAAACTCAAAATGGGAAGCATTCAAGGAACTAATCTTGGTGGCTACCAGGCTTTAAATACCAACTAAGAAATATTGTTCAAGGTTTAGGCCAAAATGGATGTCAGATGAACTAATGAGGCATATGACAGAAAAGAAAAATGCATGGGATACTTACAAATTAACACATGACACAGAAGCCTATGATAGATACAAGTTGATATGCAACCAAGTTACAAAGGAGGTTAGGCAGGCGAAGGCGGATTACAAGAAATCTTTGGCAAGGGATGCAAAGAAAAACAGCAAAGAGTTCTTCACTTATGTAAACTCTAGAAGGAAGGGGATGAATCAGATTGGTCCACTTGATATCGATGGGTCAACTGTTGATGATCCTGCTCAGGTAGCTAACAAACTAAATGAATATTTTGCATCGACATTCACACATGAGGAGTTATTCAGGAAGGGGAATGCCAGAGGTGTATTCAACTCTAGCAGTAAGCTACAGAATCTTGAAATAACTGGGAGTAAAGTGGAGGAGAAATTGTTGAAGATAAACACAAGAAAGGCACCTGGGGTGGATGGGATCTATCCAGTTATATTAAAGGAGGCAGCAGAGGAAGTAAGCAAACCCTTAGCTATAATTATGAGAGCTTCCTTGGACTCAGGGGAGGTACCCACAGACTGGAAATGTGCAAATGTGACCCCAATTCACAAAGGAGGATCAAAAGCTGACACAAGTAATTATAGACCTGTGAGTTTAACTTCTGTTCCAGGAAATTTAATGGAGGCACTGGTTAAAGAAGCACTGCAGGATCATTTAGACAAGACTTCAGTTATAGCTCAGACACAGCATGGTTTTGTTAAGGGGAAGTCTTGCCTGACCAATTTGATTGGATACTATGATGCAGTCACAAAGGAACTGGATGCAGGGAATAACTTTAATATTATATACTTGGATCTTAGAAAGGCTTTTGATACTATTGCACATGGAAGACTGCTGCACAAATTGGAGCAGTGTGATATTGGAGGCAAATTGCTGCTGTGGATAAAGGGGTGGCTGAGGGGGAGAAGACAGAGAGTGGTAATCAATGGACACTGCTCGTCGTGGACTAATGTTATTAGTGGAGTCCCTCAGGGCTCAGTGTTGGGTCCATTATTGTTTTCTGTATTCATAAATGATATTGATGATGGTATATCAAGTTTAATGTAGAAGTTTGCAGACGATACAAAGGTAGCCAGATTGTCAAGGACACTACTGACACTATGCTGCTGCAACAGGATCTGGAAAGGTTGAGCAGATGAGCTGAGAGGTGGCAAATGAAGTTTAACATTGACAAATGTAAAGTACTACACATGAGAAACAGCAACCCCAGAGCAACGTATCAACTCTGTGGTACTACACTGACAGTGGTAGAGAATGAAAGGGACCTGGGGGTGGTTGTGCAGGCAGATATGAAGTTCTCTGAGCAGTGCAGACGGGCTGCAAGAGTAGCTCATGGTGTATTGTCAATGATATATAGGAATTTATCCAGCAGGGATAAGGAGGTGATTATTCCATTGTATATGGCGATGGTCAGGCCACCCCTAGAGTACTGTATACAGGTCTGGAGGCCTCATTTCAAGAAGGATGTAGAGCTGCTGGAACGAGTACAGAGAAGAGCAACAAGATTAGTGAATGGAACAAAGGGGTGCTCTTATGAAGAAAGGCTTAAGTTTTGCAAATTACAGTGTCTGGATACTAGGCACCAGCGAGATGATCTGATAGAGGTGTATAAAGCATTGAATCGTTTGAGCATGCTCAATGCTGATGGGATTCTTCCTCTCGCTCAGAATAATCACCTGTGAGGGCATAAATTCAAATTGAGGAAAGACAGATGTAGGATAGACGTGCGGAAATTTGCCTTTAGCCAGCGGGTGGTTGGTTGGTGGAACAGACTTCCATCCCTTGTAGTGGAGGTTGATAGCCTAAATAAGTTTAAGGCTCAGCTGGACAGGTATTTTGAACGAACAGAGGGGTGAAGTGGAAGTGGTTATTTTTTATTTATTTATTTTACTTTATTTTTTTTTTTTTTTTGGCTGATGCTGCATAAGCTTGCTTTCTTGCATCAAATGCCTCTACTAATGCTAATGCTAATCAAGGGTGCCTTTTAGTAGGATCGAATTGGTTTTCTCTGGGGAGATCTTTAGGTTGTTATGCTCTGCCCAAGCTTTAAGGGTGGAGATGGCCTGGTTGGCAGTTTCTTCTAGTTGGGTTCTGTTATTGGCAGAAAAGAGCATGACCAGGTCATCTGCATAGGCCTGGGTTTGTACATTGTTGAGTTTGGTGTTCAAAAAATCATCCAGCACCAGATTCCAGAGGAGAGGCCCCAAGACAGATCCCTGAGGGCATCCCCTGAAGACTGGTCTGGAGACACTGCAGTGGGGAGCAGACACGACAACTCGCCGGTCTTCGAGATAGGTCTTGATGCATCTATATACGTTTTCTGGGACATGCGCTCTTCGGAGCCTGCCCAGGACGCTGGGCCACCAGAGGGAATCGAAGGCACCAGCAAAGTCAAAGGAGATTAGTAGAAAGTATTTGGAGTTGCAGTTGGTAGCAGCTTCAATGATTGTTTCCAGTGCATCAATCGTGGAGCGTCCTTTTCGGAAACCGTACTGCTTAGGTGAGGAGAGACCAGCGTCATTGTAGTGGGCTTCTATTCTATGGGAGATCATCCGTTCGAGAAGTTTGCTGAAGACTGGCAGCAGTGCAATGGGCCGGTAAGATTGTGGCAGATCATGTGGTTTGGTTGCATTCTTCAATATAAGTCTAAGGGTTGCAGTCCTCCATTGTGTGGGGAAGAATCCTTGGTGGAGACAGTGGTTTAACAGGTTGAGTGTTGTAGTGGGAATAAGTTCAATGGCCTTCTGGACGATTTCTGGATCGAGCATGTCTCTGCCCGGAGCCTTCTTGTTTCTGATTCTAGATGCAGCTAAGTTGAGCTCGGTTGTGGTGAAGGGTTCTTCAATTGCAGTTGTGTGATATGTTTCATTTTCCGTGCAGAGCTGTAGCTGTTCCGGTGTTTGTGGGTCAGCAGGCTGCTGGAATGTAGCGTCTAGAATATTATTGATAGTATCTTGCCACGATCTGGTGTAGAGTCCGTTCGGTAATTTTGTGGTTGATACGACCTCGCCTCTGGGGAGCTTGTTAGTGGTCACTTTGTACACAATCCCCCAGGGATCGGCGTTCCCTTCAGTGCTTACCAGGGCTTCCCATGAGCGCCTTTTGCGCTGTTTTATTGTTGTGGTATACTGGTTCCTGGTCACTCGGTATTGCTGCAGTAAAGCCTCTGTTTCTTCTCGAGGCCATGTTCTTCTTGCACGTTGATAGCGTTTTCGTCGGTAAATGACTTCGCGTCTAAGAGCCTGGAGTTCAAGTGACCACCAGGGGACAGCACCAGGTGCGAATCTCTTCTTTTTGATAGCCTTGTTTGCAGCATTACTGACGAGCTGTGTAATTGCGCATTGATGCTGGTCTGGGCTGAGGCCGCTAGGATTGAAGCGGCTGGCTGCACTGGTCAATTCCTCCTTAAAAAGGTTCCAGTCAGCTTTATTCAGGGCATATCTTCTTTGTTGAGTTCGCTTGGTTGGTTGAGTGACTAGTGAACGGTGTAGTTGGAAGGTTAGTACCCTGTGGTCAGAGGTGGTCCAGTCCTCACGGACTGTCCAGGAAGCAAGGTGCTGAGCAATGGAGCTTGAGGCTAAGGTGATATCTATTGTAGCTTCCCACAGGGTACTGGAGAAAGTTGGCAGGCAGTTAGGTTTGTTTAGAATGACCAGGTTGCTGTTAGACAAGTAGTCCTCAAGACGTTGGCCATTTCTATTTCCTCTGTGATTTTGAGTTCGGCTGTGCCAGGCTCTGGACCTGCAGTTAATAGTCGATCGTTGAAGAGCTAAATTCAATCCACTGACATTGGACATCTATTGGAAATTACATTGGTTGTAGGATCGAAAGATCGGACGCAGGACTTGAGGAAAGTCATGGGATTGCAATTTTATGCGTTTCAGCACCGATGAAATTCATACGGAGGAAACCACTCGAGACATTGGAACCGTTCTGTTAGAGTGCGCAGCAAGTTTCCATGCAATATCCAATATTCATGCAATACCCAATACTCATGCAATACCCATGACCTCACCAGAAAACAGCGTGAACGGAAGAGCTCACGAAGAGGGACGGTTAAAGGAATAGCCTTAAACCATCCTAAAATATAAATAATATTACAACACTTTACTGGTTATAGACACTCACTGTAACCAAAAATATAGTCTAATGACTTATCTCTCACTGGACAATTCATACCAGTCCAGTGACAGAGAGTCCTTGGACTATCTTTGCAGAAAAAGGATCATTTGAAATCTCGACGACCTCTATAACCAAAGATCATTTTAAATCTCTATAACCAAAAAAAACAAAAAACGGGGGTCACCTTCACTATGGACCCCCTCCTTCCTGCTTCATCCCCCAGTCTTCAGACTCCCCTCCCAATACTTTCTCTTACACAGCTTTCGGCCCACATGTCCAAACTTAAATTACAAAAAAATTTTGCGACAGGTATTTCGAACGAACGGAGGGGTGAAGTGGAAGTGGGGTTTTTTTTTTGGCTGATGCTGCATAAGCTTGCTTTCTTGCATCATATGCCTCTACTAATGCTAATGCTAAAAAAAATGCCAAAAGGAACCCGGCGTAATAAAAGGAAGTTATGATAAATTGAGAAAATATAAAAGAAAAGAAACAGAGAAGATGGAGGCAATTTTCATCCTTTGTAGAAACCACGTTGGTGTAATCCTATCCTAAATTAGGATTAGCAATTCTTATCCTGGGACCAGGATTAGGAGATGTCGAGGCGCGTCCTCAATGGATCCTTCAGCTTGAAGGGTAACTCTTCCAACGTTGAAGATGTGTTTAGCACTCCCATCGTTTGATAGGAGAATCCTCTTGGAGCAAAAGCATATTAGAACTCTATGATAGACGAGGAGGAGGTTCGTTAGTTGCAGCAATCCTTAATTTCGATGTTAGATGCACTACAGTCAAACTACGTACAATATTTACAATTTCTCGCACAGTAGGTTCGTCATTCCAATCAATAAGGGTTGAACTTCCATCACGATGTGTCACCTAATATTTGTGAGACAAAATGCTGGAATTAGCAGTTGAAGCTTTTATGCTACTTGTCAGCTTACATAGTAGTAGTAACACCAGTTGTTCTTATAAGAAGACAGAGAAATAAGTGATAATGTAATGATATATTGGATTTCAATATGTTAATCAATTCATTCTAGATAGCAGTTCTTGTGCAAGTCTGCAAAGAGAATTTCAGTCCTTGTTCAAGTCTTTCTCTTGATCCAGATTCAGGTTATCTGAGGATAGCGGCTCTCGATTCCTCTCGTCGTTTAAATGCTGGTGTTGCAAATAAAAGCTTCAATCGCATCTTGTGATGGGATCAGCAAAGGTTTATTCCCCTGTCATAGGAACCAGTAATGAGTTGTAGTTCATTCCGTAAGTTGGTATAATAGTGGCACTCCCAAAGAATATGATCTACGTCCTCTTCACTTCCACAGAGACAAAGAGGGGAAGGAGACAGTCCAAGTTTATACACAGCTTGCTATTGAGACTGCCGTGACCTGACAAAAGGTATGTTCCTTATAGTCCAGGAGCAAACTGCATCACTATGGTCTCAGAGGACAAGCACTAAACTGGATTGAAAACTACTTGGAAGGTAGAGAAATGTCCGTGACATTTAAAGGTAAAACCTCATATCCTTTCAGTCCTGAAATTGGTGTCCCACAGGGTTCATCCTTAGGCCCGCTATTATTTCTTATCTACATCAACGACCTGCCAAGCACCCTTGGAGCCTACCAAATCAAAATCAACGTATTTGCAGACGACATAAAAATCTATAAAGCAATTCGCAGTACCAATGACTGCATCATCCTAAACGAAGCTCTTCAACGAGTTATTCAGTGGCTGAAGGAGAACAAAATGGCAGTCAATGAAAACCAGTGTGAGCTGATGAGCTTTGCTAATGCACACAAGAAAAACAAACTTCATTTTTCTTATTGTATCAACAACAAGGCAATCAAAAAAGTTAGTACAGCCAAAAATTTAGGTATCTTTATTAAAGAATCATTTTCCTTTGATGTCCATGTCTCTAACATTGTAAAGGCAGCTAGCAAAAAACTAGGTTTCCTGAAAAGAATTAACCGAGACCTCAATCAGTTGGCACTTTTCATCTTTCTTTACAAAATCTATGTTAGGCCAGCCCTAGAATTTGCCTCACAGGTCTGGTCCCCACATGTTGCGTACCAAAAATTAGAAATTGAAAATATTCAAAAGAGAGCAATCCAGTACGTTTGTTTTAAAAGTGTCCTTGAATACAATGAGAAATCCTACCAAGAGTGGTGTGTATTCTTTGAACTCGAAACGCTGGAAAAAAGAAGAGATAAAGCCGACTTACTCCTTCTTAACCAGCTGTTAAATGGTACCCTGAATTGCCCTCATCTCGTCTCACAAATAAATTTCAACGCTCCGACAAGAGCGTTAAGAAACCATCCACTGCTGAAACCATCCTATGCGAGAACAAATTATCGATACTACAACTTCTACAACAGGACTGCAAGATCAATGAACAAAGCAAATGTGGAGATATTTGATACCCCCGGACACTTCAAGAGGCAACTGAAATTGCTAACCTCATCCGGTACCTGACTTAAAATAGACTCTTCTTTTAAGTTCTAAGACTCTGATTGTGTGTGAAGAAAGACCAGTGCTCTGCCTGTTCACTTAAATAGGACGGATGAGTCCTTTTATTTATTTAGTTTTATTTTATCTGTACATTTACTTTTTTCTTTACTTTGGGAAATGTATACTCCAAGCTTCTGCTTTGAAGCTATGTAATAATTCTTTGTAGCTGCACCCTCAGGTACGTTGTTTGCTGTTTTGTAGCTGTTAATAATAATAATAATAATAATAGCATAGTGAAACCACAATAGTTCCCTTTTTATGAATTCCCTTACATTAGGCAAATATTCTCTTATCACCTTTCCCGTCTCCAATACAGACCAGTCAGTCTGCCACTCTTATTAACATAAATAGTACGCAATCTTTCCTTTTCGGTTGTTATTGGAACACTCAGGTCAAGCTCCACGTTATCAACACCTTTAAGATCCTTGCCCACAATGGAAGTAGGATGTGCCTTTTTCAGGTGGTATCTCAAATATCTATACTGGACCTCATACTGTATTGGCATCCTTCCCATCAGGATCTGCAACGCTGCAGTAGAAATTGTCCTACAAGCTCTCGATAACATAAGAAGGGCAGCACGCTGTGCTTGCAATAGCTGTTTTATAATGGCACACTTGGTTGTCCTATATCCCTAGGCGTCAGCACCATATGTGATAATGGACAGGAATATGCAGTTATAATACAATCTCAGTGAGTATCCTTTAAGGCCCCACTCTTGTCGTGTTGCTTTTCTCAATCTAGATAATAATGACTTGCATTTTTCTTTTTAGGAGGCGCAATATGGCCTAAGTAGCTCTTGCGCCAGAAAACACCACCACAACAACAACAAAAACAACAATGACCACGTGTCTTCTGTTTTTAGTTATTTAATGTATTTTGCATGGGGTATAAAGCTCAGACCATCATCCAAAATAATTCGCAAGTATTTTGTGGTTGAACTGTATTTAATAGCTTGTCCTTTATATTTTATTTGAGGGGAACGTCTTGTGTCTAACCTGGCTTTAAGCAACATTTGGGACGTTTAACTTACAGATATCTACAGTTTATGCTCGTCAGACCACACAGACAGCTCCTGCAGTACCCGGTTGGCAACATCTTCAAGAGACTTCCTGAAGTTTCCTTGGACCAAGATGGTTAGGTCTTCTGCATATGAGATTTGTTGCATCAAAAAATGTTTATTTAACCAGGAGTCGAACACTAAATTCCAGCACAGGGACCCCTGTGAGTATCTTCTGGTAACTTTTCTTGAAACTGGAATGGAACCACTCTTAACAAGTGAGCGCTGCGCAAAGTAGCTCATTAGCAACCGATATATAGTGTAGACACTTCGGCCTCCCGGAACCTCTCCAGGGCACTTTTCCACCAAAGGGAATCAAAGGCCCCTTTGATATTTAGTCGTAGTTTTATGGATTGGATAACCCGAAAGCAATATATGGATTGGATAACCCGAACGCGTGGACTGGATAGCAATATCAATCTCCTTAAAGGTAAAAGGAGGTTCATCAGGCGAGCCCGAATAACAAGCGTTTTTCACTCTGAAGTTTATCTGTTTTGGATCCGTACATATTTCTTCTTCTTGATAAATAATAACATCCAGGATCCTATTCATGGTGGATTCCCAAGATATGGTTTCTTGATCATCAGTAGTTTATTAATCTGAAAACGAGCCCCCAGGGAGCACTGTTTCCCTGAGTGCTCACTAGTTACTCCCACGAAGCTTTTCCTCTTGTAGATTTCCTGATGATAGTTTTTACGTTTGTATCTGTTTTGAAAAAGAACAAACCTCCAAAGTGGGACGAGATCTGTCTCTCTTCGCTTTCTAGAAATCTCTTCTTGCTTGTCTCGGCAATAATTTTAGTTGTGTCAAGTCTGAGGACCACCACGGCACATGGTAGGGCATCCTTTTCCTACAGCTCATGGAATGCCTACAAGTTGTCATAATTATGTTTTGAAGTACTCGTGCCTGTTCATCTGCAGTGAGAGCAGTCAATTGTTCTTTTTGGTCTTGTGTAAAGGAGTCTTTAAGTGCGAAGTCAAATTTATCCACTTTGCTTTCTTTGTGTGAAATCTTGGTATGTCAGTAGGATCAAATCTGTATCGCCGTTGATCACAATTAAATTGAAATGTCATGATGTTATTATGATCGCTTGTAGACCAGCTAGTGTGCAACTTCCAGTTGGAAATCTCGGACTAATAGCAGAAGATGCGAGAGTAATGTCGATGTGAGAAAAACCCATAGGCGCCACAAACACTGGTGGATGGCGGGGGGGGGGATAGTTAAGCGGTGAGATAAGATTATGTCTTCCATTAGTTCACCCTTTTCATTTGTAGTTGCAGCACTCCACAGAGCAGACTCAGCATTTGCATCCATCATGTCAATAACGTTCTTACCACGTAGAATGTTAAGTGTCATATCCAGGTAGTCCACAAACGGTTGTATAGAGTCTCTGTATTGGGAGCATTGACAGTATAACGAGATAGCGTAGACTTGGCCAAACTGCCCCTCCAAACACACACAAACAGCATGGGTGGAGCAGAGACTGGAATTATTGTAACTGTAAGACTTGGATCTAAGATGGCTATTGCAGCCGAAATCGGACATCGGGTATTTCCACCAGTTCTAACCGTAGTTGGATTGGATTGTACTATTCTATAGCGAATGGGAAGACCCTTTACAAGGCCCTTGTATGAATAGGGTCTTGAAGAGCCATAACCTGAATACAATGTTCTTGCGACACTTTTCTTAAGTCATTTGTAACTGAAATGGATCGTTGGTAATTTAGCTGCAAAATCCTGATTTCTGTTGATTGTGAAGTACTAGAATTAATACTTCATGTGTTTCTATCCATAAAATGTCTTTGAGCGAACAGCATCTACGACTTTTAAGTACTCTTGGCATTTGGTATCTCTGAAGAAGTGGGCGCAGTTCTCTTGCTTCCTACAGTTTGGACATTCAGCTGGTTTCTCCTTATTTGGGCAATCTATAAAGTTGTGACCAGTTAGACCACAGTGCCCACAAGTTTGTGCTTCTTGATGATATGATCTTACAGAATGGCAACGTCCCAGGCATTTATAGCATCCGAAACTATGGTATAATCCTTAACCGTGTGAGATGTTCTCCCTAGATAAATTCTACGGGCGGACAAAAGAATCTTGCGAATCGTACCAGTGACTTCTAAAATCCAATTTATATTGGACTTATGTTTTGGCTTAGTTGGAAATCGAGGCTTAATTTGCTCTTTTACATCCTCAAGTGTAAAGTCATAGTTCTGTAAATTTTTCTGATAGATATCTTCTATTATATCGTCAATCTTGGAGTCTTTGTGAACATTATAAATCACATAAGTTGGGCCCAACTTTCTGGGCAATTCAAGTTTTAAACCGCACTCATGTAATTTGACACAGCTTTTGATCTTTTCAGGATCTTGAGGGGTCGCAGTTTCAATTAATACCCCGTTTGCCCGTATTTATCTCATGTATTTAACTTTGACATCCGTTATGTCCGAGGTTAATTTAGCTTTAAACTCTTGTTTTACCTCCTCACTTGTAGTACGGGTGCTGCCCTCCTGCCCCTTTATCAAAATCACGTGTTGCTGCCGTGTAGGCTTACCCGCTATTGATTTTACTGTGTGAGTCGGAGTATATAGCTGCATCGCTTGAGCATATGATAAAGATGGCTGAGAGAAACCATGATGAAAATCCTTAGGTGTTTTATAATTCTCTTGTATTTTTTTCATCTAAATTGGTTTTGAGGCGCTCGTTCTCCATGATCACATTGATTAGGATGTGCTCCGTGGCTGACCAGGTGTCTTGTATTTCAGTGGTTACTTGCTTTGTTAGCCTGCCCCCATCAGAAAGAATGGTAGAGAGACCAGTTCTTAAAGAAAAAACTTGTTCTATATGTACTCCTAGCGCTAAGTTGGTTTGAGACTGGTCAGCAACAGAATCTTCAAGGGCAGAGGAACTAAGATCCACTGAAGGCTCAGGCAAAGTCTTCTCGAAGGGTGTGGTAAGTTTTTGGAATCTAGGTTAGGAATTTCCACTGTAGGTTCTTTACGAGTGGAAGCAGTCACTTTGGTCACATAATCACTTCCAGCAACAGTCTGTGCAGAGGAACAGAGGAAAGTAATGTTGGGAAATCATCCAAGGATTCATTTTGATGGTCCGAATCCATTTTACAACTGGCAAATCCTTCGCAACAAGTATTATATAGTAATGGTTATTATGTACGAGGATTTGAAAATTAAACACTCTATTCCGTCTTGGTTTTTAGGCGCTCGTTCTCCATGATCACATTGATTACGATCTGCTCCATTCCGTCTGTTCACAATTAGGAATGCCACACCTTTTACAAATTGATCAAACGGAAAATGCTAAAGAGACAATTCGGCCCTCGTATCAAAGACTATCTTCAGCAATCATTGCAAAAATGGATTTCATTTCTCTTTACAAGATGACTGCAGGACATCGTGTAATTTCAATAAATTTGACATAACCTTACATTGTGCAGCATCTTATAATAAAAAAATGTCTAATAAAATAATTTCCTCATTTTTCAGTTCCTTCATCCATTTTTTTCTATGTACAAGTACATAATAAACATTACTATATAATGTCGGTGTAGATACACGATATCTACTCATCCATCACACTGAGTTGCCAATGTATTGCACTACTTCGAATAAGTAACACTTCACTTACAATACGAGGGTACCTGTCCACCCACCGATGAAAATCCAACTAGCTTTGAAACGGTAACGTCTGGGTGGCGGCGCCCACCGAGAATAAGTTACACTAATCTTCTCTTTCGTTCCTTATTCGAGGTAGTGCAATACATGGGAAACTCGTTGTGAAGGATGAGCAAAATATGAATTATTGTGTACCGATATTATATATAATCTTCAACTCTTATGTCAAGTTACGTTTAGTTTTATTTAAATAATAAACATTACGAAAATTGGTCCCTGTTTTAAGTGGAATATTCTGGAACCAAATAAACAAACTTCCCTTCCTAAAGAGTTTGTCCGGTATTGCAGTCAATTCAACACACAGATTTAGCTATATAAACATTCTGGACACGAGTTCATCAAATATACTGTCGGAAACTGCAGTATAAGGTACATTCGGGTCAAACGCACCTGGGGTGGCTCCCATCTCCGCGTATGCACATTGTATCGGAAACAGAACACTGCCAAGCCAGAGATTTAAAAATGTGTGGGTTGTATACGATGTTGTGCCCATTGTTCCTCTGGCTTATTAGCCGCCGGGCCCCTATTGGGAACCAACGTTGCCCATACCCCGCCACGTGGAGGTTAGCCAGGTCTTACCAGTAAGTGATACCCGGGCACCTTCTGCCACCTATTTTCCTGGGATTTCAGTGGAAAGGGCCTAAAAAAAAATTAAGGTTGAAGTGATCACTGTTGATTTAGGTCAGATTTCGTTAAAGAGCACTACGGGGGTTGTACGCTGAAAGGACGATTCTAGGAGCCTGAAAGGTCGGGCAAAATTTTTGCATATTTTGGACATGTGGGACAAAAGCTGTGTAAGAGAAAGTATTGGGAGGGGAGACTGAAGACTGGGGGGATGAAGTAGGAAGGAGGGGGTCAATAGTGAAGGTGACCCTCGTTTTTTTTTTTTTTTTTTTCAGTGGGGCATGCTCATGCCTCACGTGGTCCATGTCCAAGTCTTGTCAATTTGGGGGGCTGGGGAGTCCGGTCCGAGAGTCAATAGTAGTGAGGTTAGGTTCGGAGATAGTGCAGCATTCTGTGGGGAAAACAAGATTCTGTACTTGGGTCCATTGCTGGAGTTTTCTTTGGTGGAGTGGGCCATTTGTTCCTTCATTCAGTGGTTAGACAAAGTTCCATCTTTGGTTTCATGTTGTAATTTTTGAAATGGTTTTCTCTTTAGTCCTTGGATGAGGGACCAGAGGGAGCCCATCCCTGCATGCTTGACATCAGACACCAGTAGACGTTTTTCTGTTCCCATGTCACGTTCATGGGATCAGGGGTCCCACGTTACGATCTTCGTATATGGAGAGTCCTTTGTGTATTCACTGTTGGGATTGGGCTCTGTCCTCAGTTCTGATGTACAGTGGTGATATACGCCAAGATTATAGCGGTGGGAGGGTCGTTCGTCTGTAAAAGAGTTCTTGTGCGAAGTTGGTAAAGGCATTATAGGTCTCGCTGGATTCCAAGAGGTAATGCGCTTGGTCCTTTGGAGTAAAGTGTATTTTGGTAATTAATACACATCTTAGATCTTCATAGATTGGGCAAATATACATTAGGTGCTCCTGGGTCTCTGGGAGCCCGCAGGAGCATAGGGGGTTGTCTGTTAATCCCATTGCAGTAGGGTAGTCGATCGTTGAAGAGCTAAATTGAATCCGCTGACATTGGACATCTATTGGAAATTACATTGGTTGTAGGATCGAAAGATCGGACGCATGACTTGAGGAAAGTCACGGGATTGCAATTTTATGCGTTTCAGCACCGATGAAATTCATACGGAGGAAACCAGTCGAGACATTGGAACCGTTCTGTTAGAGTGCGCAGCAAGTTTCCATGCAATATCGAATATTCATGCAATACCCATGACCTCACCAGAAAACAGCGTGAACGGAAGAGCTCATCGCTGTGGATCCGGCACCAGCCAATATTGCGCGGGTACTCCTATTGACACGGCTATTTTAGTGGTAAGGTTAGTATTCCTGTTAGCTATACATTGCAAGAAGGCCACAGGCTTTCACTGCACCAGAAAGAAAAGAGAGAGAATAGAAATCTAAATTAAGTAAAATAATAATAATGGATAAGAAGGCTCAAGCGTTTAGGGCATAAGCCTCAAGCTATGAAGGAGTCTAGACTATGTATAAATATAGTGCAAATGCATCAGGAATACATAGCTATATCTGAATAAATCAGAATATTGGTAAAGCGGCATCGTTTTAAGTTATATCTCATATTGTGAATACCTTCACAACGAGTTGCCATGATATTGCACTACTTCGAATAAGTAACGCTTCACCTGAGGAGAAGACTAATGTTACTTATTCTCAGATGGATACCACCACCCAGACGGCACCGTTTCAGGGCTATTTGGCCCTTCTTCGGTGGGTGGGTAGGTACCCGAGTGATGCAATGATGGCAAAACAGTTATGAAGTATAACTCCACAATATGGATCACTCGGGTACCTACCCACCCACCGAAGAAGGGCCAAATAGCCCTGAAACGGTGCCGTCTGGGTGGTGGTATGCATCTGAGAATAAGTAACATTAGTCTTCTCCTTAGGTGAAGCGTTACTTATTCGAAGTAGTGCAATATCATGGCAACTCGTTGTGAAGGTATTCACAATATGAGATATAACTTAAAACGATGCCGTTTTATTAATAATCTGATTTATTCAGATATAGCTATGTATTCCTGATGCATTTGCACTATATTTATACATGGATAAGAAGGCTTATAACGCATAACTCACCAGTGTTTAGAATGAAGCAGCACCAATGGTTCCCACAAAACAGCGATCGATTGTCTTGTTGAATGCAGTACTATGCAAAGGCCAGATAGTCCAAATGAGTGATATGTCGTTTATTTGATATACTGTAGGGTTATGTTGCTCATCTGGCCACTTAGCTTAGGGGCCCTTGGAACACCATCGACCTTTAGTTAGCGTAACGCCGTCGTGAGTAGCGCAGTGGTTAGAATAGCCATGCCCCCCACACCGTCTGAAAAGACTTCAGTTCGAGTCCCATCGATGATGTGAGGAATTTTATGGGACTTTTTCTCAACGTGGCTGAGTTCGTCGGTCCAAGACGAGGGTAGAGTGGTTTTCTCTTCCGAATAAAAACATGAAACCCTCGCTTTTACGAACAGAAAATCGACCACAGAACACAAGCAATTTACAGATAGTACAGACGGAGTAATAATAATCAGTTAACTGCAAGTGAGAAAATTAATCAAATTGCTCCCAATGAAGACATCTACAATACACAGTCTACATTGTACACGAAGAAGGAATTAAAATTGTCCTAGGTATTACTGAAAATCTGATTAAGGTTAGAAGAATTGTAAGATTATTATATTATATAAAAGGTGATTCAGGAGGAATAGTAAATATTTTGGAGGTTGTAGTATCGACTATTCTGAGGAAAAAAGTTCATATAAACATGTGTCCCACACATGTTTAGTTTCAAACAGCTGTACTGGCGTATCCATTGAGAATTGGACACAGGTGTGAAAAACCACGCTACCCTTGCCTGAACCCGACTAATTTAGCCACTTTATGAAAAAGGCCCATAAGAATTCCTCACGTCATCTGCGGGATTCGTATCCAGATCTTTTTCACCCGTATTTGGAGGACGCAATTCTACCAACTGTGCTTCCCACGAGGGCTTTTTCAGCATTTATGTATTTATTATTATTTTTTTAAATATTAATTTTATTATAAGGTTAAAAAAACAAACAAGATCCACTAATATCTGTTAAGCGAACAAGAAATCAGTTAAGACAGATTTCTTCCTCCTTAAGTTTGGCGGAAACTTTTCGATACTTCATTAATGAAAATTGCAAAAAGAGAGCCAGCCAAAAACGCCCGGCCCCTAAAGGGCCCGGAGGAAATTGCCTTTCCTGCCTACATGGTAGCTACGCCACTGGTGAATATTAATTATTTTGGCTTCATTAAAAAGAAAGGAATGCGCCTCATTCACAGCATGCTATGCCAACTGTGAAGGTTTACTCTTGACGTGAGTACAGAAGCGTCATGTTGTAGCGAGAATTGATGTTCGTGGGTTAATTTGGAACTGTCTGTAGGTTTGAGTAAAAACCTCAGAACAACGTCAACTGATCATTAGAGGTTTTTTTTCCTCTTTGCTTTATCCAGAACAAACCATTCTTCTCCAGCAGCCAAGACAAAGAAATAAAAGAGACTGGAGCTGGTTTTGAATTTAATATATTTAAAAAAATAACAAAATCAAAGTGGAGCACGTAATATTCTGATATAAAACAGTGTGAAAATTATAAGCTAGGAGATAGCGACAATCATATTGAAATCACCCAGTGTAATTACGGTGGTGTCTGCATAAAGAACAATTATTTTTAATTGTTCTTCTGGAATTTTTAAAAAATTCAATTAAAAAACCTTTAATTTTTTAAATAAAACAAATTCAATATTTTAAAAGGTGAAGTGCAATGTTCCACTTTAGTATAGTTTCTGGGATTATATCTTTATGAAAATACTCGTTTTAAATGATAACTTTAAAAAAAATTATTAAAGGTTCATGGAATCGAATAATAATTAAATTGCTTATTTATAATTTTTATAATTTCAAATATTTATAATAACGAGTTAAATAGAAGGCTATAACAAAGAAAATAAAAAATTTTAAAAATTAATTGAAAAATAAATGAAACCCTTTAATTAGTACTAAGACACCATTAAAATTTCAGTATAACTTATATATACTTTTGGGCGTAGAGGAAGCTAAAATAAGAAATCTTGAACCTTGTGCTCCTGATAAAGGATCTGCATTTTGCGAGATTTTTGCAGATAGTCACCGGGCTAATTTTTGTAGGGGTGGTTGAAGGATTTGCCTTAACCACCCTAAAATATAAATAAAAGAAGAACACTTTACTGGTTATAGACATTCGCTATAACCAAAAAATAGTCTGACGACTTATCTCTCACTGGACAATTAATACCAGTTCAGTGACAGATGGTCCTTGGACTATCTTTGCAGAAAAGGGATCATTTGAAATCTCAAGGCCCTGAGCTCCTGGTAAAGGATCTGTATTTCTGAGAGATAGTCACTGGGCGAATTTTTGTAGGGATGGTTGAAGGAACAGCCTAAAACCATCCTGTGAGTCTAACTTCTGTTCCAGGAAAATTAATGGAAGCACTGCTGGATCATCTTGACAAGAATTCAGTTATAGCTCAGACGCAGCATGGTTTTGTTAAGGGCAGGTCTTGCCTGACCAATTTGATTGGATACTATGATGTAGTCACAAAAGAAATGGAAGCAGGGAATAACTTTGATATTATATATTTGGATCTTAGAAAGGCTTTTGATACTGTTGCACATGGAAGACTGCTGCACAAATTGGAGCAGTGTGGCATTGGTGGCAAATTGTTTCTATTGATAAAGGGATGGTTCAGTGGCAGAAGACAGAGAGTGGTAATCAATCTACACTGCTCATCGTGGACTAATGTTAATAGTGCAATCCCTCAGGGTTCAGTGTTGGGTCCATTGTTGTTTTCTGTATTTATAAATAATATTGATGATGGTATATCAAGCTTAATGTCCAAGTTTGCTGATAATACAAAGGTTGGCAGGGTTGTTAAGGACGCTACTGCCGCTATGCTGCTGCAACAGGATCTGGAAAGGTTGAGCACATGGGCTGAGAGGTGGCAAATGAAGTTTAACATTGACAAATGTAAAGTACTACACATGGGAAACAGCAACGTATCAACTCTGTGGTACTACACTGACAGTGGTAGAGAATGAAAGGGACCTGGGGGTGGTTGTGCAGGCAGATATGAAGTTCTCTGAGCAGTGCAGACGGGCTGCAAGAGTAGCTCATGGTGTATTGTCAATGATATATAGGAATATTTCTAGCAGGGATAAGGAGGTGATTATTCACTTGTATAAGGCAAAGGTCAGGCCACACCTAGAGTATTGTGTACAGGTCTTGAGGCCTCATTTCAAGAAGGATGTAGAGCTGCTGGAACGAGTACAGAGAAGGGCAACAAGATTAGTGAATGGAACAAAGGGTTGCTCTTACGAAGAAAGGCTTAAGTTTTGCAAATTACAGTGTCTGGAGACTAGGCACCAGCGAGGTGATCTGATAGAGGTGTATAAAGCCTTGAATGGTTTGAGCATGCTCAATGCTGATGGGATTCTTCCTCTAGCTCAGAAAAATCGCCTGAGAGGGCATAAATTCAAATTGAGGAAAGACAGATGTAGGATAGATGTGCGGAAATTTGCCTTTAGCCAGCGGGTGGTTGGTGGGTGGAACAGACTTCCATCCCTTGTCGTGGAAGTTGATAGCCTAAATAAGTTTAAGGCTCAGCTGGACAGGTATTTTGAACGAACAGAGGGGTGAAGTGGAAGTGGGTTTTTTTTTTTTTTTTTGGCTGATGCTGCATAAGCTTGCTTTCTTGCATCATACGCCTCTACTAATGCTAAAATATAAATAATATTAGAACACTTTATTGGTTATAGACAGTCACTGTAACCCAAAAATATTGTCTAATGACTTATCTCTCTTAATTAGCCCGGTGACTATCTTTGCAGAAAAAGGATAATTTTAAGTCTCGACGCCCTGAACTCCTGGTAAAGGATCTGCATTTCTGAAAAATTTCTGCAAAGCCCCTCTATGTCACACCCAGGTGTGAACCACCGTAAGCAGGGGTCGAGGTGTGGCGCCCAAACCACATGGAGAAACGCCGCCCTTCTGTGTTACCAGACAATACTAGGTGGTAGATTACTCTCCTCAACCGGTGCAATACCACCACTTAGCTTATTGGAGGCTTGAAGTGGTGGAACCCATGTTTAGTCTCCAGAGCTAAGTTCCGGTCAACCCTTCCCCATCTCTTCCATCATGCAGTATGATTGATGACTTTTGAGGTTATGATGAATGTCGTGGCGAGATCCAATATTCCTTACATTTCGAGGGTACAGCTCTAAAACGATGTTCGCAGGCCAGCCGCTAGTTAGTACACCGGACCGAACCTATTGGTAACTCTCTAGGAGGCTTCCGGATCAGCTAGTGTATAATCTTGCTACCTCTACTCTGCCGGATAGTGACTAGAGGGAGCCCGAGTAGTGTGTATGCGGGAGCATTGTCGAGACCACGTTATGTCAAGGATCTGGGTATATTCTTACCACATGTACGCCATATCCAAAAATTTCATTACTTCATACAGCATGTCCCACTCACTTTTTCTTACTATTGAATACACCATGAATTGTCAAAATAATAGAGCAAGCTTATCTGCGAAAAGCTTGCTCTATTAGAAGGAATATCCTTAATAACAGTCATTTTAATTCATTTCACAAATATAATCTCAATTCTAATCTCAACGATTTCCATTTCCACTTGCAGTCTACCAAACCCCATGTACTTTTTCTGACAGAATCTCCGTTATTGGTTGATTAATCTACTGCTCATCTCAGATGCCCAAATTATTCGCTGTATGATTCCTTTCGCCTCAAATGTGGTACCTGTACATATGTCCGTTCTGATATTAATCTGCTCATAATAATGTTACCAACTGCAAATAATACCGATAAATGTAGTTAAGTCCGTTCTGATATTCTCTGTCAGAGACTTGGCAATTTGGAATCTCCTCTCTTTGATCTTCTCTGGCTTAAAATCTCTCTACCTCATTGTGTGAAATTCATCTGTTGTCTCTACCGTTCTCCCAACTCCACTAATCACTTGAGCTCTTTCACTTCTTCTCTTTGCAACTTGACTTTCTCCAGTCCAACTTTCCTAACAGTGAGGTAATTTCCTTGGTGATTTAATGTTCACAACTCCAGCTGGCTTCCGTTTTCTAGTCACACCGACCCAGCAGGTCGAGATGCTGAGGCTTTTGCAATTACTAATGACCTAGCACAGATTGTTCATTTACCTACAAGAATACCGAACAATCCTAATCATACAGCCAATACGCTCGATCTTTTTCTCACAAACAACCCTTCTAAGTACACCATCGAAGTGAGAGGTGCTTTAGGCACTTCAGGTCACAACTTGGTGATTGTCTCTTCTCCAATGGAACCTTTATCTCATGGCTATTCCCAACCTCGTGTTGTTTGGCATTACAAGAATGCAAAATGAGATGACCTGCGAGATTTCTTTTCTTCTTTTCTTTGGTCTGATTACTGTTTCAAAACTTCTGATGTCAACGTTTGCTCAGATCGTGTCAGTGAATATTCTTGCAGGAATGGAATCCTTTATCCCACACTCCACTTTAAAATCTCGTCCTTTATCTAAACCTTGGTTTACCAATATATGTGCTAATTCTGTTCAAGAGAAGAATGTTGGATATCTTAATTGGCTCGTTTCTAATTCTTCAGTTTCATTTCCTGCCTACACCAAAGCTCGCAAAATTTGTAAAGCAGTTATTAATCAGTCCAAACTAGAGTTTGAACAGGCTAAGTGTAGAAAACTTGCTTCTTGCCCCAATGATAGCCAAGCATTCTGGTCTCTGGCCAAAGCTATTGGCCGCAACCTTTGCCCATCTCTGCTCCACCTCTGTCCAAACCTGATGGTTCTGTTGTAACTTCAGCCAAGCATAAATCTGAGCTGCTAGCATCCCAGTTTTCTTCCAGCTCATTAATGATCTTGGTAAAACACCTCCCACCATTCCTAACACGCTCCATTCAATGCCTCCTGTGGTCTTCCGTCAAAAGGATATCACAAGGATTTGATGAATCTTGATGCTAGGAAAGCTCCAGGTCCTGATGGTATTTCTCCACATGTTCTCAAAACCTGTGCTCCTCAGCTTACTCCTATTCTTTGCCGCCTTTTTTTCACTTTCTTATTCCAAAGGTGTTTTTCCTTCTGCTTGGAAATTTGCTCATATCCAGCCAGTCCCTAAAAAGGGTGACAAATCCCTCCCATCCAATTATCGTCCCATTGCAATTACTTCTACTCTTTCTAAAGTAATGGAGAAATCAATTAACCGCCAACTCTTAAACTACATAGAAACCTTCCATCTGATCAATGATGGCCAGTATGGATTCTGTCAGTGTCGACCCACTGGTGATATTCTGGCTTATGTTACCCATTTATGGACTAATTCAATGGAAAGGTTCGGTGAAACACAAGTAGTTGCTCTTGACATCTTAAAGGCTTTCAATCGTGTTTGGCATAAAGGTCTTCTAAACAAGCTTCCATCTTATGGTTTTCCAACTGTTTTTAGTAATTGGTTATCCAGTTTTCTCTCTGATCGCTCACTGAGGGTGATGGTAGATGGCTCTCTGTCTTCTAACTTCTCCACTAATGCCGGTGTCCCCCAAGGTTCAGTTCTTTCCCCCACTCTTTTCCTCTTGTATATTAATGACCTTCTTCCATTGACTGGAAATCCTATCCATAGTTTTGCCGATGATAGCACATTGCATTCCACTTTCCATTTTGAGAAACCTTGTCCTGCTCAATCAGCTTCAACTTCTCGAAAATCTGCTACCAATTCCTTAAATGCCGATCTTCAGCTAATTCTCCAGTGGGGAAAAGACAACTTAGTTGATTTCAACCCTTCTAAAACTCAGTCTTGTCTTATATCTCGCAAAAAGGATTCTTCTGCTCCTATGCTTATGTTTAGTGACACTCCGATTTCTAGGCAAAATGATATATCTCTTTTGGGGATTACCCCGACTTCTAATCTCTCTTGGCACAAACACATTATACAAATATTGCTTCCTCTGAATCTAAAAAACTTGGTTTTCCCTTTCGCTCTCTCGTTACTTTTGTTCCAAACAGCTGCTCACTCTGTATAAATCGCAAATCCCCCCTACCATGGAATATTGTTACCACATCTGGAGTGGTGCCCCCAAAACCTATCTCAGGCTTCTTGATTCCATTCAGAAGAGGGCAATTAGGTTAATTAATGATTCATCTCTAACAGAGTTTCTCCACTCGCTTTTTCATAGACGCACTGTTTCTGCTGCATGCCTCTTTTACAGATACTTCCATGGGCATTGTTCTCCTGAATTGGCTTCTATAATTCCCGCTCTCTCTCTCTTTCAAAACAGTCCGAACCCGTGCCGCCACCAGCCAACATCCATTTACCGTCCAACTTCAAACACACAGAACCAACTTTTCATCTTCCTCGTTTATTCATTCAACTGCCGTTTTCTGGAACAACCTTCCTTCATACGTATTTCCTGAAACTTACAGTCTACAGAAGTTCAAGTCCAATGTCAACAAATATCTCCTTTCGTCTTCTCAACCTCCAACCCAAGCACCAGTCCAGTGACAGATAGTCCTTGGATTATCTTTTGTGGAAAAAGGATCATTTGAAATCTCGAGTCCCTGAGCTCCTGGAAAAGGATCTGCATTTCTGACAGATTTCTGCGGATAGCCACTGGGCTACTTTTTGTAGGGATGGTTGAAGGAACAGCCTAAAACCATCCTAAAATATAATATCAGAACACTTTACTGGTTATAGACAGTCACTATAACCAAAAAATATAGTCTCATGACCTATCTCTCACTGGACAATTAATACCAGTCCAGTGACAAATAGTCCTTGGACTATCTTTGCAGAGAAAGCATTATTTGAAATCTCGAGGCCCTGAGCTCCTGGTAAAGGATCTGCCTTTCTCACAGATAGTCACTAGGCGAATTTTTGTAGGGATGGTTGAAGGAACAGCCTAAAACCATCCTAAAATATAATATCAGAACACTTTACTGGTTATAGACAATCACTATAACCAAAAAATAGTCTGACTTATCTCTCACTGGACAATTAATACCAGTCCAGTGACAGATAGTCCTTGGACTATTTTTGCAGAAAAAGGATCATTTGAAATCTCGAGGCCCTGAGCTCCTGGTAAAGGATCTGCATTTCTGACAGATTTCTGCAGATCGCCACTGGGCTAATTTTTGTCGGGATGGTTGAAGGAACAGCCTAAAACCATCCTAAAATATAATATCAGAACATTTTACTCGTTATAGACAGTCACTATAACCAAAAAATAGTCTAAGGACTTATCTCTCACTGGACAATTAATATCAGTCCAGTGACAGATAGTCCTTGGATTATTTTTTTGGTTATACAGAAAGGATAGACAGGGTATGAAGGGAGGAGGAGTTATGCTATTAGTTAAGAAACACACGAAATCCAAGGAAGTGAAGCCAGTGGACATCGCTGGACAGTGCAGTGCCGAGTCAGTTTGGTGTGACATAAGCATTGGGAGATCAAAATTGAGAGTAGGAGTGTGCTATAGGCCTAATGACTCTGATGAGTATAATAAGAAACTGTACGGGGAAATAGAGTGGGCCAGTAAATCAGAGAGTCTTATAATGGGGGATTTTAATTTCCCAGATATTGACTGGAATTTGGGGGCTGGTCACCCACACACTAGCAAGGCTTTTGTGGATTTATTGGATGATTGTTTTGTACATCAGCATGTTCGGGAGGCAACAAAAGGGAGCAATACTCTTGATCGGATTATCAGTAGTGATTCTTCATGAATCAGTAGTGAATTCTTCTTAAGAATCTGCAGATAAATGAACCACTAGGTGGCAGTGATCACAGTGTGCTGAAGTGGGATTTACTCAAAGAGGTAACTACCATTAGGGGTAAAGGGAAGGGTTATTGCTTCCGTAAAGGCGACTACGATGGACTGAGACAGTATTTAAATTCTATACAGTGGGACCAACTGATGATGTTACCAACAGCAAATTCAAAATGGGAAGCATTCAAAGAACTTATCTTGGAAGCTACTAGGCTTTACATACCAACTAAAAAATATTGTTCAAGGTTTAGGCCTAAGTGGATGTCAGAAGACCTAATAAACCATATGGCAGAGAAGAAAAATGCATGGGATACTTACAAATTAACACATGACACAGAAGCCTATGATAGATACAAGTTGATATGCAACCAAGTTACAAAGGAGATTAGGCAGGCGAAGGCAGATTACGAGAGATCCTTGGCAAGGGATGCGAAGAAAAACAGCAAAGAGTTCTTTACTTATGTAAACTCTAGAAGGAAGGGGATGAATCAGATTGGTCCACTTGATATTGATGGGTCAACTGTTGATGATCCTGCTCAGGTAGCTAATAAACTAATTGAATATTTTGCATCTACATTCACACATGAGGAGTTATTCAGCAAGGGGAATGCCAGAGGTGTATTCAACTCTAGCAGTAAGCTAGAGAATCTTGTAATAACTGAGAGTAAAGTGGAGGAGAAATTGTTGAAGATAAACACAAGAAAGGCACCCGGGGTGGATGGGATCTATCCAGTTATATTAAAGGAGGCAGCAAAGGAAGTAAGCAAACCCTTAGCCATAATTATGAGAGCTTCCTTGGACTCAGGGGAGGTACCCATAGACAGGAAATGTGCAAATGTGACCCCAATTCACAAAGGAGGATCAAAGGCTGACACAAGTAATTATAGACCTGTGAGTTTAACTTCTGTTCCAGGAAAATTAATGGAGGCACCGGTTAAAGAAGCACTGCAGGATCATTTAGACAAGACTTCAGTTATAGCTCGGACACAGTATGGGTTTGTTAAGGGGAAGTCTTGCCTGACCAATTTGATTGGATACTATGATGCAGTCACAAAGGAACTGGATGCAGGGAATAACTTTGATATTATATACTTGGATCTTAGAAAGGCTTTTGATACTGTTGCACATGGAAGACTGCTGCACAAATTGGAGCAGTGTGACATTGGAGGCAAATTGCTGCTGTGGATAAAGGGGTGGCTGAGGGGGAGAAGACAGAGAGTGGTAATCAATGGACACTGCTCGTTGTGGACTAATGTTATTAGTGGAGTCCCTGAGGGCTTGTTGTTTTATGATGATGGTATATCAAGCTTAATGTCGAAGTTTGCAGACGATACAAAGGTAGGCAGGGTTGTCAAGGACACTACTGACACTGTGCTGCTGCAACAGGATCTGGAAAGGTTGAGCAGATGGGCTGAGAGTTGGCAAATGAAGTTTAACATTTAAAAATGTAAAGTACTACACATGGGAAACATCCACCCCAGAGCAACGTATCAACTCTGTGGTACTACACTGACAGTGGTAGAGAATGAAAGGGACCTGGGGTGGATGTGCAGGCAGATATGATCATTTGAAATCTCGACGCCCTGAGCTCCTGGTAAAGGATCTGTATTTCTGAGAGAATTCTGCAGATAGCCACTGGGCTAATTTTTGTAGGGATGGTTGAAGGAACAGCCTATTTTCCTATTGACAATACACCATGAGCTACTCTTGCAGCCCGTCTGCAAGAGTAGCTCATGGTGTATTGTCAATGATATATAGCAATCTTTCTAGCAGGGATAAGTAGGTGATTATTCACTTGTATAAGGCAAAGGTCAGGCCACCCCCTTTAGCCAGCGGGTGGTTGGTGGGTGGAACAGACTTCCATCCCTTGTCGTGGAAGTTGATAGCCTAAATAAGTTTAAGGCTCAGCTGGACAGGTATTTTGAACGAACAGAGGGGTGAAGTGGAAGTGGGTTTTTTTTTTTTTTTTGGCTGATGCTGCCATATGCTTCCTTTCTTGCATCAAATGCCCCTACTAATGCTAATGCTAATATAGTCTAATGAATTATCTCTCACTGGACAATTAATACCAGTCCAGTGACAGATAGTCCTTGGACTATCTTTGCAGAAAAAGGATCATTTGAAATCTCATGGCCCTGAGCTCCTGGTAAAGGATATGCATTTCTGATAGATAGCCACTGGGCGAATTTTTGTAGGGATGGTTGAAGGAACAGCCTAAAACCATCTTAAAATAAATAATATCAGAACACTTCACTGGCTATACACAGTCACTAAAACACTCTCTTTGCAGTAAAAGGATCATATCGACGACCTCAGCTCTTTGGAAAGGATCTGCATTCCTTACAGATTTCTCCATATATTTTTGTATGAACAGTTAAAAGAATAGCCTTCCTAATTCATTTCACAAATATACGTGGTCTCAATTCTAATCTCAAGGATGTCCATTTCCACTTGCAGTCTTCCAAATCCCATGTACTTTTTCTGACAGAATCTCAGTTATCGGTTGATTCAACTACTGCTCATCTCAGATGCCAAATTTATTTGCTGTATGATTCCTTTCGCCTCAAAGGTCGTACTTGAGCATATGTCCGTTCCGATATTCCCTGTCAGAGACTTGGTAATTTGGAATCTCCTCTTTTCTACCTTCTCTGGCTTAAAATCTCTCTACCTCATTGTGTCAAATTCATCTGTTGTCTCTACCGTTCTCCCAACTCCACTAATCACTTGGAGCTCTTTGACTTCCTCTCTTTGCAACTTGACTTTCTTCCGTCCAACTTTCCTAACAGTGAGGTAATTTTCCTTGGTGATTTTAATGTTCACAACTCCAGCTGGCTTCCGTTTTCTAGTCACACCGACCCAGCAGGTCGAGATGCTGAGGCTTTTGCAGTTACTAATGACCTTGCACAGATTTTCAAAGTTGCCTCAGATCGTGTCAGTGCAATTATTCTTGCAGGAATGGAATCCTTTATCCCACACTCCACTTTAAAATCTCGTCCTTTATCTAATCTCGAGGCCCTGAGCTCCTGGTAAAGGATCTGCATTTCTGACAGATTTCTACAGATAGCCGCTGGGCTAATTTTTGTAGGGATGGTTGAAGGAACAGCCTAAAACCATCTTAAAATATAATATCAGAACACTTTACTGGTTATAGACAATCACTATAACCAAAAAATAGTCTGACTTATCTCTCACTGGACAATTAATACCGGTCCAGTGACAGATAGTCCTTGGACTATCTTTGCAGAAAAAGGATCATTTGAAATCTCGAGGCCCTGAGCTCCTGGTAAAGGATCTGCATTTGTGACAGATTTCTGCAGATAGCCGCTGGGCTAATTTTTGTAGGGATGGTTGAAGGAACCGCCTAAAACCATCCTAAAATATAATATCAGAACACTTTACTGGTTATAGACAATCACTATAACCAAAAAAATAGTCTGACTTATCTCTCACTGGACAATTAATACCAGTCCAGTGACAGATAGTCCTCCTTGGACTATCTTTGCAGAAAAAGGTTCATTTGAAATCTCGAGGCCCTGAGCTCCTGGTAAAGGATCTGCATTTGTGACAGATTTCTGCAGATAGCCGCTGGGCTAATTTTTGTAGGGATGGTTGAAGGAACCGCCTAAAACCATCCTAAAATATAATATCAGAACACTTTACAGGTTATAGACAATCACTATAACCAAAAAATAGTCTGACTTATCTCTCACTGGACAATTAATACCAGTCCAGTGACAGATAGTCCTTGGACTATCTTTGCAGAAAAAGGATCATTTGAAATCTCGAGGCCCTGAGCTCCTGGTAAAGGATCTGCATTTGTGACAGATTTCTGCAGATAGCCGCTGGGCTAATTTTTGTAGGGATGGTTGAAGGAACCGCCTAAAACCATCCTAAAATATAATATCAGAACACTTTACTGGTTATAGACAATCACTATAACCAAAAAATAGTCTGACTTATCTCTTCACTGGACAATTAATACCAGTCCAGTGACAGATAGTCCTCCTTGGACTATCTTTGCAGAAAAAGGATCATTTGAAATCTCGAGGCCCTGAGCTCCTGGTAAAGGATCTGCATTTGTGACAGATTTCTGCAGATAGCCACTGGGCTAATTTTTGTAGGGATGGTTGAAGGAACCGCCTAAAACCATCCTAAAATAAAAATAATATCAGAACACTTTACTGGTTATAGACAATCACTATAACCAAAAAATAGTCTGACTTATCTCTCACTGGACAATTAATACTAGTCCAGTGACAGATAGTCCTCCTTGGACTATCTTTGCAGAAAAAGGATCATTTGAAATCTCGAGGCCCTGAGCTCCTGGTAAAGGATCTGCATTTGTGACAGATTTCTGCAGATAGCCGCTGGGCTAATTTTTGTAGGGATGGTTGAAGGAACAGCCTAAAACCATCCTAAAATAAAAATAATATCAGAAAACTTTACTGGTTATAGACAATCACTATAACCAAAAAATAGTCTGACTTATCTCTCACTGGACAATTAATACCAGTCTAGGGACAGATAGTCCTTGGACTATCTTTGCAGAAAAAGGATCATTTGAAATCTCGAGGCCCTGAGCTCCTGGTAAAGGATCTGCGTTTGTGACAGATTTCTGCAGATAGCCGCTGGGCTAATTTTTGTAGGGATGGTTGAAGGAACCACCTAAAACCATCCTAAAATATAATATCAGAACACTTTACTGGTTATAGACAATCACTATAACCAAAAAATAGTCTGACTTATCTCTTCACTGGACAATTAATACCAGTCCAGTGACAGATAGTCCTTGGACTATCTTTGCAGAAAAAGGATCATTTGAAATCTCGAGGCCCTGAGCTCCTGGTAAAGGATCTGCATTTGTGACAGATTTCTGCAGATAGCCGCTGGGCTAATTTAGGTAGGGATGGTTGAAGGAACAGCCTAAAACCATCCTAAAATAAAAATAATATCAGAACACTTTACTGGTTATAGACAATCACTATAACCAAAAAATAGTCTGACTTATCTCTTCACTGGACAATTAATACCAGTCCAGTGACAGGTAGTCCTTGGACTATCTTTGCAGAAAAAGGATCATTTGAAATCTCGAGGCCCTGAGCTCCTGGTAAAGGATCTGCATTTGTGACAGATTTCTGCAGATAGCCGCTGGGCTAATTTTTGTAGGGATGGTTGAAGGAACCGCCTAAAACCATCCTAAAATATAATATCAGAACACTTTACTGGTTATAGACAATCACTATAACCAAAAAATAGTCTGACTTATCTCTCACTGGACACTTAATACCAGTCCAGTGACAGATAGTCCTTGGACTATCTTTGCAGAAAAAGGATCATTTGAAATCTCGAGGCCCTGAGCTCCTGGTAAAGGATCTGCATTTGTGACAGATTTCTGCAGATAGCCGCTGGGCTAATTTTTGTAGGGATGGTTGAAGGAACCGCCTAAAACCATCCTAAAATATAATATCAGAACACTTTACTGGTTATAGACAATCACTATAACCAAAAAATAGTCTGACTTATCTCTCACTGGACAATTAATACCAGTCCAATGACAGATAGTCCTTGGACTATCTTTGCAGAAAAAGGATCATTTGAAATCTCGAGGCCCTGAGCTCCTGGTAAAGGATCTGCATTTGTGACAGATTTCTGCAGATAGCCGCTGGGCTAATTTTTGTAGGGATGGTTGAAGGAACAGCCTAAAACCATCCTAAAATATAATATCAGAACACTTTACTGGTTATAGACAATCACTATAACCAAAAAATAGTCTGACTTATCTCTCACTGGACAATTAATACTAGTCCAGTGACAGATAGTCCTCCTTGGACTATCTTTGCAGAAAAAGGATCATTTGAAATCTCGAGGCCCTGAGCTCCTGGTAAAGGATCTGCATTTGTGACAGATTTCTGCAGATAGCCACTGGGCTAATTTTTGTAGGGATGGTTGAAGGAACAGCCTAAAACCATCCTAAAATAAAAATAATATCAGAACACTTTACTGGTTATAGACAATCACTATAACCAAAAAATAGTCTGACTTATCTCTTCACTGGACAATTAATACCAGTCCAGTGACAGATAGTCCTTGGACTATCTTTGCAGAAAAAGGATCATTTGAAATCTCGAGGCCCTGAGCTCCTGGTAAAGGATCTGCATTTGTGACAGATTTCTGCAGATAGCCGCTGGGCTAATTTTTGTAGGGATGGTTGAAGGAACAGCCTAAAACCATCCTAAAATAAAAATAATATCAGAACACTTTACTGGTTATAGACAATCACTATAACCAAAAAATAGTCTGACTTATCTCTTCACTGGACAATTAATACCAGTCCAGTGACAGATAGTCCTCCTTGGACTATCTTTGCAGAAAAAGGATCATTTGAAATCTCGAGGCCCTGAGCTCCTGGTAAAGGATCTGCATTTGTGACAGATTTCTGCAGATAGCCACTGGGCTACTTTTTGTAGGGATAGTTGAAGGAACCGCCTAAAACCATCCTAAAATAAAAATAATATCAGAACACTTTACTGGTTATAGACAATCACTATAACCAAAAAATAGTCTGACTTATCTCTCACTGGACAATTAATACTAGTCCAGTGACAGATAGTCCTCCTTGGACTATCTTTGCAGAAAAAGGATCATTTGAAATCTCGAGGCCCTGAGCTCCTGGTAAAGGATCTGCATTTGTGACAGATTTCTGCAGATAGCCGCTGGGCTAATTTTTGTAGGGATGGTTGAAGGAACAGCCTAAAACCATCCTAAAATAAAAATAATATCAGAAAACTTTACTGGTTATAGACAATCACTATAACCAAAAAATAGTCTGACTTATCTCTCACTGGACAATTAATACCAGTCCAGTCACAGATAGTCCTTGGACTATCTTTGCAGAAAAAGGATCATTTGAAATCTCGAGGCCCTGAGCTCCTCGTAAAGGATCTGCATTTGTGACAGATTTCTGCAGATAGCCGCTGGGCTAATTTTTGTAGGGATGGTTGAAGGAACAGCCTAAAACCATCCTAAAATAAAAATAATATCAGAACACTTTACTGGTTATAGACAATCACTATAACCAAAAAATAGTCTGACTTATCTCTCACTGGACAATTAATACCAGTCCAGTGACAGATAGTCCTTGGACTATCTTTGCAGAAAAAGGATCATTTGAAATCTCGAGGCCCTGAGCTCCTGGTAAAGGATCTGCATTTGTGACAGATTTCTGCAGATAGCCGCTGGGCTACTTTTTGTAGGGATGGTTGAAGGAACAGCCTAAAACCATCCTAAAATAAAAATAATATCAGAAAACTTTACTGGTTATAGACAATCACTATAACCAAAAAATAGTCTGACTTATCTCTCACTGGACAATTAATACCAGTCCAGTGACAGATAGTCCTTGGACTATCTTTGCAGAAAAAGGATCATTTGAAATCTCGAGGCCCTGAGCTCCTGGTAAAGGATCTGCATTTGTGACAGATTTCTGCAGATAGCCGCTGGGCTAATTTTTGTAGGGATGGTTGAAGGAACAGCCTAAAACCATCCTAAAATAAAAATAATATCAGAACACTTTACTGGTTATAGACAATCACTATAACCAAAAAATAGTCTGACTTATCTCTCACTGGACAATTAATACCGGTCCAGTGACAGATAGTCCTTGGACTATCTTTGCAGAAAAAGGATCATTTGAAATCTCGAGGCCCTGAGCTCCTGGTAAAGGATCTGCATTTGTGACAGATTTCTGCAGATAGCCGCTGGGCTAATTTTTGTAGGGATGGTTGAAGGAACCGCCTAAAACCATCCTAAAATATAATATCAGAACACTTTACTGGTTATAGACAATCACTATAACCAAAAAAATAGTCTGACTTATCTCTCACTGGACAATTAATACCAGTCCAGTGACAGATAGTCCTCCTTGGACTATCTTTGCAGAAAAAGGTTCATTTGAAATCTCGAGGCCCTGAGCTCCTGGTAAAGGATCTGCATTTGTGACAGATTTCTGCAGATAGCCGCTGGGCTAATTTTTGTAGGGATGGTTGAAGGAACCGCCTAAAACCATCCTAAAATATAATATCAGAACACTTTACAGGTTATAGACAATCACTATAACCAAAAAATAGTCTGACTTATCTCTCACTGGACAATTAATACCAGTCCAGTGACAGATAGTCCTTGGACTATCTTTGCAGAAAAAGGATCATTTGAAATCTCGAGGCCCTGAGCTCCTGGTAAAGGATCTGCATTTGTGACAGATTTCTGCAGATAGCCGCTGGGCTAATTTTTGTAGGGATGGTTGAAGGAACCGCCTAAAACCATCCTAAAATATAATATCAGAACACTTTACTGGTTATAGACAATCACTATAACCAAAAAATAGTCTGACTTATCTCTTCACTGGACAATTAATACCAGTCCAGTGACAGATAGTCCTCCTTGGACTATCTTTGCAGAAAAAGGATCATTTGAAATCTCGAGGCCCTGAGCTCCTGGTAAAGGATCTGCATTTGTGACAGATTTCTGCAGATAGCCACTGGGCTAATTTTTGTAGGGATGGTTGAAGGAACCGCCTAAAACCATCCTAAAATAAAAATAATATCAGAACACTTTACTGGTTATAGACAATCACTATAACCAAAAAATAGTCTGACTTATCTCTCACTGGACAATTAATACCAGTCCAGTGACAGATAGTCCTTGGACTATCTTTGCAGAAAAAGGATCATTTGAAATCTCGAGGCCCTGAGCTCCTGGTAAAGGATCTGCATTTGTGACAGATTTCTGCAGATAGCCGCTGGGCTAATTTTTGTAGGGATGGTTGAAGGAACAGCCTAAAACCATCCTAAAATAAAAATAATATCAGAACACTTTACTGGTTATAGACAATCACTATAACCAAAAAATAGTCTGACTTATCTCTCACTGGACAATTAATACCGGTCCAGTGACAGATAGTCCTTGGACTATCTTTGCAGAAAAAGGATCATTTGAAATCTCGAGGCCCTGAGCTCCTGGTAAAGGATCTGCATTTGTGACAGATTTCTGCAGATAGCCGCTGGGCTAATTTTTGTAGGGATGGTTGAAGGAACCGCCTAAAACCATCCTAAAATATAATATCAGAACACTTTACTGGTTATAGACAATCACTATAACCAAAAAAATAGTCTGACTTATCTCTCACTGGACAATTAATACCAGTCCAGTGACAGATAGTCCTCCTTGGACTATCTTTGCAGAAAAAGGTTCATTTGAAATCTCGAGGCCCTGAGCTCCTGGTAAAGGATCTGCATTTGTGACAGATTTCTGCAGATAGCCGCTGGGCTAATTTTTGTAGGGATGGTTGAAGGAACCGCCTAAAACCATCCTAAAATATAATATCAGAACACTTTACAGGTTATAGACAATCACTATAACCAAAAAATAGTCTGACTTATCTCTCACTGGACAATTAATACCAGTCCAGTGACAGATAGTCCTTGGACTATCTTTGCAGAAAAAGGATCATTTGAAATCTCGAGGCCCTGAGCTCCTGGTAAAGGATCTGCATTTGTGACAGATTTCTGCAGATAGCCGCTGGGCTAATTTTTGTAGGGATGGTTGAAGGAACCGCCTAACACCATCCTAAAATATAATATCAGAACACTTTACTGGTTATAGACAATCACTATAACCAAAAAATAGTCTGACTTATCTCTTCACTGGACAATTAATACCAGTCCAGTGACAGATAGTCCTCCTTGGACTATCTTTGCAGAAAAAGGATCATTTGAAATCTCGAGGCCCTGAGCTCCTGGTAAAGGATCTGCATTTGTGACAGATTTCTGCAGATAGCCACTGGGCTAATTTTTGTAGGGATGGTTGAAGGAACCGCCTAAAACCATCCTAAAATAAAAATAATATCAGAACACTTTACTGGTTATAGACAATCACTATAACCAAAAAATAGTCTGACTTATCTCTCACTGGACAATTAATACTAGTCCAGTGACAGATAGTCCTCCTTGGACTATCTTTGCAGAAAAAGGATCATTTGAAATCTCGAGGCCCTGAGCTCCTGGTAAAGGATCTGCATTTGTGACAGATTTCTGCAGATAGCCGCTGGGCTAATTTTTGTAGGGATGGTTGAAGGAACAGCCTAAAACCATCCTAAAATAAAAATAATATCAGAAAACTTTACTGGTTATAGACAATCACTATAACCAAAAAATAGTCTGACTTATCTCTCACTGGACAATTAATACCAGTCCAGTGACAGATAGTCCTTGGACTATCTTTGCAGAAAAAGGATCATTTGAAATCTCGAGGCCCTGAGCTCCTGGTAAAGGATCTGCATTTGTGACAGATTTCTGCAGATAGCCGCTGGGCTAATTTTTGTAGGGATGGTTGAAGGAACCACCTAAAACCATCCTAAAATATAATATCAGAACACTTTACTGGTTATAGACAATCACTATAACCAAAAAATAGTCTGACTTATCTCTTCACTGGACAATTAATACCAGTCCAGTGACAGATAGTCCTTGGACTATCTTTGCAGAAAAAGGATCATTTGAAATCTCGAGGCCCTGAGCTCCTGGTAAAGGATCTGCATTTGTGACAGATTTCTGCAGATAGCCGCTGGGCTAATTTTTGTAGGGATGGTTGAAGGAACAGCCTAAAACCATCCTAAAATAAAAATAATATCAGAACACTTTACTGGTTATAGACAATCACTATAACCAAAAAATAGTCTGACTTATCTCTTCACTGGACAATTAATACCAGTCCAGTGACAGGTAGTCCTTGGACTATCTTTGCAGAAAAAGGATCATTTGAAATCTCGAGGCCCTGAGCTCCTGGTAAAGGATCTGCATTTGTGACAGATTTCTGCAGATAGCCGCTGGGCTAATTTTTGTAGGGATGGTTGAAGGAACCGCCTAAAACCATCCTAAAATATAATATCAGAACACTTTACTGGTTATAGACAATCACTATAACCAAAAAATAGTCTGACTTATCTCTCACTGGACAATTAATACCAGTCCAGTGACAGATAGTCCTTGGACTATCTTTGCAGAAAAAGGATCATTTGAAATCTCGAGGCCCTGAGCTCCTGGTAAAGGATCTGCATTTGTGACAGATTTCTGCAGATAGCCGCTGGGCTAATTTTTGTAGGGATGGTTGAAGGAACCGCCGAAAACCATCCTAAAATATAATATCAGAACACTTTACTGGTTATAGACAATCACTATAACCAAAAAATAGTCTGACTTATCTCTCACTGGACAATTAATACCAGTCCAATGACAGATAGTCCTTGGACTATCTTTGCAGAAAAAGGATCATTTGAAATCTCGAGGCCCTGAGCTCCTGGTAAAGGATCTGCATTTGTGACAGATTTCTGCAGATAGCCGCTGGGCTAATTTTTGTAGGGATGGTTGAAGGAACAGCCTAAAACCATCCTAAAATATAATATCAGAACACTTTACTGGTTATAGACAATCACTATAACCAAAAAATAGTCTGACTTATCTCTCACTGGACAATTAATACTAGTCCAGTGACAGATAGTCCTCCTTGGACTATCTTTGCAGAAAAAGGATCATTTGAAATCTCGAGGCCCTGAGCTCCTGGTAAAGGATCTGCATTTGTGACAGATTTCTGCAGATAGCCACTGGGCTAATTTTTGTAGGGATAGTTGAAGGAACCGCCTAAAACCATCCTAAAATAAAAATAATATCAGAACACTTTACTGGTTATAGACAATCACTATAACCAAAAAATAGTCTGACTTATCTCTCACTGGACAATTAATACTAGTCCAGTGACAGATAGTCCTCCTTGGACTATCTTTGCAGAAAAAGGATCATTTGAAATCTCGAGGCCCTGAGCTCCTGGTAAAGGATCTGCATTTGTGACAGATTTCTGCAGATAGCCGCTGGGCTAATTTTTGTAGGGATGGTTGAAGGAACAGCCTAAAACCATCCTAAAATAAAAATAATATCAGAAAACTTTACTGGTTATAGACAATCACTATAACCAAAAAATAGTCTGACTTATCTCTCACTGGACAATTAATACCAGTCCAGTCACAGATAGTCCTTGGACTATCTTTGCAGAAAAAGGATCATTTGAAATCTCGAGGCCCTGAGCTCCTCGTAAAGGATCTGCATTTGTGACAGATTTCTGCAGATAGCCGCTGGGCTAATTTTTGTAGGGATGGTTGAAGGAACAGCCTAAAACCATCCTAAAATAAAAATAATATCAGAACACTTTACTGGTTATAGACAATCACTATAACCAAAAAATAGTCTGACTTATCTCTCACTGGACAATTAATACCAGTCCAGTGACAGATAGTCCTTGGACTATCTTTGCAGAAAAAGGATCATTTGAAATCTCGAGGCCCTGAGCTCCTGGTAAAGGATCTGCATTTGTGACAGATTTCTGCAGATAGCCGCTGGGCTAATTTTTGTAGGGATGGTTGAAGGAACAGCCTAAAACCATCCTAAAATAAAAATAATATCAGAACACTTTACTGGTTATAGTCAATCACTATAACCAAAAAATAGTCTGACTTATCTCTCACTGGACAATTAATACCAGTCCAGTGACAGATAGTCCTTGGACTATCTTTGCAGAAAAAGGATCATTTGAAATCTCGAGGCCCTGAGCTCCTGGTAAAGGATCTGCATTTGTGACAGATTTCTGCAGATAGCCGCTGGGCTAATTTTTGTAGGGATGGTTGAAGGAACAGCCTAAAACCATCCTAAAATAAAAATAATATCAGAACACTTTACTGGTTATAGACAATCACTATAACCAAAAAATAGTCTGACTTATCTCTCACTGGACAATTAATACCGGTCCAGTGACAGATAGTCCTTGGACTATCTTTGCAGAAAAAGGATCATTTGAAATCTCGAGGCCCTGAGCTCCTGGTAAAGGATCTGCATTTGTGACAGATTTCTGCAGATAGCCGCTGGGCTAATTTTTGTAGGGATGGTTGAAGGAACCGCCTAAAACCATCCTAAAATATAATATCAGAACACTTTACTGGTTATAGACAATCACTATAACCAAAAAAATAGTCTGACTTATCTCTCACTGGACAATTAATACCAGTCCAGTGACAGATAGTCCTCCTTGGACTATCTTTGCAGAAAAAGGTTCATTTGAAATCTCGAGGCCCTGAGCTCCTGGTAAAGGATCTGCATTTGTGACAGATTTCTGCAGATAGCCGCTGGGCTAATTTTTGTAGGGATGGTTGAAGGAACCGCCTAAAACCATCCTAAAATATAATATCAGAACACTTTACAGGTTATAGACAATCACTATAACCAAAAAATAGTCTGACTTATCTCTCACTGGACAATTAATACCAGTCCAGTGACAGATAGTCCTTGGACTATCTTTGCAGAAAAAGGATCATTTGAAATCTCGAGGCCCTGAGCTCCTGGTAAAGGATCTGCATTTGTGACAGATTTCTGCAGATAGCCGCTGGGCTAATTTTTGTAGGGATGGTTGAAGGAACCGCCTAAAACCATCCTAAAATATAATATCAGAACACTTTACTGGTTATAGACAATCACTATAACCAAAAAATAGTCTGACTTATCTCTTCACTGGACAATTAATACCAGTCCAGTGACAGATAGTCCTCCTTGGACTATCTTTGCAGAAAAAGGATCATTTGAAATCTCGAGGCCCTGAGCTCCTGGTAAAGGATCTGCATTTGTGACAGATTTCTGCAGATAGCCACTGGGCTAATTTTTGTAGGGATGGTTGAAGGAACCGCCTAAAACCATCCTAAAATAAAAATAATATCAGAACACTTTACTGGTTATAGACAATCACTATAACCAAAAAATAGTCTGACTTATCTCTCACTGGACAATTAATACTAGTCCAGTGACAGATAGTCCTCCTTGGACTATCTTTGCAGAAAAAGGATCATTTGAAATCTCGAGGCCCTGAGCTCCTGGTAAAGGATCTGCATTTGTGACAGATTTCTGCAGATAGCCGCTGGGCTAATTTTTGTAGGGATGGTTGAAGGAACAGCCTAAAACCATCCTAAAATAAAAATAATATCAGAAAACTTTACTGGTTATAGACAATCACTATAACCAAAAAATAGTCTGACTTATCTCTCACTGGACAATTAATACCAGTCCAGTGACAGATAGTCCTTGGACTATCTTTGCAGAAGAAGGATCATTTGAAATCTCGAGGCCCTGAGCTCCTGGTAAAGGATCTGCATTTGTGACAGATTTCTGCAGATAGCCGCTGGGCTAATTTTTGTAGGGATGGTTGAAGGAACCACCTAAAACCATCCTAAAATATAATATCAGAACACTTTACTGGTTATAGACAATCACTATAACCAAAGAATAGTCTGACTTATCTCTTCACTGGACAATTAATACCAGTCCAGTGACAGATAGTCCTTGGACTATCTTTGCAGAAAAAGGATCATTTGAAATCTCGAGGCCCTGAGCTCCTGGTAAAGGATCTGCATTTGTGACAGATTTCTGCAGATAGCCGCTGGGCTAATTTTTGTAGGGATGGTTGAAGGAACAGCCTAAAACCATCCTAAAATAAAAATAATATCAGAACACTTTACTGGTTATAGACAATCACTATAACCAAAAAATAGTCTGACTTATCTCTTCACTGGACAATTAATACCAGTCCAGTGACAGGTAGTCCTTGGACTATCTTTGCAGAAAAAGGATCATTTGAAATCTCGAGGCCCTGAGCTCCTGGTAAAGGATCTGCATTTGTGACAGATTTCTGCAGATAGCCGCTGGGCTAATTTTTGTAGGGATGGTTGAAGGAACCGCCTAAAACCATCCTAAAATATAATATCAGAACACTTTACTGGTTATAGACAATCACTATAACCAAAAAATAGTCTGACTTATCTCTCACTGGACAATTAATACCAGTCCAGTGACAGATAGTCCTTGGACTATCTTTGCAGAAAAAGGATCATTTGAAATCTCGAGGCCCTGAGCTCCTGGTAAAGGATCTGCATTTGTGACAGATTTCTGCAGATAGCCGCTGGGCTAATTTTTGTAGGGATGGTTGAAGGAACCGCCTAAAACCATCCTAAAATATAATATCAGAACACTTTACTGGTTATAGACAATCACTATAACCAAAAAATAGTCTGACTTATCTCTCACTGGACAATTAATACCAGTCCAATGACAGATAGTCCTTGGACTATCTTTGCAGAAAAAGGATCATTTGAAATCTCGAGGCCCTGAGCTCCTGGTAAAGGATCTGCATTTGTGACAGATTTCTGCAGATAGCCGCTGGGCTAATTTTTGTAGGGATGGTTGAAGGAACAGCCTAAAACCATCCTAAAATATAATATCAGAACACTTTACTGGTTATAGACAATCACTATAACCAAAAAATAGTCTGACTTATCTCTCACTGGACAATTAATACTAGTCCAGTGACAGATAGTCCTCCTTGGACTATCTTTGCAGAAAAAGGATCATTTGAAATCTCGAGGCCCTGAGCTCCTGGTAAAGGATCTGCATTTGTGACAGATTTCTGCAGATAGCCGCTGGGCTAATTTTTGTAGGGATGGTTGAAGGAACAGCCTAAAACCATCCTAAAATAAAAATAATATCAGAAAACTTTACTGGTTATAGACAATCACTATAACCAAAAAATAGTCTGACTTATCTCTTCACTGGACAATTAATACCAGTCCAGTGACAGATAGTCCTTGGACTATCTTTGCAGAAAAAGGATCATTTGAAATCTCGAGGCCCTGAGCTCCTGGTAAAGGATCTGCATTTGTGACAGATTTCTGCAGATAGCCGCTGGGCTAATTTTTGTAGGGATGGTTGAAGGAACCGCCTAAAACCATCCTAAAATATAATATCAGAACACTTTACTGGTTATAGACAATCACTATAACCAAAAAATAGTCTGACTTATCTCTCACTGGACAATTAATACCAGTCCAATGACAGATAGTCCTTGGACTATCTTTGCAGAAAAAGGATCATTTGAAATCTCGAGGCCCTGAGCTCCTGGTAAAGGATCTGCATTTGTGACAGATTTCTGCAGATAGCCGCTGGGCTAATTTTTGTAGGGATGGTTGAAGGAACAGCCTAAAACCATCCTAAAATATAATATCAGAACACTTTACTGGTTATAGACAATCACTATAACCAAAAAATAGTCTGACTTATCTCTCACTGGACAATTAATACTAGTCCAGTGACAGATAGTCCTCCTTGGACTATCTTTGCAGAAAAAGGATCATTTGAAATCTCGAGGCCCTGAGCTCCTGGTAAAGGATCTGCATTTGTGACAGATTTCTGCAGATAGCCGCTGGGCTAATTTTTGTAGGGATGGTTGAAGGAACAGCCTAAAACCATCCTAAAATAAAAATAATATCAGAACACTTTACTGGTTATAGACAATCACTATAACCAAAAAATAGTCTGACTTATCTCTTCACTGGACAATTAATACCAGTCCAGTGACAGATAGTCCTTGGACTATCTTTGCAGAAAAAGGATCATTTGAAATCTCGAGGCCCTGAGCTCCTGGTAAAGGATCTGCATTTGTGACAGATTTCTGCAGATAGCCGCTGGGCTAATTTTTGTAGGGATGGTTGAAGGAACCGCCTAAAACCATCCTAAAATATAATATCAGAACACTTTACTGGTTATAGACAATCACTATAACCAAAAAATAGTCTGACTTATCTCTCACTGGACAATTAATACTAGTCCAGTGACAGATAGTCCTCCTTGGACTATCTTTGCAGAAAAAGGATCATTTGAAATCTCGAGGCCCTGAGCTCCTGGTAAAGGATCTGCATTTGTGACAGATTTCTGCAGATAGCCGCTGGGCTAATTTTTGTAGGGATGGTTGAAGGAACAGCCTAAAACCATCCTAAAATAAAAATAATATCAGAAAACTTTACTGGTTATAGACAATCACTATAACCAAAAAATAGTCTGACTTATCTCTCACTGGACAATTAATACCAGTCCAGTGACAGATAGTCCTTGGACTATCTTTGCAGAAAAAGGATCATTTGAAATCTCGAGGCCCTGAGCTCCTCGTAAAGGATCTGCATTTGTGACAGATTTCTGCAGATAGCCGCTGGGCTAATTTTTGTAGGGATGGTTGAAGGAACAGCCTAAAACCATCCTAAAATAAAAATAATATCAGAACACTTTACTGGTTATAGACAATCACTATAACCAAAAAATAGTCTGACTTATCTCTCACTGGACAATTAATACCAGTCCAGTGACAGATAGTCCTTGGACTATCTTTGCAGAAAAAGGATCATTTGAAATCTCGAGGCCCTGAGCTCCTGGTAAAGGATCTGCATTTGTGACAGATTTCTGCAGATAGCCGCTGGGCTAATTTTTGTAGGGATGGTTGAAGGAACAGCCTAAAACCATCCTAAAATAAAAATAATATCAGAACACTTTACTGGTTATAGACAATCACTATAACCAAAAAATAGTCTGACTTATCTCTCACTGGACAATTAATACCAGTCCAGTGACAGATAGTCCTTGGACTATCTTTGCAGAAAAAGGATCATTTGAAATCTCGAGGCCCTGAGCTCCTCGTAAAGGATCTGCATTTGTGACAGATTTCTGCAGATAGCCGCTGCGCTAATTTTTGTAGGGATGGTTGAAGGAACAGCCTAAAACCATCCTAAAATAAATATAATATCAGAACACTTTACTGGTTATAGACAATCACTATAACCAAAAAATAGTCTGACTTATCTCTCACTGGACAATTAATACTAGTCCAGTGACAGATAGTCCTCCTTGGACTATCTTTGCAGAAAAAGGATCATTTGAAATCTCGAGGCCCTGAGCTCCTGGTAAAGGAGATTTCTGCAGATAGCCGCTGGGCTAATTTTTGTAGGGATGGTTGAAGGAACAGCCTAAAACCATCCTAAAATATAAATAATATCAGCACACTTTACTGGCTATAGAGAGTTACTAAAACACTCTGTTTGGAGTAAAAGGATCATATCGACGACCTGAGCTCTTTGGAAAGGATCTGCATTTCTTACAGATTTCTGCATATAGATACGGGATAATTTTTGTATGGACGGTTAAAAAAATAGCCTTCCTAATTCATTTCACAAATATACGTGGTCTCAATTCTAATCTCAACGATGTGCATTTCCACTTGCAGTCTGCCAAACCCCATGTGCTTTTTCTCACAGAATCTCAGTTATGGGTTCATTCAACTTCTGCTTATCTTAGATGCCCAAATTATTTGCTGTATGATTCCTTTCGCCTCACATACTAGTGCATATGTCCGTTTCGATATTCCATGTAAGAGACTTGGTAATTTGGAATCTCCTATCTTCGATCTTCTCTGGCTTAAAATCTCTCTACCTCATTGTGTCAAATTCATCTGTTGTCTCTACCGTTCTCCCAACTCCACTAATCACTTGGAGCTCTTTCACTTCTCTTTGCAACTTGACTTTCTCCAGTCCAACTTTCCTAACAGTGAGGTAATTTTCCTTGGTGATTTTAATGTTCACAACTCCAGCTGGCTTCCGTTTTCTAGTCACACCGACCCAGCTGGTCGAAATGCTGAGGCTTTTTAGTTACTAATGACCTTGCACCGATTGTCAATGTTGGCTCAGATCGTGTCAGTGCAATTATTCTTGCACGAATGGAATCCTTTATCCCACACTCCACTTTAAAATCTCGTCCTTTATCTAATCTCGAGGCCCTGAGCTCCTGGTAAAGGATCTGTATTTCTGAGAGATTTCTGCAGATAGCCACTGGGCTAATTTTTGTAGGGATGGTTGAAGGAACAGCCTAAAACCATCTTAAAATATAAATAATATCACAACACTTTACTGGTTATACAGTCACTATAACCGAAAAAATATAGTCTAATGACTTATCTCTCACTGGACAATTAATACCAGTCGAGTGACAGATAGTCCTTGGACTATCTTTGCAGAAAATGGATTATTTGAAATCTCATGGCCCTGAGCTGCTGGTAAAGGATCTGCATTTCTGAGAGATAGTTACTGGGCGAATTTTTGTAGGGATGGTTGAAGGAACAGCCTAAAACCATCCTAAAATATAAATGATATCAGAACACTTTACTGGTTATAAACAGTGACTGGAACTAAAAAATATTATTTCTGAGATTGCTGGGAGTCATTGCGTTACAAGTAAACACATGGGTTGTGGATGGTTGAAGGAGTAGCCTATAACTGGACAGTTAAATTCGACTGTCCTTAACCAGTTTTCTGGTTATAGATGGTGGCTGTAACCAGGAAATTTAGTCTAATGACTCTCTCTCACTGGAAAATTAATATCAGTCCAGTAACAGATAGTCATTTCACTATCTTTGCAGAAAAACCATCATAATATGAAATATCGACTCCCTGTGTTCCTGGAAAAGGATCTGCATTTCTGAGAGATTTCTGCAGATTTTTTCTGAGAGATTTCTGCAAATTTTTGAAAGGATGGTTGCAGGCTACTCCTTCAACCATCCTAAAAGATAAATAATATGCGAATAGATTACTGGTTATAGACAATCGCTGTAATTAGGAAATATACTTCAATGTATATCTGTCACTGGATAGTTAAAATCAGTCTAATGACAGGTAGTCATTGCACTATAGTCATAATCAAAGCGATAGTCATGATGGGGATTTGAACTCTGCAATGCAAATCTCCATTATGACTATCTCTCTGCAACGTGGAATTGCTTCCTTTACTTCTGTGCAGTTTTCCCAGAAATCTTCTTTAATATCTGTAGGCGACTCATTATTAGGAGCATTTACCCCGATAATAGTAATTTCTCTTCCATATATTTTAATTTCAAGGGTCATAATTCGGTCATCAGCCAAAGTCCCATTTTTCAATAAAATTTCTGAGATCATTGTGAATAAGTATAGCCACCCCTTCCTTAGGTCTTACATAGTGGTCGACACCCGATCAAAGGATAATATATTGTCTAGCCATTTCTGGTAGTCTTCCTTTCTTTCTTTGTTTCAGTTAAAATCGCCACATCCAATTTATATTATCCCAATTGCAATAAAATTTCATCTTGTTTTGTGCTAATTCCTTGTTTTTCGTAGTCACCAAGCTAATTTTTGGAGGGATGGTTGAAGGAATAGCCGATAACTATCCTCAAATATAAATAATATCAGAACAGTTCCTTGTTACAAACCGTAAACTGGAAATATAGTCCAGTGATCATCTGTCATTGAACGATATTCCCTTTTATTAGTCACTGGGCTAATTTTTGGAGGAAAGGTTGGAATAGCCTACAACCATCCTAAAATATATAATAGCAGAACAGTATCCTGGTTACAGATAGTGACTATCTGTAACCAGGAAAATAGTTATCGTAATTTAGAAGAATTTACCAATTTCGGCAAGTTTTCTTTGACATTGCGACTGCCATCCGATTCATGTTAATTGATCACGAGGTTTCAGTTTCCACCAAACTTTGCTGTTAGGTTGACTGTAAAAGAAACCACTTGGGAAACTGCCACCTTCTCTACCAGACAACTTCGTCTTCCGAGTGGTAAAAGACTGCGGATTATTGCATCCTGCCCTCATATTTAAAGAGCACTGCAAGAATGGGATCATTGTGTTCCACGACTCTTCACTTGTTGGTTAAATGAAGCCTTAATAGTTACCATTGGTAACAATGAAAATGATTTCCAATAATGCGGGTTGTCTACCCAGCCATAACATTACACACATTTCTGGTCTTTTAAAGAGTTCTTTGTTCGACGTAGTGTATCTCTATAGACATATATACTGTTTTATGTTGGACGGTACCTGACGTCAGTTCAACTCTGTCTTGGTACACTGTGATGGATACAGAACTCTGTAAAAGACCAAAAATGCGTGTATCATGTTTGTGCTGTGTGTGTGTTTAGTGCTTTCATGCCATTTTGTAACCATGAAGCCAATCAATCACCTGGAACGTCTGACCAGTGTCTGTCTACACACGGGGAGGTGGGCCACAACTGCGCATCTACTGTGGCTGATCTCAACAGTCACGCACTGAATGTCCAAAGCCAGTTTGGAACCACTCAAAAGAACCCCGTGCCAGCAAGCCGGCATTAGGGGCGTGTACATAAAAGCATTCCCATTCACCCAGGAGGCAGGTCAGCAGAAGATGAAGAAATAAAGAAGAAAACAGCGCAGTATGACAAGGGATACTACTCGACCATGTCTTTAACCAGTGCTGCCCAAAGTAGTGCATAAATAGAAAAAGCCTTCGGTCAAACAGCAGCAGAAAAATCATCCAAAAATGTGATCAACAAGTTCTAGATGTAAATCTGTTAAACAGATAATGTATCTTGGAAAATCATTAAAAATAATGGAATTAAAGATAAGATGACAGTATCACAGTGCAGAGGACGGATTGAGTCTTAATAAGGGATTAGCCAGAAAAATGCAACATCTCTGAAAACCTTCTCGTGTTCTCGAAAAACTAGCAACATTTTGTTCAAGACGTCATCAGGATAACAGATAGTGCATCTTGGCGGAATTGAAGTGACGTTTTGGTGACTTCCTGTAGAAGATTCTGCAGAAGAAAAAACCATTTTCCTGCAGAAGATGGTTTTTTCCTTGTAGGTTTTGTGGTGTTGAGCGCCGCTGTGTTCATCAGGTAGTTATTCTTTTTCTTCTTGTCAGTGAGAGCTATAGCTTTTATGTTCCTTCTCCGGAGGACTACCCAGTCAGAGATATTCGCAAGAAACAGAATCGTATTTAGCACTCACGTGGACTTGAACCACGGTCACTCAAAACTCGTATACTTCTCTTCCCTGGCGTTTGACTACTCATTTACAGCAGCCTAAAATAAAAGCTTACACGAGTGGGATTCGAACCCACTCATCCGAAGATATTGGAGACTTAGACCGCTCGGTTATGTCCAGTCTGTTGAGCGGCTTCATCTTGTTCGTTTTAAATACGCTGTCCTAGTACAGCTTGTGGACAGGGGCTCTCTGGTACGGTCTGAGGTTCGTACTTTTTTGTATATTGTCTGTAAATTGTGTGTTTTGAGGTCGATTTTCTGTTTGCTTGGCGAAAAACCCAAGTTTTCGGGAGAAGAAACCATGAACATTTGCCTGAAACCGACTAACTCAACCACGTTGTGAAAAAGGGCCATAAAAATTCCTCAGGTAATGGGATAGACTCGAACTCAGGTCTTTTCCAGCCGGTGTGGGGAGGACGACGATTCTACCAAACTGTGCTACCCATGAGGACAGGGTCCTTCTGCTGTGAGGATTAAGATCGCTGCATTATTTTTTAATTATAAATTATTTCAATTTTCGCATTCATTTCTTCGTTTTTATTATATTGTAATGTTAATTAATAAATTTTAAAGAAAATAAAATGAATTGAATTTGGAGGGCTGTTTTGTCCTCTCATGTTTTTTTTTTCGCAGTCAGCTTGATTTAAACTTCTTTGAATACTAAACAACAGTTATTATACTGCTTAAGCTATTTAGCATTAGCTGTGACAAATGTTGCAAAAAAGCAAGCTTATACTGCATCAGCCAAAAAATAAAAATAAAATAATAAAAATAACATACGTCCCATCTCACCTATTCATCCACTCCATCAGCTTGTCTAGCCCTTCCTTGAATTTATTTAAACTATCAACTTCCACAACTACAACAGATAGAAGTTTGTTCCAACGATCAACCACCCATTGACTAAAGGCACACTTCCCCTATATCTATTCTGGAACTTTCCTTCCTCAATTTGAATTTGTACCACCCTCATGTGTGTACTGTGAGCAAGAGGAACAGTCCCATCAGTGTAGAGCTTGCTCAATAAATTCAAAGCCTTAAACCCCTCAATGAGATCACCTCGCAGATGCCTAGTCAATAGATGCTGCAATTTCAGAAGTGACGCTCTGGCCACCCGTTATATATATTTTAATTTAGTTTTTATTTCTTTATCTTTATTTATTTTTCTTTAAAATAATTTGGACATTCACTGAATGTCCAAATCTCTCAGCCCATCAGCTCAACTTTTCTAGATCCTGTTGCAGTAGCGTACCGTTCTTACTGTCATTAACAACCTTACCAACCTTCCTATCGTCTGCAAACTTGGACATTAAGCCCAATATACCTTCATTGATAAACACAGAAAACCACAACGGCCCAACAACCAAACCCTTGGGGACTCCACTAATAGCATTATCAAGAGCAATGTCCATTGATTGCCTCTCTCTCTCTCTTCAAAAAGGTAGATAAGAAAATAGTTGTGTGTTTTCCTCCTTACGTAGGTAAATATCCAGTTAACATTTGAATTTTGTCAGCCTCAACCATCCGCGGATGTAACCTGTTCCGGTACTCAACTACAAGAAAAAAATTTTACGAGGACTTCAATTATCACCCTTACCAGTCCAATCTCTAATTCTCAATTTCTTGCGCGTCTTCAGGATTAAATGGAAAAGAATTGATGAGATTGAGTGAAGTACGTATGGATCAAGGAATTGCTAAATATCCAATCAAGTCTCGATTTAATTTCCACATTCGAAGTTCGGCCCGAAATCCCTACAACAATCCATCAGTAGATGGTAAATAGCATCAGAGCCTGGTTGACATGGGCCTTATTAGAAAGATTATTAGGGACACTAAAATTTCATTGAAATCAGACCAATGCAAATCTGGCAATTATTATTATTATTATTATTATTATTATTGCCATCCTCAGATTTACTCAACTGCAATTGAATTTTCTGAGCCTTCCGAAATTGCATTACTCAAGACATAAATCTTGATGAAACTCGTTGAATAAAACAGAAAAATATTACAACCAGTAATTACCAAACCAATTATCGTATCTTTGGTCGAAATAATACCATAAAGTTAAACATTTTCTTATTTCATTCTTAATATTTTCTTTTGCACATAAAAGAAGAAAGTTATAATTAATTTAATAAACTTGATGCGATTTAGCGATTTTCTTTTTTTCCACTCCAGATGTCTCTAAGTAGAGAAGGTTATGTTCAATATTCAGCTGCGCTGGTGAAAACCAGATTGTGTGAAGTCGATAAGCATGACCAGATGTCACAGCTGACGCTTTGAGTTGTGCTAAACGCATGCGTTTATGTTTCACAACGTCCTCGTAATATCCCAGTTATACAAGAAAGTAAGGTAAGATGTATAATGTCGTTTTAACGTGACTGTTCATTGAATACAGCCAGTGGAAACTTAAACAGAAACGTCAGTTCGGTACCAATTACTTCATAAATATGAGTAAAATACATGCTAGCAGTGTATTGGAGTGTATAGCGAACTACACTGGTGTGCAAAATTTAAGGGCCAGTCAGGTTTTTACCTCTAGCTTCTCATAGGAGTGTCCTGGATATGGGAAAGGCATACCAAAGGAACATCGTGAGGTACAGAAATGATGAAGGAAACAACAACACGGACACAACAACGGAAACGAAACGGTACAGAGGGACTTTATTCAAAAATGGCAACATAGCACTGGCCGCCATGATACAGAACAAATGGAAGAGGTGGTCCTCAGTAGGAAATATGGCCACCCCCAATGTCGATGCAGGCTTTGCACCGCCTGTCCATACTTAGAACAATGTTGTTGATAAGTTCTTGCGATAACATCGTTCGTTACTCTGTCAGCGCCATCTTCAGCTGGTGAACATTTTCTGGTGGGTGTGGACGTGCAGCTAGGCGTCTCCCCAGAGCGTCCCATTTGTGTTCGATGGGATTTAGATCGGTGGAACGGGCAGGCCAATCCATACGAACAATGTTTTCACTTTCCAAAAGCATATCGACAGTTGCAGTGCGATGGGGTGTGGCGTTATCATCCATAAACACGAACTCGAGGCCAATGGCACCTCGGAACAGACGCACATGGGGAAGGATTACCTCAGTACAGTAGCGTGCACCGGTCACAGTATCGCCTTCCTTCCAGTATCTGGAGTTGTGTAGGTCCAATCCAAGATAACGTCTCCTCAGACGAGAACACCTCGACCGCAATATCGATCCCTTTCAGTGATGTTTGCTGGGTGATACCGTGTGCCAACCTCTCGCCAGATTAGCTGACGTCCAGAATCGCTGCTGAGACTGAATCCACTCTCATCAGTAAAGAGTACCACAAGTAAAGATTTTGTGGTTGTAACCTTTAGAAATAGTGTTGGTCCTTACACGTGTGAATAATCATTATATTCTTCTTTTTTACGCGTTCATTCTTCATAAGTTGCTTTAAATTTTAAAAAAGATGTTGCTGAATACCAAAATCACAAAACTACGCAATCCTACAGGCTCGTTGATTAAAAGTATAACCAGAGCTGAGCCCGCGAAAAGGTATTTCCTAAGCCTATTTCTTTCTTCTCGCATTAAGTCGTTGGGAAGTTGTAACACCACTAGCGTGATTAGATGAAAGGGAGTCCTCGGGAATATTCATTTCAGTTTGTTACCGGGAAGTATCCTCTAAGCAGGGTAATGGTAGCGAGTGACATGGTGGAAATACGGAAGCAGTTGAAAATTGCCGGTGCTAGATGCGGGTCATTTGTGGTGTCACACAAAGTCGTAATTCAAGTACTTAATGTCTCCCGCGAGCTTTACCTGACAAGATGGACTAATCCCTCCCTTCATTTTACTCCTTAATGATAAAGAAGTTGATGCGTTAATTTGTATTGCACCCTGACCTCCTGTCCGGCCCGCTTACATTTTAAACCCGTGTAATCCAGGTTCGGGTAATAGGTTACGTGCATGCTGTCTCGAAGTTAGCACTCGGTGAGCAAGAAACGCGTAGATATTCATCAACAGAAACCCAATAAGGTAGGTTACCTTTAAAAGGAAAAAGTAGAGATTTTAAAGCTATTAGTTTTCATGGATTTTAAACCACTTATTTTCACTCTCGTTTTAATCAATACGCGGGTAGTAATATAGGGGGTGTAAGAGATTATGGTATGTTTAACAGAGCTTTAATTTTAACTACTAATTCTAAATTAAAATTTAAACTACAGAACACAGTTTCACTTTGTCGCTAGATGGCGGTATAATTCATTGCAGAATAGGAAGTGACCGACTCGTCAGATTAACGAGTCATGCAACTGAATTACTGATTTGAGTCATCAGTAAGAATGATTCGACGCAGTCTATCGATGAGAAGTCATAATTAACTTCCTTTAATTCAGCGATTTTATGTCGAGAACTGATTGAAATGATTGGTTCCTTTCGAGGAATGACGTGATTTATTTTTCATGTATTCTGCTAGAGTCAGTTCCGGAAGTTGTGACTTCCTATTCACTAGGTCTAGTTTGCCGAATCACTTATCACGAAGTGATTCCGTGACTCGATTCACCGTCCTGTATTTATTTCACTGAATTATACGAAAGGCTAACTTTGCTTATTAAGGACAGATATCCTTTAAAAAAAAAGATATTTCAAGAAAGCGCAAAGGTAGTAAAATACAGAAATTCCCCTTGACAGTTTAATTAAATAATATATATTTATTTTAATTAATCTTTTGAATAGATGGACACGATTCAAAATGTCTAGTGTGCAAGAGATGATAGTTTTGCGAATTATAAAAGATACTCATGTGGAAATATCTTGTTATAAGAAATATATTACGTTTCTTATAATGTGTATTAAGAAGCAAACGCATCTTACTTCTTGCACTGTGAGTTTTTCTAATTGGAAGATGCCTTTTCTTTCATTTGTGGGCATTTCATATTGTATTACTATGAAAGGATCCGTTCAAAAATAAGTGCAGTTCTGTTTCAACTGGCCATTAGCACTATCGTCAGGCTGGAAATAGGATCGTCTACAGCACTCATTTCTCATTAGAAGCATCAAAAAATAACAATCAAATGACATAAATAGAAACAGGATAGTCATAAGAAGCCCACTGTGACACTACAAACTGATTTTCTCTTTCAGTATTGCCAGCTTGATTGTATTATAGAAGTGGTGGTGCTGCTCTGACCAACGATAGGGGTGGCATGGGAGAAAAAATACCCCACACGTTCTTTTATACGAAAGATGCACAAAATGATGAAAGAATGGTAAAATCTTTCCATTCCAATCCAAACCAGCCTTTATTTTCAGCAGTTCTATTGGCGAATCTAATACTGAGTTAACTTTGAATACCTCCAAATGGTTCTCAAAAAAATCTCTGCCTGAACATCAAACATGAATTGAACGACTACTAATGGCCACTGGGCTCTCTCCTTTCTAGTATCCTCCATAATTTCTGTAAATATCATTCATATTCCTCTCTCTTCCATCGTAACGGTATTCTCTTAAAAATATTAAATGGGTCCATTTTGTGGATGTACCCACGTCCACAAATGTCAGTACTCCGCAAACAGGTGCATCACGCCCTCAAGGAACACTAACGCAAAGGACACTGGCCTCAACCTAAGGTCGATCGCCTAAAAGGTATCCACAAAGGGTCAAGAAAACATATGAAAGCCATCATAACGCAAAAATGCAATTCATGACAGTATTTCGTCCAGTCATCTGGCAAGGCGAACCAATGGTACCTACTATATCGACCGCAACAAATTCACTTTGCTGATGTTTACGACTGTCGTCAGGAAACTATTCCTCATTAAAAAATTGCGAAGTAAAATAAAGCCATTATGGGCCTCTTACTTAATGGGGACTTAACAGAAAAACCTTCTAACCCTATCATAATGCTCTCTATGGCCATGCACGAAGCCTGTGTGTGTGTGTGTGTGTGTGTGTGTGTGTGTGTGTGTGTGTGTGTGTGTGTGTGTGTGTGTGTGTGTGTGTGTGTGTGTGTGTGTGTGTGTGTGTGTGTGTGTGTGTGTGTGTGGTTCCAGGCAAACAAAGTTATCCTCCAAGCCAAATTTCACACTTTGCAATGATTTGTGCTATTTTTCATCGTCGGGGCTTGCAGAACACTTTCCATTCCTTCTTTGTAGGAATTCTGCAGGAATTCCTACTGGCAGTAATCTACAAAGGACTTTGTCATTGCACCAAAGATAATATTCCATCAGATTATCTAGGTATTTCATTTAATTTCAACACTGATATAAAGGCAGAAAAATCATGCCTAGAATGAGTTAATTAACATATTCGAGGAAGGGTCCCATCCGCAGACCCGCTGGAACACTTCCTCAAAAGGATTTACCAAAAAACAGTTTGTTTGAAGATACCTTCTTTTCAAACAAAATAACTAAATTTTGGTTAGTTTTGTTGAAGAGAAGTAGTTTTGTTGCCCAAGGATATGGATCTATGAATGCTAATCTTTTTGACTTTGATCTCTCTTCTTCTGATACGTGTCACTACGGAGGAGTGAAAGACTGGAAACACCTGTTATATTTCTGCCTTTACACAACGTTCTAAGGGCCTCACTCCCCTCATGTATAGATTCTCTTACCCCTCGTAACTTCTGCTTCCAGCTCGAGTTTTCTACTCCAAGACCAAATTCCACTCTATACGACGATAAGTCTAATGAACTGAATTAATGGGCTGCATCGTTTTTCCTATTATATTGATGCGGACAACCAAAGAAGAATAACCGACTTTGTATCCCGAGGCTCTTGACTCTTTAGTATTGATATTTGTATACCCATGAGTGCAAGGAAGCCACAGGTTATTGCTGCACTGGCCAAAAAAAAAAAAAAAAAAAAAAGAAAATATAATTGATAAGAAAATAATGCGCTTCTCTTCTCATGTAGTTAACTATACAGTTGACTTTTGAAGTTTTTCAAGCTGAAAGACTCAACTACCTCCAGAAGCAACTTCTTGTTCCAGGAATCAACAACCCTCTGGCTGAAAAGAAAATTTCCTACAGTCTAGTCTAAACCTCCTCCCCTGTAATTTGAATTTATGGTCCCTAGTTCTGGAATTCTTTATAACCGTGCAAATTCCGACTTCATTTTACTAAAACCTCAATCAGGTCACCTCTGAGGTGCCTGGTTGCCAAGCTCTGCAGCCCACATAATTGGAGCCTTTCCTCGTACGATTGCCCCTTTGCCGAACTCACCATTCGAGTTCCCGTCTTTGAACCATTTCAAGAAACTCAGTCTTTTTTCAGAGGTCTCCATACTTGAACACAGTCTTCCAAATGTGGTCTTCCAAATGCCTTATACAGTGAGATTATGACCTCCCTAACTTTACAGGATACTGTTCGATAAATCATCGATAGGACACCATGGGCTTTCCTGGCCTCCTGTTTACACTGATCAGAAAACGTCATATCCGTCCGTATCGTAACTCCCAGATCCCTTTCTTCCTCTACGGTTTTTGATTCAACCCCACCAAATGTATAAGTTATTTTGGGGTTGCTGTTCCCAAATGTAATACTTTGCATTTTGCTACATTAAAAACAGAGTGGCTACTCTTCTAACCATTCTTGAAGCCTGTTCAAGTGATCCTGAAGGAGTGCTGCTTGGTGCTGATTATTAAAGACTCTCCCAATCTTTAGTCGTCCTCAAATTTTTACATCGCGCCCTTTATAGCTTCTTCGATGTGCTTAATGAAAAGAATAGTTCAAACATCTTTTCCCAGATGTCTGAAGAGTCTGAACTGTATTCTTACTCTGCCTCTCTCTCTCTCTCTCTCTCTCTCTCTCTCTCTCTCTCTCTCTCTCTCTTGTTGTTCCCTTCGGGGGATCTTGCCAGCTTCTTGACGCAACATTTTCCCTGTGATTGCGAAACCTTATAGGTCCAATCTACTTGGTATAAAAGTGCGCGCACAGTTGTGCCCCGCCTCCTGGTGACATGGACTGGTACGTTACATATACCGAGTACTGTACTCATTTCTGTGGATTTTCGATAATTATGTATCGGCACAGTGTACCACAGCGGTGATGTACTAACTTTCTGGAGTCGCCCTACATAAGACCCAACACATACCCATAGCCTAAGGATGGATATATATTTCTTATACACTTATATTTTAATAGAATGGAAACACAACCGAGTTCAAAAAGAAACAAAATGCAATTAAAAAGACTGGCTTCATTTCAAATTGTAGTTTTACAGGAAAAGATTGAGATCTTGGTTTATTTCTCTTTGACAGAAATTCAAGTCTTCTTCATTCAGAGTTCCTGTGAAGTGTTGTTTGCGGGAAGAAAAGAGTGGGAGCATTTTAATATTTAAAATCTAAAAATAAGCGAAGGAAACTCTCTGTATTGAACAATCGGTAAATCAGAAATAAGTGGTTATGGCATTCCACTTTCATAGAATGTTTGGTTCCCTGCTATATTCCAAAATGATTCATTTCTCCTTCAGCATCTTTATAAAAAGTGTTCTATTGTTTTAGCATTGTGTAAAATAAAATAGAATTACTCTTTCTGTGTCCAATTAATCAATATTGATGATTGAACCCAGATAAGCTTTATTCATCTGTTTTCAATCTCCAGTTACATGTAGATCGAAATTAAATACTCTAATTCACAAACGTGATTTAAAATGTATGATTGAGATTTACGATTGTTTGTTCGTTCCAAACCTCTCTCGTTTGCTATTTGGCTGTTCCAGGAGATACCCGAGGACATTTTCATTACCGTGACCTTTCTGAAGGTCCCTCAAGTCTCCGAGTTAAACTAAGTTTTCCTTGGACAGTAAAGAAGCAGTTAAGGAGGTGGTCTTGGGTTAGACTGGAACAAGCGAGTCGGAGTTACAAACCGATTTGCACCTTCTTGATGGTAGGTAACTGCGACAATAGACGGATCACTCCGTGCAGTGTCGTAATTAAAAGCGATGCAACTTTTCCTCCCTCTGGAGTACTTTGTCTGTCTCAATGTGTTCACTCTGTTCCACACGTCACTACCTAATTCGGCAGAGACCATAAAAGACACCGCAGATGCGCTCTGCGTAGATGCTTGCTTATCGTTCGAGCTCTGAAAACTACACTTCTGTAATTTGTTTACTAGAAGTTAGGGGTCGCCGGGGAGTTTACGCTTTGTTGAGTTAGCGTCATGAGTCGTGACGTACTCAATGTACAGGGCTAATGCAGCGTACCTTCAAGAGGCACGCGTCTACAGCAAGGGAAGGGTGGGAGTGGAGATGGGAAACAGATTAAGGAATTTTAAGGAGAGGGTGAAGAAAATAATGAAAACTGCTTCTCCTGATGTTTTTTTGGTGTAGGAGGAACCTATTCTCTTTGCTCGAGATAGGCCTTCATTGAAGGAGTAATTTAGAAATCCTTTTTCGTCGCCGATGGGGCTGAACCCGGACCTTTCCAAATGAATGCTGAAATCATTATATTTTCAAGGAGATAACAAGCGAAGAACAAAGTAAAAATGCAAAGAGTTGGGACGTGAAGAGAAAGAAAATGAGAGAGAGTGAAGAGAAATGGACAGAAAGGAGAAAATAAGAGAGAAGGATAGGAGAAAAAAGAGAGAAGGATAGGAGAAAAAAGAGAGAAGGATAGGAGAAAAAAGAGAGAAGGATAGGAGAAAAAAGAGAGGCGTAAAAGATACGATGATTAGACAGAAGGGGAGAATAAAAGTGGAGAGAGAGAAGGGAATTTGTCATTCACCCATATGACACTTTATTTAGTTTGGTAGGACAAATAAAGACTGATTTATTTATTTAGAAAAGAAGTTGGAGGAGAAGAGTATTCACTGAAAATTCTTAAAAAATGAATTTGAAGAAAATCGGAGATGGGGGGTAGAGGATAAACATTAAAATACTGTAAAGTGGTCGGAGTAAGAACAGATGATGAAAGGAGTTCCCTCATCTGTGCTTGGGATAGATGAGGACTAAAAGTAGGTTTGACAATTTGCTGTGATACACAATACCAAAATATTTTAAAATACATGTATGTGTTTAGAGACTTTAAATTTTTATTTAGATATACACTACCCTTCATAAAGTGTCCGAAACAAGTCGGTTTCGCATTGACGCCATTTCCACTCTCTTTAATGAGTGTCAGTGCCTTCTTTGGCTGCTATCACACATTCCACTATTCTGGGTAGGCTTTCCACCAACGAGCGATAGACTACACGCGGTATAGTCTTCCATTCCTCCTGCAGGACAGTGACAGTTGAGCTACCAATGGGGAACGTGTTGTCTAGCCCTCACTCAACGTTCCCGTTCGTCCCATAGAGCGGACACCATCTGTCGAACACCATCCTATGGTGCTCCATAAGGTCCAGATCGGAACTTTGCGTTGGCTATTCCAACCAATTTTTGTGCATTCATGTCCATGAACCATGCTCAACAGCATAGGTGGTATGGAATAGACATTATCCTGTTCGAAATAAATATCGATCTCTACCACAAAGAACTGCCAAATCGCAGAGAGCATGGAATTGTCTAAAATGTTAAGGTTGGAATTCGCCGCACAACCACCGAAGATCGTGGCCCATACCATGATAAACAGCCAACGCCCTAACTCCACCTCCTTCATCTTCATTGTTGGCATGGTGTATTGCAGTAGCAGACGTTCTTCAGGCATTCTTCGCGCCCACCCATTTGATCAGAAGGGGTGTAACAAGATTCCTCACTCCATAGAACTGACTTCCAGTCATCCATGGACCAATTACCGCGTTTATTGCACCATGAAAGGCGAGACTGCTTATTGCGGTTGGTGAGGTTTGGCCTAACGCTCGCTGCTTCTGGAGACTCAAGCCAAATCTAAAATCGAGGCTGTGGGGCCCCGTCCATAGTGTGTGTTCGTACAGACCTTAAACACCTGTTTGATGTAATGTAGTATCTGACAAGATTTTCGTACTACCCTTAAGAGTACCCTTTGGTCAAGTGGAGTGAGTTTCCGTGGTTTTACGTGTGCGTTTTTTTCTGCTTTTTGGACATGCTATTCGATGGATAGGCGATATAAATACGCTTGTGCAAGTAACTAACACTTTAATGCCTATGACTGATCGAAGAACAAACAAATTGCGTCGTTAAACATTTATATTAAAATTTTTCTTGTTAAACATTATTGCTTTTATGTAATTCAGTTTCTTTGCTACCGGGTACCTAGGTAGCGCAACTGGACTGTTTTTCATGATATTCTTTTTCAGATTTGCCGTTGCAGTATAATTTTAGAAATAATCTGCAGGGCGATTCAAATCTCCATACATAGGGAAAATGGTCACTTTTTTAACAAACTGTCACTTTATTCACACAAAACATGCTCTACATGGTTGCCATTTCTTTGAAAACACTTAACGGATGCGTCTTTTCCACTCATATTGAATGCGCGTAATTGCATTTCTAATGCGTTCCTTTAGGTGATTCATATTTTATATCTTTTCCTGGTACATCATGGCCTTCAGTGCCCCCACAAGTGAAAATCGAGTGGGCTGAGGTCTGTGAACCTTGGAGGTCACTGCTGATTCAACCATTGGCGCAGACGGATACTGTGGTGCCACATCTTGCTGAAAATACGTCTGAAATTCTCCGTCCTCGTTCAGCAGAGACAACATCAGTTTTCTCCCACCTTGCATCTTTCAGGGACTCATCCAACGCGGGTTGGTATCACTCCAATAACGTAGGTTTTGGCGATTAACTTCTCCATTAACGTAAAAATTGGCTCCATCAGTAAATAAGATCCCAGATTGTTTACTGCCCATTCGCAAAATTCCATCCACTTTTCCAGGTCGTCTTCACTAAGATGCTGCAGTATTTGCATTTTGTGTGGATGCCATTTGCTTTTTTGGGGACTCTGCAAACGTTGCCAGCACCATGTCTGTTGTGCCTTCATTGGTGGATGTTTGTGGACGACCACTTCTCGGTTGGTCAGTAACTTTCTGAACTTCTCAATAAGTTTGGCAGTAGTGTCTTGTGTGATGTGCTTGCCATATCTCCTGTTAAATTCCATTGCAACTTTGCGACAGCTTCCTAATCCGGCCATACGAATTATTTTTATACGCTCTTCTTTAGACAAAGGCATTTTAGAAGAGTACCTAAAGACAGAAAAAAGAGAAACATTTCGTGAATCTATTCCAGTGGAGAGAAAGGAAACACAAGATGGACCAAGCGAATAAAGAAAAACGAAATCCTAGATAACTACAATGGGTACATCAGCAACCAGAGGGCGCCGGAATCGAAGAAACTGTAATTATCAGTCGAATTGAAATCCGCTGTTTTGGTTCTAGTTTAAAGTGCACTTTCTTAAATTAGTCTGTCGCCTTAGGCAATCAATGAAGAAACTCTTCGAACTTCGTGTCTCTGTGATTTTCACATAACAACGCATTATTTGAGAGAAAGAAAACAAAAAAAAGGGAAAACCGTAGCTCATTTGTAGTAGCGTATTCCTCGAAATCGGCACTTTGGAAAAGTTGCGATATTTTACAACTTTCATGTGTGTGTAGAGCAGCAATCAAGTGGAATTCAGAACCCAGGTGCACCCACGGATTCCAATAAATCAATAGAACCCTTCCAGTACTCCAATACTTTCGCGACATCCTGGTCTCATATAAAAGCGTAAAATATTAATTATGCTAATCTAATTCGCAGTTTGTGGAATATTTGCGTGACTAGTTGGCTGGTTGTAATGACTCAAAGAGAATTGTTAAAACAGCGCTCGAATTCTTCAAAGGTACACCGGGTTACTTAAAAATTTAAATATTTTTTTGTTGTTGTTTTTTGTCGATAACTGAGAAACCTCGCGGGGTTTTGCTTCACAGGCAAAAAGTAAGCAGTAGTTTGTCTTTTTCACTTATTCCATTTCGCAGCATTTTTTTTTTCTTTCTTTCTTTTTTTTTTTTTTCTTTTTTTTTTTTTTGTAAAGCGAAAAACTTTTGGGCCGCTGTCTAATTGCACTTTCTATCCTAGAAGCAAACTGCAATTTGACAATTTCCAGGCACAGTTGTTTTTAAAGAATAGAATACAAAAAAAGAAAAAAAAAAAAGAGAGAAAGAATTGTTAAATTTTTTAATTTTCTTCAGAAATGCAAAATACGAGTTTTACTAAGCTGAAAGTATGTTGAAAAACGTAATTTTCCTAATGTCCTCTTTGCTCTTGCAGAACTTTTGCAATTACCGCTATTATTATTATCATTACTCTTTTTCTCTTGTAAACGGTGCCATTCTGATAATAAGACGTGGAAAATATTTATTATTTATTTTTTTTGTTAATTTATTGTCCAATCTATCCACTTGTTTATTTATTGCTTTATCAGAGATCAAAATCACGTTTAAAATCGAGATATTTTTGAAATTTTTATAATATATATAAAAATGAGATTTTATATTATAAAATATATTCTATATAATTATCTAGAAAATTATAAGCTCAAAAATGAGTTGAAATTCTTATTTTATTTAATTTTCATATATTTTTTTTTTTAAAATAAAGACCCTAGACACCTCTTAATTTCAAATACCAAAGTGATAGAAATAATAAAAATATGGCAACAATAAGATTTTGGACATATAAAGTTAGACCACGCATTGAACACTGCATACAGGTCTGGAGGAGGCTTCATTTTAGGAAGGATGTAAATCTGATGGAATTGGTGGGGGGAACAAAAGTTCCCCATCTCTCCACCGCCTTGGTCTTACCAAGAAAGATTTCATTTCAGCAAATTGCAGCAGCTGGAGACCAGGCACCTGCGAGGTGATCAGGTTGAGGTATTTAAGGTCTTCAATGGATTGAGCAAGCTCAATGTTTATGGCATTCTTCCTGTCGCTCAGACTACACACGTGAGCGAACATAATTCAAATTGAGGAAGGATGGTTGCAAGATAGACGTACTGAGGTTTGCCTTCACCCAGAGGGTAGTTGATTGTTCGAACAAACATCCATCTGTTGCTGTGGAAGTGGACTGGAAAAATTACTCTACAACCACTTTGGGGACTTCTAAGATTCTCATTTTGGAGCGGTTATGCAGCGACAGCCTAGTAATTGACGTTAGGGTCCCCTGAGGGAGTTGTTTCAGGGCAGGTGCAGCATACACGGTGCTTAGCGTGGTAGAATTCAACCGACAGCTGACTTTCACGTTGTCTCCACCAGAAGGACGTAGCGCTATTTGTATAGTGTATCTGTATATCTGGCAGATAGAAGAGACACTATGAACCTCTTAAAAACCCCTTTTTTTTTTTATTAAACCCCAGGTGTCTCTGAAAGTGCATATTTAGTATTCTTGCGTATTTAACCTGTAGAGTGTTAAGCAACGATATCAGTCTCCAGTCCTATTTATCAGTCTTATTTATGTTGAGATTTTGATGGCGCCCTAGATCGGGGGCCCTGTGCGGCACATCCATTGAACCCCCATTGCACGGCCCTAATTGCTGTCATTGCTCGTGCATAGCGTCTTTTGTGTCCAAAATTGCAAAATATGTTTTTTATGACTGTCATTGTACGAGCTTTGCTTCTTCGCATCTCTCTTCCATTTTGACGCTAACATTATTCATATTTAACTCATGGCAGTTGTATAATGTCTCAGAAAAATTGTTTATTTTATAATGTAATTTTGAAACAATAATATTATCTTATTTGCAGTGTCGTACAATGTCACGTGTTCTCCCAAGCTGATGATTGTTTCTTTAAACGTTAATTCTACTTCGGCTTTGGTGTACCTAGAAAAACTGAAGGGATATGAAGGTATGTAGTTTCCCTTATTTATGCCTTCAATTATTTATTTTATTTTTTACCCGACTATTTTGAGAATGAAGAATACAACTGTGTTTTCTTTCTCAGCCTGCGAACCGAAAAGAACAGAAGGAAAATTTGTGTTCAGGCTACCCTTAGACAATACCTACGCGTGTGGAACAGTCAGAATGCTTAACAAACGTACGGTAAGTTAAAAATAATCATTTTAATTTTATATAAGTAGAAATAACGATTTTATATAATAAAAATGAAATAATTTTATCTAATAATGAGCAGAAAATAAATAATGATTTCTTACCATGCAGTTGTAAGTTTGACCTTCGATAAGAAACAAAATTAAAAAAAATACATTGCCTATACTCCTTCTCACTTACCATTTGTACACTTGGCAGTGTTCAATCGACTCCTCACCATACGCTTTCTTCACGCAAAATTATTCGTTGGTTTCCTGTGCCACCAACAATTTGCCAATCATAACTAAGTTTTCTACCAACACATTTTCTACCAAATAGCCTGTTTGTATCTGGTAAAGAAGATGTAAATAAAATATAGCGAGTTCGATGAACCAGAATAACTTAAGGTAAGTTTTAATTGGAATCGATACGTTCCTTGAAACTGTCTGAAATCGATTGTCACTGTAGAAAATGTAGAAATTTGTCAGAAGGAATTTTGTCGAAAGCAACAAACTTCAACAGATATTTGCAATGTCCTTCGGGGATTTAAATGCAGCGCAGTTACTAATTCTGGTAAAATTGGCATGGCGACGCACAAAGTGTCTAAATTTTCAAAATCAGCCTTCCGTTTCAAATGTCTTCACCTTAACTACTCGTATAACACTATTAGGAAATCTGTACATTGGGATGGGCTAATTATTGGAAACATTTGTTGTCCATGGAGCATAATAAGCAATGAAAATCAAATCAAATCTTGGATTCGCAGAATACTGATCTTTCTCAAAGGACTTCCAAGAAGTTCTGCAAGTTTTCAGTTGATTTTTTTTTTTTATTTAATCTGCATACATTTTAATTTATTGCAAATTGGTATTGTTTTTAAGAGTATTGTGGTTCCGCGGGATTTGATTTACAAAAAAGAGATCCCCAGAAAAGGAAAGAGTTTCTCGGAAGAAAAAAAAAACTGATTCTGCTAGTTCGGAAGACTTAAATTTACAATAAATTTGGGGGGGAGGACCCTAAAAACAAGGCACAGTTCTTTCTCCCACTCTTTTCCTCGTGAATATTAATGACCTTCGTCCACTGACTGGAAATTATATTGGCTGTTGAAGATACTACATTCTACTTTCCAGTTTGAGAAACCTAAACCTTTCCCTGCACAGTCAGCTTCTACTGCTGGAATATCCACCACCAATTCCATAAAAATGAGTTCTCTGAAACACACACCCAATAGTACATTTCGTTGTTTGCGTTGACATCATTAAGAACAATAAGTTTCGTGTCTTCTTTTTTTTTTTTTCACTTTGTACTAAAAGTAGATGGATGGAGAAGTTCAGCTAATAATTCAAGATTTCCTTGTAGCGGCTACGCAATTACTACCAAATACGGGAATGTTCTTGTATTTCTCTAATTGGTCAACTCTTCTGACTTATGCTTTCGTACTGGAGTATAAACAGAAAATTTTGTTTATTATAAGTATGATATTAGTGGGAAGACATATTAAACTGCTGGACTTTCTAATTAAGTAATTATACACTCAGTGATCTTTGAATAATGACCTCCCCACCCGTAATGGACTGTGCTGCATAGCTCTCAGTATAAAAAAGCCGAACAGTGTCGCATACTAGAGAAGTGGTAATTTTCATCTGATCGTGCAAGTCAAAGTGATAAAGTAACAGTTATGGGACGTAGTAAAGAAATCACTGAGTTTCAAACGGGCATGATTATGGGAGCTCGTGTGTCCGGTGCTTCCACATAAAAAAAAAAACCCAAACTGTTATTTTTAGGCCACCCGAATAATTTAATTCATCTGCCATGCAGTGCGTCTTATGTCTATTAATTGCGTGTGTTCTATGGTCGATTTGTCTGTTTAGCTGGACGAAAAACCCCAGTTTCTGGGGAAAAAACCTTGCCATCTACGCCTGAGACCGACTAACTCAGCCACGGAGTGAAAAAAACCATTAAGGTTCCTCGCGTCTTCGACGGGATTCGAACCCGGGCCTTTTCCACCCGGTGTGGGGAAGATGGTGACGATACCACTGTGGTACCGCTCAGATGGTGATTCCACATTAGAAATGGCACGTCTTCTCGGTTTCTGATGGCCCACTGTAGTTAAAGTGTACAAAGAATGGTATCGAACGGTTCAAACAACCTCCCGCCGACAGAACTGTAAAGGATTACGGATGTTCACCGTGAGGGAAGGATGTTGTACGAGCTCAACGGCATGTCACTATGCGATAACATCGCAATACGATATGGGGAATGCAAGAACAGTATCCCAAATGACGATGCGCCGCACACCCAGACCTATGGGATTCCACAGCAGATGATCCAAGAGACACCCCTATCCTCGCCTGTGATCACCGTCGACAGCGAATGCCGTGATGTCAACAACACGCTGGTTGAACACTGGAGGACTGGAAACGAGTGTGCTGGTTGGATGAGTCCAAATACCTGGTGTAACAGGTCGACAGAAGTTCTCGTGTGTGGCACAAGCAGCATACCCATGGTGCCCACTATCCAGGCAGGTGGCGGTGGTTGTTTAATATAGGACATGTCTTGCTGGAAAGAACTAGGACCCCTGGCGCGTATAGACCAACGTTTCACTGGTGAGATTTGCCAGCAGCTCTGAGGAGACCATGTGCACACTCTGCCAAAATTGCATGTTACCCCGAACAGAAACTGACCTCGATCCAATTGAAAGCCTTGCAGGCAGCATGGGTGCAGATCTGTACGGACATTTACAGACATCAGGTGGAATCAATGCGTAGGCGAATAGCGGCTGTTATCCGTGCTAACGGTGGCTCAGCACGGTATTATTCAGTGATCACTCAGCGTAAATACCCATTAAGATTGGGACATAAGTCAGCATTCAGTGGAACTCAAGTAGCATTCATTTGCTATTGACAACTCGTTTTCAATTAAGTGACGCTCTCTAAGTACCACTTCAGCCACCATTCTGAATTCCCCTCTTCTAAGAGAGTTTTCATTGCCGCTCACGTGCTGCCAACTGATGGAGAGCATCCATCTAATCAGATGAGTCACGCAAAGTTTGAACTATATTTTAGTATAGATACGTTACTTCGATATATGCCTTGTTTCCTAAATGTTTTTCCCTTTGGAACTAGTATTTCCTATTTTGATTTCCTACTTTCTAAGAGAGGAATGTTATAGAATGGCGAAAACGGCAGGAAGAATCTTATATTTTTTTCTTTCCATTCTACATTTCATATCATAAAAGAGACATTTTTTAATTCCCTCTGTCTCTTTTGGAAATCAAATTATTGATTTCGGTTTCCTCACTGGGCATGCGCCGCTAATTAAATCACTTATTCCGACTAACCTTTTGGTGAAATAAGAATGTTATCTGTACAACAGCAGTGGGTGCTCGACATTATGCATATTGAAAAGAGTATTTAATTAAAAACCGAACAATACGACCGTCCAGCACATAAACGAGCAAAATAAAGAGTGAGTTTCATAATAGATCGCAGCGAGTGTAATGCGATCTATAAAGTCTCATTCCTCCACGAGCCTTACATTGGGCCCCCATCGGATATGAAAGTAGCAGACGTATTACAAGCAGAAGGAGTCTGATTAAGGAATTTCGAAGATCTCATGAATAATGAATGGAATAAGAGACCAAGGCGTCAAAACTTTAAATAATTGTTATGAATTATGAAAGAACGCGAAAAAGGAACTATTGATCACCAGATTAAACTACAATCTCTTGTTGGTGGCATTCGCTGAAAGAAAGAATTTGTAAGCGAAGGAGCCAATCGAAAACTACCTACCATTTTTACTCTTTTTTAATCTCCTGATGAAAGGTTTCATTTTATTATATTTTATTAAATCTCATTTGTGTTGGCTATAGCAAAAGAAATATTAAAAATTTTGAAGCCACTTCCCCGTTCTAAATTTACTCTTGGCACTCCAGCCAAACGTATTTGGACCTCACTCCAGGAATATTTTGAGCAGTGCCAGAACTACCCATGCATGCATATCTGCTGAAGCAATGGAGGCAAATTACGGCTGACAGCTACTGGAAGTTGGTATGAAAAGTCCCTGAAGAGTTGAGTCTGTGATACAGGCCAAAGGTGTCTGTACTGAGTATTAGGTTTTTGAAATAAAAGTCCTTTTTTATCCAGCCATCTGTGTGTATTCGAATACTTTTGATCATATAGTGTAATTGAGTCTCGACCAAGCTGATAAGAGCTGTATGACCTAATTCAAAATTACCATCGCAATTGGAAATAAAAAAATGAAGAAACTATGCTAAATATAATAAAACCATATTCTGAGAATTAACGAAAAAAAAAAAAAAAAACATTTTCCATATTAGGGATTACAATACTGCCACTACGCAGCGCTACAGTCACAACTTTTTAAAGATGGCGGGTCAGGATTTTTTAGAGTTATGAACCAAAAAATGGATAAAAACGAACAGATATAAAAAGCTCATTCTGGAGCTTGTGGTTAGTATTAATTTAAGCGCATGCGCAGAGGGGATCGTTCTGCGAATTTGGTTGCTCTTTCTTGTAAAACTCGTAAGAGATTGTGCAGTAGGTTTAAGGAGGTAGAGCGGGATTGAAGGCTCGTTTCAGCAGCTATTGACGACCTAAATGTGACTTTACAAAATGTATTAAAGTTTCAATTTTTTTTTGAGTTAACAACACGGATTAAAGCAAGTCACATTGCCTATTATATTAAAAACTTGGTTTATTTTTTACTTCGCTCAGATTTCGAAAATGAAGATCTCGGCTTATTAATAATTCTTTTAACAGAAAGTTGAACCCACGATCATTACCTCCACTTCATTCCAACGGAACGGACTCGAGCTAATTTCCAATAAAAAACGCTTCAAATCGTCGCGGACAAATATTTGAATTAACGGTAGTGATTAAAATAAAACTCCAAGAGTAAAATTAACACAAAGTTCGGAAGATCGTGATGTTGCCTAGCAACTACATACCTTAAATGTTGATAACCCTCTGCCTGTTAATAATCTCTTTAAAAACCAAACTAGGAGTCCCTGTAAAAAGTTGGACTGTTTCTCGCCCTTTAAGAGTGAGTTTCATTATTTTGTTTATTACAAATAAAAAACATTTTGAAGTATTTCTCTCTTTTTTTGTGTGTGCAGTGTACTCGAAGCAGTTATGTTCGGAACGTTGTAAAACCAATAACTTAGCGCTCTCGTTTTTGCCTTTATTTATTTAGGGCGAAAGAATATTTTACCATCGAGTTATCATCGAAGAACCTGTAAAGCAAGTAGATGTGATCCTTGTCAAGTGTATGATATCTCGAGACCACAACGTGACAGCGAATGTGACCAATTTAGAATCAAAGAGAGCGAGGCGAGAAGTGTTACCGGAAAATTTCACAGAACCAGAGTAAGATCTTATTAAAATAATTTACGCATCAGATAATAGAATAAATATTTAATAGACTGGATGTTGATTGAGTTCGATTATTCTAATCAAGATTTGTTTATTTAAAAGAGGAAAATCTAGAGGGAAATTTATTTATGACTTGCTAATCCAGTATTGAGTAGAAAAGATCAATCAAAAAATTCGAATCTTATTAATGATTAATTTTTAGCCCTTTATTCACGTAATTGGAAAGTAATTAACATATTGACTTTTCGTTTCAGTTATATCGATATCACGGAATACATCGAAGCCACAGCTCCAGTACCATATCTAAACTTTGCAGTGAGGCAACATGGGAGGGTCTTAGATACAACATTGGACGTGCAGCCAGGAGCTCCTTTAGAAATGTTAATATACTTGGATGAAAGGAGCGCAGGTACAGACTGCTTTCTATTGATATTTATGCACTTAATACACTTTAAAATTCTTCAGCAAAAGTAACCTATAGCGAGCAGTGGTTCTCAACCTAAAATTTATCGCGAATCAGCGAATTTTCTAACCTTGCGCATAATTTTTATATTTTGCAGCTACTTATGGCCTATTAGCAAGTTATCTGAAAGTCACCGATAATACGCCAGAGCAAGAGGAAGTCATCATTATGAATGGGTAAGCTGAATATCTGTTTTTGATACTTGCATTAATATTACCCTAAAATAATTAACTGTAAAAAATTCAGTCGATGTTATTATCTTTCCAAATGCTTTTATCCTTTTTTTGAATGAATAAATACTTTCAAGGAAGAATCATGTTTTCAAGTATGTAAAAAACCAAACATGGTAGCCTAAAAAAAAATTATAAATTATTACAAGCCAAAAGAGCTAGCTCGAAATTAGATACCTTCCTTAGAAACATTTACTAGACGCGCATATGATTATTTCAAAATATATTTCATACTAAATTCCTGGATTTGTTTGCATCTGAACATTGTATTCTTTTCGTACGAGTGTACATAAGTCCATTTATCCACTTCGTATTCATCTTCAATAAACAGCCACCAGTAAATCCTTGTCATCATCACCTATTCACTAGCTATCAATGGTTAGAAGAACTGGACAGCCTTCGAACTGAGTATATTCATAATTAAATATACATCCCAATTCCAGAAAGATATTCTCTACAAAGATGCTTTTATTGCTTACAATAAAAGCCTTACTCTTCGACATGAAGAGCTACATGACAATAAACAGCTCCGAAACTTTTATGGGAACAGCTAAACATTGGTTGCTAGGAGAGAACTCTTCTCGGTTTCCATGACAACCTAACATCCCTTTGTTGGGTTTCTCGGTCACTGGACTAGATAGAGATACCTTAGCAATTGAAAGTGGCTGTATAGCTGTTCGGATATCGCAGCAGTCACTCAAAGTCGTGATTTCATAACGCTAACGCCTCCCCCCCCCCTTAAAATGCGTGTTATCTTGTGGACTCACAACGGTAATGGACTTTTTACAGTCTTCCTTGAAAGTTTAGTATTACTAAAGAATATTTTTGTTGTTTGTGTGTCAAACTGGTGATATCTGGGTTAATGTTTCTTTTTGCTCCCTGTTATATATCCAGGTGTTCGATTGATCCCTATATTTTCGGGAACTTCGAGGCATTAGATGATGGGGATTCTCTTTCTGCCAAGTTTCGTGCCTTCAAATTCCCTGATTCTAACTACGTGTTGTTTGTTGGTACAGTCAGCATATGTGTCAAACAGTGCCAAGGAGTAAGTTCAATTTTTTTTTGTTAATACAATTAAAAAAGGTGTTTTAGCAAATTTGAGTTTATAATCATTAATATTAAGATAATTATGTTTTCTTTCAATAATCATAATTATTTTAAAGAATTAGATATTGTTTTATATAATAAAAAGGTGCGACTAAAAAGAAAGGAGAAATAATTTTTTTAAATCATTTATTATTTTAAATACAACAATTTCAATGTTTATTCCCTTAAAAGTACTCGAAAGATATTCCCCTTAATTGCTGCGTTGTGTTCTTCTGAATGTCTGCTAATTTCTCAAACCGTTTTCCTTTGAGGTGGGTTTTAATTTTTGGGAACAGAAAAAAGTCGCACGGCGCCATATCTGGTGAATAAGGAGCAATATTAAGGCATTGGAAAGAAATGATATTTGTTTCATTTTAACCACACCTTATATTCTTACAGTAAAATCAGAGTAGAAATAAATAAACATATGCGAGAAAATATTTTTTAATAAAATGTTATTTTGTTTGGTTTTTGTTTTTCAGGTACCGTGTGGTAATGGACAATTAGGATTTGGAAGGAAACGACGCGCCGTCCCAACAGCACTCCCTCCAGACCGGAATAAAATGTTCGAAGTAGAAATTACCACGCTTTTAAAAGTTGAATATGCAAATTCCCATTTCACGCTAAATAAAGGTAAGCTTGAATAAAAATAAAACTCCTCTCAGATTTCAGAAAACAAATATTCAGGAACTCGTAAACAAGCTTGGATCTCATTCAGCAGAAGCATTAGCCCTACATATTCTCCCCATTTGAAAAGATTTGCTATTTTTATCCAATGTTCTTGTTTGTCAAAACACACCGTGTTTACTTTTGCAATGTCTCTTTTAATGACAACTTCAAAGGACTTCTAACATTTATTTGGAATGCTGTCCGCAGAAGAGGAAGCTTGTTTATGGGTTCTTCACGTAAGCGGAGTCATACCCGCACCTCTTAACATTTATTATTCTGCGATTTTAAATAATCATCGGGTGATCACGTTTGCACCGAGAGAGAGAGAAAGAGAGACTGGGATTCCTTTTACTGATAAAACGCAACTGCTCGGAACAGCGCTGCACAAATTGGTCTGCGTTCGTGGGACAGAGACCGTAACCAGACACTGGTTGTTGTGGGGTTAAGTGGCCAATTACTCAACACGAGCAACATTACACTGCTGTTTAGAATCACGTCCAATTTGCTGGAACTGCTTGAAAAATGATGCAAATGTTCACTTGACTTGACAACTCTTGTGTGTTTTAGATCTTCTGTCTACGACTTCTGGACCCATCGTGCTGACAGGTTTTTCATTGCGAGAACCTCTATTATTATGTGGTACACGCACGTTCGGATGAGATGCCCAAGGCGCTGTTAATGTACGTACTGAACTGTCACCCATCGATCACTCTTCACCAGATCATGCACGCTGTTAACAATTTCTGGAGTGATGGACGTTACAGGTCCTCCACAGCGTGAGTCATCTTTCAAGCTATTCCACCGTTTAAATTCTGTTGCTCACTTCTTAACCAGGCACTTGGAACGGGCATCCTCACTAATGTTGTAACCCTATCCTCATTAATTGTCTTCGGCTTTATTCCCTTTTTTCCCCAAATATTGGATGACTTCACGGTTTCTGATTTTGTCCATCTTTCCTCATTTACACAACTTTGTTGATTTAGAACCTGTGAATAAAAAAAGACGTTATTGAAACCGAAGAATGAGGTGCTGTCATCTGTAGACATACTCATCAGTACATGTCAGATAGTTTGCATTGAAATTGTAGACAATTGGACAGCAGCTGCATTGAAAGAAATCAGTCTGTCTGTGGACAATGTCTGCTTCCAGCATTGCTCCCAAAAGTTAGGGATATAAATGTCTCCCGTCATCATCTGCAGTGTTGTCGTAAGTTTCAGAGTAGAAACCCATTAAATATGGTCTTAACGTTGCTATTGTTTTCACATAGCCATCGAGGAAGCCAATGTTCATCAGATTTGGTCTTGAACGTTGTTGAAGCAGCTGGCGCCCAGATTTCTGAACTGTAAGTAAGTGCTGGTTAAATACACGGTAAGCGTATTGCAAACTGATCATGTGGCCTCAACTTGATGACGAAATCTAAGTTTGAGGTTCAAGGAACCTTAGGATCTTATGGAAGTTGATTTCTGGAATTGAGGTTCAATGCGGCATAGGATTCAGTAGAGTTGGCCTTTTTCCACTAAGTAAACATAAAGTTCAGATTCGCATCGGGTAATTTTCAAAGTCTTGCAGATTACTATTAATTTGGGATGCGACATTGGATTAGCTGTAGTACTGAATTGAGCCAACATCTTCATATCTACTGCAAACTCGTGAATTCATTAGCAACATTCAGGCCATCAAAAGGGCAGTAGAGTTCCCATGTTAGAAGGTATGTGTTCACGAGAATGTTTATAGAGACCTTGCCATTCAGCCGTTGGCCCACAGTATCGGAGAAAGACGATTCCTGTGACCTCCAACTCCAAGAAACTAAACCATAGCACTTCCCCTACTAGATTCGGCCGGTTAGCCCATGGAAATATCTTCCAATCGTAGTGTATCTTGGTTCCCTACGCATAACTTTGCATTGTATGGCCACAAAACGTGGGGGTCATGCAATTTTGGCCACACCTTTTGTACCAACTTCTGGTTTTTCGTCTATGAGCCTTTCTTAGCCCATCTATGACAGTATTCTGCATGAACTACCATCAATGTCGATCCTCGCATTTGTTCTCCCAGCTCCCTACCATCATTTTGCTTTCGAAAATTAATGAACGACGTCGCTTGACTAATTTACCGTCGCAAATGTGTTATGAATGGTACAAATACTATCAAATATACTAAGTTGTCCAGTGAGTGTAGTTTGCACTGTTGACAAAGCAAACGTCTAAGCTTCGAATTAAAAGTTGTATACAAGAAAAAAAATGGAATATATTTATTACTGATGGCCACCGGTAATAATTAAAATAATTAATTCTAAACATTATTTCAGTTTTCCCAAACAGAAAAATAGGTCCACGCTGGCAGTTCGATAAATCGATAAGCGAAAGAAAAAACTATGTGGGATTTAAGAAAAAAAAATTAACGTTTTTTTTTTTTTTTTCTATTTTCAGCCTACATTGGAAGAAAAATAGGAAATAAATCCCATATCTAGATATGTCTAAAAATGTTTTATACGCAAAGAGCCCGGGTTCTTTAATCTATGGAATGGTAGCACGCTACATCACCCAGGCGCGCGATCACTCGGTGCCTCTAGACAGGAGCTGGGCGAAAGATAATCTAACATTTGTATGAAACCGTTCAAATTTATTTTGTCAGGAGAAAGCGTTACTCCTGAAAGCAAGGCCGGGATGGAAGTGGCATGTTGTGTTATTGTTTTTCGAGTATGAAATATTGCACGTGTTGGATTTTGGCGTCGCAAATCTAACTATAGTTTTGTTAACACGCAATTTTATCGCTCAGAGAGAGAAAAAATAGCGCTCGTGGAGGGCAAAATAGAATTAGCGACCGAAAAATCTTCCTTTCGAAATGATGGTATTAGTGACAAGCGTGCACGAATATATTTCCCTAATTAGGCTTATAATGAAATCATCGAAGGCTTCTCGGTCACAACGATTTTCGCAATTTATGTAATTAATAATGCTTATTTGTTCATTAAACAAAATAAATACCGATAATTAATTCAATAAACAAACGCGCTCGAGATACTTTCTAGTAAATTATTTTGTTAACATAATTAATAAGTTATTTAATATTAAATATTAAAACTTGGTAATTTCAAATCAACAGTAAATGAGCTGTTTTGGAAACCACGTGCTCCTCCTACTTTGTCGAGAAATTTTGATTACGTCATTACGAATCGTGAATATGATTGGCTCTCGCTCATGTGGCTATTGATTCTGTCAGTGACAATCGCATATATATATATATATATACACGAGGTGTGGTTATAAAGTTCCCGGACAATTACTGGTGCAATAAAAAGAATACAAAGAGAAGGAACGCAAAAATAGTTTTCTTTTTTTTTCAAAGTAATCACCACCTGATTGAATGCCCTTATTACACTGTCCTAAAAGTTTCTGAAAACAGTTAGCGAAGGCGTCCAAAGTTCTGCAGTTAGGTTTTCCTTTATATCCTTCAACATCCTGAAATCTTTTTCCTTTTAAGGCAGTTTTCACCATGGGAAAGAGGAAAAAAGTCCGATGGCCTGACGTAGCCCAGTGGTCAGGAGCGAGAGTGCATAGCACGCGTTCCTTGAGTGGACCGGGGTTCAAGCCCGTGACTACTAAATACGATAAATATTTGTATTGACGATTTATTGTAAACTCTACTGACTTGGTTGTCGTGCCGGAGTATAAACAGAAAATTTATTTATTTATTTATGGTGCTAGATCAGAAGAGTAGGGTGGATGGTTGACCTGTACAATGCCATGTTTTGTCAAAAATGTCTTCACAGCAAGTGCGGGGCATTGTCGTGCAACAAGAACCAGCGGTCTTTCTCACAAAAATGCAACTCACCCGTGAAGTGCGCTTCAATAGTCTTTGAAATACCTGTACATATAACGTAGCATTGACTCTTCCCTTCAGGTATTAATTCCATGCAAATTACACCCTGTTTTTCGAAAGACGTGATCAGCGTCGTCTTGATCCTGAACTCTTTTGTAAACGAAAGTTTCTGGGCTTTGGTGATGATTTTGAGGTCCACTGCATGCTCTGACACTTCCTCTCTGGTCGTACTGAAAAACTCGTCTCCAGTGACAATACAATTGAGGAAATTAGGACTATCTCGACAAGTCTGGATAAAGTCTTCGCATGATGACACTGTTTGTTATTTCTGCTCTTCCGTGTGGTTATGCTGCACAAATTTTTGCACAGACCTTCCTTTTCTCTAAATCTTCATGCAGAGTGTGACGAATCGTCTCCTTATTCAGATCCAACTCATCACCCATCATTTTGAGTGCCAAACGACGATTTCTTGCCTCAATTTTCTAAACTGTTTCAATTCTATCCTCATTTCGAGAGGCCTACTTCTGGAGTCATCGCGAACATCCTCACTTCACTCTTTGAATCGCTTATACCATTCAAACACACCAACATTTGTTCTGCCGTGAGCATTAAGACCATTGCATTTTAACATCGCAATTTAAATCCATTGGTTAAAACGAAGATATCATCATTGCCCATTTGGAGATAATTCGTGATGTACTGCGAGAATGTTGACCTGGAAAGGGAGCTTCTGAAGTATGAAATGATGTACAGTTTTGGTTAGCCACCTTTCCATTTCCATGGGCACATTCTACAAATCAAGGATATTCCACGGACAAAGAATTTCCTTTGAATGTCTCCAGAAACTGGATATGTCTGGTATTCCTGTTAATGAGTTTAATTAAACAACAATAATAATAATAATAATATATGAAATATGAATTTAATATATGAGTATCAACTTTTTATACAAGTTCTTTATGTTGCTAATACAATTACTGGTTAACTCATCCTGGTATCTTCATAGTAATCTATATATTCTTAACTGTATATATATATACACACTGCCCTATCATTAATATCCGGACACCCGTCCATTGATAGTTGGTCACGTCCTACCCAAGCACCATGTGTCAGACACAACCATAAATCTGCTCGCAGGCCTTCGAGGAATCAGTAGTACGATTGTGAACGTAAGGTGCCGCGATATACTCAGTGAACAGACGTTCAGTGCAGAATGATAATAGGGTGTCCCATAGCAATCGGTCTGTATGTGACATTTCAATGGCACTGAAGTTCCTAGGTCTACGATTGGTATTGTGATCTAAGTGGACTGGTGCTGAAACCCTCAAGAAACTACCCGGATAGCTTCCGGATCAGAGGAAACATGACAGAAGAGCCATGGAAGGAATCCTCAGCTAGAAACGCAAGTCGACATTGTTGCAGCATACGCAGGCCCTCAGCTAGACAATTGGGACGCATGTCAGCACCAATACAGTGCCCAGGACATTGCATGATATAGGTTACCAAAGTCGTGCAGCCGTCCGTGAACAAGCCACTGATCACTCGGATTAATGCCAGACGTCGTCTAGTTTGGTGGTAAGGTCCGTCGTTCTTGGACCATAGACCAATGGAAAGCTGTGCATTGGAGTGACGAGTCATGGTACATGGTCCACCAGTCTGTGAAGTTTGGTAGAGATAGCCTGAGGATCTAGGGCTATTTACAGTTTTTCATTGGTTGTTTCGACAAAACTGCGAATGCTGAGGTCACTATTGACGTTCTGGACAATAATGCGTTACTTACGTTGCCGCAGCACGTCGGGGGGAAAGCCCGTACTTGTATCAGCATTACAATGCTCCATATCGTACTGCTCGCATTATGGCAGACTGGTTTGAAGACATAAGAGTGGAAACGTTGGACTGATAGGGAATCTCTGAGATGAATTGGATCGTTGGATGCTTGTGGTAAGCGACTGCCTAAAAAACAGAGCGTAACTGATCGTGGCTTCGAAGGATAAATGTGTGAAAATATTGGAGGACATTTACAAAATATGATAGAGAATGTTTCACAGAAACTAGAGATTGTCATAAAGGTTTCAACACACTATTAGTTTTCCTGTAAATAAAGATTATTTGTAGATAAACAGTCGGATATTAATGGTAGGCCAGTGTATTTAAGCGTTGTAATAGAGAAATAATTATTGGTATTAACTGATAAACCAATCTTAATCTTATTTTTTTATTATTTGTTTCTTATACTTAGGGTCACTCGCAGGCAAATTTCCCACGAAAGAGCCACAGACAAATCAGCTCATCAAAGAAAACAGCTCGCCAGTGGAACGACCTCTAACGGCGCTAATAGTAATCGCAGCAGCACCACACGTGTATGGATGGCTGAACTTCTGAAATCACAACACACAGACACACACTCTTTCATTTTAAGGTCATCAAAGCTCAGGTGATGCAACTTGTGCCAGGTGGTTGCGGGTTCGCTCTTAGGACAACTATTAATGCGGAGATGGACCCTCTGCAGCGTATTGACGGGAAAAAAAAGCTCTCCCTTTCGCGTATCTCCACACTGATAACGTGTGAGACGGTCTAGACACTAACCAAGTCTCCTCCTCCCAAGAATAAAATTAACACTGTGCCGATTGGACTTGTAGAATTTGACTAATGAGAGCTGGAAACATCAATATATCTAACCAAAGGATTTAAGCGTGGTTTTGTATAATATTTTATAACCAACGTGCACTCCCTGATGCACTCTTCTTTCTGCCAAAACTTTCTGGTACTTTGAATACGATGTAAAAACTACAATGGCAGCTTTTAATTTCTAAATGTGAACAAAAAATTTTAATTTTTTTTTTTGTAAATATTAATAACATCTCATTTATATGTAGAACAGTGTGATGAATATCGTCACCTAATGGTTTTAAAATATAAAAGAAAGTTTTTAATAGGGGTTAGGACATTAACGGTAAATTTTAACAGATTGGGTGGATGATCTGCTCTAAAATAACAACTTAGGACAGAAAGAAATAACTATGGACCATGAAAACGGTTCGAACACTAATGTACGATACCTGAGATTTAAAGCCAGAATAAGGATGATGTATTTTATCCTTTTTAACTCTCCATCCTTTTTTTTTAGAAAATAGTGAGAATAATTTCTTTAATATCTCTCCTTAAAACCTAATTATTCAATTTTTAATGGGTGTATTATCGAGAATCAGTTGCAGTCATTATAAATTACACTAATTTATAGTAATGTAATTTTAAAAATGTTAAACTGCTTTAAATTATTTTCCAGAAAACATTAACCCTAAAAAAGAACCAGATAAATGAATGTCATCAACCACTTCATGTGACGTCACCAACACGTGACTCAGTTGAAAGGCAGACGCGCGCATTCTTCCATGAAGTCACGTGCTATGACGTTTACTCAAGAGTGACGTCAAAGAATGGTTTTCCAATGAATCACAGCAGTGAACCTAAATTAGAAAAAATTAAAGATTTTAATTATTCACTGTTAATTATTTGGAAAGAAAATTAATGTTTATTTTAATTTCTATTAAAATGATGAAATATATAAAATATAATATTTGAAATATTTATTAAAAATTAAAATTATTTAAATTAGATATTATTAATATTAAAATTATCAAGATATTTTTAACTTATACAATTCATGATGCAATATAAATAAAAAAAATTATGTAGTCTGAAGGCATTTCACGTCGGAAATCATTTTAATAAAATTTATTTAAACTCATTTAATGAAATTTAACACTTAAAAACGAATTTAAGGCTTGAAACATTAAAGTTTTAAGTGCTAAATTTCTGTGCCTTCAAATTACACAGAGAAGCCTTGTTTAATAGCAATTATTTAATTGAATAACAACAAAGCCTGACTCTGATTAAAAATTCGTATATATTTTTTAAATTCTTAACGTTCTTATGCTTCCTAAACGTTCCTAAACCTATTTGTTACTTCCTTAAGAAACATATTCTGTGATAGTCATTCTAAAAACGAGACATCCTACCAATTACTTATCACAGCATGTTTGGATGTCTTTACAAATCGGAAGTTAAGAAAATTCTAGTCTTCCATGCGAACAATTTTTCCTACTTCTCTCGAAGAGAAAGAAAGGACAAGGACGAGCACTGTTTGGGATTAAACATGTAAGGTAAAAAAAGCAACGCTTTTTCTCATCAGTTATTTAAGTTCTCAGTCGAGAGATCACTATCCATTAGATGGATTACTTACTCTTTTTTAATCTACCCGCTTCAAGTTTCTTCCCCTTTTATTTGTTGTTAATCTGAATAGAGTTACCGTCTGTCTGAAGGAAGATTGCTATCGAAACGTTGATAAATGTTGTTGACAATTAAACTAAGGTGAAGTTTTGTGAGCTGCACTGCTATTATCAGGTCCAAACAACAAAGATAAGCTGGAAACAAGTGATCCAGGTCTTGAGATGTTATCTCTGTCTCTCTCTTTCTCTCTACGATGCTCATTTTCGTAGCATAATCATATCGCATGAGTCATTCTGTTCTTCGCGTGCCTGAATACTTCGGCGATGGTACCATTGGTAGATGGTAACTTACGCAACCATAAACAACAGACAAAATGCTTTCAAGCAGTCTACTCATGTGCTCAATGACTTTAAGCGGCACGTGGTATAAAAGGAAAAAAAAAAAAAAAAAATCGGGACTAACTTACCAGATCTCCACATTTTGCAGTTTATGTATATATTGTGTAAAGGTTGGACACTGTAATCTGGTTTTAATAAACTGTCTATTCAGATAAAACATGCAGTGTTTGTCACATTCTTTTACGATTGTCAGGACCACTAATAACACCAACATTAAACTGAAAAAGGGTAGATATATATACATGGTGCTCCAAAGTTAAGGAACAAACACAAAAAAGTAATTAAATGAATACCTTTTTATTATATTACGACCAGATAAGTGAGACATTCGTTTGTGTTGATAGGTTACTCTAAGTGGTTGTATACGATGTTACAAATATTAATTACAAAAAAGAGGGTCCTCTCTTTTGAAGAGGGGACCCTCTTTTTTGTTGTCTGCTTATGAAGACTGTCCAGGTTACAGTGTTGTTGCGCATTGGTATAAACAATTCAAATGTGCACGAACCTCAGTGCATAATGAAGAAATTCCAGGAAGCCCATCAACTGCAATAACAGAAGAGAGTGTTGCAAAAATTGAAGCATTAATCCTGGAAGATCGCCGTATTAGCGTCAAAGAACTAGCTCTAAATTAGCGTAAGATCTGTGGAGAACATCATATCAATATTTACACGAATAAAGTGTCTGATAGATGTTCCACCAAACTTTTCATAGCCTCGAGACAAACCAATAAACGTAGAAGGATATTAGACCCTCTTGATAAATTCAAGATATCAGGAGAGTCAAAAGAGTGTACTTAAAATGTTTAAATAGGTTAGTCGAAAAATTTAACTTGCTTATTTAAACTTTCATTCTCTTCGATAACACCCCATAATAAAATAAAAATCACGCTTCAATGCGTGTATGAGCAGTATACACTGGACACCTCCAGTTTATTTAGAGGATAATGTTACTTTCTCGAGAGTTAAGCTTCATATTTTTTTTTTTAAAGCTTGTCGCTATAATTTGTTATTTAAAAGCTACAAACACCCTATCCTTGATCTACAGAAAACCAAAAATTTAAATTAACGAGATGTAAGTTTAAGATTTTTTTTCCTAGCATCTTATCTGGAGATTTTAATGGAACTTTGATTGCTGCTCAAGTATGAAAATCGCTATTCTATTGACACGTAATCCTATTTTTTAGGAGAGAAAGAAAGAATTAAGCAATTTAAATTTAACGTAAGAGTCAGAAAAGGATTAGTGATTGATCTCGGTGATGGATTTAGAGTGACAAAGTAATTAAAGTTTTTTTATCGATTTTTTAAGTAGCTGTAATGGAATTCTAACATGGCAATATAGCCCCGTGTTAAGGGTGTAATTATTGGTTCAAAAAAACGGAGAAATTGCTATTCTAACAGACTTCTTTCAATCAATTCTTGTACAGGCATGGCGTCCTGCAATTTTGTGTGTACGATGTTTTATAAAATAGATTAAATAAACATCAGCTAAACATACAAAAAAAAACAAAAAAAACTGAACGCTGTAATTAGAACGTGCATATATTTATTGAAGAGCACAATGTTGCAGTTTTATTCGTAGAATTTGTGCGTTATGCTAAATATTCTCAGAAAATACAGAAAAATAAGTGTTAGAAACTTGGACTCTCCAGAGATTGCATGAAACTTCAAATATGCCATGCCTGTCAAACTTAAAAGGATCCTATCTCGAGATCCGGAACAAAATTATCAGAGAAACAAAATATTTGGAATAAATTGTGGTAACTCGCTACCAGAGAGCATTAAATTAATAGAAGTGTCCAATTTTCCATTGTTCTCTTTGGAGTTATTGAAACCCTCCTCCGAATATTTTGTTTCTTAGATAAATCGCCTACTACGAAGGTATTAAAGTAAATTTTTTTTGTCCACCCGATATGTGTGTCCATATTTACTTTATCAGTTCATTTTTGTCAGCAATAAATCAGAAGAATCACGAAGGCCTCTGGCAACATTACTGCTTCTTTCAACATCGTGATCAGAATCCCCTGCAACTCGTATCGTGTCTTCAAATTTCTCTTAAACGTTTGAGGTTCATTCTTTAAAGGGGTATTGGAGATTTCAACAAGGTCGCTATCATCCCATTCTTAAATTTGCATTTGGCCTTAACAACTGTAACCATTCTTCAAGCAAAATATCGGGTAGCTGGGAAGCGTTGCCCAATAGCTCTCTCCAGCATATCCCACACATTCTCAATAGGATTGAGATCAGGTGAATGTGGGGACCAAGGAAGATGGTGAAAATCCGTGTCACGTTCTCCGAACAATTGCACGATTCTGGTACGATGCTCTGTTGCATTGTCATCCATAAAGTGGCCATCACCTTCGGGATAAAAGTCTAACATTGAAGGGTGCAGCAGATCTTATACAAAATTCAGGTGTTCCCTTGATGACATTCGTCGACCCTCCACGGTGTCAACGGACCCAGTCCAGTTCGTGCCAACAAAGCGTTCCCCATACCACGAAGCCACCTCCAGATGTTTGAATGGTCCCAACAAGGCAAGCAGGGTCCATTACTTCGTGAGGTTCCAGCCACACTCTCTGCTTACCATCAGTGCAAAACAAACTGTATTGTGATTCATCTAACCACATGACTCTCTTCCACTGTCCAATCATGACACTCTCGGCACTACTGCAAGCGGATTTTTCTATTTTTCTCTGAAATAAGTGGCTTTCGAATAGGCAGGTGACTGCCAATACAAAATTTCTTCAATACCCTGAGCATGGTACTGGTTTAATTAGGGCAGTTCTGGGTTTGGTTCAATTTCAGATGCCACATTTACATCTTTGAGACGTGGAAGAACCGCTCGCTTTGCTGTCATTAAAAACCTTTGAAATGAATGCATTTGGGATACCAGTTATGCTTTTCGTTTCTTGAATCGTGGCTCCTACTAAACGTGCACCCACGATAAGACCTCTTTCAAAGTCTGATAGATCGCGCGTTTGCTGCATTCTGCGCACTCTGGTACTAGATTACTGCAATCGAACAGCCTGTTTAGTCTTTATACTCAACGAAGCAACATATCATCGGCCCACGTCACAGTTTTCTTTGCATTTATTCACATTTCTTCTGTCTATGACTGCCTTGATAGAAAGGTTCGTATTTTTTTGACCAGTGTGTGTAATTACTCGTGAATTTGTGAGTTCGAAAGATGCGCCCTTCGAAATGTTATCACTACCCAAAGACACTTATTTTCGAATTTCCGAAGTCATGCTATTTTGTCGATAAGATATCATTTTAAATAACTTATTATTATTATTTGCTTGATGGCTGAATTTCTTTTTGAACTGTACAGATCGCAAAGGATTTTTGTTCTACAAAAGTATTATTTTGCTGCACACTGGACTTATTTTGCTGATTTATTACTAGTCGATTCAACATTGCATTCTACAGAGTACCTTTCGCATCAGAAGGAACTGAAATGTTTTGAGTTTCTTCGAAAACAACGTAGATTTTAGGACAAACAATGTTTATAAAATTTCATAATGTCACTTCCGGTATGAGAGACAAATGGCAGTTTTGCATGATTACACTACAATACAGAAAATATAGTAAAATGCACTCACGAGCAATCTGTGCTAATTCAAAAAAGAAAATTTATTAAAAAACATGAAATTCCTGTTGATTTTCAGGGCAGCGCCTCTCCCAGGTAGTCCGTAAGAGGTGTAGGTCTCAGGAAACTCGCGCTGCGCGATAATGCAATTATTATTTCAATGGAATGCAGCACGAGAAGTTGCATTCCATTGAAATAATCCAGAAAGGATTATGCAAATTAGAAAAATTGTGCAATTTGGACTGCTGCTTTAATTTACAACAATTAAAAAAAAAAAGGAAAAAATGTTCGAACTGTTGATTTAAGGCAACAGTCAAATCTTTAAAACTTATTCGTATATATTTTTTCTTATAAGTACTCTTTTAGGCGCATTAGTGTATATGTATAAGCGCCTATCCTTCTGTCTGTCCGTCCGTCCGCATGTAACAACTCGACTCTCGGTGGACGGATTTTCATGAATTTTATATTTGATTCATATAGAAAGATTTATTTGCCAGACTCCATAATACGCCATACATTCTGAAGAACGCAGGAGACTCGCTTATATTTGGAATCATGATTCCAAATGCAAGATTACAAAACACGAGTTTTTGTTGACTGATCCACCTTCCTACACACTAAATATGGTAGCAATACCCTTTGCTCACTGCATCAGACCTTGCAAGGAAGGATTAATGAATCTCCGGTTGTTCGTTCAGCAATAACAAACCGACCTAAGACTTCACTCAATTGTTTTTATCACTTTATTCCATTAAGTTACTTAAATTTTTTCCATAGAAAGGACTAAGAGTTAATACAATGAAAGTTGAAGATCTAGAGGGGCTTGAAACTGAAATTGAGGTTCATCCCGAGGCTCCAGTAATCTCGAGCTGATGTCATACCAACCTTAAGAGACACGTCACATTTCATCTGCACTTCGAAACAAGTTCACAACGTACTGTTTTCTTTTTCTTCTTAAGAAAATAATCTTTTGTCATGTTAGGTCTTACAAGAACTGTCAACTTTAATAATTAGCCAATCACCAGACCTAAACACCTAACTAATGGCTTGCTTGTCATTACCACGCAGAAGCTTTTAGTGTTAAACGATCTTTTTGAAAGAATGGCCATCGATTCTCTGAAGATGCTAACAAAAAAAAAAAAAAGGAAAAGACTTTAACTAACATTTTATTCATATTAAGCGAAATATGACAATCGATTGCATAATTTCAATAAAAATCTCTCACAAAGGCCCGTTTTATTCTTTAATGTATTTCTCTGTTCTTTTGAACATCGTACAAGACTCCCATCAAAGAAACAATGGCAACCTTTTATAAAAATAGCTACGCTGGTAAAAAAAAATCTTTATTTTTACAAAGTCTTATTTATACACTTAGAGGAGGGGTATTCATTCATTAAACAAGACAGCTGGGCTTTGTGTAACCCTATGGACATTTTAACCATTCTCATTTTTCGCGCAGTGTTGCTGGGAGTGTCAAGATGATTGAATATCTGCTATTGACTGGTCCAATCGATATGAAATCTTTTCATGGTCCATAGAAATTTTAATTACTCTGCCTTCTCCCTCTGGAGACTTAATTCCGGCCCTCTCGGTATGTTTATGAGCTAAGAAACAACAGGTAATGAGTTTTTTATCGGTACCCCATTAGTTGTGTTGTCATTAATTCTTCATCCAGCTCATCAAAGGGGCTTTATTTGACGTTTGCCCTCATATTATCCCGATAGGAAGCGTAGCTTTGCTATCTCCAACATACTCAACATTAATATCAGAACAGAGGTTAACGAAGACAATGTTTGCTAACACGAAATTAAGGGGAAGTGGATTATGGGTGATTTTCTCGTTGCACACGAGGATACATTAGCTGAGGGATATCGTCCGTGTACTCATTAAACACTCCCGAACATCTCCTGTGAGTTTGGATTTCTCATTAAAATGTAAGCTCAAAGTTAACAGCACTGGAACACTCCTTTCTCCTAACCTCTTGGTTGTTTGGGCCGAGAATAACCCTACAATCTTTGCAAGACAACAAAATTCCACGTTGTCCACATCTGTGCTATTTAAATATTAAAAGATATCGATTAATATTGAACGAAAAAAAAGATTAAATTTATTATCATTAATAAATTTAACCTTATAAACTTCTCAGAATTGCCTAAATTGTCTTAAATACACCTAACAGCGTAATCAGCTAATAAGGCCGGTCTATGGAAACTTCGTACTGTGGTTCAAGAAAGGATTTCTAAATGCAGTCGTCAGTCTGTTTATCTTTAACCGTGCTGCTAAGAAAGCTTGCTTGGATTGCATTCACATCTAACCGTTGTGTGGGAAATAGATTGCTTCTTTGATTTTTCATTAATATTTTCGGTGTACGCATGAAATGATATTGAGGGCCCAAGGAGTTCGTACTTCATATTTTGAAGTGAAAGGAGACTGTATTCCATTTTGCTGCTCGTGGTGTACAGTAAATAAATTGTTCATAGATTTTTGATAATATTTATGAAGGCCATTTTAATTTTTTATTATCACATCGCATCTCTTTCTGATCTGTGCTACTATTAAAATCTTCGAGAGTGTTTTCAGTTGCTCAAGTATTCTGGCCTTCCAAAGCGTCTATTGCAAAACAAAAAAAAAACAAAAAAAAAAAAAAAAAACCGACCCTTCCTCAAACATCGAAAGAATTCCACGCAGGAATATTGGACTACCCAGCACGTCCATCCTGGTAGCACACAAAATCATTAATGAAATAACTGTTGGACTGGTGGACAGTGAATGCTAATCATGGATTATTTGGTATGCTATCGCAAAGAGGATGAATTTGGATCGAATTATCGCAAGTGATGAATCATAATGTGACCGCACCACTCAAAAGCCATGAGTCAGCAATAGAGGCATTCTAATTCCATCCACTACACGCAGTCCTTGACATCCAGAATCATTTAAAGTAATACTGAGAGGTGCTGCAACATTCAGCCTACACTCCTGACCTGTCACCCTACCACTACCAGATCGTTGAGCGTCCCTGAATCAGGTGAAAATGGGTCATCACTTTCACATGGGTGATGAAGTGGAGACCGTAACATACCTGCTTCAACAGCTTCATAAGGGAGTTCGTGGGTGTCTTCCTGGGTCCAATGTCTCAAAGTCGCGGGTGTTTAAACCTACTCTTAACCAGGTGCGCTTCTGAAAACTTTGAGCAAGAACACTCGCGAATTACACAGCATGAGACAGATTTTCGTTAAGTACCTTCTAGCTACTTGCGCTATTAGTTTGTAATTGTAGTATCGATCTCTAGTACACAAATAGTTTGTTAATTTAAGGAAAGAACCGAACTCGACATTGTTTACTTTAAATGTCGGAGGAGGAATATAAAACATCTTGAGATTAATAGTTCTACTTTCAATTATTTGCTCCATTTTAAAAGATACTGCTTTTTTTTTCCATTTCTGTTTATTTTCAGTATTTAGTATACGATTTATTGCCATTACAAACTTCTTAGTAATGTATTCCAGCCATTTCTGTAGTTTGATTTTTGGTTTGGCAAGGAAATGCGAACTGCGCATGCGTCAGATAGCTACTCGGAGCACTCGTTTCTCTTTGTGTATCCGTACAGAAGGCAAAGATGGAAGAATAACTGCGCTTCTAAAAGTCCTAACTGATGACAATATCGACAAGGGAGCGTCCACAATAGCAAAAAGTTTATCATCCCTGGAAGCTTCCAGTATCGTTGGGACGCGCAGATAAGGAAAACTTATTCCCCCATTTTGTACCTGATCCAAGCTGACATTGGTGTATTACCCGAAGTGAAAAAGACGCATCGCCTCAATCTCTCGGTTTTGCAATTGAAGAATTCACCCTCGGAGAGAATAATATGCACTTGGTTGCGTCCTTCGCTACAAAAGTGGCAACGCAGATAAGGGACCGAACGTGGAAATGAGGGAAATACGTCTTCATTGAAGTGTGCCTCGGTTACTTCGAATCACCAAAGCCTGTGGCCATTGCAAACTGCACTTGTCCAACCTTATTTCTTTGCCTCTCTCACTACCAGAAACCGATTTAATTTTCAAAAACGAAGTTAAAAACGAAAAGGGATCAAATAAAAGAGAAAACATTTCGCTGATTGTTGGAGGTTTCGTAGTTTGCTATCTTATGAGAAATTAAGTTAAAACTGTATATTTTAATCATTATTAAGTAATTAGCGAACTTTTAATTGATATATTTGGATTTTATTTAAATATTAATATAAAATATCGTGAAAATTATAAAAAATAATAATTCTCAGCAATTTGTTTTCCATTTTGTTTTAATATAAAGTATATTACAAATATGCCATATATATAGTAAAATAAAATCTACATCAAATCAAAGCATTGATTACAAATTTACCAGTAACTGTGTTCTCGCAGAAGCCAAAGTGTTATTAAAAGGCGCTCCTTAAAAGGATCACAGGGGTCACCGATGAACATCAGGAGCATTAATGATTCAGGATCCTGTAGGAATAATAAAATCAGGAGCCTGATGGTGGGATTTGGAAGCAGGGCACAGCATTTGATGATGGGTTAACTAGAAGAAGCTACACTGAACTGGAGAAAGTTTATTAACTACATTGGAATAAAAGATTTTATTCCAGAAAAGCGCCTTTAGTTAAATCTTAAAACGGTAAGAAATTTTCATGACAAGAAAGAGTATCCTTCAATGGCAGGAGAAATATTTGCAATTAGTTAGAGGTTGCCGGTGTAATAAGGACATGAGATGATCTTAAAGCTAGTCACAACAACCGAACACAGCTGTTCAATCTGTATGTCCGACATGATGCTTGCTTCAAAACGATTGTCAGTGACACGCGGCTAAGAAAACTCTCTTCACGCAACACTAGCTCGACAAGTACTGGCATGCGCACACAGAGTCTGCTCAGTAGCGATTAGGGAGAGCGCCTCTAGCGGCAGTTATGGAAACATAAAATCTTGCACCAGTCGGCGAATTAAATGATCACCCCTCGTATTTATATGCGTAATAAAGCTCAGACGTTACGCTTACTTTTATCACTTTTAATGAAGTATAAAAATATTACTCAGAAAAACAACTGGCTGCTCGACTTTACTCCGTGTACGTCTTGACCTCTCTCCTACATAACCAGTGTTTACGAGTCGCCAATTGTTTTTATCCTTAGTATAAACTTCATGTAATGTAATCTATAAATAAACAAAAAAAAATCACTGGTTTATTTATGTATAGACTCAGATACTGCACCTTGATTTTCTAAAAGAACTGATTTCGTTCAAAACAACATACTTGTAAATAGAGCTGTCAATGGACCGATGGAGCATAGCAGTAGATGAATCATTTGATGCAGCTACAAGAGCTCCATCAAGAGATCTTCATTGCTAAGTTTGGGTCTATTGCGGTTCAGACATTTGAAGAGATGTGGTTCTTGGGGACATGAGACTTTCAAAAAAATTTCCTAAATTAGAGAGAAGCGCTATGGGTTGTACGAATAGGATCAAATCTGGACCACGAGATATCCCTTAGGCAGGGTCGGATCAACGTGTAGGTGGATGTAGAAGAACTGCAGTTGAATCTAAAGCAAAAACAATAGCACGACGATCGCTGATGGGGAAAATGATGTGTTCAGTGTTCGAACACTGAACACATACAATGCACAATAAAATTAGCGCATCAAAAAACTCACAAACATCAAACGCATTCTTTAACCTATCTTTGAATTACCGTATTTTTCATATCAAAAGACCAACTTTTTTTTTAGAAGAGGCCGCAGTGCTCGAGTAGTCAAACGTGAGACGTACAGTAGTACACGCGTTTGAGTTAACCACGGTTTAAGCTCGTGTGACTACTAAATACAATGCGCTTTTTATTTTCTGTCATTTTTATAAACACCTTAATAAATGCCAATTATGAGCACGTCCAATTATAAATACCAATTATAAACCTCTCCATTTTTATAAACACCAATAATGACGTCCCCAGAAAGGGCAAAGTTTTTCAACTTTCTAAAGCTATAGAGACTTAACTAGCACGACAAAAATTGCTGTAAAATTATACTAATGTAAAAAAAAAAAAAGTTAAGTAGGTTATATTTTTAGAAACAGCACATCGCCACCTGTCGACATTTCGATAAAGCTGTTTCATTGCAATTTAATATATAGCTACTGATAAAACCAACCAAAACAAGTTAATTGGGCATCATGAAAGAATAATCATAAATGAGGGATAGATTTTAGCTGATGTAGGGGTATTGAGGGGAGGGGAGTGACTAGCAATACATCTCCCTGAACACCCCAGTCAGGTTCTGTAGGCCCCTGCATTCTTCGAATATCGTCGTTTTGTACTCAATACAACATAGTCGGCACGATATACAGGCATCTGCCACTCGCTTATGATCTGGGTTCGATCCCTGGACGACTGGAAGAATTTCTAATGGTCTCTTCAATGGCGGCTATAGTTAGCCGATCTCAGGAGATAATGGGGTCTACCACTTGTGTTATTCCGGGTTTTCCAACTAGAAAAACATCCAAATCGACCCACGAACATACACATATATATATATACACGCGAAAGCGCGTGCACTTTTACTGAGAGATACGCCATTCGTATATGAGGGACGTAATAAATAATAAAATCGGTGTCAACAAATTCAGAATGCGACTAAACTATATTTTCCCAATTTTGTCTTTTAAAATCTTGATCTGTTGTTCGAGTCAAACCATCTTATGGTCCGAAAAATACGGTATCGTAGTTAGAATACTTCCAGCACTTCCATGTGACAGAAAAAGAAGAATACGAGCCATTTGGATTCTACTTCTGTTGTAAATAACTTCAACAGCGGTTGCTGAATTCCTTGGAGGACAAAAATAAAAACTTGGATTTTTATTTTTATTTATTTTTTATTGCCTGCATCGTTGGTAGTACGAGTATAGTATACAAGAAAAAGAAACACTTCTTATAAAACTGGCATTTACTCGTCAAACAGAAAACCAAAAAAAAAAAAAAAATAATAATAATTCTTTATTTTATAAATTGTAATCCTGGTGATAAAAAAAATAAACAGATGAATCACCGGTATCTATTACTTTTGTCAGGTCGGTGTATATGAACGATTTCGGCACGTATTTTCATTGAAATTAGCCTGAAAAATGGCGAAGGAGAAAATTTGTAATTTTTAATTAGCTAATGCAACTTAATCACGCTCGATTCTGTTGGAAATAGTTTTTATGGGGGTGCTACGATGGCTTTACTGAACAAACTTAAAACGTTTGATCTACGCAGATCTTTTGCAAAGCTCTTTGATCTCAAAGAGATGTCGACCACTAAGCTCGCTACTCAAACATCTCAGCTTTCGGCCTATAATTACCCTTAAGTTTCGCAACGCGATCAGTAATTAGTCGCCCTCCAGAAAACCGGTTGTCATGACAACCGTTGAATGGTTATCCCCAATGATAGGAAATTATTCTTTATGTGTGAAAGATGTCGGAGGGCGCGCCTCCTAACGGGAGAATTTAATTACTATAATAACAAAATGGAACATGAATAGCTGAAGTAAACTTTTATTCTCAACAGATGTATATAAAACCAGGAAAAACTAAACGATCACTCTAATGTCAGATAAACGTATTTTATTGATTTTATTGTTTGGTGTCAGACTATTGACAAAGAACCGAAGATTTCTTGTCTTAGTAGAATTAAATTGCAAACATCCTATTGTGGATAATAAGAATGAAGGAAGAGGTAAGTATTTTTCATTAAAACAACGGATGGATAACAACTTGGATTAGCCGATAAGGATTCTTTATTTTAACACACGGAAGTATCTGGCTTCTAAAAGAGGACTAGAAAATCAAAGAATGTTCCGGTTTCTTAATTAACACTGGAAAGGATTAAAAGTACCTAACTCCAGGAAGGATTAGTCGAGGAAAAAAATAGTCTTAACGGACTAAAATTTATAACAAATATCCTGGAAATTTTAAAAGAAAAAAATAATGTTTTAGATTTTCAATCAGAGAGATGGAAAAAAAAAATTAAATTCAAAATAATTATGGCGCCGACCCCAGGAATAAGTACACGATAAAAGTTTCTTGGTGGAAAGCAAGCTAGATTAAGGGATTAGGGTTTTCTAATCAGTATCTGAAGCTTAAAAATAGAGTTTTTTAATTTGTTTTTTATTATGAGAAGTAGCAGAGTTTGTCCAATGAAGCATCTAAACACAACACATGTCTTTATCCGAGGTCTTAAAGGATTGACTCTTTCATTTCCATATTCAATTTTCTCGCTTTAATTGACTTGCATAATTCATGAGATGGTGGGGAAAAGACGGGAAAAACAAGACATTTAACAATTCGTTTATAAACCTTTTCCTGTATTCCTGTCTTGGTAGCATTTCTAATTTCTTGTACTATTCTTAATGTTAAGACACCGAGGACTGAAAAGAGGTTCCTGCGAAATGTTTAGCTCTAAGTGAGATGGTTGATGATGATTTAGACATGCGTAACACGTACTGTAATTAGAGCGAAGAAACCGATGTAATTATACCGAAATAACTGTAATGGGTATTTCAGCAGAACTATGCAAATAAGCTTGTTAGCTGGTTTGCAGCGTTACATTAACACACGCCGAGAACTTAAAGGGGGCTCGAATAAGCCACAAAAGTGAAGATGCTTAATTACGAACACAGTATGGTACTAATATCAAATGTAATAACAGAGAACGAAGCTCTTTGATTTATTTTAATGTGTTGATTTATTTAAAAACTACAACAGGACGCTTGGTTTACTGTACTAACGCGGACTCTATTGATCCTGACAATTTTGTAGCGACTACTGTCACTGCGCAACTTCGCATGCGTCGCGGAAGCTGCTAGAAAAATTATCAGCCTGAAAAAAATAATGTTGTACATATTAACGTTCTTTCAGGTTAATGTGTGTGATTAAGCGTATTAAAAATTGTTTGGATAGTTTGCTAGTTTTTAATGGTTACTGTTTTATATAATTTTTGTGAAAAGACAGACTTAGATTTTTGTTGTTATAACTTCAGAATTGGAGCTTCTCGTTAAAGTACTCAATATGACCAAAGAGAAGCATTTGTGCGGAAGAGTTCTCCTCGTGGAAAAAAGCAAAATAATTTCTGTTTATACTCCAGGAGAGCCACATAAGGTCAGAGGAATTGAAGATGTTCTATATGCAAGGAATCACACAAATGAGCGATGTTAGACAGCAACGTGGTGATCAGTATGATGTTATAAATGTTTAATTGTGATTTGTACACTAGCATATTAGAAATTTTGGTAAAAAAATATCCTGATGGGAGAATAGTCAAATCTGGAGTTGGACTCCATCAGATACCTAATGGAAATCATGCCACTAGGTATATACCGGCTGTAATTCTGGCAAAATGTGGCCCTACTAGATACTGAATAAAGGTTTCTAATCTTTTCACCACAGAGTGTATACTACCTAGCCTCCAGTCTTAACCGACCCAAACTTAACTAGCTTCGATGCCTGTTTTGTTGTAATTTCCACCAGATTAGCGGTTAGGAATTCTGTTATAACTTTTTGATTTATAAACCTGATTGAGTTAATTCTTTTAATCTTTTGTTATTTTCTATTTCTTTTCTGCACCGTTGTTTGCCTTGCAGACAAATGCTAATGGTTTATGATCCGTATGAATATGCATGTTGGCAACAGTCTCTAAAAGGTTGTGAAACTTGTGATCAATATAAGGACGTTACACTTTCCCACTATCTGGTTCTTCCACGGCTTGTTTTAGGTCGAATGTTGTTACATACCTTTCAAACTTTCTTCTTTAATTCCAGATTAAAATTCATTTACATTTTAATTAAAATGAAACATGACAAATAAAATAACTGAATAATTAACATTTTCCTCATAATTAGTATTATTTATAATGGCACGTTGTCATCAAAATATAGCTTTCTAATGATGTCTTTCATTCAGTTTAAGATCCGGTCTATAAAAGCAAGTTTTTCTTCTAAAAATAGAAATAAATACTGTAATCCACAATAGGTGACACAACGTCCATTCAATTACTAGTACAAAAAATTATCTATAAATGAAATTTGAATTCGAAGTAGATTAAAAATTTAAAAATACAGACAGTCCCCGATTTACGTTGTTTCGATGTGCGTTATTTCGATATACGTTTTTCGTATTCTCTGTGTCTTGTGAACTCCTCTGACCGTGTGATCGTCCCGGTGTATAAACAGAACAATTTTTATTGTTTTTTTTTTAATAAGAATAAATGCCATAGTCTCCACTAGATGGAGCAACACATATTTTTCATTATCCCGATTTTTTTTTTTTTTTTTAATTTTTTATGCCTCTTTAACTGTTCTTTTCTCTTCAAATGCGATCAGGTAAGTCTTTCGTGAAGAAAATAGATTATGAATGAAATTCTCTGGCCTCGTAATAGGCAAACTTGATGAGCTCTCTTGATAACAAAGTCTCATGGTATCGGAAACAAGAGAAATCTTGGATGTTTCTCCCTAGCCAACTGTTCCACTTTTCCCAAACGAAATCTTAAGGGATTAATAACAGAAGAAATGTCTTTCTAAATCATGTAAGAAAGTCCCAAATGAGCTACAATTTACTGCCCCGGATAATTCCCATACACCGTATAAACAGGCTTGCATCTGTGTGATCGACTAGTTTTACTGCGGGGGGTAATTTAGCAAATCACAGAGGAATTAGGGATTTGGGCAGAGAGAAATTGCGTTTCTATTGAAAGAAGTATTTTTTTTTTCTGCTGGAACACGCGCGCGCACACACGCAAAGACAACATGGGTACACAGCAGTTGAGAAATGATAAAGTTCTCCGGTTATCATTATAAAGGAATCGGAAATGACGTCACACGAACATGTTCTATATGACATCCTGGAATATAAGCGTTATTTCTTAATCCGTATTCGATTAGAGTGTACAATATCGCAAATCTAATAATCTTTTTCTGTTTCGCTAAATAAACATGTTATTTTTATCCATCGGATTATCATTAATCCAGTTTACTAAGATAATGTTCCAAAGTGCAGTTTAAATGCTGTGATTCTTAATGGATTTCAACAAAGGTGTCAAATGACAATGATAAACGACCATAAATTTGAGATTATAAAAATGCCGGCCCTTTATGACTTTCAAAAAAGAAAAAAAAAAAAAAAGTTGCCGAACTGGAGATATTAAATATGGTGGATAAGTTTTTCTATCGCAAAGAAGAGATAAAGTGCAGATAGAAAAATATTAAATACTGAATAGATGAGGGGGCGCTGCCCTCTAACGGCATAAATAGCGATACTGTCTTTCTTTTTCTATCATAACCGAGAAAATTTATTTGCGACAATGGGCTGTGACGTCACTATTATCTCTCGCACGTGCACTATTGTTCATTTTCCAACAATTAGGCAACGCGTCAATAGACCCGCTCGCGATTTATTTTTTTTTTTGGTCGTTTGGTTTAATGCCCTACGTGAAAAAAGTTAAGGAACAATATATTTTATTAAAGATTTTGGTAGAGACGTAAATAAATCCGCTAATATTTATTAATTGTGAGCCAAAACAGAAAGGTAAGCGTGTAATGAAAACGCAGTAAGCACTCCAGAGGCGTCCAGACACGAAGCTTAAAAAGAAGAGTTGAATGATTCATGTAGAGCCCATTTGCCGCAGTCTGAACACTACATTAAGTTCTCACTGTTTCCATACACTCATATGAATCCTATTGGTGTGTAAATAAAATATGAGCTACCATCTGTTGTGGTTTTCTGGCTGACGGCAACAGCTTTATTCAGTATACGATGATACGCTAGTAAAAGGATGCAAATATTGCAATTTGCTGTATCGGTTAAGCTGACGATGCAGGCTGGACATATTCGCTGGCTGCATGGATGTTTCTGACGCTTTTAAGGATCAAAAAAGAAGCCATGTACCGATATTAAATCAAAGCAAAGAAAAAAAAGAGAAAGCTCGGAATAGTGATCTCTAACTTTTGGGTGCTAGTGTACGTTCTTCAGACAGTAAATGCCATTTAAGACTGTTTCACTACTGGAATCAACTTAATTTTTTTTTAGCTCTAATCTTCGAGTTTTGAGACAATATCACTGTTGGATTTATCTTCAAACAAGCAATTCCTCATCTCCCCTACTTCTCCTCCTCCTCCTCCTTTTTTTTATAAAAATAAAATAAAGAAAAACGAAGATTTAACTCATTTTAAGTACATTACGTTCTACTGCATTTCAAGGTAACACGTAGTGCCATCTATGTGCATCATACGCAATTAAACCTATGGAAATTAATAAAAGATAAAAAATAGCTGCGAACACCACGGTAATTCTTCCTCAGAAAAAGACAGAAACGTGTGCCCCACAGGACTGATCGATCAGCCACCATCGAAGCACACGTGAGCTAAAAGTCAAGGCAAACAAGTATATCCCCTATAATTTGTTATAGGGGGAAATCAAGGTTGGTCACAGGGCAGCGCGTGATCTTAATTCCAAGTAAGAAGCTAGTTAACCCGCCTACGGTAGCACCCGGAACGCTCGGCTTCGTGTGTTTATTGTAGATGGACCCCACACTGCTGTAACTAACTTGGGTGAACTCCAACTGTTCATTTCCTGCCTATAAACGAGTCTCAAAATCGATCGTGTTCGCTGTACGAACATTAACCCAGGAAATTAAGGGAATGTATTGCAATTCCCCCCCCCCCCCCCCATAAAAAAAACCTGTAAAATTGTTGTACAATTAAATATAACAACAAAAAAAAGCATTTTCACAAGAATACAATCATTACTGTATTTAGCAGTCACGTGCGCTCGACAACGTGACTGCTAAATAGTGTAATTATTGTACTTCTCTTTAACTGATCTTTCTTTTCCACTCAAAGAGTAACAGAAGAAAAGTTTGACAACTTTGAAAAGGGATTTTACGTGAACGATTTTATTGTATTTGATCTGGAAGTAAAAACCTTCGCCCGACTTCTATTCTGGAAAATAGAAGCGTAAAAACAAGAGAAAGAGAGAGAGAGAGAGAGAGAGAGAGAGAGAGAGAGAGAGAGAGAGAGAAAAAAAAAAAAAAAAAAAGACCCCTCTACCCTTGACGTAATGTGAAAAAATCAACTCACCAGCGTACATAGCAACAATGGCAGAATAAACTGTGAACAACGCCCCAGAGAGTTTAGAAACAAAAACAAAATAAATAGGAAGGTGAACGAAAAATGTCAGAGTTTATCAAACAACGTAAACTTCGTTTTTTTTTTGCTGAACTGTTTATCAAATTTAAAAACAAACAAAACGATTTAACTCTTTAAAAAACTTTAAAAAAAAAGAGAATAAATTGTCTCGGTAATTCACCTGGTGTTTGGTTAGTAAAATAAATTAAATGTTTAATACAAAAAAAAAAAAAAAAAATCTTTGACGCGCATTAATATCCAGGGATTAAAAACAGTGAACTACGTTGATAATTTTAGTAGGATTTATTGATTACGTCATTACTGTTGGGCGCGAAACTGACATGAAATATATTGTGACGCAGAAGAATGAAAAGCAACATACGAGGCATTGTTGCGCGTAAGACTCGAAGCGATATATTGTTGCGCGTGATGAAGGAAAGTGACATAAAACACATTGTTGCGCTTAAGCTCGAGACAAAAATAAATTGTTGCACGTGACATTGAGAGTGACACCAAAAGACGATGAAAAATTTCATTAGGCCTAAAAATAAGAAGTTAAAGTGAGTAAGGATTACTTTCTTTGAAATATTACGCTTTTAAAAGAAAATAAAAATCAGTCAGTGGGCAAAGAGAGAAAATTAATGCAGCCTGTTTTAAAGTTAAAAATAGGAAGATCATACTGGAAGTGCTTATTTCTTATTTCCCTTGTATAAGCGTCATTAATTAGCTGAACTTTGCAACGAAGAAGGATCTGTAGCCTCGTCAGGGTAATTATCTAGATTGAATTTGTTACCCGTCGCGCTGTGGTCTGATAGGATGTCATTTCCTTTCGCGGGTTACCTGCCGCCTCCGGACAAACAAAGACCAGTAATCTCATCTTCTTAATCTAAACACATAATTTGCCTTCTCCAATCTATTTCAGGTGCACACCTTATAAATAGAGGACATGTTTCTTTTTCTCCTCTTTTCCCAGATGGCTGACCACTGAAACTTACTCCCTTAATGACCGCTTAATAATTTCTTCCCGACATCGGTTCAATAATTAAACCGTGGTAATTAACACCAAGAATTTTTTTTTCTTTCTTTTTCTTCTGAAAGCATTCAAGCGATCCGGGGTACCCAGGAGTAGAGTAGAATCTATTTGTTAAATAACATGAGACGAAGATCAGTGACTTGTTTATGTAAACCGCTAATTAATTAGAGTAATTAATTAATGGATTTGATTTATGTGATTGATTGTCTGATTTGTCTGAGTTTTGCAGTCTTTTTTGGAATATTTAAGAGTGCAATGATAGAAAAAAAAAAAAAAAAAAAGGGGCACAGTAAATGAAATTAAAGTAGTGCAATACCAAGGCAACGCGTGATGAAGGCGAAGTTTGTTGAATTGTGTTTACTAATTTCTGACTGCTTCTGTACGCCATCTATGATTTTTCTATGATTTTCATGCGTACAAGATCGTAAATAAAATAAAGGTAGTGCAATACCAAGCAACCCCCCCTCCCTCAAGCAAAAGCAAAGTTTGCTTCATTGCTTTTCCTAAGCACTTTGTCTTATGAGTTTTGCGCATGCGTACAAAGGTTTGTTTCTATTTGCAGAGATTAAAGCGTAAAGCCTTTCCAGCATTAAAATAAGATTATTATTGTTATTATTATTATTATTATTATTATTATTATTGTGCAAGGAAGCCTGAGGCTTTTGCTGCATTAGCCAAAAAAAATTGGGTTACCCTGGGAGAGAGAGAGAGAGAGAGAGAGAGAGAGAGAGAGAGAGAGAGAGAGAGAGAGAGAGAAAGCGTGTCAGAAGTAAAAGGGAATTACCAAGAGAGAGAAGAATGATGATATTCAGCTCAGGACCCTGGGTATGCCAAGCCCATATTCACCAAATGTGAACCTTGGTAAGGAAAGAAAATCTCTAGTAGAAAGAAAAAAAAAAAAAAAATCAAAGAAAAAATTTCAGTACCAATGAAGGAGTTTACAGATACATTGTGTTTTTTTTTTTAAATACTGAAGAGTTTAAAAATAAAATACCAAAAATGAAGGGATATCATAAATAAAACGAAAGTAGTGCAGCACTAAGGCAACTCGTGGTAAAGATGACTTAATTCAATTGAGTTTACTCAATTTCTAACTTCTTACGGGCGCCATCTTGCGGCATGACTTTTCTGCATGCGTACAAGACCATAAATAAAATGAAGGTAGTTCAAAACCGAAGCAACTCGTAGCAAACGCAAAGTTTGCTAAGCAATTTGCGGTATGGCTTTTGCGCATGCGTACAAACGTTTAGTTTCTACTTGCAGAGATTAAAACGTAAAGCTGTTTCTTTCCAGCATTAAAGTAAGGTGATAAGGAAAGAAAATCTCTAGTAGAAAGGAAAAAATTCAGTACTAATAAAAGAGTTTACAGATATTGTATTTTTTAAAATACTGAAGAGTTTAATAACAAAACACCAAAAAAAGAAAAAAAGAAGAGCTATCATAAATAAAACGAAAGTAATGCAGTACTAAGGCAACTCGTGGTAAAGGTGACTTAATTCAATTGCGTTTGACTTCTTATGAGCGCCATCTTGCGGTATGACTCTTTGCGCATGCGTACAAGTACGATTAATTTCTAATTGCGGAGAATTAAATGAAGTCCGCCATCTTGGAGCGATTCTATGGGCCGGCAACTTTATGACATGCCCGGGGAAGAAGGGTATCGAAAGTCTGCATTCCAGCAATCAATATGGAATAAGTGCGGCCATCAAAGTAAATTCCCAGAAGCTGAGAGACAGAGCCCGAAGCCAAATCCCGCACCGATGTGAAATGTAGCAAAAGTTCATGTTTCGGAATATTCGTGGCACTGCCGACTGGAACGATGCTTTCTGGGTAAACACTTCATCTCGGAGGCCGACTGGAAATGGCCGGATGACTGGACGCGCCTTGGTCGCCTCTCTCACTCTCGTGTTTTATTCATAAGCCACGAGTGGTGTCACTGCTAGGCCTCCCCATCTAACAAATTTAACGGCTTTCTCGCTAACGGTGATTGATTGGATGGCATTTTTGCGCGGGTGTGTGCAGGGGAGGGGGAATAATGGCCGCAGTATCTCATTTTTGGAGATGTGTGATTTAAAGACACAATAAAACACGGCCATCTCGCCGCTTCATTCAGCGGAAAGTTCACTGCAAAAGATGAACTCGCAACCAAACGCGATTCATTCGTTTTCTTATGTCAGGACGTCTTCATTCAATTTCTTTCGTTTCAGAAACTTGTATTGGTGCTTTACTTTATCACCCCCTAAACTATGCATAATATGCTTTAACAATTAATACATCTGAAGCTATTAAAACGGCCTTATAAGAGTTAATGGAACTGTTCAACAATTTATGTCAGTACATCGTGATGACGTAAGCAGATGAGCAAAAACGTACGTAATTTTAAACGAAAATAAGCAAAATAGCTTCTCTGCAAAACCGACATGCTTCACTGTTCTGCTAAGCCCCCTGATTTATTCCCCTATTTAGTAGGGAACACGATGGGATGGCGAATCAGAACTGTACCTCATCCAGTCCGAACCAAAGTGGTTTTAAATAAACAGATATATTAATCTGCGTTTCATAGAATCAACAATTTATTTCTGATAGTGAGTGCAGTTGATCCTCCGCCTTCCGAAATTAAGAAAAAAAAAACAAAAATTCATAAAATAAATTAAAATAAGATACTTTTCCACGTGATTTATTTTAATTAGTTTGGCTTGCAAATAAGAGTTGATACAATAGGCTACGTTTCGGATTTCAATATCGAAATCCTTCTTCAGGTCTTGTTTTTTTTTTTTTTTTTTTGTTTTGGGAGTAATTCTAAAACTTGACCATTGGAGATCAAAGTGTACTAGATAGAGTTTCACGGTGGGTGGCACAGTTCGGTCCCTTCAGTAGTACAGTTTGGTAGAGTTTTAAACTCCTCTCAAACTCAAAAAAAAAAACCAAGCCTGAAGACGAATTTTAATATTGAAATCCGAAACGTAGCCAATTTTATTTACTTCTTAATGTTGTGATTTTTAACAGGTAGAGTTTCTCAGTATGATACAGTTTGGTCCCTCCAGTGGTCTTTTAGTTTGGTCTCCCATGCCCAAGTTTTAACCGTACTCCAAAACCCAAAAAGAAACCAGGCCTGAAGATTAATTTTCGATTTTGAAATCTGATCCGAAACGTAGCCATATGGGAAAATTAAATTATTTTATTATGTTATTTTATTTTATTTATTTATTATATTATTATTATTATATTGTTTATGTTGTTTTATTTAACTTTTTTATTTTATTTATTATTTTATTATAGTTATTTTATGGTAACATTATTTTAAACTTTATTTTTATAAACTTATTTATAAGACACAGCTTTACAAAATCCAAACTTTGAGATTATTTATTTATAACGAAATTTTCAGCAAAAAAAAATATATATTACTGAGGAAAAAATAAATTTTTATAACTTTTTTTATTATTAGAATATGGGAAAAAATAATAAACTATTATTAATAATAAACTATTACTATTATTCAATAATAGTAGTCCCATTAAAGTGCAGTCACACTAAACAAATACATGATTATAGAAATAGGTACACTACCTGCCCACTTTATTAGGATCACCACGAATGATTGAGCTATATACAACAATCTGTGCAAAAAATGATCGAATATTCCCGCTGTCACTTTTGAAAACCCCATCGATGAAGTCATGTGGGAGTTTGTTTTCGTCACCATTCCGTAAATTGGAACCGACGGGCGCGGAAATTTCCTTAAGCGACCGAAGTGGGCTGTCGAATTGGAAAAATAAAGACAAAAGATTTGAGGGAAGAAACGAAAAAAGAAATCTTGATAAAAATTGGCGTTAATAGATCGACATACGGGGGGGGAGGGAAGAAATATATTCTCCGACAACGAACTCCTGACTGATGCCTCTTCTCCTCACGACAACCCGGTCATAAATAACTTAAGAAAATGGAATTAGTGCGCTCACCTAAACAACAGCGTGATGCTTCTAATTAAAGTTCTGTCTTGGACATTGCTGCTAATCTAATGAACGTCACCAGCTCAGTGTGTGTGCGAGCGCGCGCGCGCGTGTGTGTGCTTTTATGACGGAAACCGTTTATGGCTGGAGAAGATATGACAGTTTCCCCCGACACCGACCCAATCGATAACCGTATAAAGTAAAGCTGTTAAAATACTTAAGGAGGAGGAAGTTGAAGAGATGCCACGAGATGTACCGCCTTATGAATAAAAGAACAGACACAAGAAACGCACCGAATTTATCTGTTCCAATATGCACGCTCGAAGACTACGAAATAAATTTTCTCCACCGCAAATCACGGAACGAAGAATTGGGAGTCGAACATCGGAGAAGGTAAATTCGATCCGAATTATATACACGATTAAGCGAATTAATATAAATGTTTACTTCAATTTTGATGATGATATCGGATGTGATGATTTTTTTTTAAACCAAAGGAATGTTTGTTTACTTATCGTCCGGTAGATGGCAGCAACTGTCACTTCCGCTATATAAACGGAAGTTGCTTATACAAACGTGTGGGGGTGGCGTTTTAATGATGAAACAATCTATCTCTATTTATCCCTGGCTGGGTCGCCAATTGTGGGGGTGGGGTTTCTATCTTATATATATTTTTATATTACCTTTTATTTTGTTATTATTTGTTATTTATATTCCCCACTTTGCATCTGACTTGTTTGTTCTCAGAAGATTACCTGACTCGTAGGGGACCTTAATTATTTTAAGTATTTCTCCACAGGATTGGCTGAGTTTCGGAATGACAGACTCCAACACATGAATGTAAAATAAAACAATGTTTATTAACATATCATACAGAAACTAATAATAGTGACTTGTTATTTCATTAACCTTTATATGTGTAAATATCTTGTTCAAACTCAAATGTTTCATCATCAGATATCCTATTCTAATACACATTATTATTTATTATGCTATGGTGTCTCTTCATGTTCTTCACAGGGACTTCGATAGGTCGTGGCATACACTTTACATAGATTCTTCCAACTCTTCTTCTGAACAGTCTATATAATACACCAACAACTACCAGCCAATGAACTGGCTCACAAAAACCTTCAGAGTTCGTGTCTCAATTTGTAAGAAAATTTCATTTATTCAATTAGACACCTTTACTGCAATCAGGTTAACAGGAAATATTAATCAATTCAATTTAACATTACCCTTCAGGACCGTTAATCCTCTATACCTTTATATATATCACTTTTAAGTAGCCCCTACTCAAATCAGAAATACTCTCCACAAATCAACTCATTATAAATCAAAATTTCAACCTTTAACTTCATATATAATATAAAGAAACTTTCCCAACCTTAAACAATTCTCAGTTATCTATTATACCCTCTCCTTCCATCAAGCATTATTATGAGGAGCTTCACTTCAAATTATAGGCTACGTCCGTCTTAAATACATTACACTTTTATACATATATTCATTGCTTAAATCCCCCTCTTTAATTATATATACATATTTCTCCTAAAGTCCTCTCCTTAATAAATTAAGTACACCTATTTCGGTAGACTCTATAGCACTTACATGTTTGGCCTGGAACTTTCCTCTCTGCTCGGCTTCCTTTCATATCGGTCATTCAGGTACTGGAATGCGGGGGCGCTCTTTTGGGGATCTCGGTGATTTATGGTGTCTCCCTAACGGATACTGCGTGGCTGGAATCAATCAGGGTCGTATATTCTTTACCGGTCAGCATTTCGTCTTCCGTGGATAGAGTTGTCTAGTAGGTCAATGGTTCGACCACTCATTAGACTGGCTTTGCCTATATAATTTTCAGGATGTGATTCTTCCTTGCTACGGCTTCCATGCTTACAGGTGAACATTCCTACGGGCTGTCGGGATACGCAGAATTTCTATCATTGCTTCCATCTACCTCAGGGCTGCAGCTATCACCCAAATTAGACTACTGCTCTGCTTTGTATCGTTCTCCAACTCATTCAAATCATTCTCCAGACCGCTTCGAGAACTTCTTCCGACTCTTCCGAAAACTTCTTCCGAATGCCCCGAAACTTCTTCCGAATGCCACGAAAGCTTCTCCCTGAATGCCACGAAAACTTCTTCCTAATCTCCCTCTCAAAATTCCCTCCACTTTCTTCCTGGCCAATAGGAGATCTGCGCATCCCTTTTCCTGTGCTCTCATTTGTCTTCTCTCATCTTCCGTGGGCGGGTCTTCTTCCCAACTTCCGTGGCCTAGAATATACGAGAACCATCTAGAACGAGAGGCGGAAGTTCAGGTTAACTGAGAAACGTCACAGCTCTTCCCGTGACCTCACGCGCGCACACCTGGTGACGTCGCCCACCTCTAATGGCGTTCCACTGTGAAATTTCTAAGAGAGCCAACTTAAGTGCTCTTGGCCCTTACTATGGTGCATCTGCCTCTGTCTTAATGGGGATTTGTCACGGTTATTTACTTTTACTGACTCGTCAAAGAATTTCCATACAAACAAACTACAACTAAACAGGGAGTGACTGGAAGGTATTTTTGAATTCCAGAGCTTCTTAACCCATGTTGTTTTTATCAGAAAACCACTATTCGTATCACAGTTAAATTCACATAATATTTAACAAATTTTATTAATTAATGTAAGGACGGGTCCTTACATAGCATTCCTCTTCCCCTAAAAAATTTATATTCCATATGTAAATTTTTTTCTTTCTTTCTGTCCTCAGACGGATTTTCCTTTATCCCAGATCCACTTAATCGACAGCCAATCTCCTCTAATTGCCTTTTTATATTTTCTAATTACACTTATATACCAGACATTACTTAAACTTATATTAAGCTTCATTAACTACTCCCATCCCATATTTTCGTCGAATACTGCTCCTAGATACATTTGCTGCATCCTGTTTATTTCCTTCAGTTTGTGTGCCTTCTCCTCACTGGAAGCTTCAGTTCTGTAATTTCCTAATCCTTCGATTCCTTTAATTTCTGTTGCTCCATTTAATTTGCGATCCTTCTCATCACAGCCATTCTCTCCCCCTTCATGTGTTTTCTCTCCCGAATGTAAACCGACCCTTTCTCTCGTTTCCAAAATTCCTACGTGTAACACCCTCCCCTTCTCTTGGCACCTTCCCTCATTATTCCTATTTGTTTTGGTGTTCTTATTTAATTTCCATTTGTTTTGTGTAACCAGAACTTTATTATCTGTGCTTGCCTTACACCCTTCTAATTCTTCCCCACTAGCTTCCTTTGGAGTTTCCCCTTTCTCTGGCTCATACTGGGCTCTGACGCCTGCCTTTCGCCTCCTGTCTACCTTTGGACTCGCCTGGGTATTACTGCCGAAGGTAATGCGGCCATTTCTCACATCTATCTTGGCTCTTAACTTCCTTAGTAGGTCCGTGCCTAGTATTGCGTCGTGTCGACGACTGTTTATTCTGTTTGCCACAAAATATGAATGGGCCACCACGTTATCACACCCCTGTATTCTTACCTTGTCTCTGACAATGTAATCGGTGTGAATTTCTCCAGCACCTACCCCCTCCACAAGAAAATCGCGGCAACATCTTATATCTCCCTTACTCGGCCTTTTGCAGTATTTAATGAGGTAGTCCCACATTAAAATAGACCTCGAGGCTCCTGTGTCCACCAGAAACTTACCTGGTACCCCTCCTAAGCTGCCTCTCACATATAACAGGTCGTTTCTACTGCCCTTAGCACTTACCGCACCTAAAGATATGGCCTTTCCTTTGGCGGTGTTTAAGTGTAATGATGGCCTCCCGCAGCGGGCATGTCTAAAAGATCCATGTCTCTTGACTACGGCATTGTTAATGCGCTCTCGTTCATTCCGATACCCCCCTTGTTTTGCGCAATGCCTTTCCTCCCTGTGCTTGTCCATGTTTCTGGGGTTTTTTACGTGTGGGTACCTGTCTCGTTCCCAATACTCTTCCCTTTCCCAGCTTTCTTTAGCACCCTGTTTCACTTTGCAGTAGCGGGTCCAATGGTCTGAGTTCTGGCACTTATAACACCATTTACGACCACCGTCCTTGTCTCCTCCCTCGTATGTTCGTGAAACTGTACCCAATCTTTGTTTCACTTCCGTTTGTTGCTGATTTTCTCTAGCATCATTGCTTAAAGAGAGCCTTTCCATCATCCACTCCATCTTTCTTTCGATGCTATTTAAATGTTTAGCTAACCCTTCGATTTCGCTTCTCCCAAAATTTTCGCAGTCCTCGCCGCGTTTCCTACCCTTTCTTGGCATTTTTTTATTTTATATCTATTAATCTCTAGCTATCAACTTTAACTAATCAATATGTCTGCCGATTAATCTTTCTACAATTCTTTAACTATATTAGATAATCCAATTCAATTTACCATTAACATTTACCTGCTTGATCAATAATCAATTAGTAAAATTTCAACACCCAATAATTATAAAACTTATTAAGTTTTTTTTACCTATCTATCCTTGAAGTTTCCCTGTCCGGTCTCACTAATTAATTCAATTGTACATAAATAATAATTTCCCGTTCAATGCTAAATCAATACTTGTCTCTAAAATCCACCGTTATTTACCTGTTCCATCTAAAATTCATTCAACAATAATCAACTCAGTAATACATATATAATTCTAACTTACGCTTTCTGGCTCGCCAGCTAAATTTTTTCTATCAGTTTCAGCAACTGGATTGCATGTATATATACGTGTATATATATTTTCCTGTCGTTCTGAACTCAGCCTTCCATTGTGCAGAATTATCCTGGCTTTCGCTCGCCAATTGTGGGGGTGGCGTTTTAATGATGAAACAATCTATCTCTATTTATCCCTGGCTGGGTCGCCAATTGTGGGGGTGGGGTTTCTATCTTATATATATTTTTATATTACCTTTTATTTTGTTATTATTTGTTATTTATATTCCCCACTTAGCATCTGACTTGTTTGTTCTCAGAAGATTACCTGACTCGTAGGGGACCTTAATTATTTTAAGTATTTCTCCACAGGATTGGCTGAGTTTCGGAATGACAGACTCCAACACATGAATGTAAAATAAAACAATGTTTATTAACATATCATACAGAAACTAATAATAGTGACTTGTTATTTCATTAACCTTTATATGTGTAAATATCTTGTTCAAACTCAAATGTTTCATCATCAGATATCCTATTCTAATACACATTATTATTTATTATGCTATGGTGTCTCTTCATGTTCTTCACAGGGACTTCGATAGGTCGTGGCATACACTTTACATAGATTCTTCCAACTCTTCTTCTGAACAGTCTATATAATACACCAACAACTACCAGCCAATGAACTGGCTCACAAAAACCTTCAGAGTTCGTGTCTCAATTTGTAAGAAAATTTCATTTATTCAATTAGACACCTTTACTGCAATCAGGTTAACAGGAAATATTAATCAATTCAATTTAACATTACCCTTCAGGACCGTTAATCCTCTATACCTTTATATATATCACTTTTAAGTAGCCCCTACTCAAATCAGAAATACTCTCCACAAATCAACTCATTATAAATCAAAATTTCAACCTTTAACTTCATATATAATATAAAGAAACTTTCCCAACCTTAAACAATTCTCAGTTATCTATTATACCCTCTCCTTCCATCAAGCATTATTATGAGGAGCTTCACTTCAAATTATAGGCTACGTCCGTCTTAAATACATTACACTTTTATACATATATTCATTGCTTAAATCCCCCTCTTTAATTATATATACATATTTCTCCTAAAGTCCTCTCCTTAATAAATTAAGTACACCTATTTCGGTAGACTCTATAGCACTTACATGTTTGGCCTGGAACTTTCCTCTCTGCTCGGCTTCCTTTCATATCGGTCATTCAGGTACTGGAATGCGGGGGCGCTCTTTTGGGGATCTCGGTGATTTATGGTGTCTCCCTAACGGATACTGCGTGGCTGGAATCAATCAGGGTCGTATATTCTTTACCGGTCAGCATTTCGTCTTCCGTGGATAGAGTTGTCTAGTAGGTCAATGGTTCGACCACTCATTAGACTGGCTTTGCCTATATAATTTTCAGGATGTGATTCTTCCTTGCTACGGCTTCCATGCTTACAGGTGAACATTCCTACGGGCTGTCGGGATACGCAGAATTTCTATCATTGCTTCCATCTACCTCAGGGCTGCAGCTATCACCCAAATTAGACTACTGCTCTGCTTTGTATCGTTCTCCAACTCATTCAAATCATTCTCCAGACCGCTTCGAGAACTTCTTCCGACTCTTCCGAAAACTTCTTCCGAATGCCCCGAAACTTCTTCCGAATGCCACGAAAGCTTCTCCCTGAATGCCACGAAAACTTCTTCCTAATCTCCCTCTCAAAATTCCCTCCACTTTCTTCCTGGCCAATAGGAGATCTGCGCATCCCTTTTCCTGTGCTCTCATTTGTCTTCTCTCATCTTCCGTGGGCGGGTCTTCTTCCCAACTTCCGTGGCCTAGAATATACGAGAACCATCTAGAACGAGAGGCGGAAGTTCAGGTTAACTGAGAAACGTCACAGCTCTTCCCGTGACCTCACGCGCGCACACCTGGTGACGTCGCCCACCTCTAATGGCGTTCCACTGTGAAATTTCTAAGAGAGCCAACTTAAGTGCTCTTGGCCCTTACTATGGTGCATCTGCCTCTGTCTTAATGGGGATTTGTCACGGTTATTTACTTTTACTGACTCGTCAAAGAATTTCCATACAAACAAACTACAACTAAACAGGGAGTGACTGGAAGGTATTTTTGAATTCCAGAGCTTCTTAACCCATGTTGTTTTTATCAGAAAACCACTATTCGTATCACAGTTAAATTCACATAATATTTAACAAATTTTATTAAACGTATCTTTCTACTTTTTTAAGTTTCTTGCGCAAGTTAAGATTATTCAGATAATTAACATATTTAAATTTATCTTAGTATAATTATTTAGTATTATAAAAACAGTTATTAGTATGAAGGTAGTGTAAAAATAAATAAAATTTACTTATCTTTCTCGGTAAGTAAATATGTATTTTTTTTCTTTCAGTTTCTTTTTTTTTATTTGGTTTCTCTTTCAGAGTGTGTCTTTTAGAGTTTCCCGTTCATTAGTGATTTTTCAGCAGTACACTGTTTTAGATACGATAAATTAATTTTATATAATTATTTTTATACTCATTCTTCAAATTGATTTATTAGTTTAGTTTTTTTATTCAAGTTCCATTAACTTTTGATTCGCTATAAATAAGTTGAATTCCCGGATATAGCAGCAAACTAGTGGCGCCATCTGCTATCTAAAATGTTCCTTAAAATCTAAAACTTGAAGGATCTGGTGTGATTTTGTTTCAAATAATACAGCATTATAATAATCTTAGCCTTTCTAGCAGAGGAAGTGACTTCAATTTTTTAAAAAAATAACACAAAATGAAAACGTTCGGATTCCAAGCTCATCTTCCAGGTCAGCTAATTAATTTTTCTTCTTTTCTTTTCCTCCAGCGTGTAAGTGGTATCAGTAAGTCCTGGGTTGTGCTTTAGACTATAGAAGCAAAATACGCACACAACAAATGAACCGCAAAGTTGTGGCATACTTTTTCTATGGCGCGTGACAGTTTTTTCTTCTCCTCCCTATTATTATGTTTGTCATGCGCAAGTAAACCGAACACCTCACATATTTTAATTAACGCTAATTGTGAGAAGTACACAGATTTGGGGCAAAAAGATAAGTGGAGGTTAATTTGAGGGATGAGAGTTCTAGTCGCTGTTGGGAATCCTTATCTCTGAACCACTGACGCAGAATTAATAAACTTTTCTCTTAACAGTGTAAAGAATTGCAACTTTAAAAACGTAGTGTGGTTATTTCAATGAAAAAAAAAAACCCTAAAAAGAGTATAACGATCAACGTCCCTGCCACTGCCCTGATAGAAAAACTTGACCTTTATCTTCAGAATATTGGCCTATCCATAAACCCCACCAAGTCAGCTCAAATATCTTTCACCAACTTTAAGAAAACGATGAACATAGACGTAGTCATCAACGGTATTAGGGTCCAGATGGTCTTGCATCACACTGATCTAGGGCTTACGTGGAATGAAGGCCTGAACTTCCAATAGCACTTCGCCAACGCTAGGGCAAAAACTTTGTCAGTGATGTGGGCAATAAGAGAGGAAATTACTGGAGTAAACAATCACAAACTTGCCACCTCACTATATACAGACATGTCTTGTTCCGATTCCCATGTATGCCTCAACGATCTGGTCCTCTGCTCCCTCACTAACCTTAAAAAAAAGAAAAGAGGAGTATCGAGTACTGAATTTTAACGTATTTGAACCGTCTTAATGGCCACACTTTCACCATATCGCAATCTATAATGTATGGAAACCTTGGTTGCACCACTTGGAATCAGTTGCTCATGGCTGGAAAGCTACGCACCCTCTGTCAGCTGCTCACCGATCGTCTTGATGTCCCAAATGTCTAAAATCTTGTTACGGGCCCTAGACTGTCTCGCATCCTTTGCAATGATGCGTGGATTCCCCTAAGAAGCTCGCTACATAATTCAACCATGCTTCGAAGATTTTTTCCGGTTAACATCCTTCAAACGTACAACACCCTGAAGATTGACCCCCACAAATTCTGTGATGACAAAGCGTACAGTTCTCAGAAGTTACAGGACATGTACCGTCACATACAGCTGTAGCAGTTCCGTGATTATCCTCTTCAGGCTGGAATGTTCGTTGAATCCTACTTTGCTCCTCTGCTGAGAAGAATTAATTTGTTCTAAATTACAGTACACTGAGTAATCATGGAATACCTACCTGGTAACGGGTAGGTCCACCTTTCGCCCGGATAAGGGCAGTCACACGGCGAGGTATCGAGTCCACTAGTTGACGAAAACGTTCCTCAGGTATTTTCATCCACGCTTGTTGCACCGCTGTCCATAATTCCGACGCATTCCTAGGTGGAGGATCCGAAGCTCAAACGGACCTTTCCACAGCATCACAAAGATTCTCCACAAGGTTCACTTCCAGTGAACGGGGAAGCCATTCCATGGTGGTAAAATGCTCTTCGAACCATGTTCTTGTCACCAGGCTCTGTGTGGAGGCGCATTGTCTTGCTGGAAGAGTCTATTCGCTGAACGGATGCAGATGGTCTGCAAGGATGGACACGTCACCTGGATGTTCAGAGATGCATCTAGACGTACCAGAGGTCTTAACGTACGCCAGTTGAACACGCCCCAGACCAGTACCGACCGTCACCTGCCTGAACAGTTCCTTGTTGACACGACCAGTGCATAGCTTTGTGCGGTTTCTGCCAGATATGCACTCCCCATCCGCTCGAAAAAAACTGGAAACGGGACTCATCGGACCAGGAGATCCGTCTCCAATCATCCAAAGTCCAGTGCCAATGTTCTTTCGCCCGGTTGAGGCGTAGAGTCCTGTGTCGTGGTGTTAGCAATGGGACTTTGGTAGGTCCCATAACCTATTGCGGCTAATGATCGCCCGATGGTCTTAGTGGAGACGTTTCTGGCACCTCCCTTGTTTAATTCGGCGGTGATTTGTGCCACTGTCGCTTCTCCGGTTGGCTGAAACAATGTCAGACAGACGTTGACGGCCACGTTCATCCACCACCTTTCTCCACCCACAGCGCTGTCCATGATGGGATGTTATTCCGGAAATCGCGTATTCTCGATATACTGTTGATACTGTCGAAGGAGGACAGTTCAATTTCTGTATCAACTCCGCGATAGAGTGACCCATGCGACGGGCACCCACTATCATCCCTCTTTCAAAGTCGGTTAACTCACGACATTTATCCATACTGACATCAAATTACCGTCTGCGTGAATGCAGTGTACTTATATACCTGCCAAGCGGGGAGTTCGTCCACTAGCGAGAGGGGGTTGACAGCGTGGCGCGTTGCCCAGGAACCAGGCATCCCATACATTCTGTCCTTTCAGTGTATTATTTGTTTGTATGTTAGTTGTATACAGTATATTACGATACGCCTGTATTTCTCTACCCTTTGCTGCGTCACTGTATGTACATCTGTATGTGCTTTATTTACTCGTATTGGATATTATTTCTTGTTTTATTTTATAGAAACTAATGTTTGTGTATTCGTAATTGTTTACTGTCTAAGTTACAACTGTATATAAGCACTCTCCTAGCTGAAGGCTGTTCAGGGGTTAAGCATAAGCAATAAATTGAATAATAATTAAATCAATCTGCTAAAGAAATCGAAGTGAAGAGGCTACGCTGAGTCTAAGAAACGACCTAGTGGGCGTAAAATACTGACTGATAGGAGCCTTTAGTTCATTAGAGGCTTTCATTAAGTGTTTCCATTAGTGTGGTGTAGGATGCAGCAAACCTGGACTGGGGGAGTCGATGGAAATCGGTGCAGCTGAGCAACGATTCAGCCTAATGCAGTGGTTCCGAAGCTATGGGTTCGTTCCTAACATGAATAGCTATTAGATTTTCTGGGGGTCGCAAAAATATAGCCTTCGTGGGTAGCACAGTTTATAGAATTGCAGTCCTCCCCTGACCGGATGTAAAAGACCAATGTTCACATCAATGACGCGAGGTATTTTTATGGATCTTTTCCGCAACGTGGCTGAGTTAGTCGGTCTCTGGCGAGGTAGTGCGGTTTTTTCCTCCCAGAAATACAGGTTTTTCATCCAGCAAACAACAAATCGACACAGAACAGATGCAGACAATACATTCGACGCAGTACAGCCTAAGTTATTAATACACCTCAAACCCAACAACAACGAAAATAAATTTCTCTCATTTCTACCTTTAATTACACCCGTTCCTTTCGTAAAGCAGTGATCAGCAAACTCTTACTTCCACAGGTGCTTTTCTTATCAAAATGACCTCAGCAAATATTCAATTCGGTAATTATAGTTGAAGAGGAACGGGCGTCATTGGCAATGAATCGCCGAAAAAACTGCAACGTCATTTAAATATAAAAAAGATCCATTTAAGAAGTGTTCATTTTTATTTGGAGTAATTATGAAATAGCCTTCATTTACCTTATTGCACATCATGCTTTTCAAAATTCTGGTGGAGGATTCGCTTTCCCAGGTTTCAATTCATTTCTCCTCCTGAGTGTGTTGTCTCAGCTACAAAGTTGGAGGAGGTGTCGTGGTCAGGCTGTCCTCGTGGATCAACGGGTACACTGGCAGCATTGTGTGAAACCACGAATGCCTTTTTCCCACATTGATTTTAAGCCCCAGATTTGACCGTTCTTCCATCAGGACATTTGTCAACTGCTGTATTGTGATTGTTAGAGAACTGCGAAGAAGCCGAACCACCCTTTCCAACATAACCCAGATATTCCGATCTGAAGAATTAGGCATATTTCCTTATTTATCTTAAACCTACTGTGCATTTTTGGGTTTTTTGCCAGTAGGCATTTTAGTTCCTTAGAGAACCAGTGTGGGTAATTTCGATTAGGAGCACTACAGCGTGGAACAAGGTTGTTTGTAACTTCGTTAATGATTTGGTAAAAGCGGTCCAGTGCTTCTTGAGCATCATTGATTTTTAATAGTAATTTCCAATTACAGTTTTTAAATGAGTAATTCATATCAGGCCATTTCACTTTATTGAAATTCAGCTTCCGTTTTTGTTTTAAATCCGTATCTTTAACTGATCTCTTCTTGATGGAAAAAACCACGGGAATGTGATCTGATTTCAAAAGATTAGTTGGCTTAAAGACCACTAGAGGAAAGTTCGTGAAGACTAAATCCAAGTAGTTTTCATTTCTAGTTGGAAATTCACAGATCTGGTTCAGAGTTAAAGAGATGAATTTTTTTTAAAATCTACCTTTAAGTGTCCAAACATTAGTTGGATTGGCATTACATCCACTGCAGACATGTGGCATATTAGGCCACATGTCTATAGGGTGTAGATACTGAGAGCCTTCTGTCCGAAAGATAGGTTTTAATGCATTGGTACAAGTTTCTGGGAATGTTTGCCTCCCAGAGTCTGCCGAGGACACTTGGCCACCAAAGTGAGTCAAATTCCCCGGCAAAGTCGATGGAGATAATAAGGAAGTATTTACTATTGCTGTTTGTGGCTGCTTTTATTATACGTTCCAGGGCATCCACGGTGGAACATCCTCGCCGAAAGCCAAATTCCTTGGGGGAGGGGAGACCTGCTTCTGGGTAGTGAGCTTGTATCCTGCTGTATAGAAGGTGTTCATACAATTTACTTAGTACTGGCAGTAAAGTTATGGGTCTGTATGACTCCGGGAGTTCCTGTGGTTTCTTCGGGTTCTTCAGTATGAGTCTAATCCGTGCAGCCCTCCAATCATTGGGAAAATATCCTGCAGATAGGCAGTGGTTATATAGGTTTAAGATGTTTGTTGGGATATATTCCACGGCTGTTTTTACAATTTCTGGCTACAGGTAGTCTTCGCCGGGTGTTCTCTTGTTTCTTATTTTTGCCGTCGCCAGATGGAGGTCTTCAAGTGTGAACGGATCTTCCTGATGTGCTGGGCAGTAATTAGTATTTTCCTCACAAAGCAGAAGTTGCTGAGGTGTGTGGTTGGAGGGGAGTTTCTGGAAGGTGGTATTCAGGATATTGTCTATGGATTGGTGCCAGGATGTGGTATAGTGGCCATCGGGTGTTTTCGTCGAAGATATTACTTCTCCTTTGGGTAATTTATTAGTTGCCACTTTGTATACAACCCCCCCCCCCAAGGGTCCTCATTTCCTGTTGTTGAGACTAGTGTCTCCCACGAATATTTTTTCAGGGTTCTTATCAGGGCTGTGTATTTGTTTCTGACCTCACGGTATTGTTGTCTGAGGACTTCTACCTCTGCCGCCGGCCAGGATCTTCTCGCTCGCTGGAAGCTTTTACGGCGTGAATTTACTTCATTCCGCAGTCTCTGAAGCTCAGAGCACCACCATGGGACTGAACCTGCAGATGGTTTCTTTCTTTTTATAGCTATACATTTTGTATTTGAAGCCTCTGTGATTAGACTTACTCTAGCACGCTGGTGCTGGTCTGGGGTGAGGTTTGTGCTGTCGAATGGTTCAACAGAGCATGTCAGTGCCTCCTGAAATTGTTCCCAGTTTGCCTTGGCTATGGCAAATCTGTTGAGGATTGTTCTGGGTGTGAGTGGTCTATTGAGGGCATGGTGCATCTGGAAAGTTATTACTCTATGGTCAGAGGTTGTCCAGTCCTCTCTGACCTTCCATGAGGATATGTATCCTGCTGTGGAGCGAGTGGCTAGGCTTATGTCTATTGTCGCCTCCCAAAGGGTACTTGAGAAGGTCGGCAGATTATTTGGTTGATTCAATACTGCGAAGCTGCTGTTGGTCAGGAATTCTTCCAGACGCTGTCCATTGGTAGTTCCTCGTCGGTCGGGAGTTGTACTGTGCCAGGCTGGTGACCTGCAGTTTGCATCTGCACAGATGATTATTTTAGCTTTAGGGAGCTCGTGGAGGACATTTTGCATGTATTGGGTTGCGAGGAGAACATCTTTGCAGGTTCGGCAGTATAGCGATATGGTATAAAATTCTCCCAATGGAGAGATGATCTGGACACAGGCATGCCATTCGTTACAAAAGTGCGTTATTTTAGTTACTGTGAGGTCAGGGTTGCAGACGACCAGGACCGCCCAGGGGGTGTTGCCGTTATGTTGTACAATTTTGTACGTGGGTGGGTATATAAGGTATAAGGTATAAGGTATGTTAGTGTCTAACGGCTCCTGGGATTTCTCCCATCTCCGCGGGTGTACATTGTATCGGGGCCAGAGATTTGAAGTGTGTGGGGGTCATGTGCTGTATATTGTGTTGTGCCCTTTGTTCCTCCGGTCTATTAGCCGCCGAGCCCCTAGTGGGACCCGACGTTACCACACCATGCCACGGGGAGGCTGACCGGGTGTACCACTGTAGCTAGAGTACTCTGGCGGGTCCTGCCACCTACTTTCCTGGGATTTTAGTGGCTAGGACCAGATTTGAGAATGAGATGATCGCTGTTTCTTGAGCAACGGTTGTAATTTTAACAGAGCGTAGGGTTGTTCGCTGATAACTTGTTCTAGGGCCAAATAGGTCGGGCAGTAATTTTGATGTTTTTAGATTTAGACCTGTGGGGGCATGAGTGTGTGTGTATATAAAAATATATATACACACACACCCACACACAAATATATATATATATATATATAAACTAAAAAAAAAAAAAAAAAAAAAACGTTGTGCAAGAGAAAAGTAAGGGAGGAAGGCAAAAAGACTGGAGGGTAGGAAACAGAAGAAAGGGGCCAATAGAGAAGATGGCCCCTGATGACAGTGTGGCATGCCCAACGCCTCACCAGAGAGAAGAGTGGGGTGGCGGGTGGACGAAAACCACCTCCCCACAAAAAAAAAAATAAATAAAAATAAAAAATAATAATAATAAATAAAAAAAAAAAAAAAAAATCATTCTGTAAGAGAAAAATAGGGGGGGGGGAGTAAAGAACGGATGGCAGGAAACAGAAGAAAGCCGGAAAAAAAAAAAAAAAAAAAAAATGAGAGAGAGATATACCCCGCAAGTTCAGGGTAGGTACAGCTAGCACGGCCAGTCAGTTGCAGCCGACAACTTGCTGGAAATCCAGCAGTGTGAGTGCTGCTATGGTGGATGGGTCATGTTCAGTAAGGTCTAGTTCAGGTGCCGTCATTGGGACTCCATTTGGTGAGTCTTTGTCGCATCCAGACTGAAGGCTGGTCCAGTAGTCCATCAGAACGAACAGTGGGGGTGGTCAAAACCGGGAGTCCAAGATTAATGGTCAAGTCCAGGGATCGATGCTAGGCCTCTTCTTGATGAGATGTGTCACGTCTGGTCGAGAAAAGTTTGTCCAGGAATCAATGATGAGGAATTTGTCAAAGTATGTGTGGACCCTGTCTTTGATTGCACTGCTGGTCAAGTCTTGTGCAAGTTGGTCCAAGGCATTAGCATTCATGGCTCAATGATGAATAGCAACAATTGGCAGTCATGGTTGTTATGACCTATTGATTCGGATACTAAGGTGGTGGTAGTGCTTTCTGCCTGGTAAATAAGTCCATTGCAAATTGAGTCAGAGCTCGGTAAGTTTCTTCATTCTGTAGGGTGAGGTGTTCTTGATTTTGGTAGTTGAAGGGTAGTTTTGTTATTAGGATCCTCCTGAAGTCCTCGTAGATTTCACAGCTGTGGGCAAGGTGCTCCCACGTCTGATCCTCTCCACAGTGGCAGCGGGGTGAGTCTGAAATTCTGAAGTCATGTAGTTTTTTCTGGAAGGAGCCATGTCCAGTGAGGAGGTAGGTAGCATAGAGTCCTGGTGAAAACCAGACAGGTGTGAGGGGGTAGAAGGCCCTGACATCAGGGAGGAATCTTTTGGTGACAGCGCCTTTAGTTGATGTCTGCCATCTTTCTTGCCAGGTGTCTGTTAGATGTTCATTAAGTCTCATCTTTTCAGCGTTTCTATTATTTGCTGGGTCAGTGGTGAAACCTGCACAAGTAACTGCTCTTCCTTTGGCTATTTGGTAGAGCAACCCATGACGAACAATCTCCAGGTCCAGTGGAAGAGATCCAGTGAGGACCTGTAGCGCATGGGTGCTGACAGTGCGACAAGCACGCGAGGACAGAAGGAGAAGAGAGCGCTGGATAGTTCCTAGGCGCGATCTGTTTACTACGGTATTGGCCTTCTTGTACCAGACTCCAGAAGCATAGGTGATAACCGGGATGAAAACTGCCTTATAGAAGAGTGACAGCGTTCTCTTCTTTAAGCCCCAGTCCTTCCGGGCAACTCTTGAGACTTGGGCAGCATACTTCCTGATCTTAATCCTGAGTTGGTCTAGATGAGGAGTGAAGGAAAGGTTTTTGTCTAAGATCAAACCCAGATATTTAAGCTCTGTTTTTAGTTTTACTGTAACACCATTGACCTTGATTTGGGGTGGTCTTCTCAAATCAAGGGTGCCTTTTAGTAGGATCGAATTGGTTTTCTCTGGGGAGATCTTTAGGTTGTTATGCTCTGCCCAAGCTTGAAGGGTGGAGATGGCCTGGTTGGCAGTTGCTTCTAGTTGGGTTCTGTTATTGGCAGAAAAGAGCATGACCAGGTCATCTGCATAGGCCTGGGTTTGTACATTGTTGAGTTTGGTGTTCAGGAAATCATCCAGCACCAGATTCCAGAGGAGAGGCCCCAGGACAGATCCCTGAGGGCATCCCCTGAAGACTGGTCTGGAGACACTGCAGTGGGGAGCAGACACGACAACTCGCCGGTCCTGGAGATAGGTTTTGATGCATCTATATAAGTTTTCTGGGACATGCGCTCTTCGGAGTCTGCCCAGGACGCTGGGCCACCAGAGGGAATCGAAGGCACCAGCAAAGTCAAAGGAGATTAGTAGAAAGTATTTGGAGTTGCAGTTGGTAGCAGCTTCAATGATTGTTTCCAGTGCATCAATCGTGGAGCGTCCTTTCCGGAAACCGTACTGCTTAGGTGAGGAGAGACCAGCGTCATTGTAGTGGGCTTCTATTCTATGGGAGATCATCCTTTCGAGAAGTTTGCTGAAGACTGGCAGCAGTGCAATGGGCCGGTAAGATTGTGGCAGATCATGTGGTTTGGTTGCATTCTTCAATATAAGTCTAAGGATTGCAGTCCTCCATTGTGTGGGGAAGAATCCTTGGTGGAGACAGTGGTTTAACAGGTTGAGTATTGTAGTGGGAATAAGTTCAATGGCCTTCTGGACGATTTCTGGATCGAGCATGTCTCTGCCCGGAGCCTTCTTGTTTCTGATTCTAGATGCAGCTAAGTTGAGCTCGATTGTGGTGAAGGGTTCTTCAATTGCAGTTGTGTGATATGTTTCATTTTCCATGCAGAGCTGTAGCTGTTCCGGTGTGTGTGGGTCAGCAGGCTGCTGAAATGTAGCGTCTAAAATATTATTGATAGTATCTTGCCACGATCTGGTATACAGTCCGTTCGGTAATTTTGTGGTTGATACGACCTCGCCTCTGGGAAGCTTGTTAGTGGTCACTTTGTACACAATCCCCCAGGGATCGGCGTTCCCTTCAGTGCTTACCAGGGCTTCCCATGAGCGCCTTTTGCGCTGTTTTATTGTTGTGGTATACTGGTTCCTGGTCACTCGATATTGCTGCAGTAAAGCCTCTGTTTCTTCTGGAGGCCATGTTCTTCTTGCACGTTGATAGCGTTTTCGTCGGTAAATGACTTCGCGTCTAAGAGCCCGGAGTTCAGGTGACCACCAGGGGACAGCACCAGGTGTGAATCTCTTCTTTTTGATAGCCTTGTTTGGAGCATTACTGACGAGCTGTGTAATTGCACATTGATGCTGGTCTGGGCTGAGGCCGCTAGGATTGAAGCGGCTGGCTGCACTGGTCAATTCCTCCTTAAAAAGGTTCCAGTCAGCCTTATTCAGGGCATATCTTCTTTGTTGAGTTCGGTTGGTTGGTTGTGTGACTAGTGAACGGTGTAGTTGGAAGGTTAGTACCCTGTGGTCAGAGGTGGTCCAGTCCTCACGGACTGTCCAGGAAGCAAGGTGCTGAGCAATGGAGCTTGAGGCTAAGGTGATATCTATTGTAGCTTCCCACAGGGTACTGGAGAAAGTTGGCAGGCAGTTAGGTTTGTTTAGAATGACCAGGTTGCTGTTAGACAAGTAGTCCTCAAGACGTTGGCCATTTCTATTTCCTCTGTGATTTTGAGTTCGGCTGTGCCAGGCTGGGGACCTGCAGTTAACATCAGCCCCTATAATGAGTTTAGCATTTGGCATTTGTAGCTGGATGGTCTGTAGATATCGGGTGGCAGGAAGAATATCTTCCCCCGGTCGACAGTATATCGAAACTAAGTAGAATTGCCCCAGTGGTGAAATTACATGGGCGCACACAGCCCAGCTAGTACACAGATCAGTGATTTTGGTGACAGTCAGTTCGGGATTGCGAACGACGATCGCGGCCCAGGGTGTGTCACCATCAACCTGGACCACTTTAAATCTTAAGGGGTAGCCTTTTACCTCCTTGTTATGAGTGTATGGCTCCTGAAGCAGCAGCACATCTAAGTTCTCTTCACCTGCCTTTTTGACCAGTTGTGCAGCAACAGCCTTGGCCCTCTGAGCGTTATGTTGTGCTATTTTCACAGTGTGGGTATTTAGGTTTGGTCTGTTACTCCCCATATTCTATTCTTGATTGTTGAGCACTTCTGGCTTTGAGATAAACTGGGCAACTGCTGTCACGGAGCGAATGGTTGGCTGGCACTTTTAGGGCCTTGCAATTGGCACATGTGGGAGGTTGAGACTTTTTGGGACATGTAGCGTATTCATGCCCCATTTCGGCACAGTGGCCACAGGTGGGAAGATTTTGCCTGCACGTGTGCGTGGTGTGGCCGAAACGGCAGCACCTGAAACATTTGGGGACGGCTACATGCTCCCTAAAGCGGTGGCTGCCCCAGTTGATGTAAATTCTTGTTTGTTGGGAGAGGATCTTCCAGGCCTTGGGTGATAGCTCAAAGACCCAGTTAATGGTGTGCCCAGCTCTGGGTTTTGTTTGGAATTTAGGGATTATGTGAGAAGTTGGTTCTTCATCTGGGAGTTCCTGTTTCAAGTTTCTGTGGAAAATTTCGCTTTGCAATTCCTCTGGAAGGAGATCCTTGTCCACATCTAGTACCAGTATGCAAGGGCCCTTTTGTCTAGGGGGCTCGGCCAGGAGTCCCAGAGATGGTAATTTAGGATTCTTAACAATCAGTTCAGCATCCTCTTTTGTGGCTGTTTCTATAATTACTCCTGTATTTCGCGTTTTGCGAATTGACTTGATTTTAGTGTTCTTTAAGTCATCTGTCAAGGAATCCATGATGGTCTTCTTGACCTCCTCACTGGACATACGACCTTCATTGGTAAGGGGTTTAAGTACCACAAAGTTAGGTCTGGGTGATAGCGTTTTCTTCAGTGTAGTCCGTAGGTTGGTACCTGAATTGTTTGTCTCGTAGCTCAGTTCCTGAGATTCGGGAATAAAGTCCGGTGGTGACTTCCTCAGCGTCTGGGCATATGTGGAGTCGCGCTGTCGCATTTGTTTTACTCCACAGTCAGTGTAGGCTTCCAATTTTGCAGTTGCCTTTTCGCTTTCCAGGTGAGTCTGGATAAGGAGCGATTCTAGCTTATTCCATAGGGTGACGATTTCTGCCCTAAGAAGTGTTGTAATTCTGTTAGTTGGCTCTTTGAGCACGTTCTCCAGTGCTACTTTGAGTTGTAGCGATTGTTGGATAACTGTCCCCTCAGGCATGCTGGGGTCAAGGGGGAGGTCAGGTTGTCTCATATCTGTGTACTCGGTTTGGGAGAGGGGGGGTTCCATGGTCCCTCTGTTTTGAGATTTTGACCTGGTTTTTCGATCAAATTTGGTACCGATTGATTTTTTGTTCTTAATGGGGGGTTCAGTTTGAGATCCCTCATGTTCTTCGTGTTGCTCTGCTATTTTAGGGTTGTCGGTCACTGGCAGGGTTGTGTTTACAGCCGATTTCCTCGATTTACCCTCCATTTTGAGCAGATACGAATTGGCGAGTTCACTCCGGATGAGCGAGTGGCGAGACAGTCTCACAGAAGGAGCTCAGAAAATGAGTGCAGATGATACCCACTGCAAGTTAGTAGGTGAATCAACTTAAGAAGTGCTACACAAGAACAGTTACCACCAATAGGATTTACGTGCTGTTAAGTCACGTGCTATTTGCCCTGGGATGACATCCATATGGTCATTATAATGGTATTAAGTTACACCAGTGCTTGCAATATTATTTATATCAAGTGGCACAATTATAATTTCTGCCGAAATTGCCAAAATCAGCCGTTCACATCCAGTATCAGCGCCCTAATTTAAATAGCCGACTGGGCTAGGTGAGTAAAGTGCCTGCCTGGCAACCCAAAGGTCGCGGCTCAAATCCCTCCTCGGGCTTGGATCAGAGTACTGCAAAAACCTTGGGAGGTGTATTATAGCCACAGAAGCCGATGCGCCAACAACTAACTAGGGTTAAACGAGGCAGTCAGCGATTCCTGAGTTAGGCCTAACAATATTACAAAGGTAATAAACTAATATTAACAATTTACAAAATCTATTAAAATTTATATCCAGTTAGGGAAAAACTTACTGACAATTTCTGCACAACAACTGAATTAAATAAAACACAATGAATACATTAGGATATTAAATGAAATGCAGCATACTAAAACGTCAACCGTACTAACAACGACACTAGCGACATCCCTCCTACGTGGGTGGGTATCCTCTCACCTCTTTCTTGTGCGTGTAGGGTTCCTGGAGGAAGAGGATGTCAAGGTTATCTCGTCTACCTTTTTCTTTAGTTGCGCATTGACTGCAATTGCCCGTTGTGCATTATGCTGTGCAAATCTCAGTGTGTTGGAATCTTTATATTTACATAGAGTTCCCATAATTTGTTCTTTGTTGTTGGGTGCTTTTGGCTTTTAAGTACACGGGGCAATTACTGTCTCTGACGGAGTGGTCTGCTGGTAACTTTAGGGCTTTGCAGTTTGCGCACACTGGTGGAGAGGTTTTTGGGGCAGAAGTTGTAATTGTGGCCTACTTCTGCGCAGTGTCCACAGGTTGGAGAGGTTTACGGTTGGGTACACATGTGTGCGGTGTGGCCAAATCGGCAGCAACTAAAATACTTTGGAACAGCCACGTGCTCTCTGAAGCGATGACTGCCCCAATTGATATAGATTCTTGCCTGCTGCGTTAGTACTTTCCAGGCTCTGGGGGTTACTTCTACCACCCAGTTAGCTGAGTTATTATTTCTGGATTTTGTCTGATTTCTGGGTGTTATCAGATTCGATGGGTCCGTATCCGAGAATGCTTGCTGCAGGTTTTGTGATATTTCATCTTGCAATTGTGTTGGGTCTTTTCCTGTGTTAAATTACAATGGAAAAAGGACCAAGATTACAATGCTTGGTCCTTTTTCCTTGAGAGTTTCTGCTTGTAGGCCCAGGGACGGCACTTTCGGATTTGCTATAATTTTGTTCGCCTCCTCCTGTGTTTCTGTCTCGATGATGACGCCGACGTTGCGGGTCTTCCTTATCGATTTTATTCTGGTGTGTTTGAATTCATCGCTAAGGTCAGTAATTACAGTCTTCTTTACTTCTTCACTTGTGTGAGCAGTCTCAGTGTTCGTTGGCTTCAGTATGGCCAGGTTGGGCTTGGTAGGAGGGGTACTTTCTTTTTGCTGGGAGCGGCGAGGGTTAGTGGTCGCTCCATTGTCTTTGTGGTCCTCAACGCTTGGGTATATGTGGGCGCGCGCTGTGGCATTTGGTTTGCCCAACGTTCCATGTATGCCTGAAGCTTTGCTTTGGCTCTCTCACTATCGAGGTAGGTTTCCGTCAAGAGAGTGTCCAGCTTGTTCCACAGGTTCCCGATTTGTGCCCTTAGTCCTGTGGTTACCCTGTTAGATTCCTCCTTAAATAAGGTTCCCAAGGCAGCTTTAAAGAACAGAGATTTCTCGTGAACTGTACTCCCTGGCAGAGAGGGATCCAGGGGAATCTTCGGTGGCTTGTCCTCGCTGGGGTCCTTTTGGTTTGTTTGGTTTTCTGTTATTTCTTTTGAATCAGTTTGGGAGCGCATCTCCTGCTCTGGATTAGGTGTTGGCTTTCTATATCTGCGTTTTCCTGTTAGGGGGCCCTCGAATGGGGTTCTGACGTCTCCTATTATTGGTCAATGACGACGGGGTCGTCATTTTGGCTTTGCTGCGCGGCATCTGTGGGTTTTTTCAATTTTCTATCCATCTTTACGAATTTCGGAGTATCGAACTTTTACAGATAATCGGAGTTTATGAGGTCCCGCGTGAAAGAGCTCGTGGAGGTGAGCAAGAGGCCACCTTCGTCAAGTCTGTTTGAACTTGGAGCTGAATAGTCCTTCAGCAAAGATTTTGGGCTATTCCCCCTCTGTCGCTTGGCGGGGATAGCCAGATGTGGAAATGTCTGTGACATTTAAAGGTAAAATCTCATATCCTTTCAAACCTGAAAATGGTGTCCCACAGGGTTCATCCTTAGGACCGCTTTTATTTCTCATCTACATCAACGACCTGCCAAGTACCCTTGGAGACTACCAAATCAAAATATTTGCAGACGACATAAAAATCCATAAAGCTATTCGCAACACCAGTGACTGCCTCATCCTAAACGAAGCTCTTCAACGAGTTATTCAGTGGCTGAAGGAGAACAAAATGGCAGTCAATGAAAACAAGCGTGAGCTGATGAGCTTTGCTAATGCACACAAGAAAAACAAACTTAATTTTTTCTTATTGTATCAACAACAAGGCAATCAAAAAAGTCAGTACAGCCAAAAAATTAGGTATCTTTATTAAAGAATCATTTTCCTTTGATGTCCATGTCTCAATCATTGTGAAGGCAGCTAGCGGGAAACTAGGCTTCTTTAAAAGAATTAATCGAGACTTCAATCAATTGGCACTTTTTACCTTTCTCTACCAAATCTATGTTAGGCCAGCCCTAGAATTTGCCTCACAGGTCTGGTCCCCACATGTTGCGTACCAAAAATTAGAAATTAAAAATATTCAAAAAAAAGAGCAATCCAATACGTTTTCTTTAAAAGTGGCCTTGAACACAATCTTACCAAGAGTGGTGTGTATTCTTTGGACTTGAAACGCTGGAAGAAAGAAGAGATAAAGCCGACTTGCTCCTTCTTAACCAGCTGTTAAATGGTACCCTGAATTGTCCTCATCTCGTCTCACAAATAAACTTCAGCGCACCGAAAAGAGCTTTAAGAAACCATCCACTGCTTAAACCATCCTATGCAAGAACTAATTATGGATATTACAACTACTACAACAGGACTGCAAGATCAATGAACAAAGCAAATGTGGAGATATTTGACACCCCCGGACATTTCAAGAGGCAACTGAAATTGCTGACCTAATCCGTTACCTGACCTTAAAATGGACTCTTCTTGCAAGTTCTAAGACTCTGATTGTGTAATGCGTGTGATGAAATACCAGTGCTCTACCCTACTCCTACCTGTTCACTTAAATCTGACTGATCCCTCCTCTTTTAATTTGTTTTATTTTTCAATTTACTGTTTTGTGTTCTCTTCATGTACATTTACTTTTCGCTTTACTTTGGAAATGTATACTCCACGCTTCTGCTTCGAAGCTGTGTAATAATGCTTTCTAACTGCACCCTCAGGCACATTTGATTGCTGTTTTGTAGCTGTTAACAACAACAACAACAACAACAACAACAACAACAACAACAACAACAACAACAACAACAACAACAACAACAACAACAGGGGATATTCAGGGATATTAATGTGTTGTTGTGACGGATCCCAGGGTTTCCCCCATAAGCCGCTATTGTACTTCTTGTGTTGAAGCTTATGCCAAAACCGGCCAATTGTATGTAGTGTGTTGGACGTGTAAGTGTTATGATGCGTTCTGTTGTTATGTTATCGGCCGGTGCCTGGCTCTTAGCAGATAAGAAGCAGTAACACCTGGTCACTACGTCTCACCCCCCCCCCGTCCCCGCCACGTGGAGGCGGCCAGGATCAATTAAACAACAACAACAACAATAATAATAATAATGAAGGGGCGCGATGGCCCAGTGATTACGACACTGGACTGCCAGGCTGATGGACTCGGGTTCGAGTACCGCCTTGGCGGAAGCGTACGCGGATCCATCACGTCACGCTGGTAGACCGGTATAATAATAATAGTTATTCCCTTTCTAGAAGGAAAGGGATGAATGAGATTGGTCCACTGGATATTGATGGTTCAACTGTTGATGATCCTCCTCAGGTGGCTAACAAACTAAACGAGTATTTTGCATCTACATTAACTTATGAGGAATTATTCAGGGAGGGGAATGCAGAGGTGAAGTAAACTCTGACAGTGAGCTAGATGATTTTGTAATAACTGAGAGGAAAGTGGAAGAGAAATTGTTGAGGATAAACATAAAAAAGGCACCTGGGGTGGATGGGATCTATCCAGTTATATTAAAGGGGGCAGCAAAGGAAGTAAGCAAACCCCTAGCCATAATTATGAGAGCTTCTTTGGACTCAGGGGAGGTACCCATAGACTGGATATGTGCAAATGTAACCCCAATTCACAAAGGAGGATCAAAGGCTGACACAAGTAATTATAGACCTGTTAGTTTAATTTCTGTTCCAGGTAAATTAATGGAGGCACTGGTTAAAGAAGCACTGCAGGATCATCTAGACAAGAATTCAGTTATAGCTCAGACGCAGCATGGTTTTGTTAAGGGCAGGTCTTGCCTGACCAATTTGATTGGATACTATGATGTAGTCACAAAAGAACTGGATGCAGGGAATAACTTTGATATTATATACTTGGATCTTAGAAAGGCTTTTGATACTGTTGCACATGGAAGACTGCTACACAAATTGGAGCAGTGTGGCATTTGTGGCAAATTGCTGCTGTGCATAAAGGGGTGGCTGAGGGGGAGAAGACAGAGAGTGGTAATCAATGGACACTGCTCATCGTGGACTAATGTGGCGTCCCTCAGGGATCGGTATTGGGTCCATTGTTGTTTTCTGTATTTATTAATGATATTGATGATGGTATATCAGGGTTAATGTATTTAGAAAATCAAATGCACGAGGCATAATCCTTATGGGTTTTGATAATTAACTATATAATATCGGTGTAAATACACCATAGTTAACCCATAGATTTGAGCTACGATTGTAGCGTAGAAAGCATCGTTTTAATTGTATCTCATAAAATGTGGTTGCCTTCACAACAAGATAGCTACTATTGAATTACTTCAAATAAATAACGCTTCTCTAGTAGAGAAGGCTACTGTTATTTATTTTCAGCGTACCACCACCCAGACGATCGTTTCGAAGCTTTTTGGCTTCGTCATCAGTGGGCGGGTAGGTAATACAACAAGCCATCTCATACCTAGTGCATTTAATTTTCCAAATACATTACCACCACACCCTTCTGGCATCTCTCATAATGTGGATATAACTTCGCAACTGAGATGGCTTGTTGTATTACCTACCCGCCCACTGATGACGAAGCCAAAAAGCTTCGAAACGATCGTCTGGGTGGTGGTACGCTGATAATAAACAGTAGTCTTCTCTACTAGAGAAGCGTTATTTATTTGAAGTAATTCAATAGTAGCTATCTTGTTGTGAAGGCAACCACATTATGAGATACATTTAAAACGATGCCTTCTACGCTACAATCGTAGATTAGGCTTAATGTACAAGTTTGCAGACTATTCAAGGGTTGGCAAGGTTGTTAAGGACACTACTGACGCTATGCTGCTGCAACAGGATCTGGAAAGGTTGAGCAGATGGGCTGAGAGGTGGCAAATGAAGTTTAACATTGACAAATGTAAAGTACTACACATGGGAAACAGCAACCCCAGAGCAACGTATCAACTCTGTGGTACTACACTGGCAGTGGTAGAGAATGAAAGGGACCTGGGGGTGGTTGTGCAGGCAGATATGAAGTTTACTGAGCAGTGCAGACGGGCTGCAAGAGTAGCTCATGGTGTATTGTCAATGATATATAGGAATTTATCCAGCAGGGATAAGGAGGTGATTATTCCATTGTATATGGCGATGGTCAGGCCACACCTAGAGTACTGTATACAGGTCTGGAGGCCTCATTTCAAGAAGGATGTAGAGATGCTGGAACGAGTACAGAGAAGGGAAACAAGATTAGTGAATGGAACAAAGGGGTGCTCTTACGAAGAAAGGCTTAAGTTTTGCAAATTACAGTGTCTGGAGACTAGGCACCGGCGAGGTGATCTGATAGAGGTGTATAAAGCCTTGAATGGTTTGAGCATGCTCAATGCTGATGGGATTCTTCCTCTAGCTCAGAATAATCACCTGAGAGGGCATAAATTCAAATTGAGGAAAGACAGATGTAGGATAGACGTGCGGAAATTTGCCTTTAGCCAGCGGGTGGTTGGTTGGTGGAACAGACTTCCATCCCTTGTGGTGGAGGTTGATAGCCTAAATAAGTTTAAGGCTCAGCTGGACAGGTATTTCGAACGAACGGAGGGGTGAAGTGGAAGTGGTTTTTTTTTTTTTTTGGCTGATGCGGCATAAGCTTGCTTTCTTGCATCAAATGCCTCTACTAATGCTAATGCTAATAGTAATAAATCAGAATAATAATAATAAATTAATTAATAGTAATAAAAAATTAATAAAATAAATAAACATCGTGGAAGTTGCTCCAAGGGACGTACCTACCCCAAGGTCGAAGTGGCGGCTGAAGCTGATTGTAGCTCTACTCGCGGAAATACCACTGGACATAAGTTGAAGCAAAACAGGTCCACCTTCACTAATGGATGATGACAAAAAGGTAGTGTAAGGACTAGCAAACATCACGGAAGGGATACAACCCCATAATGACAGCCAGTAGACTTGATTATGACCCCAAGATGACCAGAATAGTATGCGACTATTCTGGTCATATTGGACCCAGACCACATGCAGTCTGGAAGGATGACATCCCAAATTTAACCCCCTATTAGTGTCCCACCTAGATGAGACTCAACGGCCAGCTTTTTAGGGCCTGCAAACTGACGGAGAAGACATACGGTGGCACTCTCCCGCCAGAACAGCCTATTGGCGACCCAAATCCGCACTCTCTTGAGCGGATCTTTCTTCCCGAACTCCTGGGGAGGGAAAAGGAGAGGCTTACCTCTCCTCGCCTCCCCAATTTTCTTACTCTGGTGGGGAACGGGCATGCCTCACTACCTACAGGGGCCATCTACTCTGTCGGCCCCTTACTTCCAATTTCTTCCCCCCAGTCTTCATCCCCCCCAAACTTTTGTCTTGCACATTTTTTTTCATTTTCATTTATTTACATACCCAAATATTATGTACAATTTCAAGAAACATAAACAATAATCTATATACAATTTTATGTACATTTTCATTCTCATATATATAATTACCCTAGCATATATATATATATATATATATATTTTGTTCACAATACAGTTGAGGAAACACGGTACAAAACACGTGTGTGTGTGTCCTGGTATCAAGGGTGGCCCCTAAGCATAGCTCATCTCCACCTAGTGGATCTGTATTGAATGTAGGACCTCTGCAAAGGAGCAGCCAATACCTGTGCAGCTGCTGTCTGGTGCCTGTCCCCAGGCGCGAATAGCCAGGCCTGGTTTTTTTTTTTAAACCTTTTACATGCCAAAGTGCACGAAATCCCGCACCCACTGGAGGTAGTGCAATACCACTGGGTGCCCGCTATCCCGCTCACAGGCTGCCCAGGCCTAGAGCCCGCAAAAAAAAAAAAAAAAAAAAAAAAACAAGGCTGGAGCTCCAAGAACCCATTGAAGTCACACAGCCAAGCCAAACATTTTTAAAGAACTGCAATTTTCAATAGCATTATATATCAGTTATCCTATTAAGTTTACATTAACAAGGAAATAAACTGTTAACATTGATTACACTATTTACATTACAGTGAGATTTATCACTCATTTAATTTCTTCCCCGGTAGAATCTGAGCTTGTAGAGTAGGGCTATAGAAGTTCCTCGAGGCGATTTCCATGTAGAAAGTTCACATGGTACTCCTGAGCTTTAGGCAGGAGAGGAAGTTCCCAGCATGCATTAAAGCACTCGCAGTAACATTAGCGTTCTTGCAGAAGGTTTTTCTATACGTGTAGCTATAAATTTTCTATACGTGTAGCATTACATCAGTCAGAGAGCAGAAATTGGAGTTTTTTGTGTTCAATTGGCTTGATGGCATTTCAGATTATTGCAGGATTCATCCTATGGGGAGAAGATCTTATTTTATTTATTTATTTATTTTTTTTTTTCCCTTTTTAAATAAGATTTCATGAGAGAGAAGCGTGTTGGGGTGCGCAGAAGTATGGGTATTCTTAACTGTACGTTAAGCAATTATTTATAATTCTTCGAGGTTAGCTTCCTAATAATTTAGGCCCGTTTATACACAAAGCTTCTTGGAATCCCATCCAGCATCACTTAGAGGAGAAAGGGGTCTACCTGTCATTTTCTGTTGCGTTGATGGCTATCTTCCGATATGTTCTTCCCAAAAGTGAGTTAATCTGGATCATTATGACACCACAGTAGGGTTTCTAGCCGCGAGTCTGTTCTTGAAAACTGCCGCAGAGAACTGTTGAAATGTAGCGAAGACATCAGAATTTTCGACGAGCAAATGTACATTATTTTCTGAGAGATTATTTATTTTACTCAGCAGTACCTGTCTTTCATTCGAATAATCGTTACATTCAAAGAGAACGTGCCGCCATGTCTCAGATGCTCCGCAGTGACAAAAAGGATCAGGCTCAAGGCTCCTTTCGAAAAGTTTAGCCCTGAGCGATCCGTGGCCAGTCATTAAATATGATGTAGTCATGCTAGGCACAAACCATTTTGAGACTGTGGGTACTGATGCGAATTCAACATTTGAAATGTATCTTCGTGTAACCTGACCGTGTTCACTTTCAGCCCATCTTTGCTGCCAAACAGCGGTGAGTTCCTTCCAGAGTCTTCGTTTTTCCTCTTTTATTCTGTTCGTAGGGTCTGTTACAATGTTAAAAATATTTACAGAAATTCCTTTTTTGAGATTGTAGATCATACCCCTGTAGGAGATATAAAGGTCCAGAGGCAGGGTTCCTGCTAGAACTTGTAGGGCATTATTCGACACCGTCCGAGGAGCTTGTAGAAGTGTTTTGTCTTGCACAGCGTTTATCCCTACATTTCAAAATCAAAAGAGAACACCAAAGTTCTTGCCTGAACCTATTTGGTTTTTAAAACTCACTTTTACCGCACAGCCTCACGTCGCATACTATTAATACTAACTTGTTAAGTATCGTTAATTTCAACCGCGATTTCTTTATTTATTTATTATTTTATTTTATTATTTTTTTTTTTTTTTTGGTCCTGGCCACTAAATCCCAGGAAAGTAAATGGCAAGACCAGCCAGAGTACAAATATTGGTAACACCCGGCCGGCCTCCCAGTGGCGGGTATTGGTAACGTCGGGTCTCACTAGGGGCCCGGCGGCTAACAGGCCGGACGAACAATGGGCACAACAAACTACACAGTACATATCCCACACACTGTCTGCGCTGGTAGCACAGTGGTATCGTCACCGTCCTCCCCACACCGGGTGGAAAAGGCCTGGGTTCGAATCCCGTCGCTGACGCGAGGAACTTTAATGGGCTTTTTTTCACTCCGTGGCTGAGTTACTCGGTCTCAGGCGTAGATAGCAAGGTTTTTCTCCCCAGTAAGTGGGGTTTTTTCGTCCATCAAAACAGGCAAATCGACCATGGAACATACGCAATTTACAGACACAAATACGGGTTAATGCATTTAATTACGGGCAACCCTAAAATAATAATAATATCCAACGCACTTTTAAATCTCTGGCTTCTCCGATACAGAGAACGTACGCGGATATGGAAGAAATCCCAGGTGCCGTCAGACCCCGAACATACCTAATACCTAATAATGGATGATATCGCAGAGAAATATTAATCATACTGCATCGAGTGTGGCGCAGGATAAAGTCACTCGCGTTCAGTCCTTAGGCAGAGGGGTCGGTTCGAAAAATCAGAGACGATCTCCCGAGAAAGACAGTGGAGCGAGTGGCGCTGTCCCCCGTATGGCTACTATTATAAATACCAGTCTATAAGAGAACGAAAAACCAATTCAAATAATTTTGAAGGGATTTGCGTTACCTTTTCAAAAGAGCACGTGAAAATACAGATATGCATCATATACCTCCCACCTGAGCACACAAAGGAGACAAGAAACGAACTCTATGCTTGGCTTGCTGCAAATCTAAAGCCATCAGTCGACACAGTAATAGCGGGAGATTTTAATTTGCCTCTTCCGAAACACAGGGAGGCCAAGAAAGAGCTGGATGCGACATTGGGTGCATTGCACTTAACGCAGCTTCCGACACCAGTGACAAGGGGAATGCAGCAACTTGACCTGTTGTACCATAGTTCCTTAGACATAAGGCTAACGCAAAACTGCATAAAATTTAAGTCGGACCACAATCCCATTGAAATAGAAGCAGCACTGAAGATACACAAATACATGCAGGGTAACCACACGAACTGGGAAAAGCAAAGGAAGTATCTTTTCTCCGTGAAGTATATTAATGCAGAGGTCATTCTCAGTCACCTGACTAGTTACAACTGGAATGACCTGCAAGAAAAGCCAGTAGATGAAGCTTTAGAAATGATCACTAAAAAGCTATACCAAACAGCATTGGAAGGAGCAGCAAAAGAAATCAAAATATCTGAGAGAACAAAAGAATGGTTTAACCCAAAACTGAAAGCAAGTTTCCTCAGGAAGCAAAAACTGTATAGAAAATGGCAAAGAACGGGTCATCCTGCCGATCACATTCGTTATAAGAAAGAAAGAGCACATTTCATCAAAGCAAAACGACAGGCACACTGCAGTGTTATTCATAACAAACTAAAACGAGCAAAAAGAATTACTAGCAATAGAAATAACACAGAGAATATGACAGAATGCATTTTCAAGGAATGGGCTAATAACACTTTTAGTAACCTGCATGGACTGAATCAAATTGAGAACACTGATAATGGTAACAAAATTTTGGAATTCCTGAAAGATTTAAACAAGCGAAACTATTCGGCAAGAGAGGAACCAACAAGACCTCCATTGAGTGAAATACTAATCACCAAAGAGAGCGTAATGAAGGCAATCAACGATCTGCCCAATAAGGCCACTGTTGGACCAGACAAATTTCCAATGTTCATCCTTAAGATAAGTAGCCCATTTATAATAGATCTATTACTGCACATCTATCAGAAAATCATCAGGACAGGAGCTTTCCCGCAAGCTTGGAAAAATTACATTGTAACCCCAATACCAAAGATTAAACACCCAAAATTGGCTAAGGATTACAGACCAATTTCTGTTAGTTGCACCCTACAGAAGGTATTCGAAAAAGCGCTTCTTCCCACCATCAATCAACACTGCTTCAGCCATAGACCACCACATTTGCACTCAGTTATTTCGGGTAGATCAACAATAACAAACTTACTGGAAACCCTTTTTCGCGTGCAGAAAGCACTAAATGAGAAAAAGCAAATTGATATTATTTTTTTGGATATCTCCGCAGCCTACGACAACGTCTCAATTCCAGCGCTCATTGCGATTTTGAAGAATTATTTTAATGTAAGAGGAAATCTGTTAACTATAATAACCAGCCTGCTAGAACATAGGAAACTTATTGTTAAGCACCAAAAGCTACAATCTTGCTTTACCATCTCGCAAGGAGTGCCTCAAGGGGGAGTTCTTTCGGCTACTCTCTTCGCGGCCGTCCTGGAGCCGTTTCTTGCACGGTACTACAATTTTATAACATATGCTGACGATGTAAAATTCTTCATCACTTCCAAAGACCATGAATCAGCAGAAAGTATTTGCCAGATGGCAAATAGCACAATCCGAGAATTTGAGAGCTACCTGGATTGCATCGGGCTCCGTATTAATGCACAGAAGTCTGCCCAAATGACCATAAGTTACAAGCAGAATAAAAATGACATCTCAATCTCTGTGAACGGGTCTAGTGTGGAAAAAGTGCACTCTCACCTGGACCTGGGTCTTAAGTGGGATGACAGACTCACCTTTGCTCAACACTTCGCCCATATGAAGACAAAAATATTCGCCGCTTTATGGGCTACTAGGCAGGAACTGGTAGGAATTAGGGATCCTCAGCTAGCGACCAAGTACATTTTAATGTGTGTCCTGCCAATTGCAATGTATGCCTCGCAAATCTGGTCTTCAGCTCCAGATTCACATTATAAGTCCGTCCTTGGGATCGAGTACTGGTTCTTGCGATGGCTTAACAGAGTTGCTGGCCACCCTTTTACTATCTCAAGGGCCATTCTCTACTCAAACCTTAACATCACACCCTGGATGCAGCGGACAATTAACAGGAACATACACACTCTCGCACAAATGCTCACAGGCAGAGTGGATGCTCCAGTCCTGGATAATATTCTAGTTAAACCGCGTGCCACTGCTAGACGTTGCGGAGAACTAAATAATCCACTGCGTTCAGTCCTGAACAATCTTAGTAGCCTGCAAAGATTCTTCCCATCAAATGCAGCGAGAATATTTAACTCACTACAGATAGATGCCGAAAAACTGTGTGAGGATGCAACATACCGGAAAGAGATCTTCCAGGATTCGTACAGGCTTACTGAAATATGAATCGGCTGCAAAGTACTAAAGAATTGTGAATAAAAGTGAAGCTTTCTGCTTTAAGAACAATAATCTGTTGACTGTAAAAATATACCTTCTGTAACAGTTATGTTAATATGTAAGTTATATGTGCTGTATAATGTATGTACAGAATCATTAATGTGTAAATACTGTATATATTAAACATAAAATGTGTATATAATATTTCGGGACGAGACGTGTTCAGTATATGTAACCCACTGCACGTAGTATCTCGTACCCTGATATGTACTTAGCACCCTCCTGGCACTTTGCCGTCCCGGGGTGGTTTCCTTATATAAATAAACAGATAATAATAATAATAATAATAAAATACCACAAAAGAAGGGCAGGATCATCCAGGCCCACCAACTGGAAGTCTTCCTGCACAACTGCGCTAGTGACCACACTGGAAGGGAGAAAACGCCAACGCATGAAGTGGAGCATCGAAATGAATACGTACATCATGCAAGCATACTACGAAATAACGAAGCTGGAGACCGATATGACAACTTACAGGACGAGACTGCATACCAAGTGGCGCTGGAACGATTCCCGGATATTCAGGTCACCGAACAGCGAATGGCGGACCAGAGGACTATCGTCACGAAGAACCTAATAGCTCCTGCAATCTTGGAAAAAATCAAGCAGACGTGAGCGATCAACTACAAAGGATAAAGAATATGTAACCAGAGGAGGAGGAACATACCACTGCCTAACCAGAGGAGGAAGAATAAGAGGAAATACAACCCACAGCAGCTGAAATGGAAACAGACGAGGCCATGATATCCAAAATAGAGAATGAGTGGAAGAAGGCCCTAATAGAATTCGAAGGAATGAACCGCACAAAGACTGGAGGCCATCCACACAGCCGTGTATTGTGCTGCAGTAGCATCCACGAGCATTAATGGAAAAGAAGCGAGAGACCAGCAGCAGAAGAACCGAAAACAGAAGGAACCTCCAGCTTGGGAAAGAAGACTTCAGCAGAAGATAAAAGAATTAAGAGTCAAGATTGACCGATTGATCCAGTACCAACGGGGCAATAGGAGTAAGAAATTAATTGGAAAAGTGAAGAGCATCCTCAGGAGAGGCATCCACAGCAAACATGAGACAAAGAATCAGAGAATAGGAGCGTACTTGGACACATTGAAGCAGAACCTCCTTGCACTCAGCAAGAGACTACGTCGATTCAAAGAGAGCTTCCAGAGGAAAATAAACAACTGAATCTTCGATGAGGACCAAAGAAGCTTCAGCAGGAATCTCTGAGACGACGAGAAACAAGGGAACGGACCAACTGAGAAGAAGCCGATTGAGGATTTTTGGGGAAACATATGGAGCAGGGAAGTAAAACATAACAGCCGAACCACCTGGATAGAACTAGAACGTAAGAAAACCAAGGACGTACAAGAAATGAGAGGGTGGGAGATTCGGGAAGAAGATGTAAAACAGACGATCAAGAACTCTCACAACTGGCGAACTCCAGGAATAGATAATGTCCACAACTACTTGTACAAGAAGCTCACTTGCACACACTCAAGCACCTGGCCGAGCAGTTCACACGAATGATAAGGAACCTAGAGACAATCCTGAAGTTTCTCACTCAAGGAATCACATATCTGAAGCCTAATGACGAAGATACAAGAAACCCGGCGAAATATAGGCCAATCACCTGCCTCCCAACAATGTACAAGATCCTGACCAGCTGCATTACCTGTAAGATATCAGACCACTTGGAGAGCCAGAATATAATGTGCGAACAGCAGAAAGGATGCAAGCGGCTGAACAAAAGATGCAAGGAGCAATTAACCATAGATGCTGCGATTATGGAGAAAGCCTACAAGAAGCGCCGCAACATGTATACAGCCTACATCGATTACAGCAAGGACTTCGACTCCTTTCCCCATAGCTAGCTAATAGAGGCGCTGAAGATCTACAAAGTCAATCCGATAGTTTGTTTGTTGTTTGGTTTTTAGGAGCATTAGCAACTAAGGCCATATTGCTGCGGGATATGCGGTGGTCATTCCCTGACCTTTCCGCATCCTCCATATTTGGTGGTGACGGGCTCGAACCCCGGTCTAATCAAGAAGCGTGTGCTACGCACTGCTGCTCCTTCCCACCTGGCTACGGAGGCGCCTAATCCGATAGTGACAAACTTCCTAGGAGAAACGATGGCGAAATGAAGTACTACCATTAAGGTCGAAAACATCACAACCAGGCCAATCCCCATCAGGAGAGGAATCTTTCAGGGAGATGCCCTGAGCCCATTGTGATTCTGTCTAGCACTTAACCCGCTATCAACCATACTCAACAGTAGCAAGTACGGATATAACCTCAAAGAAGGAAGGAAGAACCTGTACACCCTCACCCACCTGATGTACATGGATGACATCAAGCTCTAATCGGGAACCTAGAAGCACCTCCAGCAACTACTCCAGATCTCCGAAGAATTCAGCAATGATATTAGGATGGAATTTGGTGTAGACAAATGCAAGACCCACAGATTGCACCAGGGAAAATTAGTCAAGCGAAACTACCAGCTGCAGACTGGTAAAGAGATCGAATCCATGGCAGAGGGAGAGGCCTACAAATACTTGGGTATGATGCAGGCTAAGCAGTTACAGCACAAGGAAATTAAGGCCTGCCTGACCGAAAAGTACCGTCAGAGATTCAGAAACCTGCTGAGAGCAAAGCTGAATGGAGGGAACACAGTTAAAGCCATAAACACATATGCAGTCCCAGTATTAACATACTCCTTTGGGATCATAGATTGGACTAACACCGAGCTGGAGGATATGAGAAAGACAAGGACAATGATGACCAAGAGCCGCCAACACCACCCGAGATCTGTCGTGGAGAGACTGACAATTGCCCGGGAAGAAGGAGGAAGGGAACTGATAGACCTCATTGAGAAACAGAAGACAGCGATAGTTAACCTGAAGGATTACTTCCAGAAACACTCAGCAGAACTCCACCAGGCCATAAGCAAGATCGACAAGCTGTATACCCCACTTAACCTATGCGAGGAGTCTCCCCTCAACCAAGAGGTACAAACGAAGCTAGAAAAATGGGCAGAGAAGACACTCCATGGCAGACACCACAATGATCTCCATCAAGATCACATAGATAAAACTGCTTCTAATACATGGCTCACGACCGGGACCCTCTTCCCCGAAACTGAAGGATTCATGCTCGCCATCCAAGACCAGGTAATGAAAACCAGAAATTATAGAAAATACATCGCCAAGGAGCCCGGAGTGTCCGATGATACGTGTCGACGATGCCACCTGCATCAGAAACGATCCAACACATCACCGGGGGGGGGGGGGTGCAAGGTGATCACCCAGACTGAGTATACTCATAGACACATCAGAAGCTAGCGAGGAAATACCAGTTAACCAAAGAAAGTGTACCATACTACAAGTACGAACTCCAGGCAGTACTAGAGACCCGAACCCACAAGCTGTACTGGGATCGCACCATAATAACGGATATGACAATCCTGCACAACAGACCGGACATAACCATTGTGGACAAGAAGGAAAAGACTACCTATCTGATTGATACAGCTGAACCCAACACTGGCAACCTGCAGAAAACCCATGGGGAAAAAAATCAGGAAATACACGAACCTAAGACAGGAGATCAAAGAGATGTGGCGCATGCAACAAGTAACGACCACCCTGATCATTGTGTCAACCGCAGGTATGGTGTCAAAGACCCTACATAACAGCCTAGCAGCAATAGGTCTCCCAGCGAACACTTACCAGGAATTCCAGAAAGTCGCAATCCTGAACACCTGTAGGATAGTCAGAGAGTTCTTCGAACAACAGTAACAACAGCCACCCTCTGTACTTGGTAGCAATACCCGTCACGAGGTGGAACCCCCAATCAGGGAGAAATAATATAAGAGCAACAACAATAATAATAATAATAATACCTTTCCCAAAAAAAATGAAGCTGTGTAGGGTGAAGTTGGTCTGATCCCACAGAAAGTTATTTATTGGAGGTAAAAAATGTAACAATATGAGCGGACCTGACCGTACCAACAGAACATACCCCCACATCATGATTTCATCTCCAGTCGCTTGAGTAGTGAACACAAACAGTCTGGAAGCATGGTTTCATGAGGTTCACCCTCTCGGGTACCACAATTGGTATAATCACCATCCTTTCCATACCAGCTGAAAAAGACTTCAGTTCGAATCCTTCAATGACGCGAGGAATTTTTATGGGTTTTTTCACAACTTGGCTGAATTATTCGATCTAAGGGCAGATTCCTTCTTCCAGTCACATAGTTCCTGAGGAGCTGTTGGGGCTACAAACAAATTCCTCCAACTGCATCGATCATGTGCTATACGAGCGGTATTGCGAAATGTCACGCTAAAAAGTTCCCTAATCCCTTCCTTCCACCTAGTTGCAGGTCTTCCTTTAACAGCACAGGACAGATTAGCATGGTTTTTTTCTCATGGAAATCTCGAATTTTTCATCCAGCAAACAGCAAATCGACCACAGACATATCATGTACAACGCAATATGGTCTAAGTCACTGAAACGTCCAAAATTCTGCAATAGCCAATCAGCCTTCATGAGGTTCTCGCCACACTTGCACCCTACCACTGGTGTAAAAAAAGCGAAAATCGAGAGTCGGCAGACCTCGTGATCTCTTTCATCTGTCCCACAGTCCAGTCTTGGTGTTTTGCGGCACCACTCCAGTCGAATCTTTCAGTTTCTCAAAGAAATAAGTGGCTTGTCTACCTTTGAGACAGCTGCTTTCAACACACCAATGACTTCCTTTGTTTTCTCGATTGTGGCTCCTGCTAAAAGTGCTCCAACAAGAACAGCGTTCTCAATATCGCAAAAGACACCTGTCACTCATTACCGGATCTGCTGAGGATCCCCGGGAAAGCGTACATTATTCATCATGATACCAAGGAGTTTGTGATCTCACCATGTGACAACTTTTCATATATACGTTTAATTATCTGTTGACGCAGATGCTTTGGCCAGTGAATGTAGCAACGGCGATATAATTCAAGAAGGCTTTTGCTTTTCCAAGCACTGAATCGAAATCAGTGGAACCGAATATTTATTGATGACTTCTAGTTAGGAGATTGGTAAGCAGAAGTCATCCAGCAAAGGGCGCCTTTCTCGTGTGTATTAAACATTCGTGTTCTCCACTAATCAAGTGGTAATTTGATGCAAATGTTATGTGAGTTAATGAACAGAAAGAGAAATGGAGATTCTCAGAAATTTTCGAAACCGTAACCAGAGTTAAATAAGGAAATCGTGCTTCTTCACAGAAGCACGATTTCCTTATCTAACGGCTTGACTCCTTTTAATTAGAAATCTGAACCGGTTCAAAGTTACGTTTCTAGCTTTGAAAGAAAGAATAGACTAATGCTTAAATATCTGTATACACTGAGCCGCCATTTTATTAGGAGTCACTATTTATAGCGAGTTGGTTTCACTTTAGTTCTCAAAAGAGCTTGGATTCGTCGTGACAAAAGAAGATTCGTCCTGGTTAGAAGAAGCAGCATGGAGTTAGAATTCTTGAAGAAGAGTAAGTTCTTCAGTATTACCGAGAGTTCCCCTAACAAAGCGGCACTAAACTGCAATGTCAAAGTACTAACACGTACAAAGCCCGTCATGAGTTCCACGGTGGCGCAAAAGCGCTTGAAAATGAAGGGCAGTGAAGGTTCCATCAGAGGCAGGGGCAGGGACAGGGGCAGAAAGCCAAATTTGAATAAACTTGTCTAAAATTAATTTAGTATTGTGGAAAGTAATTTGGGGATTTTGGTAGTGAAGTAAAATATTATTGGGATTATGATTTAATGAAAGAGCAGAATGGAAGATAAGATCAATTAGCAACGGTGCAGGAATGCTCAGATTCGCAAAGCATGCAAAGAAAACGTATACGAAGCACTCTTTCTAATTTTACAGATGGAAAGCTAACATTAAAATTTAGTTTTAGGTATTCAAGATTTTAAATTATCAAATTCCAATCCTGACCGCCACTTGATCTTTATCTCACAAACAAACCTTTCAAAGTACACAGCCGAAGCCGAGATAAGCAGTCTTCTAGGAACCTCAGATCACAACTTGGTGTGGTCTTTTCTCCAACCAAGCCTTTTTCTCTCTTGGCCATTCTCAGCCTCGTGTTGTTTGTATTACATTACACAAATCATGTCGGTGAAATTATTCTTGTAGGGATGAAATCCGTTATTACCCACTCTACCTTATAATCTCACCCTTTATCTAAACCTTTGTTTTCGAATAAATGTGCTAAGGCTGTCCAAGAGAAGAATGTTGCATATCGTAATTGGCTTGTTTCCAATTCTTCAGTTTCATTTTCTGCCTACACCAAAGCACCCAAAAATTGTAAAGCAGTTATTAATCAGTCCAAACTAGATTTTGAACAGGCTCAGAGTAGAACACTTCCTTCTTGTCCAATGATATTTGGACAATCTTTCAAATGGCTCTGAAGAAAGGTGTTGACCGCAACTTGGGAGGAAAGTGTTCATTGCAGTTTTGACCATTTAGTTGGAGAACCATGTGAAGGTGACTTCAGGTGGAATGCTCAATATGAAAATATGAAGATGGGAAATGAGCATTACGAATCAGAGAACATAGTGGCACCTTTTACATTACACGAATTGTCTGCAGCGGTTCAAAAAGTCAAGTGGAACAGATGTCCGGGGCTTGATTTAATACAAGGAGACGTAATTTTTTCCTAGCTTTAAACTAATATCGCTATGTCTACTGGAATTATTTAATTCATACCTTCGTGATGGAGCTTTTCCAAACCCTGGAAGAAGGGATTGCTAAAGTTTCTCCTGAAATCTTCGTTTAAATCAAAAAATAGAGTGGATTATTATAGACCAATTGCGCTGCTTAATGGTGTTGGTAAGTGTATGAACCTCTTCTAGTAGAATTGAACGTGACATTTTCTACCAGTTTGGTGTTGTGCCAAGTAGAGGTACGATGGTGCATTGGACAAATTATATTCCTGTGTGAAGATTTGTGATGAGAAATGTTGCCTAGGATTGTTTATGGATTTTGCTGGTGCATTTGAAACAATTTACTTGAACAGTGTGCTCATCGTGCTTAGGAAGGCAAAGTGCTCATCTCAAATTTATGTGGTTATTAAATACAATATATTAAATATAATATACAGTATACATTAAATACGGTCTCGAGCAATGTCAGCGTAGAGTTTCTGTCTCCAAAATTCTTGTCCATTTGTCCAGCACAATAGATCAACCTACCGAAGAGCACATTATAGATGCGATATGCTGACGATGACCTTACTTGCCTTGAAACTTGACACACCCGCATCTACATGCATGTTTATAATTATTCTTAGAAGGACAGTTCTTTAATAGAAACAAAACGTAAAATTCTACTGAAATGAAATCTGTATGTTTTTTTTTTTCTTTTCTGAATGTCTCCCCGTAATGGGTGGGGTCACATTTGACCGTGACGTCAAATGTTACCTCTCCAAGACATTTTCTTTTCTGAGAAAATATCGTGGAGAAAACGTAAAACAGTTTTCAAAGCACACAATTACGATTTGGGATTTGAAGGGCTTCAGTTAATCTCAAGTTCTACGAGCCACATTCTTCCGTTTGGAAACTCCATTTTGTCGATGACGCCATGGGTTGGTGTGGCACACGTTAAAAGGAGAAAAAGTCTATATAACTAAAAAACGTGAAGGAAGAATAGGTCTGCAGTGTTTTTGAGAAAAATATATCGTAAAAAGTAAGTCTCCCGAACAAGGTGAACATTCAGCAGATTGAAAAGAACTCTCCGAAGATAAGGGCTTGCTTCTTTATCTCACATGGGCAATAAAGAAACAAGCCATCGGTATCTGCTCTGATGCACTTCGATATTCCATCCTGTTATTTCGCCGTTTTGCTGCCACGTGACCATTGGTAATAGCGTGGAAATACGCGAACATTCCAATGGACGAAACCCGATGAGCACACGTATGCGCATTTGATATTCTATTTCCCTTTCGCTGTTCAAACATCGAAACTAATGGGCCACGCTTGCAAAGTGCCAATTGGCTGATACGTAGCTGGATATTTTTGTGGTGTAATGACCACCGTGCTAATATGCCGTTCCGCTCATTACAACGGAACCTAGTGGAACTGGGCGTACTGTCCAGCCTGTCTCCAAACACAAACAACGAATACAACACGGCTCTAAGGTAAAGTACACCCCACTGTCTGTTTGTTCATTGCTATAAATTGCCATTCAGCCAGGATGGTGTCAGCTGCACTTTGTTTACATCAATTGTACTTGTGCAATTTCCAGTTCCGATTCTGGATCCATCTGCTTGTTGCTAATCGACTGCATTTCCGTCAGGTGGTAAACGGAATAAGCTTGCGCGAGGGTGACTTCGCTTTCCATTTAGGATCGCGGTTAATAAACAGTGTTTCCGTTATTGGTGCTTACTGATTATTGGTTTACTGTTTAGAACTGTTAAGGAGTGTCCTGAATGCTTTTGTAGAAATGCGAGAGAGTCTTCCATCGCTTTCTCTTCGTTGTCTTCGCGCAACGCTTTGCAGGACAAAAAACCTTATATATCTCTTCCCACATTAAAACTAGCTCTCCTACCAACGTCTCCACACTAAGCCAATCAAATCCTTCGTCTCACATTCTGTCGCATTCCAATGTCTGAATGTCATGCGCCCTTTCTCTACTGTTCAGCCCTCAAAACTTGCGATGTTTTTCACACAACTTTTCTAAATCATACCCTGATAAAGATACTGTTTTTCTTGTAATTACAGAAATTAAAGTTTTCCATTCTTCATTTCTAAACTAGTTTTACGGTTTTTAACGGCCCCCTAACTGACCTAAAGTGTTTCATTCTCCTTGACATTAATCCCATTCGTTCCGGCCTTGAATTCAGACGGATTACACAGTCTCTTTCAAATGTTTCTCGATTATATGCTCTTTGCATTCCAGTTGTCTTTCTTGGAACACAATTTACTAGTTTAAGATCTCTTCCCTTATGTAAACTCTAATTTTGTAAGACCAAGTGTCTTACAAGACACTCCAGTATCCAAACGATACTCGTGCAACAAGAATACTTCGTTCTGTCTGTAGGTTATATCTTATCACCTTATCAGTCCCAGTTCTTTAAGGAAAATGGGACCAGACACCTCAGCTGAGGCCAGGCAATGTTCCCTTTAGCCGTGGCTCGCAATATGCAACTCCAAGTCCCCTGAATGCCGCACGCCTATAAAATATTCCATGTTCTTGCAAATTTCTTAATTTTTTCATGTTTCTCACTATATCGCTATTAAATATTCTTCTTTTTTTTTTTACTTTACCTGAAACAAAACCAAAAGACAAGACATCCGCATATTAAAATTACTTCTTTACTTCTCGAGAACTGAATCCGTCTTACTTCTCGAAATCGAATGGAAATTTGCACGTGTTTCTCTTCCGTCTGAATGCTAAAATTTTTCCTCATATTTACAATTTAGAGTAACTCTCTCTTTCCTATTTTCACCTAAAACTCAAATATAAATTTCATTTGTTTGCTCTTCCCTAGCCATACCAAGAAAGAATAGATACGAGCGAGCCAAAGGCTGTTTGCTCGCTCGCTTTGTTTTTGCTCATGCTCAATTATCCCATCAGCCAAAAATTTCCTTAAACATTTTCCATAATGCGTGCATAATCAACAACGTCCAGTTGTCACCATAGTTTACAAATTACAAGAAATATCTTAATACTCTTCAGGTCCCCATCTTGAAATTGAAGCGAACTTCTTTCCCTTTGATCACTGAAATTTTTTAGACCCTGCCCATTTAATGACATGTTCACAACCCGTTATCAACTTTTTCTCTATCATACTTTTTGATACCACTGTTGTTCTTGATAACGATCGGGTCAACGACATTAGTATCTGAGGTATTATCTCTGACGTGTTGGTGCAAGTACCAATCATCCAGTGGATTCAAAAACCTAATCCAGCTTGGGGCGTTGTCCATGACTCTTCGTCAGTTATTCCGTGTCTTTCAGTCTACACAATATAAAATTAGTAGTTTCCCTTAAACCTCAATGCCTCCTCCGTGACATTTTTAAAGACCCATTAATTTCCACCGTCTTCACAAAACACATTCCTTTTACCAACTAAGACCGCGTTAAATCTCTCTTAGTGCCTGGACAGGACAAGTGACAAAAATTCACGCTGATCTGTTTTGCGGAATTTTCCCAGCTTGACCTTATATCTCATGACCAAATCCTCAATCTGTGCCCTCGTGGATACCACCGTTGGTAGAATCACCATCCTCCATGCACCAGATAGACTACACCTAAATTCGAATGCCGTCAATAACGCGTGGAATTTTATGGAACTTTTGCACAACGTGGCTGAGTCAGTCGGTCTCAGGTGAGGATAACATGGTTGCTCTTGTTCCTCAGGTACGTTCTATACGTGCAGAGTTTGGGTATTCCAAATGTGTGCAAGCTTGGACCAGGCAGGTGGTGTACAACGTCAAGGGCTTTAGCAAAGTTCGTGTATTCAACCCTGTTGTATCAGCTTCATTGCTACGATCAACCTTTTCAATTACAAAATTCCAGAGTGAGCTGAAGTTTGTGATCACTGATCTACCAGTTGTAAATCCATGATGTGCGTCTTTGGTAAACGGGTAAAAAAAGGTTCCAACGTGTCTGTGGACGATAGTATCGAAAATGTTTGCAGGGAATTTTGGATATTTATGGGACGATAGTGCCTAGCCATTTGAGGACTATTGGTCTTGGGAATGGAATGATGTTGGCTTGTTTTGTAAGATGTAAATCCTACTTAAGTATAAGTATATATATATATATAGGCTGGGGAAATGAATAGAGGCTGAGAATTGTAAGATACATATCTTACAAGGTTTTTTGTATGTGATGAGAATTTTAGTTAATGTATCGATTGGAATGGAATCAGGAATTAAGACTATCCTTGGGGAAAAGAGTGACCTTGTCGAAAGCAGATTAGTGAGACGAGTTTGATAAAGGGACAGATTCATCGATGAAAGTGTAGCTAAGGAAGGAGGAAGAAAACAATAGACGTCCAACTATGGGGGGGGGGCTAGACGGCATACACAGAGAGAACGGTCACTGTTCTTGGGGGGGGAGTGAACTGAATGAAGGTGGTACAGAAACAGTATCTGCGGAGAATGGGACCATTACTGAAGGGGACGAGCAGTAACGGATGTTAAAGAAACAGCCAAAAATAGAGTTTTGTACGTGAGTAGAATGAAAAATCATTCTTTGAGTGCACCTGTATGAATTACAAGGATGGCTGGTGCAATAGGCATGACTAAAGGGAATAAGCGGAGAGGGGTAGCTGCAAGAACGTTCTAGAAACTTGAGAGCATTACACTGTCCTCAACTACGAACGTAAGGCCATCCAATGAGAAGGGGGTCTAAGAAAGGTAGAGGGCCTGCAACCGAATTACAAGGAAGATGCTGTAAGAAGACAGGAGGTGATTGGCCAGAGGGTAAAAGCTGAGGGGAACAAAGAAAAAGCCACGAAAAAAATACGGGGAAAGATTAAAAAAGTTGGGATTGGAAGGAGAAGAGAGTGCAGTGATCAGAAGGAAAGTGCGGTCAGGTTAAGAATGCAGTTATAAATAAATTTTCTGTTTATACTCCGGGACGACCAAACTGTCAGAGGAGTTCACAAGATAGACAGAATACAAGAAACAGCACCGTATTCAGCAATCGCGGGCTTGAACCCCGGTCACTCAAGGCACGTGTACTTATGCACCCGCACGCCTGACCACTAGGCTATGTAAGCGGGGTTAATTTTGGGAAAGGGATGTGATAAAAAATGCAGTAGTGTGAAGCAGAGTAAAGAAGACAAACAGAGAGAAAATAAGAATTAGAGTGAAGCAATGGAAAGCTCGAGCAATTCTACTTGAGTAAGGAAGGGAAATTCCGGAAAAGAGAAGGCCAAACCAGTATCACGCAGCAACCACTAGCAAGACTGCTAGTCATAGGAGCCCCGAAGGACCTTAACGAGGTAACGAAGGGAAGTATAGCAAAGACATTGAAAGTAAATCTTTTTTTTTATGATTATAGAAAAATTAAAATATGAGAAAGACTGATGGACCTTTCCATTCCTGGTATTTGTACCGAACGAAGTAATAAGTAAATATAACTAAAAGATTTAAAGCCAGGGAGCGTCTTTGTTAAATTTAATAGTAGAGAGTGATATTAAAGGATGTGTAAGCCCTCTATGAACTAAAGACATTGATTAAATAAGGATTTGTAATGCTGAATCATTACCAGAGAATTTTAGACAGTGAGAAGGTTATGTCACCCCTAATAGTGAACTGTATAAGAATAATATATAGGTTCTTTAGGTATCAATCATAAGTATAAGAGATTGAGAGGGATTATGTTACCTAAACCATAATCTTGTAATTGTAAGGCTGTTAGGGCCATATATACATGCAAGTAAATTTGATAGCATTCAGAAGTGTAGAGAATTTGAGAGGATTTGTGTTCCAGAACCATACGTCGGTATAATAAATCTCAAGAGTCATATAAATGTATAAGTAATATAAATATCAATCACATGTGTAAAGAAGCTAGATGAAGTATAAACCATCCGAGTCAATAATTTTATTTCAGAACAGAAATGTACTCGTGCAGAAGGTATAGAGCGAATGGTAATTAAATTGTATACATGTCAGTTCAAGGTTGTAATATATGAATATTTTTTAGAAATGGAAATTAAATCTCAGTTCTCTTTTTGATTACCATGTCTATGGAGTCCCTTTACTCAAAGAGAAAAACACACAACCCGAAAATACTACACTGATACGACCTTGGCTGGGAAAATAAGAAAGTAAAACCTCAGAAACTTCTGATCTAAGTACGTAGTCAGGTTGCTTGTGAGCTGATCCTATCTTTGGGAAAAAAAATTGGCTTAGCCACCACAGTCTCACAGTTTAAAAAGATCGAGATATGTACCTGATTTAATGGAAAGGTTGAAGCTGTGGAGAACCTTGGAAAGCTGAGCCATATTCTTTTTCCAGAAGAATAATGGAATCTGACCACTGATAAGTGGTCTGGCAAAGAAATCGTTTATGAGTTGAACAGTACAAATACTCTATCCTGATGATTAATATCAATAATTTTAAGATCGTCCTCCTTGATAACGGGGAAGTTGCTGATTCCTGCTGAATTGCAGTTGATATTATTAACCTGCTTGGAAAAGAAGTCAGAAGAGTTCTGCCTTTCTAGAGAAGTGAAAATGATATGACTCACAACGTCTTGGAGAAGGGCCGCTGCAGATTATTTCTTTTTGTCTTTGCACAAAGTTCAAAATATTACAGGCAACCTTTGGATTCAAGGTTATGTTATATTGACTTCAACTTGTACTTGGTTGTCGCAGGATTTTAGGCGCATCAGCAACTTAGGCCATCTACATTTCCCCGTATATAATGTCTGTAGTGCGTGTGTTCTGTAGTCGATTTGCTGTTTGATGAACAAAAACCAGAGTTTCCTGGAGAATAAACCACGCTACCCTCACCTAAAACCGACTAACCCAGCTTCAAAATTCCTCGCGTCATTGACGGGATTCGAATTTGGGTCTTTTCCACCCGGTGTGGAAAGGACGGTGGTTATATCAATTGTACTGTCCACGAGGGCAAGTGCCCTAGAATTTCTGGTTTCAACATTCGTTAACTGTTCATCCAATGGCGTACATACAGTGACATTATGTTTAAAATCCTCATGACATCTCGTGTTAAGTTCATTTCTAACAAAAAATTATCACTTTTGCTTTATGCAATGACTTTTACACGAAAAAGAAAATAAAAACACGCGGCTTCAGTTTAATTGTGTGTTATAAATTTTATTTTATTTTCTTAGCAGTAGCAGAATTTTATAACTTGTTCTACTTAAAAAATTCAAAGAAATTTTACTACTACGAATCTATTTGAATAATTAATAAATGAAAATTAATTTAGATAAACGATTCTGGAAAATAATTGCAGAGGGCGTTGCTAGTTCGTTTCAGAGAAGTAGCATTGTTGTATTTGAATTTTTGTTTGATAATCTTCATGGAAGCAATCTTGTTTTGAATTTTGAATTGTTTTTTATTTGTTTTTTAGTTTCGAACAACAAAATATATATTTTCTTCCTTTAATTATAAAATAAACTATATAAAATAAATACTAGTAAATTATAAACACGAGTCTATTCAGTTTTCCTTATTTTATTTATTTTTTTTAAAGATATAACTCAAAAGAGGCATCGTTAACTTAGTTCGTCAGTATAATCCTGTTTTTACTAAAGACATTTATTATTTCATTTGTTTCTATTCTATTATTTATAGAGAAATTTAATTAGTAATTTATTAATTTGTAAAATGCGCAACTTAAATTCTCTTTCATATATATTTTTTAATTTATTCACGCAATTATTCACCTTTTCTTTTACTTAATTAAGAGGTAATTGCAGTGAGCCCAACTTGGGAAAACCAACTTTAATGAACCTTTCCACATCACATGTAATAAGGACTGTCTTTAATAGATTAACCCTTAATGGAGAAGATTTAATCTTTCCATCTTAATCTTCTTAGCAGCACGAGTACTTAAATGAGAACATTTTGAAGGAAGCTATTGTGATGTCCGCGTTAAAATTTTCATTACGTAGTCTAGGAATGGCTTATTCCAGGGGAAAACCTTTTTTAATTATGTAATCAGTAGTTCCTGCATGTGATGTCATACACGATGGTGTTTATGCTGTCCTGTAAACAATCCTTTTTCAGGTGATGATTCTGGTGCTGTTTCGTCACCAGAACTCAATTATAATATCGGGGGGGATAAGGGCAGGAGGTAGAAACAGAAAGGGACTAAGGAATATCGTGACTTCAAAAAAAAGCTACTTGTTTATATCCTGTTAACATGCTTTAGAACGATAGCTGTTAGCTATTCTTGCATTTCCAAACTCCTACAGAGTCTCTATAGGCCACTCTTCATTTCATTTTGTCCGATTTTAATAAAATATGGGATGGCTCTACAAATCCTTTTTTAGAATTTCCAAATATAAAATTTCATGAAAAATCTATCTACTGAAAGTCGAGTTGTTACGTGCGGACGGACGTACAGATATGGGGAAGAACAGGCGTATTACGCATGTACAGAAACTCTCCTGAAAAACTATCATGATTATATATTGTATATGAACGAGAGCGAAGAAAGAGAGAACGAACAAAGCGTAAACAAGAGACACAAGAGGATATAAATAGAACTGCGAGATATTTATTTCAAGATATACTGGGAAATATTTTGTTTACATTCGATGTGGAAAGACGCATAAGGAAACACACTAGTGCAAGGACACTGACGGATAAATCAAGTTAGGATAATAATCTAAGAAACCGATAATCAGAGTGTCTCTTTAATATCCGCATTCTGTTTAAAGAGTAAGTACACAAGGGTTGGACCCGAGCCAAATGAATATCTTCTAAGAAAATTCTAACAGCCACTTGAACTGGTTGGTTGGTCTATTCGATTATCTACTTCGCAGTTATTTGAAAGTTACCCCGGTTTCGTGAGGGAGGACAGAATTAAGTTTCCCCTTTGCCAGCTGTAGGAACAAAATTTCCACAGTACAGGATCTGTGCGCCAGATTAAATTTCTCACTGGCTTCCTTGAAATCTAACACTAGGGGTCAAGACTATCCGCGAATTAATCTTTCTTCTGGAAAAACTGTCCGTCCCAAATGTGATATTCGAGGTCACGTGAGCAGACAATGGCGACGTATCTTTGCGGTGGACTTACGGAATCAAATAGCTCGCAACCCAGATTGGTGATTGTAATTCAAAGCAACGAATTTCATATCCGCGTTACATTCATGAAATGCTTGATATTCCGCGTATACACTAGCCCTACAAAAGTATCCGGAATCTTATCTCGATGTTGGGGTAATGTCACAAAAGAGGTGTGAGTGAAATAAGTAATGGAAGAAGTGATAACAATAAATCGTATTTAGGCTTTTATTCGCCATCAGAAATTAAATTAGCCTCTTCAGTTTTGAGGCTGTAATAAACCGGTCTGAGGAGGAGAAAATCCACGCGAGTTAATGCTGGTGGTCCTTATACTTTTAATAGGGTCTTGCACACCGCACCATCTAAAACCAGCCGCTGCCGAAAGATGGCAAATTCGATATTAACTGTATTCTCTAATATTTTGGTAGAGCAGTGTATATAAAAATGTAGTCATCGTTGAAGCCTGCGTAATAATATACCAGTAACATCCAGGACAGTGATAATAGCCAATAAAAGAGTCATTTTAGAATGCAGAAACAACTCGCTTCGCAATAATACATAAACTTTTCTAAGCAGGATCCTGGAGTGTCCCGTGCGTGTTGCTGCCCTCTTCTTTTTTACGATGCGAAAGACTCGTTTCTAATAATAAAGACGACCAACTTGTTTCTTCTGCGAACACTCGCTTCGAGGTCTCCGCTTGGGGCCGAAAGGATACACGACATCATTTTTAATGGTCACTCTTCCAGTCTGTTTGGCATTGCCTATGACAATGAGAGCGCCGATGATCTGGTCGGGCCAGGTCACGCGCTCAACGGTCGGCTCAGCTCACGTGTGGAGAGGCGGAAGTGGGGTCTCTCTCTCTCTCTCTCTTGCTGACGTTGAATTGTAAGGAAACGTAATCTATGGAGGCTATACGCGCGTGGACCCTAACGCTCCCGTGAACAACGATACAAGTGGGTATCTGGCACGCATTCCAACTACGTGCAGTGTTCTAACTCAAAGACTTTGTGGGTTTTTCGTTTGCTTATTAAAAAGTGGTACCAGTTTTAAAAGACTCGAGCACACAACACTGTAGGGCAGCTTGCGACTGCGCAAGAATCCGTCTGTGAATGTTTTTGGGATGGTTTGGCTGCGTTGTAATAAAGAGTTGCGTGCGGTGTTTCTTTGACTTCGCGATAACCCAAAGTTCTAAAAGAAAAATTTAAAAGGTTAAGGGGGAAGTGGGGGTTAATTCAGTTCACAAGAACGATTCACTAGTAACAATTAATGCGCCAGTTAAGCGCATAATACTATACTTAAATGATTTATTGATTAGAGACGTTGTTCCACACGACGGTTGGATCATGGGTCGACTATGGATTTCAGAAATCGTGGACTGATCTTATTTAGGGGATCTCGACATAAATAAATGATAATTATTATTAATATTAATAATAATTTTGGTAGTAGGGTAAAGGAGGTGATTATCCCTTTGTATAAGGCAATGGTCAGGCCATGCCTTGAGTACTATGTACAGGTCTGGGAGGACTCATTTTAAGAAGGATGTAGAGCTGTTGGAACGAGTACAGAGAAGGGCAACAAGACTGGTGAAGGGAACGAAGGGGTTCTCTTACCAAGAAAGGCTCAAGTTCTGGAGATTGCAGCGTCTGGAGACTAGGCACCTGCGAGGTGATCTTATTGAGGTGTATAAAGCCTTGAATGGGTTGAGCACGCTGAATTCTGATGGGATCCTTCCACTTGTTCAGATTACGAAACTGAGGGGGAATAAATTAAAATTGAGGAAAGACAGTTGCAGAATAGATGATGTGTGGAAATTTGCCTTTAGCCAACGGGTTGTTGATTGCTGGAACAAACTTCCATCTGTCGTTGTGGGAGTTTAAAGCTTATATAAATCCAAGGAGGGACTGGACAAAATTTTGAAGTGAATGGATGAATTAAATGGGAAGGTACCACCTTCCCATTTAACTTATCATCTTGTATCATATGCCTCTACTAATGTTAATTGCTAATGCCAATTGGTAATTATTCTTTTGATACGCGAGTATGAAAAGAAAACTTACAGGGATGTTGGCGGACAAATGAAATTTTTTTGACAGCGCAGCGTACGTACAAGTGATCACATGAGCTGTCCCAACGTAAACTATCGAGTATTCCCGAAGAGATTTTTAAATGTATGCGAAACGGTGTTAAAAATATTCTCTAAATTATCAAACGTGTTTATCTTTTATTATAACGTCAAATTTTACATTTGTAATTCAGTTTTATATTTTTAATTTATTCATTTTGTTTTCATTTTGTGTTCCAATCGTGGATTATTATTCAATTGAACCTCTAACAGGTTCTGATCTAAATGAGCTAACGGGTTAATGGGTTTACGTTCAGGAATCTAAAAGTTCTGAATTTTATCGTCCGCCATTTTGTTTCAAGATGGCGGATTGGAAAACAAAAAAAAAAAAAAAAAAATGCATGCCCTTATATATTTTTCCAATTCAGAAAGAAATAAAATGAACTCAGTTATCCCGTTAACTCCTTGACCCTCGGTACACTTCACAATAATAGCTTGACCTCCATCCCATAACGAAATACCCCAAATCGAGTCACATTGTTTATTTTTCAATAAGAAACCTGCTCCAACATTCCTCGGACCACCCCTCCCACACTTAATGCAGTTCAACATTTTATTGACCCCTTTCCCTTCTTGCGCTATATAATTTGTGAGCGGCTCCTTAGCGATTTCGTTAACCCTTACGCAACAGAAAGATAGAAAAATAGGAGATAATGAAATTATTTATATATTAAATTAGAAATAATAAAGTCTATATCAATTATAATTTAAATAAATTCTATATTAATTAAACCCCATAAATTATAATTTATAAATTACATATATATTTTATATTTAAGCATAGCTTATGTTTTTTATATTTTAAAATTCCTCTTTCCATCAATTTTTTTGAGTGATTGATTGATTCGATTTTTATGGTGTGATCGACTTAAATATTGATTTAATCTATTGAAAGCCCGTTGCAGGTTTTTTTGAAGTATGCAACCGATGTATTCATTCATCTGTTGCCGAAAACCATCGGGCATTGTAAACCACCGCCCCTTTACCACCTGGCACGGTCCGTTTCGGTTGCCATGGCAACCGTTCGGGTTGTGTACGTTTATAGCACCGCTCAGTCATCTACAGCGACACGCATGCGCACCGAGCACCCGCGGTGACGTACGATAAACGTGTTGGAAACGAAGCTTGTAAGAAGGCGAGCAATTTGAAAGCGCGTGGATCCCTTGAACGCCGAACAGTCCTTCACGACACGAGCATGGCGACAGACCTACTTGCCTAGTTTTCTTTTCGGACTACGGGAGCCAATTTGCGGTAGCCGCACGCGAAGACGAAACCTTGCATGCAGCGGTTCGGAGAAGATTAACAAAGGATGACCCCAGGGGTGTTGTTGGCGGACAGGTGGGTTCGTCTCATGGCGTCCTCGACTTTGTTCCACTTTTTGTGCTTCTCTTGCGTTTGCATGCCGCTCTGCTTCGCCACTCCTACGGAACCCAACCTCGAAGACATTTTGCCCGTGTTCCTCCGAAATCGCCGACACGGCGGTGACCTTGAGGTGTCGGTTCGACCCCACTTAGAACTAATGGTGAACACGTTCGTGGACCGACTACGGTGTGTCCAACAGGGACTCACTCACGTGGAATGTGTACAGGTAAGTCACCACGTTTTTTTTAAAAAGGAAATTATTACCGTATGCGACCCCTCATAACCTTAGTTTCCTTGGGAAGTCCACGATATTCTTCTCGTGTAATATCGGTATGCTGCGTCTAATAATTTGACCACCTCCTATAGCGAGCTGCGATTGTGACAATCATTACAATCATCTGCAATGAATCCTACACTCTGAACACATAATTAGTAAGATTGTTAGCGTCTTTAACTAGGTCAGATGTTTCTAAAAATTTGTCAACTCGTGTATGTAATTACAGACCCGCAACGTCATTTAATAAAGTCAGATGTTGATAATCGATTTTTAATGCGTATATAATTACGAAGATTACAGTGCCCTCTTCTGTTATGGTGTCCTTAATAATTGTCCACGTACTGTACATCAATTATGTCTGTTACGAGACAGTGCTTTTGTAGGATTTTTATAGTTTCCCAGCACTTTGGGGAATAATTCGCTATTCGATGCAAACTTTGAAAGAGAAAGAGGTTAATGACCTCCGCAAGTTTAACTAGGGCACCTTCCCGGAAGACCACCCCCCCCCGCGTACACCGCCCCCATATCACTACACACATGATAGGCACAATACCTGAGATTAAATTTGAACCTAGCAATTAATTAGAGAGAAAACTCCTATTTTCATCGGTAGTGGAGTGTGGCAGTTACCATGGTAACTGACAGTAACGGGGTGGAAAGACCATCGGGGGACAAAACATTGCGGATAACAGACACACAACGTTGATCCTAAAATGTCTTTGAACTATTCGATGTATGTAACCAATTGTACTAAGTGGTAGTTTATTTCTGAAAGGATTAAGGCCCCTTCCCCCACCCACATGGGTCTATCTGCTTGAATTTAAGCTGGTTGTTCGTTTTCGGTTATTGTGATTGGAAAATGCTGCATGTTTTGATATGGAAAGAGCTCGGGACTATTTTTATGACACCTACAAAAGGCAATCGAAGTATAAATGCATATACTATACCACCAAAATTAATGGAGTATCTGCGTTGTGTAATTATAAAATAAAAGTACCAAGACACTCAAAATGGAAAGTTAAATATCACTCATTTCACAAGTCTGAATTACCAATTAAAAAAAAAAAAAATTCGTTTTGCGTGCGCAGGTCCTTCAACACGAGTTACCTCGGTATTGAACTCTCTAAATAGAAACGCAATATAAGGTATCGCAGGGCCCTCCGGTTTCTTAAAAAAGGCGCCATGGCTCAACGACACCACCAGATACCTTTAAATGGTATGCCCTGGACTCTTTTCCATCCAAAGACCACGTATGTCCATCAGAATGCGGCCCAGTATACTAAATGAACGAATGCCCTCTGGTGTGAAGAAAAGGCATATATTTATTGAGGGATAAAAAGAAACAGGTGATCTAATATCTAAGAGCCGTGTAATGATCATGATTAGTCTTTTGTTTTCTTCCTGCTCGCGTCTCACGTATTGCATGAACCCGTTAGTGCGCGCATAAATCTCACCTGTTCACAATAGCACTGACCTACGTGTCTGAGAGTTCTAAAGCAAGTTCAGAAACCTCGGGAGGGTAGCCAGCGTTATAAGTCAGTTTGTGAACACGAGTTGAGTGCCAAACTAATTAAAATTGCGACTGGTAGATGAGAGATAATGACCACGTTCTCTAAGACCTCGCACGGTAGAAATATCTCGTCTGGAATTAGCCAATCAGAAGTACTTTGCGAGTGGTACCTAAGATATCGTGTATAACAATTTTAAGGGCAGGCTGAAAAGTTCTTCCCAACTTAGACCAGTTGAGTTGGGCGTTTTTAATAAGGGCCAAGGTAACTAAGACCAGGAGGCATTACGAGTACATACTGTCTGTTTCTATTTCTGGAATGAAAAACTGATGAGGATTACCAGCAGAAAGAGTCCTGCACCTCCGTCCGAAAATCAGGAGACCAGCGGGGATAGACCACTGCGTTCTGGGGACAGGAATCGAACCCAGACTGGTACCCACTACAATGTTAAGGATTGACAAACTTAACGAAGCATCTTATGTCTGTTGTAGTAGGAATGCGTTGGTGGCAGTGCGAACAAAGACGTCAAAGGAGCAATTGCAGACAAACCAACCTTAGAACACAAGCAACGTACAGCTTAAAAATGACTCGCATATAACAGAAAGATAAGTGTTTCTCTCATAATTGTCAGTCTGTCTACCGTAATTTTCCGACTATAAGATTTGTATCGATTTAGTCTAAATTCAGGAAAAAATGTATAAATACATTATATATATATATAAAGAGGACCGCTTGTATGTCGAAGATTCCCTTCTTTGCCATCCTTCAACTTCAAAACCCAATGATTTAATCGCTCGTGTTCGAGGTCTGATCAGAAGTGATCGACGTTGAACTATCTACGAAGTTGTTATTGAAACTGGTATTTCTTATCGGACGTGCCAAAATCCAATCAATTTTAAGATAAGATTTGGAAACGTGACGTGTTTCATCCAAGTTTAAAATTATTCTTAAAACTGAAGTTACAGGTATTATTAACGTGAATTTTAAGACAAGATTTGGCAAAGGCAATTTTTTGCCTACTACACATTAAGCCAGCAATTTCTTCGAACTCAATACCGTATTTTCCGGACTATACGAAGCATTAATATTTTGAAGGGAAAAGTTTAAGCGACTAATTTTAATTGAAAATGTTGTCTGCTGTTAAAGTTGGTTGAGGAACTCTCTGACTATCCTACAGGTGTTCAGGATTGCGACTTTCTGGACTTCCTTGTAGGTGTTCTCTGGGAGACCTACAAATTGCTACTAGACTGTTATGTAGGGTCTTTGGCACCATACCTGTTGTTGACGCGATGATTGAGATGGTCGTTACTTGTTGCGTATGCCACATCTCTTTGATCTCCTGTCTTAGGTTCGTGTACTTCCTGATTTTTCCCCCCCATGGGTTTTGTACAGGTTGCCAGTGTTGGGTACCACTATGTCAATCAGATAGGTAGTCCTTTCCTTCTTGTTCACAAGGGTTATGTCCGGTCTGTTGTGCGGGATGATCTTATCCGTTATTATGGCGCGGTCCTAGTACAGCTTATGGGTTCGGGTCTATAGTACTGCCTGGGGTTCGTTTGGTCAACTGGTATTTCCTCGCTAGCTTCTGATGTATTATCCTGGCTACCTGGTCATGTCTATGAGTGTACTCAGTCTGGGTGATCACCTTGCATCCCGCGGTGATGTGTTGGATTGTTTCTGAGGCCAGGTGGCATCGGACACTCCGGGCTCCTTGGCGATGTATTTTCTATAGTTCCTGATGTTGATTACTTGGTCTTGAATGGTGATAATGAATCCTTCAGGCTCGGGGAAGAGCGTCCCGCTCGTGACCCATGCATTGGAAACCATTTTATCTGTGTGGTCTTGATGGAGGTCATTGTAGTGTCTACCATGGAGTGTCTTCTTTGCTTGTCTTTCTAGCTTTGGTTATGGTGTCTGGACGAGAGGGGACTCTTCGCTTAGGTTGAGTGGGGTATTCCGCTTGTCTATCTCATATAATGTCAATATGACATTCAATAAACCAACTTCTTGATATCTTCACCAATGGACAAACATTTAAAACAACAGGTGGAAGATAAGATAAATCCTCATTAAACATTTTAAAGCTATTGCAATCGTCTACTCTGTATAAGAAAGGGATAAGAACTTTGAAAAATTGCTCATTTATGCAATGTCATTATGCGATAAAAAAAAAAAAAAGAAAATAAAGAGAAACCTGAAATTTTTCGTGGATCGGGTCGAAGGTATTGGTTGCTGAGATAAGTCCCCCCCACACAAAACACAAAACACTTTCTGTTATGGGAGTATTGGAATGATAAATCAGAAGACAATTTTCAGTTAGCTTTTATTTAAAAAAAAAAAAGGTGCATCTTATAGTCTGAAAAATACGGTACATAAGTACCGTATTTTTCAGACTATAAGATGCACCTTTTTTTTTTTTTTTTTTTTTAAATAAAAGCTAACTGAAAATTGTCTTCGTTAATAATCTCTGCGTGAGAATCATAAAACAAGTTTTATTTCACATCGATATTAAAATAATGAAAGTAAAACGACAAACGTAGGTTTACCGGTTGTTAATTGGAATATAATAAGAGAATTAAAGCATTTAAAGCTCATTACTTCACTGATATCGCTGGCAGTATTTGTGTCTTAATTACCACACGCTGCACTCAGCTTGAATAAAGTTCAGCCGCGAAGGGTATTTCCTCATATCTGTCGCCATGTATTTGCATTAGAAATGCACAATTATTATTTACTCGTTGACACATTCACGGAAGTGTGCCTACCCTTCATGACCTTCGTAAGCCAGCGATATTGCATAAAGTAGGGACGGAGGGAGATGAAAGAAGATTTCGTGTGTAATGTGGACGCGTGTGTGAACACGCAGAAATGTAAATGATAATTTGTGTGTTAGGCTGCACTTAATTTCCTAACTCGAAACACATTAATACACCGAAGGGACAACGCCACCTAGTGTTAAATTCGAAGATGAAGTTTAATTTTATTTTTGTCATTTAAAATTTATTATTCTCATTTTTTTTCTAGTGTCTAACAACCAAGAAAGTTCTACAGCTGCTGTCTCTCGATCCAACATCTCATTTTCGGCAAGATGACGTCCAACGGATCAGCGTCCTCTTTCTGCATCACGTGCTGAACTTTCGCTCTATCTGCAGGTCCTCCTCCTCCCCCACTACGGGATGTCCGCACTACAATACCTGCAGCGAACAAGTGTACGTTAAATTTCACGCGGACTCCGAACGTCTCCTTGACAGTCTTGAGGATATTTTACGCAGGGTCAAGGACGTCTATGACCCCCTACACAGGACAAAGGTGAGCAAAATTGGTTGTATAATTGGGGGGAAGATGACAGCTGCGGAAAGATGTTTCCTGTTTTAACTCCGGATTGCGTGGGGGGGGGGAATTATATCGTATTGCTTAATGTTTAAACTCACCTATTATCACATTCCCGGATGTGAGAAGAATGTTAATTTACCCGCGGGCAGCTCAGACATTTTAAGGCGCTGAAGATGTGTCTCTTGTTTACCGAGAAAAGGAGTCCATTCTTCAACACCCAGACTGATTGCCAATAGTAAAGATTTCTAACCCACCCTACAAGTTGTCAGAGAAGTTTGGAGCCTGTTACCAAAATAAGTTATTCATCAAATCCCCTTTTAGAAATGGAATTCGGTTTAATTAAGCAATGATTCAGTGAAGCAATTCTCTTGTAAGCAGTAAACAATTTCTTATTCTTCATCATCTCGTATTCTGCAGCCCCTGTTATTACATTTGGACAAAATATTGACAAGAATTTCCTCCTCTTTTTGCTGTTCCCTGCTTTTCTCATTCCACCTGGATTCTGCATTATCTTTCTCATTCTGTTTGTTTGTCAGTGGCCAACCTATTTTCATAACTGCTTGCAGCAAAAGTAGGCTAAATTCTATTCCTCGATTTAGAAATACGTCTGACCCTTTTTTTCCTTTGCCAATTTTTAACTTCCTTGCGAAAATTACCCTTTATTTACTTTTAAGGCCCAGTTTCCTTCTCTATGATATCTAGTGTAATAGCTATGGCCAATAGCATATTGTGTCAAGTCAATCTTTGGGGTTTTGGACCCACATTTCCTCGCCCCGGCACAAATCTCAAACCTCCCATAAAATTACTTCACAAATAACAGATCCCCTCCCACTCCCATATTTCCAGGTCTAAAAATATCTTTGAAACAAATAAACCAATCAAGTTTTACTTTCTAAATTTCAAAATATAAATTCTTTTTATAACGAATGCATATTAATACCGTGAAAATACTAATTTTATGCAAATAAAAGTACTAGTTTGTTACTTGGACATATAAACAGTTTAAAATCAGGGTACACATATTTCTGGGCGCCTTAGCATATGCGCTTAGCATATATTGTCTTCATAATGTCCGTCTATCCGTCCACATGTAATAACTCCAATTGGATGCATTTTCATGAAAATTCATATGCCGTGACACTATATTTTTTATACACATTGCTCAAATTGCGCAAACCCTGGAGTGTCCTACAGGATATATTGGAGACACGTAATCGTATAAGACAAGCACCGTTCGTCTCAGAACATAAAGGTTTCTTAAAAAATTAACAGGAAATTGTAGAAGGTTGTAATCGACGATGTTGGTGATATTCCTGACGCGTTTTACTATCGTCAACATTTTCATGCATCAATTTTCGTCGCAAGGCATTCAAATAGCTAACTTGAAATGCAGTCTCTTTGGGAAAAGTGGATAATGATTCATTAAACCTTTGCGTGATGGTCTTTTCGTAGTGTATCAACGTCCGCAAGCACCAAAAGCGTATTAAGTAACACTTAAAAAATTAGCAGGAAGTTGTAGGATGGTTGTAATGGACGATGTTCATAATATTGCTAAGGTTTTTTACTCTTATCAACTTTTTCACGCATCAGTTTCCATGTTTACTTCTCAAGCCCTTCAGACAGCTAACTTGAAATTCAAGGTCTCTTTCAGAAAACTGGATAATGATGCATTTAACCTTTGCGTGATAGTCTTTCCGCGGTGTAATGAGCTACCATTGTCAATGCTTAGTGGATAAAGAAAATTTCATAGCACCGTGCCGTGACAAATTTATCTGCTTTTTCAGTTCACGTTACTCGTCTTGGTTAGTCACGCCAATTAATAAACCTGGAAAACCACAAGCATTGCTCTTATTGCACCACTGAGTAATCCCCCTTTTTTATTTGGATTATTTTTAGCTAGACAGCCTTATGGTTAGAATTCAGAATCTCTGTTAATAATTTTTAGCATGTACTTTACGCTGGTTTCATTGTTAGAGGTTTATCTTTTAATGGTTAAAACGTTTCCTCCTTTCATTGTTAATTTTTTTCTTTTCCATTTTTTTTTCTTTTCATTTTTATCCTTCTGGTGTTATTTTTAATTGTTTTAGTTTTCCTTTTTATTGTTAAAACAGTTTTCTTTTTCATTGTTAAAATTTTTCCCCTTTCACTGTTGCCTTTTTATTGTTTTTTTTTATTTGTTTTTGAATTTTTAACTTATAACTTTGAAAGTATGCTTTGCCTTTTATTTAAATTTTTATCCTTATACTGTTATTATTTTTAATTGTTTTAGTTTTTCTTTTTATTGTTAAGACATTTTTCCCTTTCATTTTTAGAACTTTTTTCTTTCCTTTCATTGTTAAAACTTTTTTTCCTTTCGTTGTTAAAATTTTCCCCCTTTCGCTGTTGCCTTTTTAGTGTTTTTTTTTAAATTTTAACTTATAACTTTGGAAATATGCTTTGCGTTTTATTTTAATTTTTATCCTTATGTTGTTATTTTTAATTGTTTCAGTTTTCCTTTTTATTGTTAAAACGTTTTTCCCTTTCATTGTTAAAATAATTTTACCTTTCAGTGTTAAAATTTTTCCCCTTTCACTGTTGCCTTTTTAGTGTTTTTTTTTATTTGTTTTTGAATTTTAACTTATAACTTTGAAAGTATGCTTTGCCTTTTATTTAAATTTTTATTCTTATATTGTTATTATTTTTAATTGTATTAGTTTTCCTTTTTATTGTTAACACATTTTTCTCTTTCATTGTTAAAACTTTTTTCTTTCCTTTCATTGTTAAAACATTTTTTCCTTTCATTGTTAAAATTTTCCCCCTTTCGCTGTTGCCATTTTAGTGTTGTTTTTTTTTTAATTTGTTTGAATTTTAACTTATAACTTTGGAAATATGCTTTGCGTTTTATTTTAATCTTTATCCTTATGCTGTTATTTTTAATTGTTTTAGTTTTCCTTTTAATATTAAAACATTTTTTCCCTTTCATTGTTAAAATATTTTTCCCTTTAATTTTTAAAATTTTCCCCCTTTCACTGTTGCCTTTTCAGTGTTTTTTTTTTAATTTGTTTGAATTTTTAACTTATAACTTTGGAAGTATGCTTTGCCTTTTATTTTAATTTTTATCCCTATGCTGTTATTATTTTTAATTGTTTTAGTTTTCCTTTTTATTGTTAAGACATTTTTTCTTTCATTGTTAAGACATTTTTCCTTTCATTGTTAAAATATTTTCCCCTTTCATTGTTAAAATATTTTTCCCTTTCATTGTTAAAATTTTTTACCCTTTCACTGTTGCCTTTTTAGTGATTTTTTTAAAAATTTGTTTGAATTTTTAACTTATAACTTCGGAACTATGCTTTGCCTTTTATTTTAATTTTGATTCTTATGCTGTTATTTTTGTTTTATTATTCCTTTCCATTGTTAAAACTTTTTTCGTTTTCATTTTTACCTTTTTTTCGTATTTTACTTTGATGTAATTTTATAAGTATGCGTTGTATTTTTTTTTTTTTTTTTTTGCGCGTGCAAACTGTGACGCGTTAGCATTCACTTTTAAAGTACTTTGGTTCGACTGTTATCAGCTTGGGATTTTATCCTGTAACGATAAATCATGGAATGCATGATCATATTCTTAGAACATCGATAATCATCACGCTAATAACGCAACGGAGTGAGCATTAACAGTTGTAGTAAAGACGATTTTACGCCCACTCTTATCGCACAGCCCTCTTCATAAGTACTTTTAGAAAATGTCCTATCAAACACGGAAAAAGAAGATTTTCTTCACTTGTAAGATTTGCTTTACGTGCGACTTCTGCATGCTTTCGCTGCGAAAAAAAAAAAATTAGCAATGTTGTGCGTGCTGTTACCATGACAACGCTCGTAATGATTCTCTCGCGCTAAAAAGAAAGTTCTTTTTCTAGCAAGCAGCTAAAAATGATCTAATAACTTGGGAGCAAACTATTTATGTAGGTTGGAGACTGAAAGCTGGATTTTTGACGTGTTCTGCGTTCTTATGGGGAGGGAGAAGGGGGAGGGGAAGAAGACGAAAACGTTTCTTACTAAGGACAAGAACCTATTAAAGAACCATTCTAAGTTTAAATGATGGATTCTTCTGATTTTTAGTAAAAAATAATCTAAATTATTAATAAACGAATTCGTATTTGGTTTCCATTGATCACTACAGATAGAAATAAGTAATCGTAAGAAGGTATTACAGAATGCGTGTCTCTCAGGTTCACTGGGTCACTCGTTAATATCCAAAAAGGAAAATTAAGGACAAGGTCGAGAAAATCCAGATCTTATTGCTACATCACTGCATCCACATTTTACTTTCTACACCTTATAATTGCACGCTGCCATTTTGCAGGTGGAGTTATGTAAAATAAAGCCGGTATTTAGGACTATAAAAAACTAGTTCATAATAATTACACCTATCAAAATACGGGTGCCATCTGCCATTCCTTCAGGTGCTCAAACAGCAAAACTTTAAATGATTTTGATTACTTTGTATTCATCTGACCGTTTAATAGAAACTGCTGTAATCTTTGATTTAATAGAAATTTGCTATAATCTTGGATTTTATTAAATTTAAGAGAACCACTATTATGAGATTTCAATTAAGAATCGGAATCTCATAATTCTTGGAAGAGACCAATAATGTCAATAATTGACATTATTGGTCTCTTCATTCGTCCTGTTGGTGTCAAAAATCCGAATTGGTGCCTACATTTGTGTATTAAAACCTCCATCCATTTAATTAGATTAGGATCTATTGGAGCGAATGCAGAGAAGAGCAACAGATTAGTGAGGGGGACGAAGGGGTGCTCTTACCAAGAAAGGCATCAGTTCTGCTAATTGGAACATCTGGAGAAGACAACGCACCTTCTAGGTGATCCGAATGAAGTGTTTAAGTCTTTGAATGGATTGAGCAAGCTCATTGCTGATGGGATTCTTCCTCTTATTCGGACTACGCGCATAAGGGAACTTGAATTCAAATCGAGATGGATGGTTGCAGGATAGATATGTGGAAATTTGTCTTCAGCCAGCGGGTGGTTGATTGTTGGAACAAACTTCCATCTGCTGTTGTGCAAGTGGGTAGTTTGAATAAATTTAAGGGAGAACTAGACAGACTCTGAGAGAGGACACACAGATGATGTTTGGGTTTGTTTTTTGGTTTATACTTTGGCACGACCACTAGGTTAAAGGAGTTTACAATAAACCATGAATACAATCGTTAATCGTATTTAGTAGTCACGAGATTTGAACCACGATACATGTTATTCACTCTCGCTGCTAATACTAACAGTATGATAAGCAACCTTATGATAATCCTTCAGATCATAAGATGCAGGGAGAATTTCGAAAACATTTTCCATTATACAAATACAGTCGTTAATTAATAGGGAAAAAAAAAAGGGTTCTTCAGATTCATAATCATTTAATGGTATCCGGTTCACGGTTTGCAAATATTTTCATGTCTGTCTTAAATTTCAGTATACATTTTAAGATATGTGCCGATATGCATTCATGGTACTTGAATAAAATAAATTTAATTAATTAATTCTACAAAAAGGCACAGCTAAAATCTAGCAAACAAACAAACGTAGGCACCGCTTTAAATATTTTTATCTTTACACAAGAAGGCTAGAGATGGATTGAGAATCTCTTACTTTTTCACTGATACTAAAAAGTCACTGTCACAGTTTACGACATCTGACACAAAATCACAGCTCACGAATACTGTGCGTCTCGTTATGGGTACGATTGTGCACTGCTACATATCACAATTACTGATGACGCATTTAGTATTAGCAATGGCCACATAGTACAAGGAAGACTGTGGCTAGTGGTGCACCAGCCAAAAAAGAATTAAATAATAATAAGATGAAAAATTAAAAAAAATAAATAATTAATAAAAGAAAACGAAAAAGACAATCTATGCGTTTCCCTCCTCCCGTAGGTAATTATCGAACTGACATTTGGACTTCCCCAAACTGTCAGCCTCTGCCACCCATGATGGGAAGACTTTATAAAACTTCCTGCAATCCTGTCTAAACATCTCCCCTCGTAACTTAAATTGATGGCCCTTACTTCTAGAATCATTTATAACCGTGAAAATTTCGTCCCCATTCAATTTACTTTTGCGTCTCAGAGCCTTAAGCACCTCAATCAAGTTTTCTGTAAGGCACCTGGTTTCCAGGCGGTGCAACCCACATATTCCAAGTCTTTCCTCATATGGACGCCCTTTTGCCGATCTCACCAGGCGAGTTACCCGTCTCTGAACCCTTTCAAGAAGCACAATGTCTTTCTTTAGGTGCAGTCTCCATACATGAACACAGTATTCCAGGTGTGGGCTAATATCCTTATATAATGGGATTATCACGTTCCTATCTCTACTTACAAAAGTTCGATAAATCATCGATAGGACACCATGGGCCCTCCTTGCAACCAGTCTACAATGTTCGGAGAACTTCATGTCTGACCGTATCATAACTCCTAAGTCCCTTTCTTCCACTACCGTCTTTAGTTCAACTCCACCAAGTGTATAAGTTATTGTGGTGTTAAAAAAAAAAAAAAGGTAAACTGCAGCCGTTACCAACCCACTGCAGGATGGAACCCTCCTCAACAATTCATGCTGAGGGAAATGGACCATAATCTACCACGCTGGTCTAGTGTGGGTTGACAGATCGACCGTATTTAGCAGTCAGGGGCTTGAACCCCGGTCTCCTCGAAGAGCGTGTGCTACTACATTTCCGCTCCTGACCACTCGGTTACGGACCGTTCCCCAAGTGTAAGACCTTGAATTAAAGCATAGCTGCCATTTTTCCGAGCATCCCTGAAGTCTGTCTAGGTCATTCTGAAGAAACTCTGCTTGGCAGTGTTCATTAACTACTCTATCAATCTTTACATCATCTGCAAATTTAGACCTCACGCCCTCTATCCCTTCATCGATGTCGTTTATGAAAATTGAAAACAACAGTGGTCCTAATACTGATCCTTGGGGAACCCCACTTCTTATATCAACCCAATCTGAGGAATAACCATTTATCACAACCCTCTGCCTCCTGCTCTGAAGCCATCTAGCTGTCCATCTAAGGATGTTCCCCGTGATTCCAACTTATAAAGTAACCGCTCATGTGGGACTGAGTCAAATGCTTTGCTGAAATCCAAATGAACAATGTCGAAATGATTCCAGCTCTTGAGTGACCTTGTCAAAATAGCTAACCAGATTAGTTAAACATGATTTTCCCTTTACAAAGCCACGCTGATCCTTCAGAATTCGATTTCCATCTAAATGATCCTGAATTCTAACTTTGATCATTGTCTCCATGATTTTCCCTACTACTGAAGTTAGACTAACCGGCCGGTAATTTCCCACTTCACTCTTAGAACCGCTGTTATGTATGGGAGATACATTGGCACTTCTCAAATCCAACGGAATCACTCCCGAGTCCAGTGATGCTCTCGTAATTAGTCTCAATAGTTCAATGCACTCACTTGCTGGTTCCCTTAAGATTATAGGGTAAATGCTACCAACCCCAGGAACCTTACTGGCCTGTAGGCTCGAAAGTTTTTTTTATTAAATAAACATGTGAAATTTCAACATCATTAATTACATTTTTTTCAACTTCACTCGCAGAATTTCTCATTGACGTGAAGGGTTTTTCTTATGTAAATATCGATGCAAAGTAACTGTTGAGTTTATCTGCAACTTCAGCTGGAGTATCTAATACTATCCCACGTCCATTACATAAGGGTCCGATCTGATTTGTCCTTCTCTTCTTTACATTTATATATGTGAAGAATTCCTTAATCCCCCCTCTTTGCAAGCGATTTCTCATAATCTGCCTTTGTCAGCCTAACCTTTCTAGTGGCATTATTACAGATCAATTTGTAGCTGTTATAGGCTTCAGTACTTTTTATTGCTCTGTAACTTTTCCATGCCACCTTTTTCTGCTCAAGTAATGTGGCAACTTCACCATTCATCCAACTTGGAATCCCCCTCGTGGAGTATTTTTTTAATGGTTAATGTTTTTAAGGTATACCATAAATCAATTGTATTCGCTCTCTGTGCGATATCTACCCAGTTAATAAGGTGCGTAAAGAAAATTCAATTTTTAAACTATACAAGAAAAGATTTCTAAACGTAAAAAACAAAATAATAAAAAATAATTATAAATAAAGTCTCTTTTTATATTTAAATTCTTTTTTTATTTAATATTCGAACAGATGATGCTTGAAAGTTTAAAAAAATATATCTTTTTATTAACCATTAATATGGAATGCTCATATCCGACAAACTATCTTCCTGAACAAGAGAAGTTTACACATTCCATTAATAATTTGATTTTTTAAAAGTTTATTTTAAGGGCCATGGATTTATTCTTCATCAGCAATGACGGGTTCTAGTACGTTCATTTTGTGGAACTCCTTTGCTACGAGTTGCCTTGATATTGCACTACTCGAAATAAAACGCACTGCTCCATTGAAGGAGCATCTCGTACGTAGATTAACTGCTGAAAATTAAAAAACAAAAAAGTTTGTAGAGGTAATCATGTATGTGTTCACGGTGCATTTAGCATCTTCAGGATGTTTATGATACCACGTAACAGGATGGACTGAATCAAAGGCTAGAATGTGCCACCGCATAAACATTGACACAATCGATGTCACCACTCGCCGACCTACATAATCTCGTATAATTAGAGTTGAAAAAGCAATTGGACAAATATATAATTCAGACATTACACAGTTAGGACTTGGTTGGTGAATGTATTTTAAAAAGATTAGTATGCGCTGCTCTTTTCATCGATTGCTGATTGGAATTGTAAGAGGAATAGAGAAAGCAGTTGATCAGTCGATGATATTGTCTTACATCGCGAAGTGCGTACTCCATCTAAGTGGAACACAAGGTTTTGAGGTCAAATCTATAAAATAAGGAGGCGCAAAACCTTGATCCACTTTCGAAACATATAATTAATTTCTCTCTATTAATTCGCATACCTCAGATGGTATCTGAATTGTTTACCAAAAAAAACCCACTTATTTATTCGAACTTTATGAAACATTTCATATTTACTTTTTAAATAGTATGTCAAGAACACAATTTTCTCCTGTGGGCTAATCTCTAATGGAAAATTTCCTGTATTTTGCTGTATTTTCGAAAATGAATCTTTGTAACGTTTAGGCCTAACGTTCAGTTTATAAATATCACCGTAGGGTCAAGGTTATTTAAGTTTTTTAAATAGCTTTTCACAAAAATCTTTGGCCATCAGTTGTCTGAATTCCAGACAAAAAGGTTGTCAACATTAATTCTCTATCACTGACCGTTTGTCCTTGATCGGTGCCTAAAGTGGGATAATATGTACATAAAAAGTGGTTGGTAAGTTAAAGTACAATTAAGGATCGTGGACAGGTCCTTACGTCGGAGGCGTTGTCGCTCCGTGTGACCTTCATGTGTTTTTTGTTTTCACCTTTGGCTGCATGATCGGCGAACACTAAGTACGAAAACCATCCATCAGTTTTATTAGTCGCGTGGCCAACTAATACAACACTCGTTTTCATTGGAATTATACTCCATTAGTAGTTCCATTAATAATTAATCGCAGAATAATTTCATCAATAATTACCATATTATAAGCTGTTACAAAACTGTGAGCACTTCTTTGGGTTTTTCTTAAAATTACGTTTCTTTCCCCTTCCAGTTTTTTCATTCCTCTGATATTTCACATGCTTTGAGAACCTGTTGGCTTTTAATTTAACTTCGAATCTTGCCAAATAATCTCTGTTTCTATATATGTAATTAATATATCACTAATTCTGCTTTTTTTTGTTTCTTATTGTTTTTATAATTTATTGTTGAGATATATTAATGGATTTGATAATGGAAATCGCATTGATAATGATAGATACGAGGTATCCAGTAGATGAGGCTTAGAGTAACATTACAGCAAATCAATGAAAGATGGTTCTTCTTCTTCTTCTTGAGAAAAAGTATCAGTTCAATCACTCCCTGGTCGTATCAGGTTTATTGCCGCTGGTGAACTTCCCTTCGTGTCTACAAAGGTAGTAATTAAGGGCGGCTGCTAGTTGATAATAGCGAATGAAGGTCACCAAAGTGGTTCGATTGAAGAAGCTAACTTGAATGAACTTCAAATAACCTGCTTGTAGAAGACATTAAATAATCAGCGGTTAAGACGTAAATTTGAAATAGATTAAACGAAAGGTTTATTGCCTTCTCTCGAATAACTAAGTTATAAGGATTTTTATACTAAAATAAAGATATATTTGCATTTAAATAAATTTTAATTATTTAAACCTAATATAAGATCAAAAAGGATAATTACATATATTTTTTTGTAAAATGATATAATAAAACTATTCTTGTAAACCGAAATGGCTTGGCAAACACGGCATTCTAGCTATGCCATTCAATGATTATGGTATATCATCATAAAAAATATTAGACAACACAATATGTGTATAATATATATGAATAATATAACTTTTATGTTCTCGTTTGTCAATATTTGGCAAAATGCCAGCATACATGACGTCACGTAACGTCATTACACATATGACGTGACTATTGGAGGGACTCAAAGCAAGATTTCCCCTTTCCCTCCATTCTTTTTCTTTATTATATCCGAATAATACAGTTTTCGAAATACCGTATTTTCCGGTCTATAGGACGCACTCACTTTTTAGAAAGTAAATTTCGGGAAAAAAATATTTCGGTTTTCGAGATACCGTATTTTCCGGTCTATAGGACGTACTCACTTTCTGTAAAGTAAATTTTGAGAAAAAATGTTTTATTGTTTACATTTCAAACGGATTCACTAGTGCTTACTGAACAAACTGTGTAGAAGAAAACTATAATTGGTCATAGGACGCTAGAAATTCGTAGTCACTACTCGTTACTAATGTTATGGGCTGAACTTGCACTTTTTTTCAAAGGATTTAAAAAAAAAAAAAAACTTAAAAGCGCTCTCGTGTTTCATTTGTTGGTAATATGATATTTGAAATTTATGGTATTGGTAACTTAATATAGTAATGCCAATGGAAACCAGAACTCACCACGAGGTTCTTATCTAAAAAATCCAAACGCTATGTTTCTATACGCGTTTCTTATATACTCAGTTCATCTTAATTAGTATAAGGTGTATAAAAAATGAAATTTATAAACTATAAAAAAAGAAGAATTCTGAATTTGAGAACAAAATAATAAAAACTAATAATAATATACAGTTTATTTTTATAATTAAATTCTTTTCCTTCTAATACTCGAACACACAATATTTGAAAGTATCAAAACAGTGTATATTTTTATTAAACGAGCTATGTCTCGGCATTCATTTCCTATACATGTATATCTGTCATATAAATCATTATATTCAATATACCTGATATCGAGGGCTAGTAAAAACATAAAAAAGCAGACTTTTCCTGTGCAGTTTAATATTCTCCACTACACTCTTGAAAAACGCATTTGCCTCTCCTTTCTTTGTAACGTTTGCCATAAAATCGCCATAAAGGAAACTTCTTTTCATAGCAATAATAGTCTTAAGTATGGAGCCTACGTAAGATGGTTTTCAAACGACTTAATATTGAATCCTTGATTACAAAAATGTTATTATTCGACTAGGGTGGCATTTTGTGACAAATTAAAATCATAAAATAAACTCCTGATCTAAAAGGATGTTAATTGTTATCAGTATCAACAGAGTTGATAATCTCTGTCATCTACTGCTGGAAAATTTTGTCGATCTCAAGGTTGGGGGGAGGAGAGGGAAGTGAAAGATTATCTTGAATACCTAAATGATTTTTTAGTGTCTAAACTACACACATCTCGGAATTGGGGGGAGGGGGTATTAACTTGTTTTCCTGTTTCCATCGAGGTTCCACTTCCATCATTTCAAGGTCATATTTCTTTAATATAATTACGGCTGGTTGACTTCACTGTCAGAACGTTGTACGTTCACTATTTATTTAGAATACCACCTAAAAAAAAAAAAAAAAAATCTCACCACACGAAATGCATGCGACCGGTTTAAGAATTTGGAATGGTTGACCGCATCTCTGATGAATATTTAATTCCATTAACAAGGCGGTTTTGGCGGTCCGTAAGGGGTGATTGTCCCCATGAGAAACTGGTCAAAAGGAAGGAGACGTCGAGAGAAGTGTAACCACTGTACAGCGAGTAGACGTTGAATATATGATGGCAGTAAGGGGTGGGGCAAACTACACTTGCTCTTCTCGAGGGAAATCCACTTTAACGAAATTATTTAAGTAATTTCCTACCAGTGTGGAAGTGAGGTAGGAAGTTGTACGCAGTACAACATGGTTAAAGGGCCTCTCTGCTGAAGCATCTTGGACCTAAGGTCATTGGTAAAGGCTGCCATGCCCTTTAGCGAAAGGTCATTCTAGTATTGCGACAAACAGTGTCGGGGTATTTAGAAAACTGTTTTTATGTTTGTATTACTTCATACTCGTAGTATGAGTAATATAAGGGGTAATTTGTATTTTCCATAAGGGGGGAAGGTTTATATATTTCTTAAAATTGTTAACTGAGAACAGAATATAAATGTTTGATTTTTTGCACGATTACTCTCAATTCTAATTGAAGTGAGCTGCTAATTCTCTCTTTCTCTCCAACATGCTAGCCTCCACATATATAGGGACACTGACAGTTCTAAAACGGATCTAATGCGCACGAATTCGTAAATGCCTGTAGCAAATGGGATCGATGCACGATCTTAGTCCTCCCTACTAAATTTTTACAGTTAAATCACTTTTAGCGCTCTTGGGAATAATTACTGCTTTTTTGATGAGTGGGTCGCAACAAACTATCGATTTGTGCAATCAAGTTGAATGGTGCTGTTGACCTCTGATTTAACATGCAATTCTTCAATGGTTGCCAGGGTAACCTTTTAAAACAGAGAAAAGCTTTCTAATGTTACTACAACTTATAATGAACATAATCTTAGATAATAAAGAAAAGGTTTTTGAAGAAATTTTCAGCTCTGTCATTATTCATAATTAATTAAAAGAATTTTTTTAAGAATAGAGATAAAACTTAAAAATATCCATTTTTCTTTTAAACCAATATTTAGAATTCGCGACAGACGAAAAAAAAACTTGAAGGGCACCAATTATTTTTTGATATGCATAATGTCGCCTTGGAAAGGAACCAACATGACTCGAGCAGCACAAACTTACAAACCAGATTTATGAAACGACTTTATGCGTGTCGAAAACGAATGGGTTGTCTTTCAAGACGTTTTTAGAATGCCATTGAATTCTGAAAGATGTTTAATGTTTTCAGTGTTTCAGTGGAGAAGATCTCCTGTCAGAAGTCCTGGTAGATCGCAGCACCTCCGAACGTGTAGATCTATCTCAACTTATTACTGTACTCGTCGGTCACTTGCTCAGAGGTAAGTAAACGCAAACCTTTAAGACAATTTTCAAATAAATTAATTTAATGAGAGTTTAGTGATTATTTCGTTTCCTAATATTTTGGCAAGGTAGTGTACATGCAGTCTAGTCGATATCTGAACGAGAACGTGGCCTAACAACAACCAGTCTCACCTTCGATTTATGTTTTCTAACAGCAGGAGTTGATAAGTGACAATTATTAATTGGATCGTGAACTCGCAGCAGCGAGAGAGACCATCCTCTTAATCAATGTGTCATGCCTGAGCCTCTGCACCCTGAAACTACTCCTTCCTTGTGACCTTGGAGAAAATAGAGAACAATCAGTAACGTGAGAAGCTGCCCTTATGAGCGCAACGCTAGTATAAGACAAATCTACCGCACGTGCTCCTATCAATGGTTCTGTTACCGAGTTGGGTACACATTACAGTCGATTATGTTTACTTCACCAGTTCTGTTTGCATTTTGAGGAACAGGAAATTTGCTCCTGCAGGTGTTTATGTTATGATCCTTATTCGCCAGGTGTATTCTTGTGATAGTACTCCTGTCAAACGAAACCTGCAATCATCCAATTATACTAGCCCTTTGACTTCTAATGATCCGTTTCCAACCTTTGGGTTCTCTTGCCGATATAATGGCAAGGTCAGGGGTTCCTTTCCTTTGTTTGGACCGTTGCTTTAACCCTCTTTTTCATAACACTCACTGGCTGAATACTGTACGTATCTGCTGATGCCAACTGCAAAAGGTTTATATTTCTTTGCCCAATGGTTCATTTAAGTTAGGGTTCTGTTGTACTCTTTCAGTGTTAATTGCCACGCATTTATGTTTATGTTTTTATTTAAACACGTTACACGATAGCCTCGCATATTAAGATATCTGCGTAAGATCGTGAAAAGCGTTATTGACTGTTCTAACCCGTTATGCAAGACTGTTGCTGCATCCAGTTCACCAAAAAGTCGTTAACATTCTTGCTGTGTCATAACATTACAAATATTAGCCATTACAATGTAATGAGCGTTGCTGATACGCAGACCATAAACGTCTTTGTTGATTTAAACTCATCACGAAAATCTAATAAAAAAAAATTGTTCCAACAACGTCCTTCAGAAGAGTGAGTTTCTGAAACTGTATTCTGGAAGTCTAGTTAATATTTCTACTGAATGTATTAGTAATTCAATAAGTAGAAATTACCTTATTTTTCTTGTGTAATACAGCCTATTAATTTATTTATTCCATTTACAAAACAGAAATAACAGTTACAAAAACGTTATAGAAATTTATATTACAACGTTAGCCAACTATTTGAAGGCGACCCTTAAAATGCGATTAGAATGGAACGAATGGTGCTGTTAAAGAAAAGCAGAGAATAATAACGATAAGAATAATTAATAACTTAAGGAATGAAAATTAAATAGGATAGTGTTGTTCCCTAATAAGTAAGGGATAAATGTTAATTGAAGTTAAGTGAAAAGCTAGAAACTTTTATATAGAAAATTTTTAAGTAGTCAGTTTGGTTTTAAATAATACGTGAAACAAATTACTGATTATAATGGGAACACACCTGTAAAATAAATGGGCGCTTTATTCTGAGTTGAAGAAGGTATTTGTAAGGGCAAATCATTTAGCGTTGGAGAATTATGAAGGAAGAAAGTGCTTCGATGTTTAATACGATGTCAAAGAATTTCGAATTGAAAAGTCTTGAAGTACTATAATCGAGAAAATTGTGAATAAAACTGTAGCTGGTCCTAATGATTTTTTTTTAAATGAAATTCAGCAGCTATTTCTCTCAACTGGAGAAAAGAATAGTTAGCAAATTTTATACCAGCGAATAAAACTAATTCCAGAACTTTGAGCCATGACCCGATCATTTTTCTTAACACGAATCCGAAAAGCTGTCTAAATACAGAAGCACCTTAGTCCAATCATGATTGGAAGTCACGAAACTAATTTTATTATATTGGCAAAACTATCGATAGCGAGAATCGAGGGCACCAAACCCCTTAAACATTTTTCCCAGTCACGCACAGTAAGAAAACACGAAGGTGGTCCACATAGCGGGTTACGCTTAAACTCAGACAAGCTGTTAACAAGATAAATAGCGATTAGCCATTATAGTACAATGAGCTTTGTTGATATGGAGAACACGAACGTCTTTTTTGATTTAAACACTTTTATCGCTAAAGCGAAATAAATGTTTTCTAATACCGTTCTGCACAACAGTATCGCACTGGAAACACAATTATAGAAACATAATTGATATTTCTTCTTAATATATTAATATTAATATTAAGTTATAATATTAATTTTTTTTATAAATAAAAAGTAAACTAATTTTAATAAATAGTAAGTCTCTTCAAACAACCTCCTTTTCGGAATAGGAGTGACTGAAGACAAAAGACGTCGGCCATCATATTAGAGAGGATTAGGAAAAAATACTTAATTTAAAAATATACGAAGACACGTAGCGTTATCAATTAAAGATTGGCAAACCTCTTCATCCCATTCTGACGAAAGATTTACTGTTTACCCTCTTCTTTTGTTAACTTTCTTTTCTCTGCTCAAAGGTTTGTCTTTATGTCTGCACCTGTTTTCGAATGTCCTTTTCCCGGTTGCAGTTGCACCACCTTGTACAAGACACCGCAGTTGTGTTTCCTATCGTGCATATCGGCTTTGGTTTTCACTCTGTTCTATTATTTACTTTCCAGCTCTTCGCCTTTCTTTTAAATTCCCCTTTAGGCTTTCCCCTTGTGGCATAAAAGTGTTAGATTGATTTGCTAATCTTCAGTTGATAACAACACGTATATTTTTGTTCAAATAAATTTTATTTTTCCTGAATTATCTACTAAGCTATTAAACCATGTTTTGGAATTTCCGAACCATTTATATATATAGTACTTAGCACCAGGCATGGGTTGAAGGTTGAGAAAACGAAAGAAGATATTTGTTGACATTGGACTTGAACTTCTGTAGACTGTAATTTTCAGGAAATACGTATGAAGGAAGGTTGTTCCAGAAAACGGCTGTTGAATGAATAAATGAGGAAGATGAAAAGTTGGTTCTGTGAGTTTGAAGTTGGACAATAAATGGATGTTGGCTGATGGCTGTTTTGAAAGAGAGAGCGGGAATTATAGAAGCCAATTCAGAAGAACAGTGCCCATGAAAGTATCTGTAGAAAAGGCATGCAGCAGAAACAGTACGTTTCTGTTCTGAAACGACAGAGAGTTGAAAGACTCTGTTAGAGATGAATCATTAATTAACCTTACTGCCCTCTTCTGGATGGAATCAAGAAGCCTGAGAGAGGTTTTGGAGGCACCGCCCCACATGTGGGAAGTATATTGGCGTACAAAATTTAAGGACCAGTCAGGTTTTCACCTGTAACTTCTCATAGGAGTGGCCTGGATTTGGGAAAAGCATACCAAAGGAATCTCGTGAGCTACAGAAATGATGAAGGAAACAACACCGACACAACAACGGAAACAAAACGATACAGAGGAACTTTATTCAAAAATGGCAACATAGCACTGGCTGCCACAGATGCATCATTGCCAAAGATGGAACAAAGGGAAGAGGTGATCCTCAGTAGGAGATATGGCCGCCCCTAATGTCGATGCAGGCTTTGCATCGCCTGTCCATACTTAAAACAATGTTGTTGATAAGTTCTTGCGTTAACATCGTTCATTCCTCTGTCAGCGCCATCTTCAGCTGCTGAACATTTTCTGGTGGGTGTGGACGTGCCTCTAGGCGTCTCCCCAGAGCGTCCCATATGTGTTTGATGGGATTTAGATCATTGGAACGGCCAGGCCAATCCATACGAACAATGTCCTCACTTTCCAAAAGCATATCAACAGCTGCAGTGCGATGGGGTGTGGCGTTATCATCCATAAACACGAACTCGGGGCCAATGGCACCTCGGAACAGACGCATATGGGGAAGGATTATCTCAGTACAGTGGCGTGCATCGGTTACAGTACCGCCTTCTAGTATCTGGAGTTGTGTACGTCCATCCAAGATAACGCCTCCCCAGACGAGAGCACCTCGACCATCATATCAATCCCTTTCAGTGATGTTTGCGGGGTGATACCGTGTGCCAACCTCTCACCAGATTAGCTGACGTCCAGAATCGCTGCCGAGACTGAATCTACACTCATCAGTAAAGAGTACCACAAGTAAAGATTTTAAGTTTTGCACACCAATGTATATTCGATGGTAGGGTGGATTTGGGATTTGCTCCGAGTCGACAGCTGTTTGGAAGAACAGCTGTTGACTGTTGACTCACTTCGTTTGGAAGAACAGCTGTTCTTCCAAACAAAGCGCATTTCTGCATTTTAAATGATGGAGAAATGTTACTTCATTATGTTACATACGTGATTTCATGTTGTTTAACAACTTTAAGAGTTTGATGAAAACTATCTCTCTTGATTCAGTGGGAATAACGTGCGTAGCTGTGTGACATACCGCTTACTGAACCGTTGACTTCCTCGAATAGCTTCTTCTCCTATTTCCACTCGAGGATAATCCAGTTGTTACCGTCAACTAAGAAACAGTTCGCCACTCTCCTTTCGAGTGTGTGAAAACAGAAATGTCAGGACGCAACGTTAAATAAAGAAAAAAAGAAAATAAATTAAAACAACAAAAAAGTTTAGACAAAAATAATTGTTTAAAAATTCAAATTATTCTTTTAAAAATAAACGAGCGCTTTAGTCTGAGCTGAAGAAGGGTTTTGTAAGGGGAAATCATTCATTATCGGAGAATTATGTTCTAATGTTAAAGAATTTTGAATTGAAAAGTCCTGAAATACTATAATCGAGAAAATTATAAATAAAACTGTAGCTGGATATTTTCTGTGGTTGAGCATGATTTACCCCTTCTGATGCTATTGCTGTTCTAGGGATGAGTCCTATAATATTTATCGCCCGCTAAAGCCCTCAGGGAGGAATTATACGTTACGGAATCAATTTTTATTACATCACGAACAAGCAAATAAACACAATTACAGCAGGAAAAACTCCCCGAAAGGTCAATTAAACCGTACATGGGTTGTTAAGCAGTAGAGCATAATAACTCATCCAAACGTAATGGATTTTTAAGCCTAAACAGGTACCTAGAATCGCTAACCACGTTGCGTTTATTAACGCAAGTATAATCGCGAGCATCTAAGCCGCTGTCCTTGAAAAGACTCCTCAGCGTAGGAGGGGTGAGATGTCGTAATCTGGTAAGCTTTCAAAGATGCGTAACTTCGACCATCGGGCGTCTTTGACTGTGTCAGTATCGCAAAAAGCAAATGACCAATGACCTACATCTAGGCCCGGTGAACCGATTCATTTATAGGGGCAAGAAACGATCTTTAATTAATATTAAATTAAAGAAGGAGGATAGCCGAGATCATGTGCCATGCATTTTGTGTATTTTGTAATCAGCAAAACGATGGTACTGTATGTCCATCACCAAAGACAGCCATCACTGGATGATCCTTAACCCTAGCCATCCTACATAAGAAAATGTTGACCCCATTATGAGTTCAAACAACGATTGTCAAGATCAGCAGAGCTTGATGCCTTACCTCTGTATTTTCCTTGTACTTCAGGACTATCTTGGGAAGGGTTATTAACCTGTGTTTTTTTATTTCCTCTCTTTAGATCGCACGCAAATTAATCGAAAGTTTTTGTCATAAATCTTTTAATATTAAGCAACCAGTTTAAATCAACAAGTATTTCTTGTGTTTTTAAGCTGTCCTATTTTCTTTACGATTTCAGGGGACTGTATCGACGTGGGGGAGTCTGTAGCAGATTTTCTTGAAGATATCTTCCACCGCTATGGAGACCACTGTCATCACTATATATCTGAAACGGGTAAGTATCGCAAATGTGGTTCGCTCTCGACATAATCCCACTAATTAATATTTCTAATCAATTGTATAAACCATGCTCAAAACCTCAAGGGTCGTAATCAAGGCTCATAATTGCTCAGATTAGGATTACCACACAGACTTAACGCTGTGATTTCCGTTGCCTTCTAAACCTATGTCCTATGAATTGTCTAAATGTGTGTTTAGGCCTATCTGTATGTTGTGTGGGATGAAAAATCCAGAACACCTCATGGGGAAAAAATCAAATTATCCCGGTTTACGATGGAATTCGAAGGCAGACCTCCCCAAACCAATGCCAAGTTGCAAAACCATCTTATTGTGATGGAAGACTAATTATTATTTATTATTATTCATCTGCTTCGGAGTTGAGATGGAAAAAATCCTCGGAGTTGAGATGGACAAAGCTGAGAAAGATACTTTGTATCCTTCGGGGTTTTCCCCCACCAGGGCTTCAGATAGATCTTCACTCTATATTGCTTACTTTGACAGTATTTCACTGGGCCTATATCCAGTGAATTGAATAGGTTTACTGAATTCCTTGATAAAAAATCTTTAGGCAGGAGAGGCCGTATAGCACAGAACGTAATGGTAGGTGGGTGTTGCCGGGACTGCGTCCGGCACATGGTCTAGAGATGAGGCCTTGAAGATTTGAGGTGTGAATCAGTCAGGGAAATATTTGAGAAATTAAGAGGATGTTATTCGATGCTATGCGAAGTCGTCAGGGAGTGATGTTTAGGTTGGTATATAATACTGTCTTGGAGATGGTGAATGGGTTGCCTATTACTCTGTTCATCCAAGTCATTATCCAGTACTCGATTGCGAGGAATCTGCTTATATAAGATGGTGGAGCAGAATACTAGATCGGGGATGCGTAAAGTGCAATTGGTTATAGGCACTGCTGGACGTATCTTAGGATTATGTCCACGATGAGCTAGCCCATCAGCTGAACGGATTGCAGAGTTCCTTTTCTTTTTCATTGTGGAGAAATGACTCTGGTTTACCATCTTAAGTAATCAATTCTGAAACAACTGCCATCGCATCTTAGAAGAAAAAAAGTTAAAAAAACAGAAGAGTGAGTGTCTGAAAACTTTAAAAAGAACTTAACATTTCCCTCCATCAGGTTTGATGCCCAACCTGAAGGGTTTTTTTTTTTTTTTTTTTACTCCGTTTGCAGAACGTTTTGGCAACCACTAGTATTAATTGTAATTAATACCAATTAATTTCAGACATTGATTCATTTCACATAGATTTAACGTGACATTAATACGAAGCGAAGTTTAGTTAAATTCATTGTCTCGTTTTTTTTCTAGATCTCCAAAGGCTGCACGGAGATTTGCAGTCTAAACATTCCACCACGGATTCTCATGGACACAATCACGTTGATGGAGACCACGACGTTCATGACCACAGTCACGACCACGATCATGACCACAATCAGGACCACGATCATGACCACAACCATGACCATTGCAGTCATTCCTCGAGCCACCATGGACCTGAAGAAGAAAATCACGTGGTCGGCACGCACACTGGAGATCACGAAGGCCATTCGCACGGTGATACTGAAGACCACCACCATGAAGACAACTCCACTGAAACGAGCGAAGCAGAAGATCACGATCATCATCATCCCCATCGTTCAGTTCGTTCAGCATCGAGTAAACGAAGTGCCGAATCCGAATTAACAACGAGCCAAACCTTAACCAGCGAGAACTTCATGAACGATAGTGACACTTCTACGGATAGCTTAGAAGAGCATCCCAGTGAGCACAGTACACCATCCGAGTGGCCTGAGCTCGAACAGCACGCAGAAAACACCCAGCACGGAAGTGAGAATCATGATTCAGAGGATCAGAAAGATGGAAATGAAAACCACCACGAACATATTAGCCTAGCAAGCAAGGTAGGCAGAGACTGTGCTCTTGCGTATGCGTGTTGTGTGTGTGTGTGTAGCTGGAGGAATTTAAGTCGGAACGAGTTGCCGTTTTCAATAGTCACGTTCAAAAAAATAACTTTCAATACGTGAGTTCCAGAAATACTTAATTACAACTTCATAGGCACTCAAGTTATGGCACGACTCGCGACTTAGTTTCGGAAGTCAAAGTACACCTTAGATTCTTCAGACTCGGGTTTCTCTTTGACAGTAGCTGCGTACTTTTATGTTTTTACTAATCGTGACACCAGTGTTCGCATAAAGATCAAATTGCCCATTCCTTTTGTGTATTTGTTTTTCCTTCCAGGGAAGACATTCCTCGTTCCAACAACTCAAGGTTATCTTAGTAAATTTCTCTTTGCGAACTTCCTCACGAATAAGAGAAATCTGATTGTTTTTTCTTGTTTTTCAATTAATTTGACACGAACTATACCATGAAGTAATAATTCTTCTCATTCGAATTATGCGTGCGTTTTCATTAACTCGAATTTGTCCTCTTAATTTCTTGAAACTGTACTCATTTACGTCATTTAACTTAACGACATTAAATTATGGAACTGTGATCTTTGAACAAAGTATTTCTTCCCATGAATATAAATAAGGATAAAATTATTTATCCTTATCAACTATTATTATTATATTATTATTATATTATTTATCAACTCTCACATGGATCATGCCTGTTTTAACTTCAGTCTACGCACATTAAAATTGTGGATAACCCATCTCCACCGTGAAATCAAGAGCGCTGACTACAACAAGTCCAGACTGTTACAACAACTGAAAGGTAAGGTCTCGCCTATCGTATTTACGAACCTTATACATACCATCTGTCATCGGGCTAATCAGATCTCTGACACCTACCGTTTACGCCAACAGCGCAAATTCATAAACTTAAGCATAGAAGCTAACTCCTTAAAGACGAGCATACGTTCAAGTGATACAACTTCCTTCGTCTTGAACCTAAGCAGCAAACAACTATCCACTGAGCAGCTCAATGTCTTATCCAATGGCATGAAGTTCGCCGTCGTACCATCTAAACCTTCAGTCACACAGCTCGCTTTGTGTATAGAAGCCAGAATTACCAACCTTCCTGAAGAAACTGCCAACGAGATCCGTTTCAGGACTGCCGCAATCCTCCGCAGCACTCGAAAAACTTACTCAAACCTTAACCATCGTCAGCATGCCTCCCTATCATCTATAATAAAAGACAACTCCATCGTCGTACTTCCTGCGGAAAAAGGGCGCCGGACCGTTGTGTTGGACCGATCAACCTACCGAGAGAAAGCCCTGACCCTACTACTAGACCCAAACGTATATGAACCTCTATCTGATCCACCCATTAAGGTCTTGAAACGTCTAGAGACACATGTCAATAAACACGTCCACACATGGTTTAAAGATAAGAAGATCTCGACCACAACTCAGCGTCTTCTACGTGCTACTGGCTGCCAACTACCGCAATTCTATGGATTACCAAAGATCCACAAACCGGGTATTCCCCTCAGACCAATAGTGTCGTGCTGCAGTGCCCCAACGTATGAACTGTCCAAACATATCGCGCGCCTCCTCTCACCTCTTATAGGTAATACCTCGCAAACCGTTAAAAATAGCAGTGAATTCATCCACCTCATTAAGGACCTTTCAATCCCTGACAACACTGTCATGGCATCATTTGATGTGGTTTCTTTATTCACTTCAATTCCCGTCCAACAGGCCGTGCACTGCGCCAGAAGGCTCCTCGAGAACGACTTAAGCCTCCAATCCAGGACATCACTATCCACTGATGACACCTGTACCGCCCTCAACCTATGCTTGTCAAGCAGCACCTTCACTTTTGAGGATTCACTCTACCAGCAGGTACATGGCACTGCTATGGATGCCCCTGTCAGTTCCGTAGTAACCAACATCGCCATGGAAGATCTGCAGGAGCAGATACACCAGAACCCATCTACACCTATTACAACATGGTGTAGATACGTTGACGATATTTTTACCGTAATACCACGTGGTTCTGAAACTGCACTGCTGGAATACCTCAACTCCCTATCTAATTTCATCAAGTTTACCATAGAATCAGAGGTGAACGGTACGCTCCCGTTCCTGGACGTCCTAGTGCATCGCGTAGGCCCACATCTGGAGACCTCAGTATACCGCAAACCCATGTGGTGCGGTCAATTCACTAACTACAGGTCCGGCCACGCACCAAGCCATCTCAATAGCACTGCCCGCACCCTATTCTCCAGGGCTTGGAGCCATTCCAGCACCGACACAATTAGGCGTAACGAGATCTCCCGTGTGAACGCGGACCTAACCAAATGTGGTTATCCATCCCATGTACTAAGCAGATGCCTATTACAGGCAGAAGAACTCACACCCAACCCAAGTCGGTATATCGTCCGCCTACATTCCCTATTATCCAGGCGTGTCAGGACGGATCTCGAAGGTCCTTAGAAGTTACAACATCAAATGTGTGCAATTACCCTGCAGGAACCTACGTTCACTTGTCTCCAGCGTGAAGACCCCTGTCACACCTGTCTTACGCAGCAATGTGGTTTATCGCATCACCTGTAGAGACTGTAACAGTTGCTACATAGGAGAAACATCAATGCGTCTCCAGAATCGCCTCAAGGAACACGACAGAGCAATCCGGCTTGCCGAAACTGACCAGTCCGTGGTCGCGGAACATTTTTGGGCCACCAACCACGATCTTGACCCCAAACGCGACTTTGAAATAGTAGACCACTCACGACACTTTCGCCACCGCCTATGCCTAGAGTCACTCAACATAGTAAACAATCCAAAGGCATTAAGATACACGCGTCTCGAAAGCTACTGATTACAAATATATACTAACAAGTATATTGTATTAAACTGGATTATAACTAACTTACGTGTATATTATAAAATTATTTATAAATGAAAAAGGTATATAAGAGTAAATGTAAACTTTATTAATAATTAAAAGAAAATACATTTTTTTTAAAAACAGAAAATATAAATTTCAAATGCAATCTTTCTTTTATAAGAACTTTACAGTAATATAAAATTTTTAATTAATTTCCGTTGAATATTTTAATTTGTTATTAACCTTTTAACTAGCCATAGAAGGTGACTCAAAAAAGTTTACTAAAATATTTTATTTTGATTTTATATAAATGAACTTTATAAATCCAGTAGCAAAGCACATTTATTTACCTTCATGCAATTTCTTTTCAAAAATTTGAGAAGTTATGAAGCCCTCTACCGGCAATTTACCGTACTAGCATATTTATTTATTTTAATGCAATTTCTTTTAAAAAAATTGATAAATTTTGAAGCCCTCTACCGGCAATTTACCGTACTAAGTCTAAATATTTCTCATTGTAGTTAGTCTAGGAAATCTGCCCTTTTCATGCATGTTGAATGTTTATTTAAATAATCCATATTTATTTTAAAATATGTATAGATTTAAATTATATGTTATATTATTTTACGTAAGATTTCTAATATTACATAATAATAATGAAATCATCACCGTAATAAAATAAATTAATAAATCCTGCATAGGTAAGAAAATTAAATTATTTTATTTTCAGTGTGTCAGCACCAAGGAATTAATTTGGAAGTTTAGCCGCTCAGTAAATGGAAGTGTCACTCGAAGTGAATTTATCCAACTCTGCCCGGCCTTAATACAACAAACTGTAAGTGGAGTTTGCGATGACGTCACAAGGACAAGCGTGTACCAGCCAACTAGCAAAGAATGTGAGTATTTTCTCTTCTGTTCCTCCTTTGTAAACAATAATCTTGAATGTTTCAAGTTACAGGAGAGCTCGTCAGGTTATTCTGGAGTCGTCTCGTTAACGGCTAGAAATAATTTTGCATTACGCATAAATACAATTTGAATAAAGAATTGTACTTATGGCATTATAAAATTCTTTTTAAACATGGATAATGTCAACCTCAAAGTGGTTTTTCTTTCTGTTTCTTACAGTGTACGGATATAGTTCCTTGGCGGTGTTTCTGATCAGCCTTTGTTCTCTGGGAGGAATATTGCTGCTGCCTATTCTAGGCAAGGAGACCTACCATTTTGTTATGATGGCATTCATCGGATTGTCTTTCAGCACCATGGCAGGAGATGCTCTTTTACATCTAATTCCTCAGGTGAGAAAAGGAGGTAAGAGTTAGGATTAGCACATTTCAAATTAACCCATGATTTGGTTTGCCACGGCGATATAGAAAATGATAGAACGACGACCATCTGAGGCTTCTTGTTGGCCTCCTTCATACATCACTTTTTCAATCTTATCCTGCCTACATACCATCATAAAAATTATCCTTTCCTTTCAACTGTTTTTTTTTTTTGCAGGCAGCAGGATTTAAGCTACATTGAAATTCTCAAATTAGAACAAACTTGCATATCCAACGAGTTGCTCTGGTATTGCCCTAATTGAAACAGATGTCCTCACAAAAGATTAATTGGCCATTTGTTTCAAAGAAGAAACACTAACATGAGAGTCCATTTCAGTACTAACTGGTTTCTCATCAGGTAGCAGGTGGTTTCTAGTGACAACACTCAAACAAAACTGATAACTTTAGCTATATTACAACTTTGATCTCTGATTTTATAACCCACATGACGGCCCCCATCAAAAAATGCTTTTAAAATAATTTTGATATTAAATGAACGATTTTATTTTATTTCTAATATTTTTATTATTTAAGGACAGTAGGAAAAGAAAATATGTAGAAAATACGTAGGAGAAATATGAAAATAAAGAATAGTATAGTCACATTATTATTAGTTTTATTTTATATTATTAAATTGTTTTACTGGACATATGTCCCTTCGTGTCATATTTTCAAAGCAGTCGTTGAAAATAATCCAAATCCAAGATTTTAGGTGTGGAAAAACTGCTTGGCAAAGAGCCATTTTCGAAGCAAATTTATCCATAATGTTTGAGTAGATTTGAAATATTAATTTATTAAAGGCGTTAAGCACAGATTATTTACTGAATTTTAAGTTTGGATTTTTTGATATTTGATAATATTTCTTGATATAATTTTTTATACCTTGATATCCCGATCAGCTAGTGGATCCGGATTTTGCTGCCTCTGCTCTGCCAGATAATGAATGGAAGGAGTCTGAGTAATGTGTATGCGGGGGACATTGTCGAGGTCACGTTATGTGAAGGAGCTCGGTACATTCTTGCGATGTGTACACCATATCCAAAAATTTCATTACTTCATACAGCATGTCTTTTCCACCTCTTCTTGGTATTGAATACACCATGAATTGTCAAACTAATAGAAAAAAGTTATCTGCGAAGAAATCTAAACCTCCTAAACGCTTCCTTGTCCATTTTACAAATATACGTGGTCTCAGCTCTAATCTCAACGATGTCCATTTGAACTTAGTCTGCCAAACCCCATGTACTTTATATGACCGAATCTTAGTTATCAGTTGATTCAACCGCTGCTCATCTCAGTTGTCCGAATTATTCGCTGTATGATTCCTTTCGCTTCAAAACTTGTAGTACTTGTCCATATGTCCGTTCAGATAGTCCCTTATAGACTTCGTAATTTGGAATCTCCTCTTTTCGATCTTCTCTGGCTTGAAATCTCTCTACCTCATTCTGTCAAATTCTTCTGTTGCCGCTATCGTTCTTTCAACTCCACTAATCACTTGGAACTCTTTGACTTCCTCTCTTTGAAACTTTACTTTCTCCAGTCCAACTTTCCTAACAATGAAGTAATTTTCCTTGGCGATTTTAATGGTCCAGATGCTGAGGCTTTCGCAGTTACTAATGACCTCACACAGATTGTTTATATACCTACCAGAATAACAGAAAATCCTAACCCAACAGCCAACACTCTTGATCTTTTTGTCACAAATAACCTTACAAGTACATGGTCCAAGTCCGCTAGCCGTCTCAGATCATATGTTGGTGATGGTCTCCTCTCTAATGGAGCCTTTCTCTCCTGGCCATTCTCAACCTCATGTTATTTGGCATTACAAGGATGCAAAATGGGACGATCTGCGAGATTTCTTCTCTTCTTTTTCTTGGTTGAATTACTGATTCAAATCTTTTGATGTCAACGTTTTCTCAAATGGTGTCAGTGATATTCTTCTTGTAGGGATGAAATCCTTTATTTCACACTCTACCTTAAAATATCGTCCTTTATCTAAACCTTGGTTTTCCAATAAATGTGCTAAGGCTGTTCAAAACAAGAATGTTGCATATCGAAAGTGGCTTGTATCCAAATCTTCATGTTCATTTCCTGCCTTCGCCAAAGCCCGCAACAACTGTAAAGCAGTTATTAATCAATTCGAAGTAGATTTCGAACAGGCTAAGAGTAGAAAACTTTATTCTTGTCCAAATGGTAGCCGAGCATCCTGGTTTCTAGCCAAAGCAACTTTTACCCATCTCTGTTCCCTCCTTTGTCAAAACCAGATGGTTCTATTTTCACTTCAAACAAAGATAAAGTTGACCTGCTGGTATCGTACCTTTCTTCCAACTCGTGTATTGATAATCTTCGTAAGCCACCTTCTACCAATCGCAATACACTCCATTCAACGATCGCCATCTGTGGTCGTCCGTCAAAAGGATGTCAGAAAGATTTTGAATAATCTTGATGCTAAGAAGCTGCTCCCGAGCTTACTCCTGTTCTGTATCACTGTTTTTCATTTTCTTATTCCAAATATGTTTTCCTTTCTGCTTGAAATTTGCTCATATTCAGCCAGTTCCTAAAAAAGGTAACAAATCCCTCCCATCCAGTTGTCGTCACATTTCAACTTGCATCTACTCTTCCCTCGTGGGTCGCACAGTTGGTAGGATCGCCGTTCTCCCCACACCGGTGGAAAAGACCTGAGTTCGAAGTCCCTTCGATGACGTGAAGAATTTTTACTGGCCTTTTTCACAACGTGGCTGAAGTATTCGGTCTCAGGCAAGATTTTTTCTCCCGGAAACTAGGGTTTTTTGTTCATCAACAGCCACCGACCTTTAATGGATGATTTTTATGAACAGATTGCATTTATTAATAAATGGAAGGTTAACTTCATCGTAAACAATGAAACGTAACTTCATTTCTTAATTTTAAAAGCGGATACAATTTGTCGTAAAGTCATATGTAATGTTAAGTACAGTACTGTGGAAAGTTGAAAATAGAACGCACTGAATTCATCTGTATCTTTTGAAGTCAATGGAAAGCTGTGTTGATACACACGCTTTTGTTTATTATTTTATTTAATTTGAATTAAAAAAAAACTTACAGCATAACATCACCGTTTCATTTGAATTTTTTATCATCACGACAATATTTAGCGTGCTAAAACTCTGTTTATTATAACTTTTCCTAAAATACTAAATCAAAAGATGTTGATTTAGTATTTTAGAAGCCTTTATTCCAATTCTAGGCAGTTGGTCTCCACTCCCACGGAGGCCACCCCCATGAGCACACCAATGGACCTACTCTAGATGACATTCCTTCGTATATCTGGAAGCAGCTTGGAGTTCAACTTACGGTGTATTGCCTCTTCCTTTTCGAAGCCATCACTCAGATTTTGGTCAGGGAACCTCAGAAAGAGGTAAGACATTGCTAGTCAGAGAGATCGGTGGATTATTAGAGAAAGGAATTGATGAATGACTAGTCTAACTTAGGATTAGAGCAATATACAGTACCTATGTATAAATGCATTTATATTTATTAATTAATTATATTTTAATTCTGCCAGGACTGGGCAGACTTGGGAGTACGTGAATTTTATTTAAGATTCTTACAGTACGTTGTAATAAATATGTAATTTATAATTATTATTCGTTATTTGGTTTTTATGAGCATTAGCAACTAAGGCCATATTGCTCCGAATTATTATTCGTGTTTAAATTATTTTTTCGGATTATTTTTTATAATTTTATGATTGTCCACCACTGATGTGGAAAACGAAAAGGAGGAGAGATTTTTATCAGCCTGGCCTACTCTATCTGGTAGAAGGAATTAATTTTGCAGGGACCGAATACGTTTCAAAACAGAGAATGTGTACGAGTCCTAGTTAATGCTACTGAGGGGGATTTAAGGATCAGGGAAATTGCTAGTTGAGAGAGAACAGGGGAATTATAAACACGAAGTTAGTCAGTGGTATGAACATACATTATCCTCGAGGGTTCAAATAAGGGGGTTCCAGAGTTCAAGGGTGAGTTTCTGAGACGACGGGCGACCACCACAAGTTAAATATGTAAAAAGATGCTGTCACTTTGATGCAGGGGATGATGATGAGTTTCATTTAAGAATGCATCGATTGGGTACATTTTCTGAATCAACTGGACGACTGTTTTCTGTATCAACGTATCACGGTGAGTGCAAAGGGAGGGAATTTTCATCTGGTGATGACCAGGTATAGAAAATGACAAATGAATTTGCGGTAGGTGTGGACAAGGGCAAGAGTTTTAATTTCAAGAATGGCGATTACTGTATACTGTGAAGGTTTTTGTATTCCATGAATACAAAACAGAGAATGTGCAAGACAAAATTACACATTGTCATATTAGGGTTACCCAGGGTTGTGTGTGTTTTCTGGTAGATTTGATTGGTTTTTCTGGATGAAAAACTCGTTTCCTGAGGGGAGGAACTTTGCTGTCCATGCCCGAGACCGATTAACTCAGCCATGGAATGAGAAAGGCACATAAAATTTCCTCGCGTCATTGACGGGATTCATTGATGTAGCGCTGGTTTTTTTTTTTCGTCCAGTAAACTGGAAAATCTCGCACAGAGTAATGCAATTTACAAAACATTATACTGACTCCTCACAGCCTTTGTTGCTTTCGACTAAATGGAAAAGTTCTCGCACGGAAGGAGACATAATAAGACTTCATTATTATAATTATCTTACTCTAGACCTCACAAGGTTAGTTTTCAGTATAGACCAGCGAGTTCGATTTCATTGGTAGGAAAGATCATGGACTCGCTGATTAAGGACACAATACCATCTCGATAGGAATGGTCTTTAATGGATCACAGCATGGTTTCGTGAGCCGAAAATATAATCGACTTCCATATGAAGGACAACTCAAGGGATTCGGACTGGAAAGCCTGGCAACCAGACAGTCTAAGGAGGGCCTCATTGAAGGGAATCAATAAACTGAATGAAGGAAGTATATTTTCGCTGGCAGTAGAGAGAGAGAGACCCAGAGGGGGGGGGTCTCTTTTCTCTACTGCCAGTGGATTAAAATTTAAATTGAGCCAAGTGTTCTAGACATGACACCAGTGGCCTACGTAGAACTCGTAGAGATCGTCACCCCTGATGCAAAACTTATTAGCTAATCTTATTTTATTTATGTCATTCTAAAGGGGTGGAAGTCGTATCTAGATAGGCTTCACCGTTGTGGGATATATAGAACTTAGAGGTGGCGGAATAGTAATTGTGCTAAATCTATAGATATAAAAAGGTTTCCTTCAGTTCTATAAGATCTAAGGAACACGCCGTTTTACAATTGGTATTCCGAGATTCTTTAAAGCATGTCAGGTTTTAGAAATGTCAGGTGATAAAACATACTGAAATAATTTGGCGCTGCCAGTTGGATTTGGTAGCAAGCCTCTGAACCACGTCAAGGTACCAACTTTTTCAGAGGGGTTTTCTCTTTGATTTGACCAGGAGAAACCATCCTTTGTCCAGCAGCAAAGACAAAGAAAGAAAAGAGACCGGAACTATTACTATACCATATTTTTAGAAAACAAATTCATGTTTATATTATAAATTATAATATTGTAGCTATATAATAACAAGAAAGATAAATACTTTTATGAAATTTTTAAAAATAAATTGAAAATTGTCAATTAATTTTATGATACCATCGTTCCACAGTATAAACAGAGTGGATTTATTTTTGTGCAGACTGAAAGTGTAACCAAAGTGTAGCACTGAGCAGTTTGCAATAAAAACTCTCTGTTCTATAGGACTCGATTACGAGCATAAACTCCACCCAGGGATCAAATGAATATTTTACGAAACAGAAGGCTCATTAATAAAATATCTTATTTTTAATAAATGAGGTGCATACAATGACATTACCGTGACAATCCAGCTCAGTCCATTCAGGTCCATTTCGATTTATTAAAGGTTATTACAATCACCGTTCTTCAACATCATGGTGAATAGGACTGGGTTCAAATCCCGTTGTTACAGAAGTTAGGCTAACTGTTAATAGTTGGCGTAGTCTCCTCCTTTCCAATGATGACTTTCGATTGTGCTTTGGTCATTGCTCTGTCTTTATCCCGTTTGAGGGACACACCCTCTCACCCCCTAATAACCTGTAGAATTTCTCGGGCATTTCTAGAGCTAAATGAAACCACGCAACCAAAGTCAGCTATGAAAGAGTAAGAAAAAATGCCCGATACCGGCTGAAATCAAGAAGAGAATGGACACATTCAAAGAACTCTGTTATAAGTGAATTATACGCTCTACTTGTACATGTCTGTTTTGCTATTGAGGCTCGAAGACATACACGTGAGAGAACAATGTCCTCCGCATTAATCACACTCAAATGTGCGTTGACCTCATTACAGGTCACCGAAGAAATGGCTGTCACTTCTTTCCTACAACACTCGCTCTTTTCTCTTTGAACACCATTCAACTCGTGCACTGTTTTCTGTCAATTCTTTCAGTTTCTTACGCGAACGTGCATTGCCCTATTTCCTGCTGAACCACCTGACTAAAGTACACTGCTTTTGCGCAGAAATTAAATCAGTGTAGTTTTTACAGGGGGACTCCAGTATCCGAGTATTCATTATCAGAGTCCTCACAGTTACGAGGATTTGAAAATTAAAGCTTTTTCCCTTGGGGAAAAAAAAAAGTGACCAAGTACTTTTTGTTTTGTGGGAAAGATCTTCCTTATTTTAATGCAACAAATGTTAAGCGTGAAGTTAAAGACATAACTAAATACTACGACACAATTGTATTGCAATACCAGGGTACCTGCCGACCCACCGATGAAAAGCCAACTAGCTTTGAAACGGAGCCGTCTGGGTGGTGGCACCCACCGAGAATAAGCAACAATCACTTGAAAATATAATTTCATTCGTGCAATGAATCTCAGCTATTGCGTTTTATATTTGCGGAGCCCTTCCCCAGAAATGAGGCCTTCTGAATCCTGTCTCCTCAAAGTAGTAATGAATGCATTACATTTTAGGAGTGTTTGCAGATCTCGATCTAAAAATTAGAACTTCATAACCCATGCTTCATTCATCCACTAGTGTAATGAATCTATTTTCATTAATTAGGAGGGTTTTGGAACCCTCCCTCCCTCCCGAGACAAATTTCCCCACCCTACTCCACAGGTAAGGTGAGGAGAAGAAATAATCATTTTCTGTTTTTTACTAGAAACTAATATATGAATCTTGTATAGGATTTTTAATACTGTCTTTAGGTTAATTAAAATTTTTCAATTTTTTAGATATTCCAAAATGTTTAAATATAGCTTAATCATTTTAAAGATTAATTTGAGATGTGATTCTATCTAAATATTCGCTTTAATAATAAATTCATTAATAAATAAATTGTTGAAAACAAATTAAATTAGGATATGGTTCATATAAAACTAGTTATGCTGGAATATAGAAAACATTCTTAAACATTTTAGTAGTGTGAATATTGCCCTTCACGATTTAAAAAACTATTCCAATTTATTTTTTAAGTTTCTTTTCTAATCTTTCCTTTACTTATCCGTGGATAAGGTAATATGATTTACTGCAATTATCTGCAGCTGTTATAATAAAGTCTGAAATTATTAAATAAATATACATATACTTATTTTAATCTTGAAGTGTGTTTGTTTTTCAGGAAACTCCAACGCACGCGCATTCTCACTTCCCCACAGCTGTAAACGAACAAATGAGGCTGAATTCGTTACAGGAAAAGTCCGAATCCAAACAAGAACTGGTAAGGGGTCTTCATTGGCCTATTTTTAGAGTTGATTAAATAAATAATCATAAGCAGAAATGTAACCTATTAACTGTGTATCTATTAACTCCCTTTTTTGTGAATCCTATTTTTGAACATCTATTTTTACAGCGGTCCTGCTCCTGGCAGGGTTCCATGTCTCTGGATCCAGAAGTGAGGACCGACCAAGTCGATGACCCTGTGATGAAGTCCGAAAGAATGTGTTTGGGGTTGACTTCGATGGCGTGGGTGATCACACTAGGGGATACTGTACATAACTTTGGGGATGGTCTTGCCATCGGAGCTGCTTTTGCATCGGGTCTTCATAGCGGACTTTCAACATCACTAGCAGTCTTTTGCCACGAGTTGCCACACGAGTTTGGTAAGTATCAGGAAGATGTAATCATCTTTCTTTTGAATACAGCAATGAAGCTCGATTTTACAACGATTCTGGTTTTCTTTCAGAAAAAAATTGGATGCGGCTCCAACCAAAACAACTTATACGAGGGTAGGATTCAAGTCCAAAGAGGAGGAAATGTATCTAAATTCTTAAGGGGATATTAGATTCAGGATATTACAGTCTAGAGCATTGAGTTTTAATGGGCTTATTGGCAACACGGAGCCGAAGCAAAATTATACCTTTCTTGACCTCTTCAGGACCCATTTATTTTCAACGCTGTCCACCTTCGTTGTCAGATCTGAATAATTCTGGTATTGATCCTAACACGGTGCTCTTAAAAAATCTGCACAAATTAACCTGTAACAGTTCTAGGTGACGAAAGCCATGATCATTCCTGAATTCGTGTGACTGCTTTCATGTTTGCCTGTTTACTTTAAGGTGTGCAGTGTCATCACACTCTGGTCAAATGCTTATAAAAATCTCTATTCTTTCTGAACGAATGTCAGCATCTGCGGAGCACATCTTGCTCTACTTTTGGAGCGCTAAAATACTGATGAAAAGGCGCTCTCTACGCATACAACACTAATATTAACTTTATATAAGATTTAACGAAAAGAAATGCGACGGCTCTTCAGAATAAGCTTCTCGACTGAATGTTGTCAATGTGATTGATTGCTATTTGAAGCTGCGCAGTATGCGAGAGATTGTTTTATGGAAGTCCTTGAAAGAAATAAAGTTTTGGGGGAATTGCGCTTTATTTCACCAAAAAATTCACTATCCATCATTGCTCCACCCTTTTATTAAAAACTTATATGAGAAGAAAAAAAAATATGACGTCTTAGCTGAAGAAATTATGAAAATTTCTGGTAAAATTTGAATCCTTCCCTTCTGTATCTACATTGATCTTTCTGGAAATTAGTTTGAATAAGGGAAGCGTTAATCCCACCTTAGATCTCATCTAGATATTCTTTTTTTGGGTTGGAGCCACATCCAAGCTTTATCTCAAGTTATGATTTCTCTTATGACGATTCGTTTATTCTCACAGGAGACTTCGTGGTGCTGCTTTCTACAGGGCTCTCCTTCACCAAAGCCCTGCTCTTGAATGTGCTGTCAGCGCTGTCCTGTTTCGTGGGCCTGTACATCGGAATTCATCTGGGGGATGATGATAATGCACGTCAGTGGATCATGGCTGTCACAGCGGGAATCTTCCTGTATGTGGCCCTGGCAGAAATGGTAAATTGTAAAATTAATTTATAATTAATTAAATCTACTATTTAATTGTAAATTTAATTAAATATTCCTCATTTCTTAAACAACAAAAAAACAGCGCTAATAATGAAACATTTTAAGTTGTTCAGATTTATAACTATAGATGGCGACACCTGTACACTCACATGAACACTATTTTAGGAGACTGTGAGTACAATTTGTGTTTAATGAGACATCAATGCAGATATCGTTGTATCATATATTTATTATGGAATTAAATACATATAAATTAGTTAATTATAAATAATTTAAATGTATATAATTTTATATTTCTTGGAGTTTATTTTGAATAATAAAAAACTCGGATTTTTCGTCTAGCAAACAGAAAATCGACCTCAGAATCAAAAGGTAAAGATTTGCCTGTCGAACTCTTTCAATTTGAAGACAAAGAATGCAAAACAAAGTTGAAGAAATGCTAACGCTCCAGTCTCAAAAATTAGTATCAGCCAAGGACATGACAGAAGCTTTGACCCATTTAGCATTTCCATCTTTGTGCAGAAATACGAACATGCCCGCAGAATTAACAGGGACATAAAATAATACGAACAAATAGAAGAAGACTAACTAAATGTCAATCAATTCATATTTTCAACCACTTACCCAACGCAAGAAGCATCATATCCCTTGTAACAAGTGTGGAAGAAGTTCTAAATGATGCTAACAAAGTTCTAAGATTAGAAAATTTATTCTTTTTTATTTTACAAATTTTATTTCTTCCATAGTTGTAGACCTGATGGAGGCGGTTCTAAGTTAAATAAACCAGCGATCCAAGAAGTTTCAATCTTTTTGTTATATGGCTAGGCTATTTCAAAGAACGCATCTGTCATTATAACAGAGAACTATATTGGAACCCGTCATTCACTTAATAACATTTCCCATAACAGCTCCTATTTGAGTAATAATGCAGTGTCCAGTCAAAATATTATGACCACCTCCCCAGTAGTCAGAATCTTCTCCTCTTGCCTTCAGTAGTGTTCCCACACGGTGAGGAATGAACTCTGTAAGACCTCCGAACGTTTCTGGAGGTATGTTGTATCCATGTCGCCAGGACTGCATCCAGTAGATCTGCGATACTCCATGGGGGAGGATCCAAACATGGGATCTGTCCATCCACATAATCCCAGAGATGTTCTGTGGGATTCATATCCGGCGAAGTCGCTAAAATTTTCGGCGGACCACTCTCGAACAATACCGGCAACGTGGCAGGGCTCATTATCCTGTTGAAATTCACCTGTGCCATCCGGAAAGGCAGTCACCATTAAGGGGTGTACCTGATCAGTCACAATGGGTAGAATATTCAGAGTGCGGTCTTGGGGTGTGGGGGCTCAAAGAGATTCCCAGAAAAATATCCTCCTTATCAAAACGCTGCTATCATCTGTCTAGACTAGAACATCGGAGTTATTCCTCTCCGCAGTTTGTCGCCATGCTCTCCATCTACCGTCCACAAGACATGGTAGAAATGTGATCCATCGGAAAAGGCAACTTTTTCTAGTCTTTAAAGGGTTGCCATAAACATGAAAACCTTGATCTGGGGCCGACTCAAGAAGGCCCATACGGAGGAGTTTTCGTTGGATCATCGGTTTTGGAACACCGCTGGTTCGTACCCTGGTGAAAGTTTATGGTCATTGTATTTTTTATTATTATTATTTGATTTATTTATTTTTATTTTTTTTTAACACCACGGGGAAATTCTCTCTTTTTTTCCCTCTGGAGTGGGCCCCCAGAGGAATCTGGCCCATCTTTTGCCAACATCAGGTGGGTCAGAGTCTCAAATTGAGACAGTGCGAGCTCCATTGAGACTGGCCCACCTTCCCGTGGTGTGGACGAGTACCCAGAATCATCTGTCCAGGTGACTGATGATTCTGGGTAGCCAAGCGGTCAGACACAACAACAGAACACACACATATACACTACTTATTTCTGGCCCTTCTACAGTGGTACTGTTGTTCACAGAGATACGAGGCGGAGATGAACTGACGTTCTAGGTGCCGCCCATTACAAAAACACATGTCCACACATGGTCATTGCATTGTCTCCGTGGCTGATTTAGTCGGTCTCAGGCGTAGATAGCAGAGTTTTCCCCCCAGAAACTGGGGTTTTTCGCCCAGCAAAACATACAAATCGACCATAGAACACACAATTAACAGACATAAGACACACAGCATGGCAGATGAATTTAATTATTCGGGTGGCCTAAAAACAATAGTTTTTTTTGGTCATTGTATTCTGAGTCAAGTGGTTCCCATAAAACTGCAAAAGTCCATGGTCAGCCGTTCCATCGTGTATGTTTACCACTATTGGCCCGGCGACTACTGGTCTGTCCGGTGTCCGTCCACTCTTGGAACACCCCGAAACACCTTAATATTGCCATCCTTCACCGGGTGCCCGATAATCATCCTTTTTTTCGAAGTTTGTCAGATCATATCTCTTGTCCACGACCGATTGCTAAAACAGGAGGGGTTCTATTTTGACTCGACAGCGTATATCTAATGTATTATATTGATATATTTTTTTATCTGAATTTAACTCATTTTAACATTTCTTGTAACATTTCTTATTGTTTTGTTTTCAGCTTCCCCAGATGAAAGAAATCCGAAGAGGAAGCCCCTGGAAGATGCTTTTTGCACAGAACATCGGAGTACTCGCTGGTGCTCTAATCATGGTTGTGATAGCAATTTATGAAGATTACATTTATCTGTGATATTCATTTGAAATTAAGAATATTGCAAAATATTGAAGTAGACAGTATTGCAGAGACGAATCAACACGCCCCCATTATCACTGGGAGGAACACAAATGCTTCTGTGAACATTAAGGATTGCAGTTTAGTAAGACTTCAGCGCTAAACATTTCCAAAATACGCCTAGGTCAAATGCCACCGAAGTTTCTATTCGTTTTTAGTCAACGAAATCCGCCCATTCAGCCTCATCTCAGCTTCTATAACGTTTTAAACTACATCGATTTAGAAGAATATTATTCATCATCGTTGTGAAGGTTGTTGTCAAGGTGATTTAAAGTTAAACAGGACGTTTTTAACGATCCACCATAAGATACTGTGATAAACCGTCCCTTGCTTTTGTTACTAGCTAAGTGTACGTGTTTAATGTTGGACTTAATCTTTCCTTCTTTATTAAACTAACTCTGAAAATATATTGAATTATGTAACCTTAAAACTGTCCAAAGGAAGACTCATATACATAGATCGATATTAGTGTTAATCAAACTAAAAAAAAAAATCCTTTTTATTTAAAAATTTCTTATCAAGCTTAACAAAGCTTTGTGCTGTAGTTTTTTATTTTTATTTTTTAAATAGTCATAAGAAATTTGAATATAATTCGCGGATTGCCTGGGAATCTACAGACCTCAGTTTGAGAAACACTTCTAGTGTTACTCAAGCGCCATCTATAGTTATATATGTGTACTCTAATTATTTCTGTAAAAAATGGTTAATTATTTAAAAATTCTTTAAAAATAGAGTTAATACTTTTCCGCATTCCAAATGCAGAAATTCAACATTCCTAAACGAAATTAAATGAATTTTGAATTCCCAATGGGGATTTGGATTATTCTATGATTGTTAAATGCAAATTTATTGCAGGAAAATTTCTTCATCTAAAGTTATCAGCGTACAGGAACAGGCTAAATAAAACATAGAATTTATATGAAATATTTCAAATAAAACGTAATTAATGCAATTATAGTAATGAAGTATTTAATTATTTCTACATTAAGTTAAATGTTTGAAGTAAAGCTTAGAATTACTTTATATATAAATTAAAACTGTATTTTTTAAAATATAATTAATGAATAGTTTTAATGGTAATGTTAGCCACCACTGAATTCATTTCATGATTAAATCTGCGATATTTGCATAATAAATGTTTTTAATCCGTTTTTTTAAACTTCATTTTGCAATTTATACATGCACTATATTCTCAAAAGTATTTCAATAGCGGATGAATATTTATTTGATTTCTCAAGTAAATATCCATCCACAGATAGAGTGTAAGATTTATAGTGGTGTATGAGTACTTTTGAGAGTATAGTAAATATTTTTCAAGAAGTGCATTACTAATCTTTATCTAGTCAACCACATTTCATTTGTTCCATTAATATTAATTAATTTTTAAATAAGAAGTTTATCAAAAATTCATTTCTCCTCCGCTTAAAAGAAAATAGTTCCAGGATGCAATTAACATTCAGTTTATTCTAGAATATGTTGATATATGACGTTTTAATTAAAGAGTGCTGCCCCCTATCGGTGGAATTTTTAGATTTATTTATTAGAGATTAATTCTATGCACGATATTTAAATATTTATATTAAATATTAAAGATTAACACTTTCTTTTTTGTTATTTTCCCCCAAAATTCTAGATTTGTTTCTTAATTTCTTTGATTTTTGATGATAATGGCATATACATATTTGATTTTTGTAAATAAAGTGTATTTCTTGAATAAAATATTATTCACTCAGATATACCGCTTTTTCTTTAAAGTCTTCTGAAACCTTTTTTTTATTAACTTTTATGCGCGAACCTGGAATGTTTCGTTTTTGCGCATCCACCACATTGTTCATTCGAACCTCCAATCAGTGCATGCCAACAACCAATGTCCAGTGCTTCAGCTGTAGCTTCAAATATAAAATTTTACAGAAATCCATCCACTGAGAATTGAGTTATTATATGCGGACGAACGGTATAAATCAGTATTATCCAGAAATATGTATAGGATGTCCGAAAAGTCTGGAAAACAAATTTGTCTGGATTCTTCTCAGCATATTGGGATGGTTCCAGACTTCTCGGACACCTTGTGTAATATAACATGTCCTATATTACTCTCAGATCTTTTTGTTCGTGAGCATTTACCAAACATGTAATCAAGGCTAGATTAACCAAGATGCAATTTCGCAATTACTGTTGGTCCAACGGTCCCGACTACGACTTTAGTTTTAAGTCCTCTAAAAATAGGTGCACCAGAGCCTTCAGACTACTAAATCTGGCATTGCATGTCATGACTAATAGTTGGTTGATTATATGGAGTTAATATTTAGTCCAAAGTGATGAAGATATGTTATAAGCTTATTTGGTTTGTTGTCGATGTTAAACAAAAGACCGGATAAAACCTTCCGGCATTCAGGTAAGCGTTAGACCTAGTATGAGCGTTTTCACTAGAAGCTTCAGAAGCTTGGATTCGTGATAATAAACGTTTTGAAATGTTTTAAAAGTGTTGGAAGTTGATTTTTTGGTAATGAAACAAGTGCGTAGCAATTCACTTCAACCGGGCAGGTTTGTAGAGGGAGGCTGGCGCTGTAAAAGCAGAGCAGTGGATCGAGTAGGTATGTGGCAAGACTCTTCACAATAATCTGTGGTACTTTGTCACAGAGTACTGTGGTACTCTGCCGTACAAATGAACGTAGGGAGTTGATATCATCTATTAATTGTTGTCTAGTGATAGATCTAGTGTTGAATTTGAGTGCTTCCATTGCTTGTGGATATATTCTTTGTTCATGAAGCTGCGGTTGAGCTAAGGGGACCACCATGCCCTACCTGTTGTTGAGAATGAAACGTTTTCCCCCACGGCATGCAAAGGTAACGTTATTTTCTCACCTGATCATAAGATCGACAACAGAATCAGCCTCTCAGGATTCCAGCTCTTCCTAGGACCTAGGGTATGGTTTTCGCTCCACGAAGATATTTTCCTGCATAAAAAACGTGGATGAGATAACTTTGTTTCCAACCACAGCCAGGTCCTAGGTAGTAGATGACTTCATCAATTGGTACAATACTACCACTTTGCTTATTGGAAGCTAATATTATTAGCTTCCAATAAGCAAAGTCCTGTCAACACCGGGTCGAAAAAACGTGAGTTGAGTCCTGTCGATGAAATGAGAAATTTTTATGTGCCTTTTCCACAATGTGGCTGAGTTCGTCGGTTTCAGGAGAGGGTAGCCTGGTTTTTTTTCTCCCAGAAACTCAGATTTTTTGCCCAGCAAACAAAAAATCGACCTCGGAACGCACGAAATTTACAGACAATACACACGGAGCAATATGGCCTTAGTCGCTGATGTTGTTAATCCCTACAACTAATACCACTATTAATACTAATATAATACTTTACTATAATAGTAATTAAAGTGTTAGTACCACTATTAATACTAATATGATACTTTAATATAATAGTAATATAATTCTAACACTAGGTGGTAGATGACTGTCATCAACCAATGCAATACCACCGCTTAACTTATTGGAGGCTTGAAGTGAGGAAACCCATATTTAGTCACCAGTGCAAAATTCTTTCATATCGCATATGATTGATGTCTTTTGAGGTTATGATGGACATCATGGCGAAATCCAATCTTCCTTACATTTCGAGGGTAAAGCTCTAAAACGGTGTTCACAGGTCGGTCGCTAGATAGTCCACTGGACCATTGGTAACTCTAGAAGGCTTCCGGATCAGCTCGTATATAAATCTCGCTGCCTCTATTCTTACAGATAGTGACTGGAGAGATTCCGAATAGTGGGTGTGTATTGGGCATTTTCGAGGCCACAATTATGTCAATGAGCTGGTTATATCCTTGCAATGGATGTCCAAAAATGTCCTCTCACTTTCTCTTAGTACTCAACATGCCATGAACGTCAAACTAATAGAATAAACTTATCTATTAATTCAATGAAGGGAAACCTGAGCAATAATAAACTTATCTACTATTATATTAGGCCACCCGAATAATTAAATTCATCTGCCGTTCTGTGTCTTATGTCTGCTAGTTGAGTGTGTTTTACGGTCGATTTGTCTGTTTTGCTGAACGAAAAATCCCAGTTTCTGGGGGAAAACCTTGCTATCTACGCCTGAGACTGACTAACCCAGCCACGGAGTGAAAAAAGCCCATTAAAGTTCTTCGTGTCATCGACGGGATTCGAACCCGAGCCTTTTCCACCCGGCGTGGGGAGGAGGGTGACTATACCACTGTGCTACGAAACTTATCATTATGAACTTATTATTGTGAACTTATCTGTATGTATTTGTATGTATGGTATCTTATGTAGGACGGCACCTGAACGTCAATTCATCTCTGCCTTTGTACACTGTGATGATTGCAGAAAGCACTGTAAAAGGCCAGAAATGTGTGTAACGTTATGTTCGTGCAGTGTGTGTGTTGTTGTGTTGTTTCTGGCCGTTTTGTCACCAGGCAGGCGATCACCTGGAAAGCCTGCTCAGTGTCCGTCTACACCACGGGGAGGTAGGCCACAACTACGCATGTATCGCGACCTACCTGGTTTACCAGCTCTTACTGCCGTAATATCAGAACAAAAAAAAAAATGGTTGTCAAATGAACTAATGAGACTCGTAACAGAGAAGAAAAATGCATGGGATGCATATAAATTATCAAGCGACTCGGAAGCCTATGGCATATATAAGCTAGTCTGTAATCAGGTCACAAAGGAGGTCAGGCAGGCGAAGGCAGATTACGAGAAATCTTTGGTAAAAGATGCTAAGAAAAACAGCAAGGATTTCTTTACTTATATAAACTCTAAAAGGAAGGGGATGAATCTGATTGGTCCACTTGACATCGATGGTTCGACTGTTGATGATCCTGCTCAGATAGCAAACAAACTGAATGAGTGTTTTGCATCTACATTCACACTTGAGGAATTATTAACGTTTAAAAATGGCAGAAGGTTATCAAACTGTAGCAGGATACTTAATGATTTTGTAATAAATGAGAGCAAAGTGCAGGAGAAATTGTTAAAGATAAACAAAAGAAAGGCACCTGGGGTGGATGGGATCTATCCAGTTATATTAAAGAAGGCAGCAAAGGAAGTAAGCAAACCCTTAACCATAATTATGAGAGCATCCTTGGACTCAGGAGAGGTTCCCACGGACTGGAGATGTGCAAATGTATCCCCAATTCACAAAGGGGGATCGAAGGGTGACACGAGTAATTACAGACCAGTTAGTTTCACTTCTGTTCCGGGTAAAATAATGGAGTCGCTGGTTAAATATGCATTGCAGGATCATCTAGACAAGACTGCAGCAATAATTCAGACACAGCATGGGTTTGTTAAGGGAAAGTCTTGTCTGACAAATTTGATAGGATATTATGATGTGGTTACAAAGGAACTGGATGCAAAAAATAATTTTGATATCATATACTTGGATTTCAGGAAAGCTTTTGACACTGTTGCGCATGGAAGACTATTGTACAAATTGGAGCAGAATGGTTTTAAGGGTAAGTTGCTACAATGGATAAAAGGATGGTTAAGTGGGAGAAGACAGAGGGTAGTAATCAATGGGTGCTGCTCTTCTTGGACTAATGTTATTAGTGGAGTCCCACAGGGTTTGGTGTTAGGTCCACTGTTGTTTTGTATATTTATCAATGATATTTATGAAGGTATATCAGGCTTAATGTCGAAGTTTGCAGATCATACAAAGGCTGGCAGGGTTGTTAATGACAGTAATGGCAGTGTGCTACTGCAACAGGATCTAGATAATTTGGGCAGATGGGCTAAGAAGTGGCAACTGAAGTTTAACCTTGACAAATGCAAAGTACTGCATATGGGTAGAAGTAACCCCAGAGAAACGTACAAACTATGTGGTACTACACTTAAGGAGGTAGAAAATGAAAAAGATCTGGGAGTAATTGTGCAGGCAGATATGAAGTTTTCTGAGCAATGCAGACAGGCTGCCAGGGCAGGTCATGGGGTTTTGTCAATGATATATAGGAATTTTGCTAGCAGGCAAAAGGAGGTGATTATCCCTCTGTACAAGGCAATGGTCAGACCACGCCTTGAGTACACGCTCAAGCGTGTACAGAGAAGGGCAACAAGATTGGTGAGGGGAATGAAGGGATCCTCTTACCAAGAGAGGCTTAAGTTCTGCAAATTGCAGTGGCTGGAGACTAGGCACCTGCGCGGTGATCTGATTGAGGTGTATAAGGCCTTGAATGGGTTGAGCACGCTGAATTCTGATGGGATCTCTCCACTTGTTCAGATTACGAACCTAAGGGGGCATAAATTCAAATTAAGAAAAGACAGATGTAGAATAGATGTGCGGAAATTTTCCTTTAGCCAGCGGGTGGTTAATTGCTGGAACAAACTTCCATCTGTCGTTGTGGAAGTTGATAGGTTAAATAAATTTAAGGAGGAACTGGACAGGCATTTGGAGGGAATGGTGTGATTTTTTTTTTTTTTTTTTTTTTTTGGCTGATGCTGCATAAGCTCATACATTTGCTTTCTTGCATCACATGCCACTACTACTACTACTACTACTACTACTACTACTATTGATGGCAGTGGTATAAAATATGTTCCCAGTCTTCTGGGTCGCCACAAGAACAGAGAGGTGATTCAGCAAGGTTGAAAGTTTCAAGTTTGGCATTAAGGGAGCCGTGACCAGAGAGTAAGTAGAGAGTGTACAGACCAGGATGAAACCATTTCTGAGTGGACTCTAACGTGGCAAAGGTGACGTTAGGGATGAATTTTAAAGTAACAAGACCCTTAGAGGTAGCGGACCATCTGTCTTGCCAGCTCTGCATCAAAATATTCCAACAGCGTCTTTTCTCTGCCTTGGGATCCACAGTGACATCGATGGTAATGCCAAGAAAGGTGACAGGGACAGCGTGCCTAATGTAGAAGCACAGGCCTCGATACATAAGAAAGAGATCGAGGGGCAGACCGCCGTTAAGGACCTGCAAAGCAGGAGTAGACACAGTCCTACAGGCCCTGCACATTGCTAAAAGCATTTTACCTTGAATGCTGTTAAGTTTATTCCGTACTGAAACCTTCTTAACATGCCAGAACCAGGCGGCCGCGCCATAGGAACAAATTGGTAGAAACACAGCTTTGTAATATAACCGTAGAGAACGAGAATTAAGACCCCAAGATTGTTTAGAGAGATGCAGAAGTGAGAAGGTAAGTTTTTTGACTTTCTCTGAGAGATCTTCCAAGTGTTTAGTAAATGAAAGTTTACTATCAATGATCAGACCAAGAAATTTTAGAGAAGAAACCATGGAAAGTGATTTGTTTTGAAGTTTTACAACAGGTGGCCTTGAAATATTAAGCGAACCCTTAACCAGCATCATTTTAGTTTTCGATGAGGATATGGATAACTTATTTGTGGTGAACCATTGAGAGAGATCTGACATGACTAAGTTGGCAGTGCTTTCAAGGGAGGCACGGGAATTGCTCTGGATCAGCAGGGTGAGATCGTCTGCATAGACCAATTTGGAAGTATAAGGAATAGTTTTAAGCAGCCGTTCGTCAAGAACGATGTTCCAGACAAGTGGTCCAAGAACAGAGCCTCGGGGACAGCCCCTAGTGACAGAGCGGGAGATGGAGTTAGATCCAGAAATAACAGAAACTGTACGGTTTTCAAAATAACTTCTTAAAAGGTTATAGAGAGGAAGAGGACAATCGGCAGCACGTAAGCGAGCAAACAAACTAGACCACCATAACAGATCAAACGCCGCAGAAAAATCAACAAAAATAGCAAGAACGTATTTAGAATTTGCAGAGTTAACTCGAGAAAGGAATCTGCGAAAAGGTGTCCTCGTGAGTAGTACAGCTGGTAGAATCGCCGTTCTCCCCACACCAAGCGGAAAAGATCTGAGTTCGAGTCCCGCCGATTATGTGAAGAACGTTTATGGACCTTTTTCACAACCCGGCTGAGTTAGTGGGTCTCAAGCGTGGGTAGCATAGGTTTTTCTCCCGGAAACTCCGGTTTTTCGTCCAGTAAACAAGAATTAGACTAGTCCTAATATTGTATCAATGACAAGAACTTTCTTTCGTTCGAATTCACTAATGCAAGTAAAGTTATCAGTTGTTGAAGTAGGGTTTTAGGAGCATCAGTGACTAAGGCCATATTTCTCCGTATATAAGGAGCAATATGGCCTTAGTCACTGATGCCTAATCACTGTGGCCTTAATCACAGACTTAAATGGCATGTGTTCTGTGGTCGATTTTCTCTCTGCTGGACAAAAAATCAGAGTATTCAGGAGAAAAATCCATGATACCCTAATTTGAGACCCATGAACCCAGCCACGTTGTGAAAAAGGCATATAAAAATTCCTCACGTTATTGACGGGACTCGAACTCAGGTCTTTTCCCCCCTGTGTGGGTATGGCGGCCATTCTACTAACTGTGCTACCCACGAGGGCGTCCAGCAAACAGAAAATCGACCACAGAACGCACGCAATTATCAAGCAGTAAACGCAGAGCAATAAGGCCTTAGTTTCTGATTCTCCTAAAAACCCTACTAAAACAACTGCGAAAAAAAGTCTAAGCCTCCCAAAAACTTCCTCGTTTACTTCACAAAAATACACGTTCTCAGTTCGTGTCAATGATGTCCATTCTCACTTACAGTCTAGCAAGTCCTACTTACTTTTTCTGACAAAATCCCAATTCCTGGTTGATTCAACCACTGTTCATCTCCGTTATTCCAATTATTCGCTATGTGATTCCTTTCGCCTCAAAGGTGCATATTTCCGCTGTGATATTCTCTGTCACCGACTTAGTAATTTGGAATCGCCTCCATTCTATCTTCTCTATCTTAAAATCTCTTTATCATTCTGTCAAATTCATCTGTTTCTTCTGTCGTTCTCCCAACTCCACTAATCACTTGAAACTCTGTCTCAAGTCCACCTTTCCTAACAGTGAGGTAATTATACTTGGATTTTAATACTCACATTTCCAGCTTGCTTCCGTTTTCTAGTAACACGGACCAAGTTGGTCGAGATACGGAGACTTTTGCAATTACTAATGACCTCGCACAGATTGTTCATTTAACTACCAGAGTGCTAACCACACAGCCATCTGTCTTGATCTTTTTCTTAAGAATGATTCTTCCAAGTATACGGTCGAGACGAGTGATCTCCAGGCACCTCAGATCACAATTTTTTGATCATCCAGTGGAGCCTTTCTCTTGTGGTCATTCCCAGACTTGTGTTGTTTGGCATTACAAGAATATAAAATGGGATGACTTGAGATTTTTAAATTTTCTTTTCCTTGGCTGGATTACTGTTGTAAGTCTTCTCTCAAAGTTTACTCAGATAGTGTCAGTGAAATTCTTGTTGTAGGAATGAAATTCTTTATTCCACATTCTACACGAAATTGCTTCCAAAAACGTCATCCTTTATAAGATAAAACCTTGGTTTTCCAATAAATGCGCTAAGGCTTTTCAAGAATTCCATATCGCAATTGGCTTGCATCCATATATACAGGTTCATTTTCTGCCCAAACCAAAGCTTGCAACTGCTGTAAAGTAGTTATTAATTAGTCGAAACTACAGTAGATTCTGAAAGAGTAGAAAACTTGCATTTTGTCCAAATGGTAGTCGAACATTCTGGTCTTTTGTCAAAACTATTGACCGCAACTTTTGCTCGTCTCTACTTCGACCACTGTTAAAATCCGATGATTCTGTTGCCCCCTCAGCTAAACATAAAGTCCACCTGCTAGCATCCTACTTTTCTTTTACCTCTTGTATAGATGACCTTGGTAAACCACCTCCTACCAATTCCAGTACACTCCATTCGCTTCCTCCTGTGGTCTTTCGTCAAAAGGTTAGAAGAATTTCGAACAGTCTCAATGCCAAGAAAGAGCCACTTCCTGATGGTACTTCTCCACTTGTTCTCAAAACTTGTGCTCCTACTCCTGTTCTGTGTCTCCTTTTTATACTTTCTTATCCCATCGGTATTTTCCCTTCTTGGAAATTTGCTGATATCTAGTCAGTTCCTAAATTGAAAGGCCTGTCCCTCCCATCCAATTATCGTCCAATTGCAATTGCTTCTAATTTTAAAGTAATGTAGAAATGCATTAATCGCCAACTCTTAAACTATATAGAAACTTTCCATCTGATTAATGATCGCCAGTGTCCATCCACTAGTGATATACTGGCTTTTTTTATCCATCTATCGACAAATTAAATGGAAAAGTTTAATGAAACTCAACAGTTGCTCTTCACATTTAAAAGACTATGCTTGTCTTCGGTGACACTTCGATTTCTAGGCAAATTCATGTATCTCTATTGGGGATTACCTTGTCTTCTAATCTCTCTTAGCATAAGCACATCTGTTTGGCATAAAGGTCTTCTAAACAAGCTTCCATCTTATGGTTTGCCAACTGTTCTTTGTAATTGGGTATCCAGTTTTCTCTCTGATCGCTCACTGGGGGAGATGGTAGATGGCTTTCTGTCTTCTAACTTCTCCACTAATGCTGCTGTTCCCCAAGGTTCAGTTATTTCCCCCACTCTTTTCCTCTTGTATATTAATGATCTTTTTCCATTGACTGGAAATCCTATCCACAGTTTTGCTGATGACGGCACATTGCATTTCACCTTCCAGTTTGAGAAACCTTGCCCTGCACAAACAACAACTTCTCGAATCAAGGCGATTCTTTCCTCCTGCTGGAACCTCATTCACTATTGCGTTTCAATTTAAATCCCTCGATCACTTTAAATCACTTAAAAACAATATCACGAGTAAAATTCCTCTTATTATTATAAATATCATTAAATTTTGATAAGAAATACTTTGCATTCTTTTTCTTGCGAATAATAAAATTTAAATAAATACTTTTAAATCATGGTCTTGGGATATGCAACCTGAACTTCTGGGATATTACTTCCGGTCAGACATATGGCGGCTAATAAACATTAACTTAAACAAACGCCCAGGCAATTGAGGCTGTTGAATCAAGCGAAGAAAAGTGGCGGACCAAACATTAGTGATGGAAGCGCCAAGATTATACAAACATCCTCTGTCTCTCTGGACTATGAGAAGACAAAGGCCTCATTCGAGGCATTATTTTCAGTGGTCAATGTATTTTAGACAGACCAGAAGCATCACTGAGCAGAAGCAACTTTATGGTCGTTTCTTTGATGTTGAAAACACTCTTACTGGTACTGTGTGCCTCGATGTGCTGGAGAACTTTCTGCTTCGCCTAATTAAGGTGAGAATGTGTTCCAGTAAGATGGAGTGCCTCTTCATCGCCGGTAAAATTTGCGAGATTGTTTGAATAATTTTGAGTTGGTGGATTGATAGGTTGAACCAATTTTATGGAAAACTTGTGGGGACCGGCTCTGGATTTTTTTTTCTTTGCGGAATATGTAAAAGATGTTGCGTTCAAAGCACTGTTCACACAAATCCATCGAACCTTTAAACCTAGATCAGAGGGGCTGTTTTGTAGTGGTGTCATGGCTGTGTACAGATGGAAACAGACTACAAGGGAGAGTCACGCAATTTTAAAAGTGTTCAACTGCTTTTGAATTGCCTCCTATGAATACTTTTTGAATAGATGCGGCCTTCAAGGGGGCATTCTCTTTGCTTACCTCCTAAATGTCCCTATCACAGTGTGAGAACTTCACCTGTTATACGGATGACCTTAAGATGCTTTTCACCTTCCGGGATAATAGTAGTGCAGTGCAAATATCCAAGTAGGTATCGCACCAGATCTCCTACTTCATCAGTTTTGAACTGACCCCTGCTAGATACGCCCAGATTACTTTACCGTAATCTTTTCCGTCCAACCAATCAACAAGATCGATCACCACTCAGATTTTCGAGTCATAAATGACAATTTTGTCCATTCCAAGAGAAAATCTTAGCCTCCCCATAGAACTATTAATACCTAATGTCCATACAACACTGGTCTCCCAATACGTCATAAAATGTGTCCTTACAGTTATTTTTATGCCTCCGAATCACAGCTCAAAAATTTCCTCATCCTGGAACAGCTCATGGGATTGAAACCCCGAAAACATCACCTTCGTTAAACTACTCTCTAGTAGGGTAGACGCTTTACAAGATCATATCATGCACGTGCACCGATAGCAGGACTCTTCAAAACGAAGATACTCCGCCATGGTGCAACTTGAATCGCCCCAAAAGCCTTCAAAGAATGTTCCCAGCCCAAAGGGATAGATCTTTGGGCTGGGAATATTCTTTGATTGTTCCTGTAGTTGACATAGAACACAAAATTACAGTACTGCGTATATAGAAAATCCTGCTATTGAATTTGCCAATTGTAGACATCCGCATGTTTCAAAGAATCTTTTATTGGTACAATATTTAAAAGCGCTTCTTTCTACCTTTGTTTTCCAATAAATCTTTGATTTATTGGAAAACAAAGATTTATGTTTCTGTATTGATTGTTTCTTTCATCGGTCGACTCCGAACTATTTTTGAAAACAGGATGGCAAGGCAGTAATTTGGTTCATTCCTACTTAAAAACATCGATAAATTCAGATACTAATTGGGGAACATTGACCCGAAATCGAGTTCCAGCTCATCCGAGGTGTTCATTGGGATTAACGTCGAGCTCTAGGCAGGACAAAAAGCTTTTATACACCCATATCTTCAATCCAAGTCGCTATAGGCTGTGCAATATGACAAGGTGGATTGTCATGCTGAAACAGAAAAGGGCCCTCTCCACACTTCTACAATGCGATCTAAGCCAGAAGGCCGAGAAGCGATCTCTCCATACTTCTTACAATGTGGGAAGAGCGAAATTGTCCAGAATGTTAATGTACCACGTGGCACTCATTGTTTCACGAACTGCGACCAATGGCCCAAGCCAACCCGCGGGAAATAACCCTAGATGGTGACAGCATCTCAGCTAGACTTCACAGTTGGGGAAACACATTCCGGTAAATAACCTCCTCCGGACAAATAACATTCGCCAGACGTAAAGATCAGAAAACCTCGTACCTTGATTCGTCACTCCATAACGCAGCTTTCCAACGTTCTAGAGACCAATTATAGGTTGTGCACCAGATAAATAAACGCTGTGCAATACGTGCTGAGATGTTCAGTTTATATACTGCAGGTTTTCAGAAAAATCCGCTGCCATGCAGCTCCCAACGTATCGTTCGTGTACTCATATCAGTTCCTGAGGCCTTCCTGAACTCGTGGTACGTAAATCTCGTCAGTCAGTTTCTGCTGCCCACTCGAATATTTCCCGACTGTAGCAACACCTCGAGGTCCCAGGATCATTAGGAAAACTCAGCGATCGCTTAGGTCTTCAACGTCTGGTTCCACTGCGAATTTTTAACAAACTAATCCAAGTGAGTAACACTTCTGGAAGTTATGTTACAAAGAGGTGTCACTGGAGGATCCCAAATCCATCACTGATGGAAACACCGATTCTAGGTCACAGTAAAAGACGCAACTGCAGAAAAACTCAGATTCCTCCCGTACTAGCGGTTGACACAAACTCAGGAACTTGAGATTGATCACCACAGATAGGTGAAGGACCGGAAATACAGAAAAAAGTGTCCAGATACAGAAAGAATAGGAAAGATGTATTTCACTACCACGAAGTATAATTAATGGCAATGTTGTATTCAAATGATACGTCAACTCAGGGCCGGTCCACCTCAAAGTTATTTGGTTGTTTTGCCGTATTAAAAAGCAGCTTTCACGTGGGAAAGGTTAATTGAGGTCGGCTAATGGAAGGTCTAAAAGGATGCTTAACCCTTCAGTGCAGAGATTTCGGGGCAAATGTTTCAAGCAGTAACAGTATCGCAGCACACACTCGCAGGCTTCTCACGAATATCGCGTGGAATGAGAAAAGTTTCTCACCTACGCAAATAAATTTGTTTTGTAATAAGTTTTAAATTTAAATAAACGGAACTGATATTTTTTATGCTTAAATAGGTAGTAATAGCTTAAATAATGGCGACTGTAAAATACAGCGCACAAAAACAAATTGGATGCATTGTTAAACACGATACGATAAATAATTCCAAATAACGTAACCAGATGGCAGCACCATACATAATGTAACTTAATGCTGTGACAGAGAGTTATAGGAATTGTGCCACTCTCGATAGATGGCAGCACCAAAGTTTTCATCTCATCACAACGATTAACAAGTTGCTATTTAATCAAGAAGCCTATTGTTGTTGTTGTTATAGGATTTGAGTCGCATGAGCGACTTAGGCTATATTGCGCTTTATATATTGTTTGTAAATTGCGTGTGTTCTGTGGTCGATTTGCTGTTTGCTAGACTAAATAAATGCCAGCGTTTCTGGGGGAGAAAAAAGCACACCACCCTCGTCTGAGACCGACTAACTCAGCCACGTTGGGGAAAAGGACCATAAAAATTCCTCACGCCATCCAGGAGACTGGAACTCGGGTCTTTTCGACCCAGTGTGGGGAATATATGATGAGTACAAACTCGAGATAACAAACACATTCGAGGCTAGAGATAGTTACGTTTAAAATTAGCGAGAACAAATAATAGGCGAACTACTGATGCGCTTACAACCTATAATTATTATTTACATAAATATATTGTACGCGAGAGGTATTTATGTACAATTATGTACAATAGAACATAAATGAGGTTCAAAAATTAAGTTACCACTATGTTCTCTTTAAACACAATTACGCGAATTTTTACAAGAATTTCAACTGATTCCTCATAATTAAGTATGACACTTAAAAGAAAAAAAAAACAATAAAACGAAAGCATTTTTTATTATTTGAAGTTTATAGCATTTTTCATAATTAATTTAATTTAATTACGGTGTAATATTGAGGTCTTGGCTGGACACTGGAGAACTGAGGGATCGGGTACTTTAGCCCCCATATTTCTTCTCTTGACCTCCCAAGCCATCGTCCTCCTCACACCGACTGGGAAAGACCCGAGTTCGAATCCCGTCGATGACGGGAGGAATTTTTCACAATGTGTCTGAATTAGCCGGTCTCAGGCGAGGTTTTTCTCCGGAAACTCGGATATTTCGATCAGCAACAGGCAAACTGACCCCAGAACACACGCAATTTACAGACAATATATGCGGCGCAATAGAGCTTAAGTCGCTCACGAGCCTAAAACTCTAGAACGTAGAGACTGAGGAGAATCTACTTCTTTACCATTTAACCAGCTGTATATTCCTATGGTGGCTGAGTTAGTCGGTCTCAGGCGTAGATAGCAAGGCTTTTTCCCCAAAAATTGGGTTTTTTTCGTCCAGCAAAACAGGCGGATGCCTGTTTTGCTAGACGAAACACTGACATAGGCGCCGAACCTCGGTGCCTATGTCAGTGTTCACTGGCTGCACAATATTAGCCGTATGGGGCCTTGCATTGTCTTGATGAAGAGACCACTTCACACCGGAATTCAGTGACACCAAAATATGGCCGTCCTACCAAGACACTCATTACCATACCCTTCCTTCATCTCGTTAACTGTTTCCGGTGTACTTAAGCCCTGTCTGATACAATAACCAATCACATATTGCTGTTCAATCTGTATGTCCGACATGATGCTTGCTTCAAATCGATCGTCAGTGACACACGGGTAAGCATAAAATCTTGCACCGTTCCGCGAATTAAATTATCACCCCTCGTACATTAAATCATCACCCCTATCCAAAGGTGACAACTACTTGAGCCAAATATGAAGTATATGCATTTTCAGGCAAAGCGTGTACAGAAGGTTTTAAGGAAAGGAAATTTGAGTAAAACAGCCAGTTCCTGTGTTTCCTCACTGCCTCTCACGAAAGGGTTCTTCTGACTTGATGCAGACTACAACGTCTCTGGAGCCAAAATCAAAATTCTCTTTAAACACAAATAGAAAATCAGTATTGATTTTCTATTTGTGTATATATTGAAAGTTTCACTTTGTTTCACTGTATATATTGAAAGTTTCACTTTGAAATACACCCTTGTCTTATTTATAAATTTTTAAGGGCCTCTCGACACTCTCTATTGAAGCAGTGTCCTTCGAAGGATCTGCCTGGCAAATTGCCCTAAGCCTGTTCAAAAGTTACTTCAAAAACCAAGTACAAGTTATGAGAAATTGTACTCCGTCTCCAGATCTGTCTCTCGAGAACACTCCCAAGGATCTATTCTTGGTCCTCTGGTGTGGAATCTCATTTTAAGCTCTTAATGAGTCACTTAAAAGAATTTACTAGTAACGTTGATTGTTAAAAGGAATTTCTGGCAACGAAGACTTACTCGCAACGTTGCTTAATAATAAAATAATGTTGGCTTATGCCGACAACTGGGTCAGTCGGTCTCAGGCGAGGGCGACTAACTCAGTTGTCTAAAATCCTGCTACAACTCCTGTATGTAGTTTAGATTCGCTTCTCTTCTCACTATCCAGGCACGATTGGCAACTATCCAATGGTCTTTTCCTTGAAAATGTTAAGAACGAACAGAACAGTATCTACTCCTCCATTACAATTTTAGCAGGAACCCCCTTCCACCATCATCTTGGCCCTCACCTAATATTCAGGCGATATTATAATTCAAAACTATAGATGACAGGTCGCTTCCAAAGGATCTTCAACGAAATCCTTTATCCCTAACATCTCATTCGGTTCTGCCAAGGATATACAAATGTCATTTTTCCTTGGACTTGATTTGTCTTACCTTTCAACAATCCATGGTTCGCTAAACGTGAAATTACACCAGTTTAACTTTCGCCTACTGATGCTTGTATCTTTGATTCTTTGGACGATTATCGTCATGTTTGCTTCATTATACTCTGTGCCAAGGCCTTCGTCCAGAAATCTCAATCTTAACGCATGCCTTCTTTCCTGGAAATGAACATGTCCTCATCTTAAACTAAGAAGCTTTCTCGTGATTGGCCAAATCCTTTTGAAACTTCAACTATTTAAATCATACCACAAATTCTACGCAACACAATGAACTTAGAGAGTAACTACATCCTTTCTATGTCTTGGACTTACTTGGACTCCTTCCGATGAACTTAAGACCCACCGCTTTTCACTTCTTCAAGCGTATTCAATTCAGGATCGTATTTTCAGTGCTAACTTTTGAGCAGAATATCTTTTGACCTCCATCTGCACCTGCTGACACTACATCTGTGTGAGATTGCTGCCACCAAAACTTGTTTGGTGCAGAACTTGTTTGGACATCATTCAATGTTGTCTGTAGGATTAAGGTCAACAATACATCATAAAACATTGGGCAACAACATTAAGGTCCTTCTCAATGCTTTATTTCTTGTTTCTTTTAACCTTCTAATGAATGTGATTCTGCGTGTATTTGTGAGTGTGTATGATGTACTTCTGACTTGGATGAGGTGGGATGTTGGGATGTCTGGGTTCAACCTTCTTTGCTCCTGTTATTGCGGGATATGCTGGCACCCATAGGATTTGCACTACCGCCTGTGGGTGCAGTTTAGCCCACTCAAGAAAGTGGGTGAATAGTTATGGCCCGCCTCCTCGTGGCATGGACGGGTACTGATGAGTAGCCCTTCCGACGATGGGTCTGCTTAGTAGGAAAGTGGCTAAAAACAACACTACAAAGCATACACAAATACATTTATTTCTATCCTTGCTGGTAGCCCAGTTGATATAACCACTGTCCACCGACAGCGGGTAGAAACGAACCTGAGTTTGAATTTTGAAGTCAGAAATTTTCATGGGCCTTTTTCATAAAGTGGTTGAGTTATTTGTCTCAGGCGAGGGAGCATGGTTTTTTTTTATCCTAGAAGATTTCGGAGATAAGATTAAAGTTCTCCTCATAATTCCAAAGGTTTGATTGAGCCAAATGGACCTCGGATTGCAATAACTCGAAAGAGTCCTCACGGTTGAAAGCTATCAATTCTGTACGAAATAATGGTAATCGACTCAGGTCTGCAGACAGCGAGAATTCCCAACGTTGACCCTGTTTACTCCCACATTGTTTCTTAAATAGTTGTAGCAGTAACCTCCTTGGACTACCGGACTTCAACCTTCCAAAGGTCATATTACATTGCGTACCAACTCAGCAATTGGGTCGATTGGTTATAAAAGCTATAAACATGTCCAAAAATTATCACGTACTGTTTAAATCGATCCATAAGTCCAAAATAAGATTTAAGTATGTATTAAGGGCCAAAGCAATTAAGGCTATGAGGCATCGATATATTGTATCTGTACTTCTGTCTGTTTTTCGGTTGGGTTGCTGTTTGCTGGGACCGGGTTCGAACTGGGCCTTTTCCACCCGGTGTGGAACGACGGTGATTTATATCCACTGTTCTTCTCGCGAGGACTAACATTTGTTTCTCGCTCTCTCTCTCTTTCCTTCGCCCTTCCCCTAAACTTTAAAAAAATAAATAAATGTACTATTTTCGAAGCTGGCAAGAATTGGTAACACACCCGTTTATTCCGAAGTCCCTTGTGAATAAAAGATAAAACCTCCGTCTTTTTGCCAATCTTTTCAGCACAAAATCAAATTGAATTATGATGAATCCACACACACAGTTTGATTACTTCAAGGCCTGTTGCTGAATTTATATCTCCAGCGAGTCCAAGGAAGGAGAAGAAAGGTTTCATTTTGTAAAAATAGAACTGAATCTACAAAATTTCCTACTGTGTAACAGCACTGAGATGACCCCTCTTCTTCCTTAGACATGGGAGCGAACCCGTTTGGATTCCATCCTCATCAGAATAGAGCGAGGTTATCAAGTGGAGTGTAGAAACAATTTATAAGCTCAAATCACACTAAAATGTGATTGAATTATGGTTAGAATCCAATAAAGTTTCAATTTGAAGCTCTAAATTTATACGGAGTTACAAATTATTTGTATTTAAATGAAAATAAGAAGAAAAAGTGAAAATTGTGAAGAATCTAAAATATTAGAAAAAAGAACTACAGTGAAAAATACTTTACTATCTAAAATAATACAATTTTAAGACATTGGAGCTTACACCGTGCATAGACTCAACTAGATAGTCATGTCAAGTGTCTGCCGCTATCTATCTTTCGCCTTTCTGGAACGTCGTGGTGGTTCGAACTCCCAACACGCGCAACCAACAACAAGACCACAGCCGACCAGATTTTAAACGTTATAACGATGTGTCCGTTGTACAGAGGATAAAATACGTTTACTCTATTATGATTTTCTATTATACTGGCAGTTGGAATTACAAGTTCGTCTGCTTGCACAACATGGCTGTCCATTTCCCCAATAATACTTTACAACTGCTCACGCGCTGTTGTAAATTTCACAACAAACACGCGCACGTAACAGGCGCGTGCGTGTATTTTTAAAAATTCCATCGGTGAAAGATCAACAATGTATTATTAGAAACAGACGACCAAAATGGTAGTCGTCTGTTTCTTAAATTAGCGTCAGATTTTGATACGCGTTGAATCAAAAAAAAAAAAAAAAAAAAAATGCTTTTCGATAATTGAAGGCGACATTTACACAAATGAGTCGTTAAATGAACGATTTCTTCATATTTTTGGCGTTTCTTCTTACAGATCGTAAAGATAACGCGTCCACGTCTGCTTTAGTTTCCATTAGCACCCACCCTCCCTTCCTCCCTCCCCTCGTCATCAAGTCCCCATTAGATAACCCTTGTTTGTGTCACGAGAGGGTCTGGACAGCAGCAAAAGGCGATCGGTCACACATCGGTCTGAGCGGGCGCATTACCATAACAATCCCCCTTCTCCCCGTCTCTTGGCCACCCTTGCCGAGGTGATCCCTCCGTGAACCGAATGTTCGACAAATAACTGGCGATCAGAACAACTGTTTGCCCTATCGACTGCTCCAGAAGGGCTGCGATCGTCACTAGAGGCGTGGCCTCGCTCTGCGAGCTCTTTCGCTCACTGTTCGACCTGTTGGTAGCGGATCAAGAGTTTGTGGAGTGTCGCACTGTCGGACCACAGTTCATTAATACGGAGCCGAGCGTGTGAACCCGCTTTCGGTGCAGTATCTTCGAGTGCATCTCGTCGATGTGCGTCACGGGGATGGCGAAACCTCTCAGGAAGTGACCCGACCTTTCTCCTTCGCCAAGAGAAAGTTCGACAACACGGAAACTTCTCCTTTTGTCCAGTAAGTAACTTCATCAGTCTTCTAGAAATCTGTTTTTGCCCATCTGTCTTTCTTTGCAAATAAACCGACCATTGTCTTTTAAATTTCACAAAGAAAACAAAAACTCTCTTTCTCAGCCTTTCCCCTGTTCATTTTGTTAAAAATTTAACTCTTTCTTATATATTTTATTCTTTCTTTCATCAGTCTTTCTTCTAACAGTCATATTCATGTTTGCGATCTGAAAACGTTTTTTTTTTTTTTTTTTTTTAAGGCGGAAGCAGCAGGGACGGGTCGTCGCGAGGTCGAGGGGGTGCACTGCACCCGGGCACCAACTTTCAAGGGGTGCCTAAAAACTTAAAATTTATATACATATATTAAGAAAATTTTAAAGGGGGGGCCAAATTTCAATTGGCACCCGGGTGCCGTATACCCTAAGAACGCCCCTGAGAAACAGAGTTGAGACGCACAATGTCCCATACACTGTCCACGAACATTTTCTTTAATGAATACGCGCATGTCCAGTTAATGTTTTTTATTAAAGCGTTCTCCCAACTGTGGTTCTCGTCCCCCCTCACAGGGGAAGTCCCCAACAATTATTTAAATGGCACTCCAACTCAATTAAATTATGTTTGAAAAACGCTGCTTTATCGAATTATGATTTGATTTGTCCTCTAAGTTAACATTGTAGTCAGCTGTCCAGAAAGTGACTTCACTGACAACACTCATACCATGTTCGAGATCTTGTAAGTGGCCGATTCGGTATATACACTACCTTACCCAAAGTATGTGGACCCCACTATTTTAACACAGTTTGCAATAATATCAAAGCTTGCTCTTTGAGATAGCGCCTATTGAAAATACCAACATTCCAAAGAAATTGAATATTTAGGCTATGCTCTAATGACTGTTGATCATCAGCCCTCAGTTGATAGAATCGCCATCCTCCTCACCCCGGGTGGAAAAGACCAGAGTTCGAGTCCCGTCGATGATGCGAGGAATATTTAAGGGCCTTCTTCACAAAGTGGCTGAATTAGTCTGTCTCAGGTGGGGGTAGCATGGTTTTTTCTCCCAGAAACTCAGGTTTTTCGTCCAGCAAACAGCAAATTGACCACAAAACACTCAATTTACGGACAATATACATGGAGCAATATAGCCTTAGTCGCTGATGCTCCTAAAGCCTTACAACAACAACAACAACAACAACAAGAACAACAACCGAAAGTAGTAAACAACGAATAAACCTCTTTAGTTCACCTCAACGTGGCTCTGTCCACCTGACAAATTAGATGCTCTTTGTAGTCCTAAGCAGACTGACAAGGATCAACAGATCATTCTTGTAATACTCACATTGGTCGATCAGGTATTGTGGCACTGTTCAAGCTGAAACCCGAGATGTGCAGGTGCCCTTGATGCCTCCGACATTTTAACCAGGAAACTGGATCGTTTGGTTTACAGATTGGCTATGTCATCACGATGTCGTATATTATTGGAAAAGAATGAAGCAAAATTCCAAAATGTATGAACACGTTGATGGAAAATTAGACTGCAAACTACCATTCCCAACAGTCTCTCATAATGTTTCCCTGTTTGGCTCAATGCATCTAAACAAGCCATGTGAACAGAATCACTATAACCTCTTTATTGTTGATCTAAGATTCTTTAAAGATTTTCGCCTAAAAATGCATGGTAACCTGAAGAAGTGAATAACAGTAGAGTGTGGGCGATTTGAGAGTTTACAATCGTTCGCTGACGATTAAGTAGCATGGAACTAAAAGCTTTTTCTCTAATATAAATCTTCTTCTAACAAAAAATCGTTGGAGATGGAGACCCAGTTCTTTCAAAAAACCGATCAGTTGGTTGAACCTTAACCCTCACGATTATGATAGCATACAACATATCAGATGGTAGAAAGGAGAACAGTTTCATCCTGATTGATGAGATACTTCACTTTGTGACAGGCACGAAATGCAAATATTCTGAAGTGGCTCAACTCAATAACTAATTCAGGTGAAAACAAATAAGATTAATTAGAAGTTGTTGTTGTTGTTGTAGCGCTTCAGCAACTGCTCCGTAATATTGTTCGCAAATTGGGTGTTCTGAGGTCGATTTTCTGTTTTCTGGACGAAAAACCGAGTTTTCGGGATGAAAACCCATGTTCCTCACCAGAAACCGACTAACTTAGCCACGCTGTGAAAAAGGCACATTAAAATTCTTCCCGTTATCGACGGGACTGAAACCCATGTCTTTTCCACTAAGTGTGGGGAGGTCGGCAATTCTACCAACGAGGGCAGATTTTTTTGTCCACTACTGTACATAGAGACGAAGCAGCAACGTTCCGAAGTGGATAACCATATTGTTGTGTAGTAAGAAAGGAGTGATACAAGAAAAACATAGAAATATAAAAGTAGAAAAATATTGACCCATAAAAAGGGGAAAATATATGAAAGTAGAGGAATCTTATTAAAATTATTGTGATTTTGCTGTTCCTAGTTTAACTTTTTCTTCTAATTACAGTTGGTCTTGCGTGATAGATTTACCGGTTATTAGAGTCAACCATTGCAATCGAGTAGTCAAGCGCGAGGGTACAGACATGCATGCGCTGGAGTGACCGTTGTTCAATTACGCGTGACTATTATATACGGCGATGTCCTTGTATTCTCTCTATCTTGTAAACTTCTCTAACTTTATGTGGGCGCCCAGGAGCACAAAGAGAAAAATATACCCACCTACCGGATGAAAGAATTAAGACAATTAAAGAGAGAACGAAGTGAAGAGCTGCGTACAAGTTTTCATGTGATAATGATGCACTGGCTCTTGTTGTCCAATCGAGTCGCCTAAGAAGAGTTTCATCGTGTTAAGCCCCGCGAGAGAGCTGCTCCTGATGATACGTCTTCTGTAGGCTTTGTCCTCAATGAATTTCTTGTAGTTAGCATCCATATCTTGGACGTTTTAGAGCATCTCCATTGGTAGGAATCTGTCGCCCTTCCCGAGCCTCCACGCCACGGACTGTAAACAAGGGAGGGCCCTCAAGGGTCTCGGGGGGGGGGATTCTCCAACTACAAATCTGCCAAAAATTTGGCGTTTTGATTTCACTCGCTATCACTTTAATGGTGAGGAGTAAGCGGAGGGTGAAGATCCGTTCTGAGACTTTTCTGTAGTTCAGAAGTTTGGTCATTTCTGAAGTATGTGTGAGGGGTGGAAGCTTGTACTTGAAGAGCACCCACCGAAGAAGCCAGTACTCATCAGATGAGATGGTTTTTAGCGTGGTTTTTGCTGCCGACGCCCAGATTTCAGATCCGTAGGTAATGACCGGCTGAAGAAACCGGTAAATATATTGAATGGTGTACTGGGATTCTGTGACATGAAGGTGTTGTTTGGCAAGCCCTCTGGATCGGCAGACCTTGTTGTGAATATCCGACACATGGTGTTTAAGCTAAGCTTAGGGTCAAAGATGACCCGATCTCTGTGCTTGGTTACTGGAGGGATGGAGGTTCTATGGATTTTCAGGTTTAGTTGAGTTGGGTGTGATTTGAGGGAGAACACCATTTGTGCAGATTTATTTGGGTTAATCTTGAGAGAGAACTGTGCTAAGTAAGTAACTAGAGCTTTTAGGCTGTTGCTGATGGTGTCGGAAGCAGTCTCAGGTTGGTCGGTCCCATGGATCCGATAGAGGAGCTTCAAATCATCTGTGTAGCTGAGAAAATCCATTTCCTGACATAGGAATGAGTGGATGGGAGCAGTAAATAGGAGCCCAGACAGAACTCCGCCCTGGGGAACACCTACACTGACTTTCCTAGTGTGGGATTTTTTATTCGCCGTCAGGTGAAGAACCCTGGTTGTAAGAAGCGACTTTAAGAATTCAAGGATATTTCCTTTAATCTCGTATTCCTCCTCACAAAGCTGAAGGGGGGCTGGATGTCAATGCAGTCGAAGGCAGACTGGATATCTAGATACACAACTGCCATCTCCTCCCTGTCTTGTAGAGCTTCCAGAATGGTGTTAGTGGTTCCCAGCAGGTTGGTGATGGTGGACCTGCATTTCAGTGCATAACGGATAAATTGTGAATTGCATGGGAGAACCTGGTTGGTTAAGATGGGAAGAAGGCACTTTTCCATAACTTTGAGGATGCATGACGCTTTCATAATTGGCATGAACTGTGATACTGAGGTAACGCCATGTATTTTTGGAAATTCCCGAACTATATATTGGTTCCAGGCTGTTGGGAAACTTTGAGTTGTGAGAATTTAGGATTCCTAGAAGCGCATCTATGATGAAAACACTTACGCTCTTAAGGATAAATTGTGGGATCCCATCAAACCCAGCACATGATGTTGGTGGGATACTATTGATGGCCTGGATGAGCTCTCCTTTTGTAATGATGATGGATGTGAGGGTATCTCGCTGACAACTGTTGTGAAGGCTCTTACGGTCTGATGCAGACTTGGGCTCGAATCTTGTAATGTAGTCAAGCCATTCGATCGGATTAATTTGCTGAAGGAAATCATCATGTCCTGCCTTAAACGGTGTCTCCCCTACCTTGAGTATTTTAACAATGTAGGTTTTCATGGCTTTAGAATTACATCTATTAAACTGAGCATGGGTTCTTGAGTAGGCTGTCTTGTCTATTGGGTCTGATGTGGCTTTCCATTTCGCATGAAGGCTTTGCTTATTCTGAAATTCGAGTCTGAGCTGTTGATTCCACCATGCTTTGCTCCGGCAAGAAATTGACACTGTTTTTGACGCTGCAGATCGAGCAATGGAATTCAGTCAGCAGGTAAGAAAGTGCAGCCCGAGCTGTGGATAACACTGGTTTAGGGCATCCCAAGGAAAGATGGATGCTGCAAAGCAGCATTTCTGTGGATCGAGGAGTGAAGGACTAATCACACTTTTCTTAACTGGTATCTGATGTTGCCATGATGACTTGGAAGCAATTGGGAAACAGAGGGCTACTGGTAAGTGGTCTGACATGAAGGCTGTTTCAGGCTGGCTGTCTAAGGTGAGGGAGTCTGTTGCAAAGATGGCTAGTGCTAGTGCCTCTAGTGGGGGCAAAGTTCTGGAGGGTCAGTCCTACTGCAGCCAGATTAGAGGACAACAATCTGTGAAGACTGTGTTGGTCTGAGCTAATATTGAAGTCTCCACACACAAGTAAAGTTGCTTTTGGTGGCATTGATTAATGATCCAGTTAGAGACCTCTTGTATAGTGTTCTTAACCGCAGGTGGGGGGATATAGACTGTGCACACGTCAAGTCTGTTGTCTTGGACATTGAGTGAGAATCTTACAGCTTCAAACAGTTCTATCTTCAAAGTGGCTGCGTTAGTCAGTAAGAATTTTTGTGTGTTGAAGAGAATGCCTACACCGCCGCCAGTTCTCCTCTCTCTTGAGGCAAAAATGCCAGAGAAACATGCAGGTTGAGAGAAGGCGAAGTCCTCTTCATTAGGGGAGAGCCAAGACTCTGTAATGCAAATCACGTCATAGAACCTTGACAGGAGAAAAATTTCCATTGTCTGAAGCTTATTTCTCAGGCTTCTGGCGTTTTGCTAGAAAATAGTGCACATCATAGAAATTTTGATGTATATCCTTGTTGGAGCTCTGATGGCCTTCGAATATCGTCTTTGATTCGTTCTAGAGGTAATCCTCACTTCAATATTCATATATCCCTCAGCAGTTGGTGGCAGGTGTTCTTGTCGCTGACTTGCTTCTATGAGGCTGTTCGGACCTTTGGAGAGGTTCGGAACAGTATAAGCTGAATGCTTCTCCCTTTTCTTAGACTTGATGGTGGGTCTAAGTCAGCTCTTCCTTTCCTTCGTCATGGTTTCATACCGTTCAGGAAACTGCATCTCGGTAGAGAGAAGCTTGGAAGGGTAAAAATGTTTCACAAGTGCCCCGGCAGGCCAAGGTGATGCGGGGCTAATTAGTTTGTAGTTAGATTCAGCAGAAGTGATTTTGAATGATGCATAGTATGGTTGTTTGGTGGCAAGCCTAGTAACTTCTGCATCTATACCTATGTCTTCACTCAGATATGATCTCATCTGTTCAATTGTTGTCTGTGGGGAAAGCCGTGTGACACAAATTGATCTATTACGTGTCAAGATTTTAAGCGGAATCGCATGAATTTTCGTTGGGTTAGCAGTACCGACCGTGGGCTTCATATGGCAGTTCGGTTTTTCTGGTGTGGTTTCTGGGCTTTTTGTGCTTTTCTGCTTATGTTCGAAAAACGTCATCTCCTTAGGATATTCTGGCTGGGTTGTTACTACGTTGTGGTGGTGAGATGGATGATTTCGGGATGTTTTTCTTTGGGGAGGGTACTTGTAGATCCGATTTGGTTGATACGGTGCCTCCAGTACTTTAAATGGTGATGTAGCCGGATATGTAGCCTTGGGGCGTCGTGGTGCCTAGGGGAACAGTGAAGCTCTTATTTGAAACTGTCTTGAGCAGCACACTTGGTATTATCGAAGTCCTCCCCACACCAGGTGGAAAAGATCTAAGGCTGAATCTCGGCGATGATGGGAGGAATTTTTATGGGCCTTTTTCACAACGTGGTTGAATTAGTCGACCTCAGGCTATGAGAGCATAGTTTTATCTCCCGGAAACTTGGGTTTCGTCCAGCAAACAACAAATTGACCACAGAACACATACAATTTACAGACATATTATTTACGACTCACTATGGTCTAAGTTGCTGATGTGCCTACAACAACAACAACAACAAGCCTGTCTAAAAAGCGACTAAGGATGAGAGTGTGTAAAGTCCGAGGAGCGGTTGATGTACATTCAGTTATACTGAAAAAATACGGCAGGTGAGTACATCCAACCATTAGTAATGTTAATGAGATCATCATCGTTAAATTCAGATTTTAATCCCTTGGAGTGGAGAAGTGTCAATGTTCCTGATTCCTTAGGGAAAAGCTAAAGAAGTGATGGCCAATTAAAGACCAATGAGCTTGACTTCTGTGATTGAAAAGATTATGAAATCTGTGGTAAAGACGCTATAGAGGATCATCCTAAATGGCCTCACCATGGCATGGTTTCTTGGAGGGGGGAATCTCGCCTGACTATTCTTGTAAATTATTATGATGAGGTTTATAAAGTAGTTGGATGCAGGAAACGACTTTGGCATTATAATCTGAATTTTAGTAAGGCTTTTGATACCGCGTTTCATGAGAGGTGTAAATTACAGCAGATAGCAATGACGGGGAAGATCCATTAGTGGATCAGAAGCTGGTTGAAGCATAGGAGAGAGAGAGAAGTCATAAATAGGTTTACTTTAGATGGACTGGAGAAGCAAGTGAAGTCCCTCAAGGATCAGTACCCGGATCTCATTTGTTTCCCATCTTCCTAAATGATACTGAGGGAATACGGGGGCAGTGTCCAAGTTTTCTGACGACTGAAAGATAGTTAACGATTGTAATCAAGCTATGCTACTTCAAAGGATTTGAACCGATTACAAGTATCGCCTAAAAATGGCAGCCAAAGTTTAATGCTACCAGACGCAAAGTATCTGAGTTTGGGAAAGAAACCCAGGAACAGTTTATAGATTTGGGACAGAAAAATTGGTTGGTTAGTTGTCGTAGGGTATAGGCGCTTTAGAAACTTAGGCCATATTGCGCCGTATACAATATGTCTGTAACTTGCGTGTGTCCTCTGGTCGATTTGCTATTTGCTGGACGAAAAAATGGAGTTTCCAGAAAGAAAAAAACTGTCATACACTCGCCTGAGACCGACTAACTCGGCCACTTTGTGAAAAAGATCCATAAAAATTCGTCTCATCATTGACAGGATTCGGACTAAGGTCTTTTCCATGCGGTGTGGAGAGAACTGCGATTATTCCAAATGACGAGGCCGAAATGGAATTAAAAGGTGTCCTGGAAAGAGAAAGACTTAGAGATTAAGATACAGAAAGACACGAATTGCAATATGCAGTGTAAGCAGTGGACAGAAGGGCACATGGCATTGTATCTGTGATTTATCGCAATTTCGCAAGTAGATGATGGAAGTCATTATTTCTTTCTATAAGAAGACAATGGTGCAACCCCACTTGGAATCTTGTATGCAGAGCTCAGCAACTTGTACTATACAAGGCAGATTAGTAAAACGGGTGGAATAATCCCGCTGGCGAGTGAGAGAAGAACTAGAGGACCTAACTACAAGACCAGACCTTATGACGTTTACCTTCGGACAGCGTGGTGTGGAACATTAGAGAGCTGTGTGACCTAGGCGGAGAGTTTAGCTAAATTCAAGGAAGAATTGGACAACTACTTTTTGATTCTAGGAACAATATGACGTTGTTTTTTTTTTGGTAGATGCAGAATAAATTCTGTGCTTACATGACATGGAAACGTTAGAACATTAAGACGAGGAATATTGGAGGGCGGGGTGCTGGGGGGTTCAGGGACTGATCGGAGTCATCATGAAACAAATAAATACATGGGCTGTGTTAGGGTGACTAAGAATAAGAACGAGTGCATGAATACTTGCATGTAAACCAATACCAGGAGGAAATAAATATGATGAGTTTGAAGTGCTGGTTAAGACACCCAAGGAGGATATCGTTGGGATATCAAAGACATGGTACCAATCAGATATGCGAATTAGAATTTGGGGTGTACAATGTGTACAGAAAGGATAGACAGGGTAGGAAGGGAGGATGGGGTTAAGCTGTTAGTTAACAAATACATAAAAACTAAGGAAGTGCATCCAATTGATGTTGGTGGACAATGCAATGTTGAGTCAGTTTGGTGTGACATAAACACTGGAAAGGGAAAATGAGGGTAGAAGTATGTTATAGGCCTAATGACTCTGATGAGTATAATAAGAAACTGTACAGGGAAATAGAGTGGGCCAGTAAATCAGAGAGTCTTATAATGGGGGATTTTAATTTCCCCGATATTGACTGGAATTTGTGGGTTGCTCACTTGCACACTAGTAAGACTTTTGTGGATTTATTGGATGATTGTTTTCTGCAGCAGCATGTTCGAGAGGCAACTAGAGAGGGTAATACTCTTGATTTGATTATCAGTAGTGATTCTTCATACATTAAGAATCTGCAGATAAAGGAACCACTAGGTGGCAGTGATCACAGTGTTCTGAAGTGGAATTTACTCAAAGAGGTAACTTCCATTAGGGGTAAAGGGAAGGGTTTTTGCTTCCGTAAAGGGGAGTACAGTGGTCTCAGACAGTTTTTAAATTCTATAGGGTGGGACCAATACCATAGATAACTCTTAAGAAACTACGATGGTAGTGTGGGAGGCATCATTTGCTCTGTATCTCATATTATGCTCTTCCTTCACATAATGATGTTACCAACAGCAAATTCAAAATGGGAAGCATTGAAAGAACTTATCTTGTAAGCTACTAGGCTTTACATACCAACTAAGAAATATTGTTCAAGGTTTAGGCCTAAATGGATGTCAGATGAACTAATGAGACATATGGCAGAGAAGAAAAAGGCATGGGATACATACAAATTAACACGTGACACAGAAGCCTATGGTAGATATAAGCTCGTCTGTAGTCAAGTCACAAAGGAGGTTCGGCAGGCAAAGGCAGATTTACCAGAAATCTTTGGCAGAGGATGATAGCGAAAACAGCAAGGACTTCTTTACTTATGTAAACTCTTGAAGGAAGGGGATGAATCTGATTGGTCCACTTGATATCGATGGTTCAACTGTTGATGATCTTGCTCAGGTGGCTAACAAACTGAATGAGTATTTTGCATCGACATTCACACATGAGGAATTATTAAGGATTGAAAATGGCAGAAGGTTATCAAATTGTAGCAGGATACTTAATGATTTAGTAATAACTGAGAGCAAAGTGGAGGAGAAATTGTTGAAGTTAAACATAAGAAAAGCACCTGGGGGGGTGGATGGGATCTATCCAGTTATATTAAAGGAGGCTGCAAAGCAACTAAGCAAACCCTTAGCCATAATTATGAGAGCATCCTTGGACTCAGGGGAGGTCCCCACGGACTGCAGATGTTCAAATGTATCCCCAATTCACAAAGGGGGATCGAAGGGTGTCACGAGTAATTACAGACCAGTTAGTTTAACTTCTGTTTTGGGTAAAATAATGGAGTCACTGGTTAAAGATGCATTGCACGATCATCTAGACAAAACTTCAGTTAAAGCTCGGGCATATCATGGTACACTTGGATTTCAGGAAAGCTTTTGACACTGTTGCACATGGAAGACTGCTGTAAAAATTGGAACAGAATGGTATTAAGGGTAAGTTGCTACAATGGATAAAAGGGTGGTTGGGTGGGAGAAGACAGAGGGTGGTAATCAATGGACGCTGTTCTTAGTGGAGTCCCATATGGTTCGATGTTGGGCCCACTGTTGTTCTGTATATTTATGAATGATATTGATGAAGGTATATCAGGTTTAATGTCGAAGTTTGCAGATGATACAAAGGTTGGCAGGGTTGTTAATGATAGTAATGGCAGTGTTGCCCAAATTTTCTAGATCCTGCAACAGGATCTAGAATATTTGGGCAGATGGGCTAAGAAGTGGCAACTGAAGTTTAACATTGACAAATGCAAAGTACTGCATATGGGTAGAAGTAACCCCAGAGAAACGTACCAACTGTGTGGTACTACACTTCGGTTGGTAGAAAATGAAAAAGACCTGGGAGTAATTGTGCAGTCAGATATGAAGTTTTCTGAGCAGTGCAGACAGGCTGCCAGAGCAGGTCATGGGGTTTTGTCAATGATATATAGGAATTTTGCTAACAGGGAAAAGCAGGTGATTGTCCCTTTGTATAAGGCAATGGTCAGACCACGCCTTGAGTACTGCGTACAGGTCTGGAGGCCTCATTTTAGGAAGGATGTAGATTTACTTGAGCGTGTACAGAGAAGGGCAACAAGATTGGTGAGGGGAATGATGGGATCCTCCTACCAAGAGAGGATTAAGTTCTGCAAATTGCAGCGGCTGGAGACTAGGCACCTGTGAGGTGATCTGACTGAGGTGTATAAGGCCGTGAATGCGTTGAGCAGGCTCAATGCTGATGGGATTCTTCCAGTTGTTCAGATTATCAACCTAAGGGGGCATAAATTGAAATTGAGGAAAGGCATTTGTGGAATGGATGTGCGAAATTTTGCCTTTAGGCACTGGGTGGTTGATTGCTGGAACAAACTTCCATCTGTCGTTGTGGAAGTTGATAGGTTAAATAAATTCAAGGAGGAATTGGACAAACTTTTCGAGGGAATGGATTTGTGAAATTGTTTTTTTTTTTTTTTTGCTGATGTTGCATAAGCTCATAACACTCGCTTTCTTGTATCACTTACCTCCATTACTGCGATTGTCCTTTTAATCAATCCTGGCGAAGTGGACGAATAAAAGTCAACAAAAGTCCTTTCACATTTCTGTCATGCCGGAGCACTTCACAATGGGTTGCTTCGGTCTTGTACTCAAATAAACAGCATTTAGCATTTATATTGCAACGAGTTGTCACAACGTTGCACTCTCATTCCATTTAATTGCAATGTGGATGCCTCATGAGGAATGAAAACCTCAAAAGATTGCACTGCGAAGCTAAGTGCAACAATTTTCAAATAGCTATCTCCCTTTAAAGTAACCATTACTTGGTGATTTCAAAATGGTGTATTAATATATTATTGATAATTTTGAAGATTTTTAACTTTATGAAGATTAATTCATATTTTGAAAGAGTTAAATAAAATTAACGTATCGCTAAATACCAGAAAAGAAAGATGGCAGAACTGTGTGACAGCCTAAAACGATTTACTAAACACAAACGCGAAATTCAAAACGATAACTGGCGCTGTCACGAGTGACGTCATAATGGTCAGAAATAGGCACGTTTTGAATGCGGGATGAAGGAGAGAATTGGAGGAGCATAAGGGGGATGGGGAGGGGAGGGGGTGTTGTTTGTTCGCAGCTCGAGATACAAAACTTAAAATTCGTGCTGGTCGTTGTGTATACGAAGCAGAAGTGGCTGGCATCGTTTACACTTAATTCAATCGGCAGCTGCTGGTGGCCCCGCGACAGCCCCTAACTCAATAACGGCCTTCCCTGTCGGCATCTCAACGCCACCGCCTGGATTTAGGTGAAGAAGACGGCGTTCTTGCATTGCAAATCCGCTGGCGTCCAACGCACTGTTACGGCTGCTGCTTAAGTTGCAAATATGTTCCGTCGGACCTGTTAGCTAGTCCGCGGATCGACGCGGACGACCAGCACGGATAAACTGCTATTCCTGCGGGACCGGGCTGGGAAGCCGAGCTGCGAGGGTCACTGTCGGTCTGTCTGTCTGTGTGCAGACTGACGTTGTCAGGATTTCATTGGATTTGCTCACAAAAGACGCGTTGCTGCCTCGCCCTTTCTTGTTACGCCCGCTCTTTGTACGAGACGCGCCGCTCCAACATTCGAGGCATTAATAAACACCTGCGCGTTTGTGGAAAGGGACCGCAGCACTCGTGACATTCTTCCACCCCCCCCTTGCTGCGACAGCGTAATTCCGTACTGTTTGGCTTTCCGCAGCACTTCGTCCGAGCCCACAACATTCGCCACTGCCACGCTCGTACTGTTTTCATAGTTGGGCTCCAACAGATGTGCACCGTCTTCTCCCTTTCTCTCACTCCTTCACTCCCTCTCTCTTTCTCCATCTGCCTCTCTAACTCACTCTGCCTCTTTCTCTGTTTCGATATACCTGTCTCTCTCTTTCACTCTCTTCCTCGATCTGTTTCTCTCTCTCTCTCTCTCTCTCTCTCTCTCTCTCTCTCTCTCTCTCTCTCTCTCTCCTGTCTCTTTTTTTCTCACTCTCTTTCCCTCTCTCTCTCTCTCTCTCTCTCTCTCTCTCTCTCTCTCTCTCTCTCTCTCCTGTCTCTTTTTCTCTCACTCTCTTTCCCTCTCTTTCTCGATCTCTGTGGCTTTCTCCTCTTTTTCTGTCTCTCTTTATTTCAGTGTTTCTTTCTCGATCTACTGCTCTCTGTTTCTGTCTCTTTGCCTGTCTATTTTTTCCCTCTCTTTCGCTGCTCTTGTGCCAATAGCTCTCAATAAGAACAACTTCTCTTTGTCTCTCTCTCTCTCTCCTGTCTCCCTTTCTGTCAGTCTCTATTTCTTGATCTCCCTCTCCCCCCCCTCTCTCTCTTTCCTTTCTTTCTCGATCTCTCTCTCCCCTGTCTCCCTTTCTGTCAGTCTCTCTTTCTTGATCTATCACTCTGTCTCTCTCTCTGTCTCTCTCTCTCTCTCTCTCTCGTTTCTGTCTCTCTTTCCCTCTCTCTGTCTCTCTCTCTCTCTCTTTCCTTTCTTTCTTGATCTCTCTCTGTCTCTCTCGCTCCTGTCTACCTTTCTGTTAGTCTCTTTTTCTTGATCTATCACTCTTTGTTTCTGTCTGTCTATCTCTCTCTCTCTCTCTCTCTCTCTGTCTCCCCTGTCTCTCCTTCCCGACCTATCTCTCTCTGCGTCTCTTTGTCTATCTCTTTCTTTCAGTCTCTCTTTCTCGATCTCTCTCTCTCTCTCTCTCTCTCTCTCTCTCCCTCCCTGTCTGCCTTTCTCTCTCTTCCTCTTTTTACGTCCCTCTTTCTTCACTTTAGCCGCTCTTTCCCTCTTGTTCTCGATCTGCCTCTCTCTCTCTCTCTCTCTCTCTCTCTCTCTCTCTCTCTCTCTCTCTCTCTCTTCCCTTCTTTCTTTTTTCCTCTCTCCTTTCTCTCTCTCTCCCTATCTGTCTTTCTCTCTCTCTCTCTCTCTCACTCGTTCATCCTGTGGCTGTCTATCTCTCTTTTTCCATCCCTCTCTCTCGATATATATATTTGTCTCTCTTTCTTTCTCTCTCTCTCTCTTTCTGTCAGTATCTGTTAGGCTGTCTATCCCCGGCAGTGTTCTCTCTTTTTTGTCTTTCGCTCTCTCCCTCTACATTTACGTATCATTTGTTTCTCTCCCCCATCTACCCGTTGCTCTTCTGTCTCTTATAGTTATGCCGTGATTCAAACATCTGTTGCTCTTCGCTACGAGACATTTCACGAATCTGTTGAAACTTGTGAGAAGCAACCGCAGTCGTAAGATGGGCAGAAGATGCTCGCTAACAGAATGGGGGTGCTTCAAGTCCCACACTGGAATTAAAACATCAAAAATGTCTTTTTTCCAGTTCTGACCTTTTCTAGGGGTAATTCCCCCCCCCCCTCACCCTCGATCCGTCCGGATGCTAAGGCGGATTCCATCGACCCCGTCCATTCCAAAGTAGATTTGTCTACTTCGGAAACCCCTCTGGTTTTTCCAAAAGAAAACCTTTCTAAAAAAACGCAGTTTTAAGCGCCCGCAGCTAATTGGCATCATTTCTTTTCTTGCAGTCACAACTCGCCATGGAGGGAGGAGTGGGAAAGGACAAAGTGACATGCGGTGTGCAGCCCTCGGAGTGGAGAACGTCTGTCTTTGCGGGAACAACCTCCTCCGCATCGGATTGCGTCAAGGACACGAAGTACGTCCGACACAGACGGCCCGACCCTTGCAGAACGATAGACTCCGTAATCTGCAACCACCGTCCACTAGATGGAACCGAGGGCTTCTCCACGCACGTCTGTTGCCACGCCAGACAAATGGACTCGAAGCAAGGAAGACCGGACTGGGACCCCACGAACCGGGTTCACGATCCCAGTTACGTTGTAGACAATTGCGTAGAGGGGAATGCGTGGTAAGTGCGCTTTTCAATCTATTTTTCAACTTTCCCCGTTTATATTGCGCGAATTCCCCCCTTAGTTAAATGCTTTTCTTGTTTTTTGTGACCTCCTTTGTACTTTCACGAAGTTTAAACTCTACTTCGAATACTCTACTTGTAAGGGAAAAAGCAAAAACAAAAAAAAAAAATAGCCATTTCAGTCTTCATGAAATCTAAATGAGACTGCGCTAAAAGTCTATGACGTCACAGATAAAGATCCAGACTTTGTATATCATTTTAATTCAGGGATAGATCGCAGGGTACAGCTTTAAAGGGAGGTATCAACAGTTAGCACGAGGGAGTACGAAGATTAAAACATATTCGTCCTCTGTAGATTGCACAACCTCCCCTTCCTACTAATGGTAAAAATAATCCTGCCAATAATTTGACCATTCAAATGCCATGGCGTCACGCAAGATTGGAATTTATTATTCGCATCATTCTTTATATTTTTTTCTCCAAAGATTTGTAATTTTTATGTAAAAATAATGAAAAGGGAAATTTATTTTCTTTAATTAGCTCTTTCTGAAGTAATAGTTATTATATGCAAATTTATTAGAACACCTTTTACTTTTTTATAGGTATAAAAGCCATCTTTGGTTTATTTCTGTTCGAATTAATGGAATACCTCACAAAAAAAGTATTCCTTCTGTAGTAGGGTCGCCCACCTCGGTAGCCAGGTGGGAAGGAGCAGTAGTGCTATACTACAAGGTGTACACCAAAATAAAAAAATATTAGGTCACCCTTATCACAACCCCCTAGGCACATTTTCCAGGAACCTTGATAGGTGTCTGCCATTCCCTCTGCAAAACAGCCACCATAGCCAGATGATCCAACGCTACAATTTGTCACACAAACATTTTAATTGTGATTAGGTCTAGAGGTCAATCCAACATTTTGAAGGCGTTGTCCATAAACTAATCCTGTATGATCCTCGCTGTATGACATGGCGAGTTGTTGTGCTGATAATGACAGGCTCGTTTGCGCAGTACACCAACAATGTAGGTAGCGCATTACTGTTCAAAACACCAAAGTGGGTCATGGACTTCGGCTACTAACACCAACGGATCAAGTCCAAACCAACTGAAATATATCGCGGGAAAAGGACCAGGGTATCTATGGAAGTGGCTAAATTTGAGAGGACAATGTTGAGAAAAAAGACGCGAGTTAAGATTAAATTTGAAAGTGTCTCGAGTTTGCCCAGACATGATGAGAGCATTGTCAATTAATCCGGCTCTGAAGAGAGTGTACAAGGCTCGTGAGGTACAGTTTTTCACGGTTTTTCTGTGCTTGTTAAGAGGAGAGACTGTTTTTACAGGTATAGGACACACTTAAATAGAAGGGGCGCAAGGATATGCTTCTAGGCAGTGCTTCTACTGGAACATGCAGTAGAATGGAAAGCAAGGTGTCGGGGGATTCAAGGCCTCCTCCGGTCCTCGTGGAACAAGCAATAGGGTTTTAGGCGCATCAACGACGTAGGCTGTATTGCACCTATATAACATATCTGTAAATTGCGTGTGTTCTGTGGTGTATCTGCTGTTTTTGGAAGAAAAACAAGGCGAGTTTCCGGGAGAAAACACCATGCTACCCTCGCCTGAGACCAACTAACTCAGCCACGTTGTGAAAAAGGCCCTCAAAAGCTCCTCGTCATCGCAGAGACTCTAACTCGGGTCTTTTCCATCCGGTGTGGGGAAGAAGGCGATTCCATCCACGAGGGCTATTAAGGAGAGATCTTGTCTGACTAATCGATTAGCTACTATGACGCAGTAACAAAGGACTGGATGCAAAAAATACTGTTCCACACGAAAGACTGCGGTACAAATTGGAGCAGTGTGGCATTAGTAGCAACTTACTGATATGGATAAAAGAATGGTTGAATGGCAGAAGTAATTGGGTCCCCTTACTGTTTTCAATATTTATTAACGATATTGATGAAGGCATATCAAGTTTAATGTCTAAGGTTCTGATGATTTAACGGTTGGAAGGGACGTTAATGGGTAGTCAACAGCCAGTATGCTATACTAAGGCGTAGAGAAATTATGTAGATGGGCTGAGAAGTGGAAATTGATGTTTAGCGTTGGTAAATCAAGATGGTGGAAAAGGAAAGGGATGCTTAGATTTCTCTCTTTTGTGGTAATTATGTACTCAGCAGTGAAGTTCTCTGAGCAGTTCAGACAGTTCATAGGATTCTGTCAATGATATACAAGAAATTTTCCAGCAGCGACAAGTACGTGATTATCCCATTGCATGCGATTTTAAGCAGCATCTTGAGTACTACATATAGGTTTGGAAGCTTCATTTTAGGAAGGACATTGATCTATTGAAAAGGGTGCAGAGAAAAGGAACGAAATCGTTCAAAGAGGTGTTCTTCCCAAGAAAAACTTCAGTTCTGCAAAGTAAAGCGTATGGAGACCAGGCACTTGCGAAGTGATCTGATTGAAGTGTTTAAGGCTTTCGATGCATTGAGTAAGTTTAATGTTGACAGAATCCGCTTCCTCTTGCTCGGATTACACACGTTAGTGGGCATAAATTCAAATTGAGGAAGGATGGTTGCAGGTACTATGTGCGAAAAGTTGCCTTCAGCCAGCGGATAGTTGATTTACTAATAGTAACATCATAGCCTAGAAGATGCGCTCTTACAGGAAGCGCTTTGCGGGTAATCTTCTCACCCAAACCGGTCCTTTGGAGTTAAAAATTGAGCAGTGAGTTTCATCACTCCAGAGCCCTCTCCCCATTATTCTGGAGCACATGAAGATGTGCTCCAGAATAATCATGAACAACACCACTCCAAACGTCGTTTCTCATTACTGACTGTAATAATGGCCTTATGTGCAGATGTCCTACCATAGAATTCAAGGCCATGAAGCCTTACGGACAGTTAACTTACTGACTGATGATCCAATGGACTCTGGAACCTGCTCTGCCATGCTTTCCACAGACGTCATGGATGAGACATAAACTAACTGCTTTATGGTTTGTTGAACAGGTTCCGGAGTTTGTGACGCCTTCCAGGACACCACAAAAATGATTGCTGATGGGCCATACATCACCGTTCAACATTGAAATTCTAAGTTATGATTCACGACCCATATTGGCTTCTAACGTATTGTTATTGCACAAGCAGACCCACGAGATTTTTTATATTGGTATGTCTTTGTCGAAATTACGCATGCGCTGGGAATTTCTGGCGCAATGAACAATATTCGTGGAGGGAGATGTCTCAGATTCAGCTAGGAAATACGCAGTTTTATAGAAGGTTTGTAGGGCATTTTCAATAACATTTCTTCTGAAAGCGCAATGGAAGCTTCATCATGCGGTTAACACTGGTAGTCTGACAGGTGTGTTCTAAGTTTTTATGAAAAACTGGCCCTGACAACTAAGTGGAACCTGTCTCACATTAGAGATAGGTGTCCTGTTATTTATCCATGAAGTGGTAACTGTTCCTGAGTGAGTGATTCCTGCAGCTGTTGTCATCACAAAATTTGAAGGGATCTACATTGAGAGCATTATAGAGACCCCTTGTGTTAGATGGGAACATGTTCTTGAGACACACTAAATCGTTGATGGAAGATTACAATGAATTCGTAAAATTCTTCTGGATGCGATAGCCGTAGCTGGTTATAAATTGCTATTTATTTATTAAATATTGATCGGCCAGCGAATGCGATGCCAAATAAGTGGGGATTTCATTGGACCATTTGAAAATTGGAATAGATTTTGAAATCTGATTAAGAAGACAACAGGTTCTTAGTGACATTCAACTTGACTTTTTTCCAAAATCTAATCCAGATGCCCATTCAGAAGAAAATTGTCTATAGAAAAGGCATGCAGCAGAAACAGAATATATGAAACCAAGAGTAAAGAGACATTGTAAACGACAAGTTATTAATTAACCTGACTGCCTTCCTTTGAATGAAGTTTGAACTGTACCTTTGTGAAAGTTTTAAGTCTAAGATACTGGCAACGATACAGACCACAGCGATCATGAAACAAAGAACTCGTATTTCACCTCAAAGCCACTGAATTGACCTGTAAAATACTCAAACTGTTATATTTCGGCCACCCATAATTTCTTATGTTGTCTGTAAATGGCGTGTGTTCTTTGGTGGATTTGCCTGTTTTGGTGGATGAAAAACCCCAAGTTTCTGGGAAAAAACCTTGCCTGAGATCGACTAACTCAGCTACAGAGTGAAAAAAAAAAACCCATTAAAATTCCTCGCGTCATCGACCGGATTCGAACCCGGGCCTTTTCCAGCCGGTGTAGGGAGGATGGTGACGATACCACTGTGCTACCCGCGCAGATTGCCTGTAAAATACTAGTCAAAGGCCGAATTTGTCGAATCCTGAGCATGGACATGTCTATTGATGATCGATACATTTTTCGCCCATGAGAATTTAGATTTCAGTAGTGCAATCTAATACGGAAACAAGCGTAGCTACAGTTATATCTTCATTCAATCTTCAAAGAATTGTAAAAAGTCTTAAATATATTTAAAATACAGTAACATCACAGTATTTAATAAAATGACAGAACAATTTTTAAAGTACTGCTCCTCATCAATTTTAGTTTCCAGCAAATTAATATCTTCCTTGTAAACGATCAAATCTGAGGGGCAATAGGATTATACGACATACACATTAAGTTGACATTAAGTATACCTACTAATTCACTGTTATGTTCCTGGAACAAGTTTTGTAAAATTTTGGCGTTGTAACATGCCAAATTACCCTATGGAGGAACTCATTCGCAGGCGGATACATTGCAGCCATGAAGGGATGAGTCGCACTGAATTGCACCACAAAAACGCTCCCCATACACCACTAAACCACCATCACCAACATGCAATGACACCAGGCAAGATAGGTTCAGGGGGTCGTGCTGTTCTCGCCATAATCTGGTCCTCCCTTAGCGTGAAACAGCAGGATCCAGGATTTGTGATCAAGCAACGGTGTTTTCCACCACTTTCTGGTTTGTGTTTCTTAGCACACTGAAACCAACCACACCTTATTGTACGTGAAAATCCCAACCAGGTTGCGATTTTCGACGTACTCATACCGGCATATCTGGGCCAACTACTACACCACGTTCGACTTTATTTAAATCCTTCGTCTTTCTTACTCTGCGCTGAATTGCACACATCCAGAATGGCTACGTATCTGCCCACCTGCTTTCTATCGCATGGTACGAACACCCGGTTCTGTTACTGAAGGCTTACTGGATTTCGGAAAGAGGGTTGGTGTACCTAATAAAGTCACCACTCAGTATATAAAGACGTAATAGAAAGTTTGTAAGGATAACTACAGTAATGTTAGAAAGTGCAAGTGGAAATACAGTAGACGCTCAAATCGAACTATATTTTTGATCTGGCGGTCAAACTCTTTTGACCTAGTGGTCAACGGAGTTTACAATATATCATGAATACAGTCATCGATCGTATTTACCGGTCATGAGGGCTTGAACCGTGGTCCATCCAAAGAGCGCGTGCTATTGCGCTCATGCTGTTGACCACTCGAGGCCTAAATCCTGGATAATCTGAAAAGCAAGGTCTAAATCTTGGATAATCCGAAAACTCTTAAATGTAAAAAAAAAGTAAATTCATTTACAATCCTATTGCACTAAACTTTCTAAAAGTATAACTACGTCGGATCATAATATGATTAGAGTGAGTCGGTAGGCAGAGAGTAAAGGTGGATATGATGTTTTTTGAGAAATTCAAGGGCAGAAAACACAAAATGTAAAGAAACAACAGCTGTAACAAATTCCAAGTTTCCCTTTATGTTATCCGACTTATCTTAGAGGTCAGATTTACAGGAGCTGTAGAAACCCTGTGAATCTGACCTTGGATAATAGAGATTCTAATGCATTTGTCGATGGTTTCAGATCATTAGTGAACATTGCAATTTGAGCTGCTTTTCCAATGCCAATGAGTGGGAAACGTTTTATGAATAAATCAAAAAGCAGAGAAAAAAGCCTTCAGTGCAGCTTATCCGATTTTGTTGTTGTTGTCGTTTCTGGAGGTTTTTGGGGAACGCGCACGCACGTGTGTGTGTATGTGTATGTACGGATCTATTTGCACGTTGTGGTGACTGAAAATTCCGAAATAAATCATATGGAAAAATCCTGTTCCCTCTCTTCTAAGACTCCTAAATAAAATCCAGATTGAAAATGACTTTAAGAGTTTAAACTTTAAAGAATTTAAGAGGACTTCAAGAATTCCTCCACTCTCACAATTAATCCATATCTCTCCAAATGATTGACAAGTAGAGAAATAAGTATGCTATCACGGAAGATGTAGCCGGTCCAATTTAAACTCTGTGAATCCTGTTGGAAAGTATGAATGCGGTATCAAATGGTAATCTATTGAAGGGTATTTCGATATCTAGAAGAGGACGCGCACTTTCTGATCCATCCCAGCGATGCCAGTACTTATCGAAAGCCTTCTCGTAGCATCGCTTATCTCTTAAACAGGGTGAAAACACCTGGCTTTCAATATAGCGATAAGCTCAGGTGCAGGTCGATATTTATTTGTAGGAGATCCACGATATGGTGTTTGTTTTGCAATATGAGAAATTCTGAATAATCCTTGGAGAAACCCTGCACATCCCATCGCGATCTTTCTAGCTTGCTTAAGTCGTAAACATCGCAAAAAAGAAATGTGGCACTCAAGACAATAATTAAAAAGCAACACATGGCAGCTTTTAATTTGTAAATTAAACTCACCCATGAATGAGAAACCTTAGATATGTTGAGCAAAAGGGAACGTAGAAATAATTTGTATCCGATTCGGTCTTCGTACAAAGCAAAAAGTGTGAAACAGATTTCTGACATTTGTACTGAGCAGGGATGGGGTTGTAAAAATTCGTTTAGTTGGACTACAGGGATCACGATGCACTAAGATAGTGGAGACAACTGAAGAGCCGTTTTATAAACACATATCGTGAACTGGCGGCTTAATGCAAAGTCAAGAAGATCCTACAGTTTGAGACGCAATACAACTCTTGCGAACTTCATATCCTCACATCGTGCGTTTGAAATATGTCAATTTACCTAATCAGAGAAGCGCATCTCTTTGGGAGGGTATTGACGTATTTAATAAATCGAACCATGGTGAAAGTAAACTGACTGTTCATATGGGTACCCTTGTGCCAATCTCACTAAGGACTTTGCTGGTCTTGTTTTCTTCATGACCTCCCTATCTCTACAAGAAATTACTCGATAAATCACCGCCAGAACACCATCCCACTTGTTTGCACTACAAGGAGAGTTTCATGTCTGGCAGGATCGTAATCCTCAAAGCCCTTTCTTCCTGCACCATCTTTAATGCACTTAGCCCCCAAACGTATGTTATTATTTCCAATTGTGAAACCTTGTACTTGGCTGCAATAAAACATAATAATTTCTCCTGTCCGTCTCTGAAACTTGTCCAAGACGTCCTTAAGGAACACTGCTTGATGCTGGTCGTTAAACACCCTCATGATCACAACATCATCTGCAAATTTTGACATCACACCTGTATCCCTCCATAAACATCATCTTAGAAAACCAGAAACAGAAACGAAGCGAATAGCTATTTCTGAGAGATCACACTTACAACTCTACTCCATTCTGAAAAGTAACTCTTAATTATAACCCTTTCCCCTGTGCTGTAACCATCCTGTGATTCGTCTAACGATCATGTGGGATTAAATATGTTTATATATTGGATATATTGCAATCTCTCATGCGAGATCAAGTCGAATGTTTTGCTGAAGTCTAAATACACAATGTCAAAGTTACGAGTGTTCCCTGCATCAAATTTACGAGTGACATTTTCAAAATACATTAGAATTTTAGATCTGCTGTTAAACAAGGTTTTTCTTTTAAAAAAGCATGCTCTGTTTCATGCCTTTCAGAAAACTATTGCTATCTATATGACCGATATAGCTTGCATTCTTAATCCTTGCAATTGGGATTTTACCTACCGATGAAATCAGACAAATCGGTCTGTAGTTACCCACTTCATCCTTAGAAGCCACCTTCAGGATTAGTGATACGCTCGCAGGATTGGCTTCTCCAATCCACGGGGATCGCTCATGAGTCTGATGGAGCCCTCGTGATTAACTTTGTGGTCAAAATAATTGGGTATATGCAACAACACCAGGAGTTCTTACTTGTCTTCAAACTCAAAAGTGGTCCTAGTATCCAATCCTCTGCAATTGCCATTTATCTGATTTCACGGTGCTCGGTTCAATCACGCAGCCTTTCCTCAGTATGAAGGGTCTTTCTTCTATGAAGAGCGATTTCAGGTAAGAGTTCAGTTCCTCATACGTGTTCATTTGATTAGTTGTACAGTCAAATACTTTCCCACATCCATCATGAAAGATGTGGGCTTCGTGGGTAGCACAGTTGGTAGAATCTCCATCCTCCCCATACCCGGTGAAAAGATCTGAGTTCGAGTCCGGTCGATGAAGGGAGGAATTTTATGGGCCTTTTTCACAACATGGCTGAGTTAGTCGTCTCAGGCGAAGGTGGCATGGTTTTTTTCTCCCGGAAACTCGGGGTTTTTCGTCCAGAAAGCAGAAAATCAATCACAGAACCACACAATTTACGCACAATATATACTGAGCAATATGACCCTAGTCGCTAATGCTCCAAAAACTCTACTATAACAACTAAAGGTGCGATTTGCTCTCTTCCTTTCGATTTTACACACGTGTAGAACTGCTAACTCCCTTTATTTGCCTTTCATCCAATGATTTCTCCTTAAAAACAAAGCAAAATTGTGTTATTATGGTCACTGAAGACCCATGTATAAAATGTCCATTAATTGCGCGTGTTCTCTGGTCGGTTTGCCTTTTTTTCTGGATGTGACCGACTAACTTAGCCAAGGGGCTTAGAGGGGAACAGGTATCCTGTGTGTTATCAGACACTCAGCCTAAAACACTGATGGATCCAATATCTCTCTATTACAGAAGATTTAGGAGAAGTCCGGTTGGCCTGCCTCCCTAAAATCCACTCATGCACACCTTCTCGATGGTAAGCCCTGTTACGTCACTTAGGTAGCAACGAACGTGTAGAGTGGTTCTCTTCAAGACGCCTGGTCAGCGTGAAGAGGAAAAGACCAAACCCTCCAGCAATGAGAGCACAACAATACAAATGGCCCTCAGTCCCCAGCAGCTTTCACTTTCCCTCTTACGGCAGCGAGAGGATCAGAGTGGAAGCAGAGGGTGCTAAGAATCTCTGGGTACGACCAGGCTGCCATGCACGGAAATTGAACTTGGCCTGTTATAATGTACGATCACTCATCGGTGAAGACAGGATATTAGAGCTGGAAAAGGAATTAGAAAATGTGAATTGGAATATCATCGGTTTGGCTGAAACAAGAAGAAGAAATGAATCACTTATAAGTTTATCAAGTGGAAATCTGCTGTATACCAATGGAAACAGTGAAAGGAGTGAAGGTGGAGTTGAGTTTCTGGTCCATAAAGATTTTAAAAACAACATTTTGGAATTCAAAAGTACATCACTAAGGGTGTCAAGACTAATACTCAAGATTTCTAAGAAGTACAAGCTAAAGATTATAATGATTTATGCACCAACATCGAGCCATGATGATGAAGAGGTTGAAGAAATGTACACTGAAATTGAGAGAGTCTTCTAGATGAGCAGAAAACCCACTACACTATTATTATGGGGGACTTCAATACTAAGGTTGGAAAAAGGCAAAACAGCGCAGAAAGAGGAACTATAGGAAATTTTGGAATTGGTGAAAGAAATAAAAGAGGTGAAAGACTTGTGGAATTTGCAGAATCTCAAGGAATGTCAGTAATGAACACTTTTTTCAAGAAAAGGGTGAACAGAAAGTGGACATGGAAGAGTCCAAATGGATTAACAACTAATGAAATCGACTTCATCCTCACTAACAGAAGATATATTGTGAATGATGTTACCGTCCTGAATAAGGTAAATGTTGGAAGTGATCACAGAATGGTAAGATGTACACTTGATATAGATGTAGGAAAGGAAAGGAAAAAACTGACTCGAGTAAATAATACAAAGGTCTTTGAAATAACAGAGGAGGAGAAAAAGCAGTATGTACTGGAACTTAAGAACACGTTTGAGCTTCTGCAGACTGCTCAGGACCAAGATATTGACGAGGAATATTACAACTTTCTGAAAGTGATAAAGCCCAAGAAACCTATTGGGAAACAGGAATCCAAAGAAGAAAAAAGTAGTCAAGAAACACTTGTCATGATGAACTGGAGACGACAAATGAAAAGCAAGAAAAACACTGACAGGGAGAAAATTGAGTATACTGAGTTATGCAAAGCCATTAGAAAGAGACTCAGAGAGGACATAAGAAGATTTAACACAAGAAAAGTAGAACAAGTATTAAGGGAAAACAAAGGATTTAAATCAGCAGCCATGAGCAGTAATACAGAAAGACAAATGATACTGAAACTGAAGAATAGCGATGGTGTACTTATAAACAGCAGAAGACTACTATAGAGAATTATACAAGGAGCGAGGGAATGATACCAGCAGTGGGGAAGATGGATTGCAAAGTAGCAACACATACGACATACCCGATATTCTTCCCGATGAGGTAGAACATGCATTGAAGAAAATGAAGAATTGGAAAGCCCCGGGGGAAGATGATGTTACTGTAGAGTTGTTAAAATTGGGAGGAAGAGACATAACACAAAAACTGGCAAGGCTCTTCATAAAGTGCGTTAGAAAAGGTGTGAAACCTAAGCAGTGCAATAATGCAATCATAGTTTTGATGCATAAGAAAGGAGATAAATCAGAAATTGGAAATTATAGACCAATTAGCTTGTTATCCAACATCTACAAGTTGTTCCCAAGGGTCATTACTAACAGATTAGAAAGAATACTTGATGAGAATCAACCGAAAGAGCAAGCTGGCTTTAGGAGAGGATTCTCAACTATGGATCACCTTCGCGTAATATCGCAGCTAATGGAGAAAGCAAATGAATATAAAACACCATTATGCCTGGCATTTGTGGATTATGAAAAGGCATTTGACTCCATACAGCATAAGGCAATGTTTCGGGCACCGGAAAGACAAGGCATAGATACTCCATATATTATGATTTTGAAGAAAATATATGAGAGTGCTACATCCCTTATTAGACTAGACAAAGACAGTAGGAAATTTAAAATCGAGAAAGGAGTTCGACAAGGAGACACAATATCTCCGAAGCTGTTTACTGCTGCCCTTGAGGAAACTTTCAGAAGATTAGACTGGTCGCAGAAAGGAGTCAATGTGAACGGAGAGTACCTAAACCATTTACGATTTGCAGATGACATTGTGGTCATAAGCCACGATCCCAAAGAATTAGAGGAAAATCTTAATCAGTTATGTAGAGTTAGTAAGGATTTTGGACTAAAGATGAATATGGCTAAAACAAAAGTAATGATGAACAAGTATGCCACGGAAAGGGAAATAATGATTGGAGGAGCAGTAATTGAAAAGGTGGAGTCATATACTTATCTGGGACAAGTTATTAGCTGTAATAATGATAAATGGCTGGAAGTCAAGAGAAGAATAAATTTTGGATGGATAGCATTCAGGAAATATAGTCACATACTGAAGAGCAATATCCCAGTTTGTCTGAAACGTAAAATAATGGACCAATGTATACTCCCCACCATGACTTATGGAAGTGAAACTTGGGCACTCACCAAAAGAATGGAAGAGAAGCTAAGAACTACACAGCGAAGAATGGAACGAATTATATTGGGAATCAGACTGTTAGATAAGAAGAGAAACACATGGATTAGGCAGCAAACTCAAGTAAAGGACAATCTTATCAAAACTAAAGAACTAAAATGGTCTTGGGCAGGACACATAGCTCGAAGACATGATGACAGATGGACTAAAAACAATAACAGAATGGTACCCAAGAGGAGCTAGAAGAAAACCTGGAAGACAAAGGCGGAGATGGATAGATGAAATTCATGAGTTTGTGGGTAGTAAATGGATGGCCAGTGCTCAAAACAGAAGGAACTGGAAAGTTGCTAGAGAGGCCTTCATCCTGCAGTGGATTGAAAATGGCTGATGATGATCTTAGCCACGGATGAAAAAAGCCCATAAAACTTCCTCTTGTCATTGACGGGATTCGAACCCGGGCCTTTTGTATTCGGTGTGTGGAGAACGGTGGTTATAATCATTGTGTTACCCGCTCAGACACTGTAAGGATACAAATCAACTTATAACTGTTATATGCTTCAGTGCTTTTAATCGCTCTGTAATCTTTCATGTTATTTTATTTATTTATTTTTTTATTTCTATTAAACTAGTCGGTTTCCTGTTCATGTTTCTCACTATTCATCTCGTGCCATGCTTTCTTAATGGCATATATGAATTTATAGCTTCCATTGTAGTAACTTTAAAGTTATTGCTTTCCATAATGTTGCCTTTAAGCAGCTTAAAGGGCTCTCATAGTCTCTTTTCTGAAATTAAAACTCCTTCCCTTAGCTTAACAATCGAGCCCTCACTCTTCATCACCCCCCATAAAAGTTCCTGTTCTGTCAACTGTAATGCTCTCAGTATTTCGGGTATTGATCAACTTCAGAATGTTCCTGCCCCAACATGCTGGTATAACAATAATCCAGGTGATTTAAAAATTTTGAATCCCATGGTGAAGTTATCTTCCAATTGTTCCAATCAATATGCGAAATTGAATCTACCATAAGAAGGAATTTGCAATTACGCACCCCTTCCTCACTCGTTTTCTCTTTGCTTTCCCATTGAGCAAGATGATACCCCTACCTCTTTTGTCTGTCTTCCCTAAATACTTTGTATATGTTACACCGAAACTGGTTGTCTCCTATTTCTCGGTGGTACCAAATTTCCGTTAGTCCAATTATGACGGCGTTGGTTGTTCCTAACCAGGAATTCAAATTGACAACACTTCTGACATTTTGTTTACTACCCGAACACAGTTGCTCTAGCTGACCACGCAGATAGCACAGTGGATATGATCACTGTCCTCTAGCATCTGATGGAAAAGGCGAATTAAAATCCTGTGAATGGCCAGGAATCTTTATCCGCTTGTTTTTTTCACAGTGTGGCTTGGTTTCAGGGGAAAATTGCATTTTTTCTTCCAGAAATTTCGGATTTTTCGTCTAGTATTTAACAAACCGACCGAAGAATATATGCAACTACAAACACAACGTACTGACACCTCACAGCCTTAGTAGCTTTGGCGCATCGTTCACACATTCTTTCAATGTCAGAATACGCATTGGCTTTTGTGGCTTCGCACAAGAATCATTGAGATGTGTGCAAATTCTAACGAGGTCCATGTCCTCAATAAAATGTATGTCCCCTGTCTCTCCATGCAGTGTCCTTGATCCACTAAGAGACCTCTTCAATGAAAACAAAAAATATCGTGGCATCACCTCTGTTCAAATGCAGTATCAAATGCTGTAATGAATCCATTCCAGATGCATCTTGATATTGGAGGCAGACATCTCTGATGAGATCATTTCCCAAAGCAAAAATGTTTTCATATATGCGATTATCTTCTTCCCTCTCTACCAAACCGAATCGAATACAAAATAGCCTTTATAGGAAGAAACAACCCAATCCGTAGCCAAGTGGTTAAGCAAGCGAGTACATAAGTACACGTGTTTGAGTTGACCGTGGTTAAAGTTCGCATAACCGCTAAATACGGCGATGTCCTTGTATTTTCTCTCCATCTTGTGAACTCATTTGACCCTCTACAGCCGCTTGGGAGTATAAACAGAAAATTAATTTAATTAAATCGATAATAGGCGCATTAAAAACCACAACCAGTCAAATAAAAAGAATAAAAGTTTCTATTATTACTTCTAATTACTTCTATAAATTTTGCAGCCACAAACACGAATCTAACCAGAGACGGGAATACTTTAGAGGTATAAAATTACCTCATTGTTTTAAATCTTGGTTGAGAAACTCAGAAAGGTCGTATAATTAAGTAATCCATGCTCTCCCTCGTGTTGCTCAACTTAACTGGTGCAATCCGCACCTCCTCTTCCCCTCAACCCACCCCACACATTCAGGAGACTTGTACATGATACTTTTGACCCCCTCTGCCGTGACTCAACAGGTCACAAATGAAACTGTGAGTACTACGATGGCAGAAAGAAGCAACAAAACGAGGAGGATGGTGTGCGTGCGTGCGTGCACACGCACGCGTCCGCGCACACACACACACACACACACACACACACAGACACGGAAATGCAGAGTCAGTTCGAATTTCTGGCGTGTATCGCTTTACGCTTCATTTGGACTTCTCCTGGTCGAGCGCTGATAGAGAGAGAGAGTGGGGTGGTGGGGAGAGACAGAGAGTGGGGTAGTGAGGAGAGACAGAGAGATAGAGAGAACGCTAAATGACCAGCAGCTCACCAACGCGATGGAGGATGTCTCAGCGATTCTGCCCCAGAACCTTAACAAAACACTGTCTATGAAACCGAATACTTGCGGGTCATGTTTGGAGGGTTGTTTAGGCTTGCTAAATTGTGCACGTGGGAGCGAATAACTGCGTCGAGATGCAATAAAGTGACACTTAAGATGTGCGGTGTTCGTCGTTAAACGTAGCTCGTTGGCTTTTCTTACAACTTGTTGGCCAGTGTGATGATTTTGGCTTTTTCGTTGGGCTATTCTAATGGACAAGTCCACGCTTTTGTTAAATCGAAGCGTACTACTATTAGCGAAAATGTAAAGAAATCTATACCGAGTAGTACCTGGATTCCCTATTAGGTGGCGCTTAGAGATCATTCGTGACGTTTAATGGCGTTTTGTTTGAAGTCGGATCTTTCAATGTTCCTTATGTTTTCGGTTAGATTTAGTACAGTGAATGGTAAGGTCTTTGAGTTTCTCGATCATTACGTTTTTCTCCTTTCTGTCTCTATTTAATTTCGTTTATTTTTGTTGGTGTTAAGAGCTATTTTTGTTAGCTATAGTAACTATTGGAAGTTTTTGTTTCTCTGAACACAAAGACATACTCCACTCCAAATTTAGACCAGAATTTATGTTAATCGCATCCTAAGACGCTACATTGTCTGAGGATGCGATCAGTAAAACCAGAGAAACGAGCTCGGAATGACAATTTTTGTGTATAATAGCGCACCTGTATACCGGTCCAATTTGGTTAAACAGTATCTCGCTAAACATGACTCCATAAGCTTGCTGAATTCTTGTGAAGGATCCAGCCATGTATGATACAGGTCTCGACAAATACAGTTGCTATTGTTGCCAAGGTTATTAAGCAATTCGACTGAAAGAATAGTGTTTTACAGATAGGTCCACTGGTTGTGAAGCTCAAATGCCAGTTCTTTGCTTTACAATCGTTGTGATCTATATTTTGCAAGCACTAGCATGGCTTTCGATAAAGGTACAGTACGATAGACAATCGAGAACATTATTTTATTCAACGATCTTTGGTTCATATCTTGCTATAAGGCGAAAATTAAAGTTAACTGGAGTTTTATGTCTATTTGAGACTGCATTTGAAATTCTCACACGACCAACTGGTTGAGAAACAGTATTTCAAGTAGCACCTTCGTTAGTAGGTTCAATCCATACCGTCTACTTCTTTTCGAAATAATTTGTTTGAAAAAATATATATATAGAAATAAAATTTCACGCCATTAATATTACTACGCAGTGTACACACAAATTCCACAATGTATTCTAAGGTTTAAAAGTGTGATATTTAGATATATAGAGTGTAAGTGGTCTGTTCTATGTCCGCGATATATGGGTGTTGGTTTAGCAATTATGAGCGCCATCTGTCATGATAGAGTAGCGAATCCCAGTGGAACAATATGCGACTGGATGCATCTACTCGCTAATAATTCGAAGGCGCTTTTCTCGGTCAGAATGATGATGGCAATAAATCTACAGTTGGGATAGAATTTTAGAAACCAATTCCAGAACAGTTGCACTGGTAATGAATATGTGTAGCCATCATGTAGGGAAAAAACTTTCTAAGGGGGACTTTTAGGAGTACAGTAATGCACTATTAAAGTAATTACTCGTCAATGATGCTGTTATTTCTTTTTAGGCAGTGGAACCAGGGAAACTCCTGTTTGTCACCTGCCAGCGGAACCCCGTACATAACTCCAATGGCAACTCCCAGTCCTACGGAAGGAACCAGGACGTCGGGGGATTCTTACGTCAGCACCTTTCATGTGAAAGACGAGGTCACTGTTCACCACCACAGCGAAGGTCAGTAGGAGAGAATCTAAAGTTGGTTTAAGATATTATTATGTGAGCACAAGGTATCCATCTTATACTGAGGGACAAGTCACCACGAGTTGCCTCGCTATTGCATTTGCGTCAAAAAACCGCCGCTCCCAAAGGAGCATGTTGATATTCATTTCAGGTGTGATGGTGCAAAACCGAGGCAACTCGAGGAATATTGAGTTTAGGGATTAAGTGGTTGGCGAGTCTGGATAGTGGAAAACACTTTAAATAAAACAGCAATATACTTCTCCACTGAAGCAGCTTTTTATTTAGAGTAGTGGAATTCCAAGACAACTCGTGGCAAAGCTGCCTCCACAATATGAGATCGGTTTACTGACTTAGTTTGCTCAACGCCATGGCTCGATTCTTAGCCCCTTACTCTTTCTTAACATATCCATAATTGATATAGCTATTTTAAGGGGTAGTTAATGACAGTAAGCAGGTATGCTACGCCAACAAGACGTGGATAAAATATATAAAAAAAGTAAATTGTACGTTTATACTCCGGAATGACCACATGGGGCCAGAGGAATTTACAAGATAGAGAAACAGTTGGCTGAAGCGGTCTACAGATAAATTATTTGGATGGGCTGAAAAATGGCAACTGAGGTTTATTTATTGGAAAATGCAAGGACTTGCATTTGGGTAACAGTAATCCTACAGTAAAGTTATAATTACCGCCCTCCCACCGGGTGGAAAATGCGCGAATTCGAATCCAGCTAATGGCGCGAGGAAGTTTTATGGGTTGTTTTCACAACGTGGCTGAGTTAGTAGATCTCAGGCGAGGTAGTACGGTTTATTTTCCACGGTTTTTGCGTGCAGCGAACAACAAAATTACCGAAGAATACACGCAATTACAGACATAATATACTGACGCCTCATTGCCTTAGTTTCTTTGGCGTTTAACACATACCTGATAGTAGTGATAAAGGGATTACTAGTTCGTTATACTGTGTAATGAAAATGGTTAGGCCGCGTCTTGAATATTACAAACAGGCTCTCAGGTTCCATGTTAGGAGAGGTAGGGGGCCGGTTAGAGAAAAGGGTACAGAGAAAAGTAACGAGATTGGTTAAGAGCACAAAGGGGTATTCTTATCAAGAGACACTCGAGTTTTATAAGTCACAGTGTTTGTAAACCAGGAATATGCAGGGTGACCTGATCGAGGTATTTAAGGCCTTAAAGGTTTGAGTAAAATAAATGTGGAGGGAATGTTTGTACTTAATCACGTGATTCACATAAGGGGTATGAATTTAAATTGAGAAGGGATAACTGTAGACTCGATATCCAAAAATTTTCCTTTAGTCAAAGAGCGATTGACTGTTGGAAAAAAAAAAAAAAAAAAACAACTTCCACATACTCTTGCGGAGGTTGATCTAAATTTAAGGAGGGATTGGATAAATACTTGAATGAAATTAAGTAAATGAAGTGAGAGAGATACTCGTCTTTTATATTGTTTTTAATTTAGTTTAAATTTAATTTTTTTTTGGCTGGTGCTACCAAAGGCGCTTTCTTGCATCATTTTTCCGATACTATACGTGGTTGTCATTCAGAGCTCCGACCTGGGCCCAACAGAACTCTGGAGGAAGTAAACGAAGACTAAATTTTGACTAAAATTTAGCCTTCGTTTGGAATGAAATAGAAATGACGACCATCCGGTCGTCATTTCTATTTCATTCCAAACATTCCAAATGGATAAAAAAAATAACATATTTGAACTTTATAAACATCTATTTGGATTTAAGTAAGCAATTGCCCCACAAAAGTGGAGACAAAAAGAGGAAATCGTACTGCTTACAGTTATTTTTTCCTCTTATAAGCAGAATGGTCCTCCCTTATCAGAAACCAGCAATAGTCACCTATCATTGCTGGATCCCATCGTCCTTGGTACCTCTGCTCCATCGTGTGGATATCTTGGTGGAATTGTTCCTCCTGCTCGGCTCGTCAGTGACAGATCCCAAATTGTCCATAAAGAAGTCCAGGTGCGAATGTAGGAAGTGTTTCTTCAGCGACATTCGGCATCCTAACTTTTGATAGTTATGCAATAATTCTATCAACTCTTTATAGTTCTCTACCTTTTTATTCACTAAAAACCCACTAGCAACAGCTCTGAAAGATTTCCACGTAGCTAATTCAGTGGCGTTAAGTTTAGTTTCAAAGATTGTTTCCTTTAAAAGCCATCTAATTTGTGAAACTACGAATATACCCTCCTTCTACTTTGCATCACTAAATTTTGGAAATTGGCTTTATAAGTACTTGAAACCTTCACTATTTTTGTCCAGAACTTTTACAAAATTTTTCATGAGACCCAACTTAATGTGCAAAGGCGGGAGAAGCACCATTTCAGGTTTCACCAAAGGCGTGCATTTGATGTTGAATATCCCAGGAATGTATTATTCTCTGATGGGCCATTCCTTCACAATACAATGATGTTCTACTGCTCAACTATTCCATAAACACAGGAACCAACAATATTTAGTAAAACCACCCTGTAGTACAAGCAAAAAAAAAAAAAAAAAAAAAAAAACGATTACTTTTAAATCCCTACAGATTTTTAACAATATTTCTTATAGTTCATGGCATTTAATAGTAATGACATGCTATCATAGGTTTCTTTTACAGCCACTGAATGAGCCACTGACCGACGGTTGAATATTACCATTGTGTAGCAAAACTGCTTTTAAATTGAGTTTAGAATAATCGATGAATAATTTCCATTCTTCAGGATTGTATTCAAACCATAGTTCATCCATCAATCTGTTTATAGGTACAAAGGTGTTCTCTTTGCAGACACAAAGAGAACCTTCCATTTGATAATAACCCACAAACTTTTCATTTCGGTTTGTAAACACAGAAATCCTCGTGGTTTATGCCAGCAAATTCCACTTTTGCAACCTAGATCCTAATAGCTCAGCCTGTTGCTTTTAAATATTTAAATCCCTAACCAAATCGTTAAGTTCGCTTTGCTCAATTAAGTGCGGGGTTTTGTCATTTTCAGGATTGTAACAAAGAGATCTGCAGACATTGAGGGGGCAGGTTCGGACTCTAGTGACTCTTGCTCTAATTCTGGAATAGTGATTTTTTCACAACTAGGTGGAGCAATAGGGGGTTCTGGTGTTTGTGGCACTGGTCTTATTGCGGACGGAAGATTGGAGTATTTTATTTCAACTCTATTTTACCTTGAAAACCCCTTAGTATTTGTGAGGTAGAAGTAACAATCTTCGAGGTGACTTGTTGGTTCTTGCCAGATCATCGGAACAGCAAAAGGCATTTTAGAATTCTTCCCCTTCATCCATTCAGTCAAATTTCCATAGCACGTTATACAGCACATATACGGTGCCCAGTTTTTATCCTGATCACCCACGTGGTAACCAAAATAAAAATAATAAGCTTGTTTCGCCTTGTCTGTGATTAATCGACATTGCGACTTCACTGTAAATTGTCCACAAACATACAAAAACTGTTTGGAAAATTAAAGCACGCACGGCGTTTTTGCTCCATTTCATGAGTTTTCACAAGACAAAAACGGAACTTTAAAACATCACAACCTACCACTAGATCTCACAAACCGAAACTAACCCCAAAAATGTACATAAGGGCTAAAGACAGCTTGAAAACAAATTGTTTTTCACAGAAGCGCCTGTTCGCCGGAAATGTAGTAGGGTCCAAACATTCTACTGCATAATAAGGGTCATAGCAATATAACTCAGAGCGGCCATGCCTCAGGGCCATAAAATTAAAAAGAGGTATTAGTATACCATTAAACAACACAGATATGTCTCTTTTGTTACAATAAATTCAATCGGGAAAGGTACAGAGTGCGATGTTAGACGATTTTAGTTGATTTTGAAGCTCAAGCTATTTTTTTAAAACTGTTTTTGCATTTTTATAAAAAATGTGATGTGATAGAAACTTTTTACTGTCATATTCGTAATCAGCACATACAAATTAACAAAAAATTCTTGCTTTCACCTATGTTAGCAAAACCTTGTCGACCAGTATAATTAATCTTTATTTATAAGTACTATCATTAAATTATTAGTTCTGTTCAGTGAATAGTTGCTCGATTGAAAACTAAAATACTGTAAATAATTTTAATTAGGTTTTATGCAAGTCTGCTTAACAGTCTGCTCTTGTAAGGAGACTATTTGTCGACTTCCATCAACAGACGTTTTGAGAGAAAACAAAAAGCAAACATACGCCTTTGAACGTAGAAGACCGAATCTGATGATTTGAAGACCGATGATGATGAAGACCGAACTGATGATTTGAAAATAGCCACTGAAACAAAAATAGCGCTGTGTTTTGGGGGTATTTCCAGTGTGTTAAAGCGCTTTATTGAGAATTCAGTGGAATTAAATAGTATGAACAGTGAAAAATGTGTATTACATTGGCCAGAACCAGATGAAAAAGAGTACAATGAGCAAATGAATGATCATTTAGGTTGATCCTTACTCCACTTCAACCACCTCAATTTAATTCATCAAATTAAATTGTTCAGGACCATCTGAGGAAAAGGATGTAGAGTGCCCCGTGGTTATTCCGGATTTTTAAGGCTGTACAACATGCAAATAAGGCCGCGAACGGGCACTTCTGCGGATAAATACACGATACGAATATGAGCCACAACTCTGGTGCTGTTAAAATAATACGTCAATTGAATTTAATTAAATATTTATTTATTTGTCAGTCTATTTATTTAAAATGGCATACATTTTAAATAAAGAGCAATATACTTCTCCCTTTTGATCATTTTTTATTTATTTATTTAAAGCACAAGTGCAGTACCGAGACAACTCGTAGTGAAGTTCCTCCCAAGCTTGAGATTAATGCATATCATTAATCTCAAAGTAGGCAGTTAGTTTGATCATATGTTAATTTTCAAATTAATAAATATATGAGCAAACTAACTCCACAGTGTGACTCGTTAATTTATAAGTTAGTCTCTAAGCAGCCACCTTGTTTTTCCTGCATATTTCGTCCTATTATATCATCGACATGGGGGGCTGGCATCGTCTTCCCAGATAACACTGCGTTGTGGCCTGGGGAAGTTCGTTTACGAGAGCAAAGTACTCGTCATACTTCGCCTCAACTATCTTCTGTTTAGCGGTGGGTAAAGGTGTTAGCCACCCGCTGGGCTCTGAGGAAAATCGGGCGACATAACAGGGCCTCCAAGGGCCGTCACTGTAGGAAGCGACCGAAGGTTTTGTGATGGCAAGAGAACGTCAGTACCATGTGACATTGGAACGCACGTTAGACAAGACTCCTCCCTATACATCGAACTCCCTCGTGGTTCTTCTAATGAACGCGATTTTCTATCATCAAGTCAAGCAGTCGCCTCGTCTTCTCCCCTCTCTCTCTCTTGAACAAAATTCACCACAACTAATGAACTAACCGTTAATGGCTGGATAATAATATGTATAGCAATTAGTGGCGGTTTGTTAATTTTATTTGCGGGCAACTTTATCTCCCTCCCCCCGTTAGAATTCTTTTAATAAGGGCAAAAATAAGTCGACCCCAGATGTTTCCACCAATAATCGCCATAGCTGGAAGCTGAAGAAATGTACAGTATAATGAAACCAAGGTAACCAGTGTGGTTGACATGGTAACAAGGTCAACGAGTCGATTTCACTATGAATTTGCACGTGATTGTGACACGCGCGCACGCTTTTAATAATTGGTTCAAATTTTGAGCAGCCAATCAAAAGTTTGAACTTCGAGTTTCAATAGTTCAGATAAACTATTTTACAGATTTGGTTGAAAATACACTCCAATTTTATTTTTTAAAATTTCTATTTTAAAGATTTGTTCCGTGTTTTGAATTATCGAAATACTTTTCGTATAAAATATATTTCTAATTCCTTACTGAGCTAAATGATAACTATTTTGAGAGCAGGAAAGGCAAAAAGAGGAAGTTTACCATTAAAATCAGTTGTGTAGATAATTTTTCCGACAGCGTGTGTGTGTGTGCGCGCGCGCTTGTGATCACGATGCAATACACACCGGCAAACTCCACAAATCACAATAAAGTTGTAATCCTGTTGGGCGTCCATTTCTCCGAAGCGTTGACCGTCAGCAATGTCGCTCGCCGATGAAATATGTGCCATCGAAGAGCCGCGAGGACCAATCGATTGCCCGTGTTAAGTGGGAGTGACTCCGTGATCCGGTCTAAGGATACAAGAACAAACAGTGACACCTATAATTTAGTTTTAAAACACCATCGATGTAAATTGTGGATTAAAACTCCCAAGTTCGGCGAAGCGACTTTGCTGTCGGCACGACAGGTCAGAACCCCTGTGTCAATACTGATAAGACACCGCAGTGACGTCACTCGTTCACAGATCCGGGTTTTCTTTTGGAATTGGGACCGCGTGGAAAATTCAACGAAGAACGCACTGAAATTCTGTTAAAAATCAGAGAGAGAAAAATTAATGGAAAAAAGAACACCAAAATGAACCTTTTGATTATCACGTATCTTTTTGTTATTTTCTTACTCAGAAAAAAAAACTGGCTCTTCCTGGCTTATAGAACTGTTAACTGACACTACTAGTACATGCAGGAAAGCACGTTTTACAGGAGAAAGATAAGTTCCTTGATTGAAAATAATCGATATCACTAGAACGAATGTCTCGTTTGAATGAAATAGTTGGGATGAAAAATTCAGTGAAACGAATTATTTTAAAAGAACACCTATGTCGAAAATGTAATGGTTTACAACGAAATAAAAAAAAAATTATTGGAAAATCATGAGTGATAATGTGTAGCCGATGTTGTAGAAAGAAGGAATTTTAAAAGAAAACGAATAAACACCCTATAAGTTGAAATAAAGATAAATCCACATTATCTGGATCGAATCCTTTTTAGATATGCTTTAAAAGAAGTAATAAAATATTTTAAAAAGTTATAAAATGTTATAAAGCTCTATAGTATATACTACGATAGCGAAACTATTTTAATTATAAAAAAGTTTCAGTCATAATTTCGCATCTTCTTCTTCAGAGTGATTGACATAACATGCTGGGATTACAAAGTAATGTACATTAATTACTTAGCTGCGCGTTATGATTTAGAAGTTATATTAAAGTAATAAACCTGTAATAAATTACTAATTGTAAAAATATTGTTTTCTAACAACGGTTTTGAAAAATCAAAATAGCGAGGTACAGTGTAATTTCGGCTGTGTTTCTCTTTATTACCGTGTATCGCAAACTCACGCACGGGCAACATAAACGACAAAAGTATCGCGGTTATTCTGATCCCTCCCCGTTGTCTATAGACACTTCGCGAGTCACACATATATGCCCAAATTTGAAGATGACGTATTTTCTCCATCGACTATCCGTTGTGTGTACTCACAGCCATTTGTTCTTTTGTCTGTGGGACTTTGTTGCCAATGAAACAGTAGACGGCACGCAACTATCCTTCCAGCCATACCTCTGCAGTCTCTAGCGTTTAAATGGCGTGGTATTCGTGCGCTTAGAGACGGAAACTAGGCGTAAAAGTCAAACATGGACCGATGGACGCAAGGAAAATTTATGTTGAAATCCCTCATAAATATGCGGCAGTGAATGGCGCGCTCACGTTTCGCCCTCCTCTTGGGACCCAATTAGGATGACAACGACATGCTTGTTGAAGTCCTACAGTTGTATATCATCAGCTGGATTTCGCGCGCAAGGCGAACAATGAACATCGGAGAGGTGCTAGCAAAAGGTGTAGCTGAGGTTTAATACGCTATACCTGTCTAGGGTTGCAACAAACTACGGACGATTGTTTCTTTGAACAAGTGACGTCATGAGAGAGTTGGAAGATGGCTCTCAGAAATGAGAGCACCCACTCGAAAAAGAAAACCAAATAAAAATAAGACATTCCAAAGAGATAAGCACTTGCAAAGAAAACTTTCTATGTTACGAAATATTCGAAAATATATTTTTACAGTATTAAAAACATTCCACGTAGTGCAAAAAAACTTTCTATACTACGCCCTGTTTGAAAATATATATTTTTACAGTATTAAAAAATTCCATGTATTGCAAAAAACTTTGTATACTACGCCATGTTTTAAAATATATTTTACGATATTAAATTTCAACAGAAAATTTTCGAAACAACTAGAGGGCGCTAGAGCACACATATCTCAGTAAGCGAAATTACAAGATATGCTTATTATATCAATTAAAATTTAAAATGATTATATTTGTTTAACTTAATTTCGTATATATTTTCCTTTATATGGTCTTCGAGGTATAATGTAGAGTCGTGCACATTGATGTATAATCATAAATGTTTGCAATTTAATTATATTTATCGCCTTCGAAAGGTCATTTATATTTTAGATTTAAGCTGAAGTTTTAAATGGAGGTAGGAATTTTAAGCCTATCTATATCTTTAATTGTCGCATTTCTAAATTAATTAATTAATCAGCATGATTTATTCTTATTCACTTGCGCTATAATTGCGAGTTGCAACTATTGATTTTGTACACATCCTATTCAGGTAAAATACAAAATTCTCTAAATTTTGAATAGCTGGGGAAATTGTTAACGTATAACTTACTATGTACAAACACACACACACACATATACACACACACAAAAAAGCAAGAATGCCTACAGTTCGCCAAAAGCTGGGTTCTAGCTATCCAAAGTAAACTATTAATTCTGGTGCAGAGCGGCGTCAGGTAGAGGGTAAATCAACAGTATAAGCGGATTACATCTTCTCCGGAGGTCATGTATTTTGTATAACGTAGCGAATTCGGACCTCTGTGTATGGACAACAGTGGACAACATAGGGCCAGTAGGATAATTAATGATTAAAGAGAATTAAGAGTAGCAGATCTGCGAGGGAACGTCTTAATTGGAAATGTATGTGGCTCTTAATGTTAGGAGAATTACTTAATAGTCATTTCTCCTGCAGATACCTGCTTAGATAAAAAAAAAAAGAAAATGAAATTTAATACTCGCCTGTTGGAGAGATTCATTGAACGAATATATTCCGCATTAAATCTGATTTTGATGAAAATTATCCGCTGCTTTCCTCTGCTGCAATAGGAATATGAGAAAAGAACGCAAATTTAGAATGTAGGATGTATTTGAGAGGGTGGTTGCTCTACATCCCTTGCTTGTAACGTCTGAGGCTTAACCCACGGAGTATACACAGAAGTTCGAGGTCACTTCTGGGGCAGGTGGTAAACAAAAGTATTGGATATACAGCGTTGTCACAAACGTATCTACAATGAGACCTGATCCAACTGCTCGCCGATCAATTTATCAGTCTTTTAATTACATAGCGCTTTGTTGTCAAATTAGGGTACATTATCTCGAATTAATTATTTCAAATATATTACGCACTAATACGCAATCAAGATAATGATTTTACTTTTTTTTCCCCCTCAGTATATTTTTTCTCTCTCAGAACTGGTATCAAATACAAATCTTATATGATACTAATCGCATGGCTTTTATCTAGTTTCCACTTTTTTTATTCGACTGCCTTAAGTTTAATCAGCAAAAGAGTCTCTGATAACTGATAGGCAATTGTTAATTGACTTTTCTGTAGGCCAAAATGTATAGTTTACTAAACAAGAAATGCATCCTTCCTGTTATCGATAAACTACAGACACGTCCAGAAAATTATGGTAGGACTACAAACATGAGGAGAAACTGCAGTTATTAGTTATTTCTAGTGATTATTACTAATCATAAATGAATATAAACAAGAAATATAAAAAAAGTACGTTTAAAATTCAAATTGCATTCAACGATCCTCCCCACCCCACAATAGATCCCTGAAAGCTTTGTTTAAACATCGTTCTGTATACTGCGTAGAAAGGAGAGCGCTTCCTACAAATTTTCTTCCCCCACCCCCAAGCAAACTTCCTGAATGCATTTGGGGGAGGGTGGGGAATCGAAAATAACCACAGCGTCCCATTGTAGTACAAGATATTTACGTCTCCATTGTGTACCGGTCTCTAATAGCCATGAGACTCGAGGCGTGGGATCAGCTGAGTTTCCCCCTGTGTCTCCCCTTCGGACAAACCACTGCACAACGTTCGTTAGCGTTTCGCTTACCACGCGCGCTTTGGAGTAAAGGGACCACGGGAATAAGGGACAATCGAAAGCACATGTAGTGGGAGAGTTTAATGGTGGTATTAATAAGGCAGAAAATAATGCGCACGATGCTATCAAGATGGTCACCGGCTATTCAAAGCCGACGAAGCGTTAATTGGCGTCCGAGACCAATGAATCCGATCGTTTGGCACAATTTGCAAGTCTAACGAGCATACTGACGAACCCCCATACAGTGTCGATGTGCAATTCTCTTGTTTGTGTTACGCTTCAGTTCTGTAGTGCGTACTACGCACACATAGTGAGAGAGAGAAAAAAAAAGGGAAATCATCTGAGTAAATGTAATACACAGATACGAACAAATAGAATTTGTTCCTATCTTCATAACTACCCACCTTTTATAGAAAAGCAAACGTAATAACATGAAATGACAAAAGGGTATATGGCGTAGGCAAAATAGTCCGCCTAATTTTGTGATATAAACTTGGAAAATACCTGATATAATTCTTAAATGTTTCGAAAACTGTAAAGAACTGCATTGCTATAAGATGGTTTAAAATATAAACTTGTTTCTTCTAATTACAAAAAAAAAAAAAAATTAACGTATTCACAGCGTATTTACACACCTTATGACGTAACATAAGAGCCAGATTACTATCTCTACACTTGGCGTATAAAGTTGTTTTTTAACACGTAATGCTGTCACTTTCATTACGTGATGGTTTATTACTGAATAATTAAATATAAGTTTAATTTTCTATACTAAAAATAAGGAGAATTCATTAAAGTTCGTACTCTAGAGGCAAGATCTGTTAACAGCTCGTAAATGAGTACGTTCCCATCATGCTGTTCGAATGCGAATTCCACTTTTGTGAAAACGCGAAAAGTCAACCTAATACTTCAACTGTTGTGAAACTTAGAACAAGGCTGCTATTAAAAATCTGCACAATATTTAAAACGGTTTATGCTTTTAAGATAGAAGTGTCATAATTGGAAGAAATAATTTTTTAAACCTGAGAATCCTATTTCATTTTCATTTAAAATTTTTCGAAATGATGAACCACATTTTCCAGAAACCATACATAGTGCTTTTTACTTGTGGTTTCGTTGAGTCATTAGTCTGTGATGTTAAACGCATGCGCACAAAATCACTGCTCTTGTAAATGTACAATAGGAAATCTATTAAAGTGCTGAAAATATATGAATTAATAACTTCATTCAAAGGGAGCTTAATATGTTCACTTGGTTTTCGTATTATTTTGCAAAATAAACAAATATCTTTAATGCAACCTTCGTTATAACGACCTGTAAGAAACCGGATTCTCTTTATTACGTTCTTTGGATGTCTACAATTTGCGGGGGTTTTCGGGGTTGTGAGGTGATAGAACTAATTAAAAGTTGCCACTCCTAATTAGAAGCGTTCAAAAGTTTGTTGCAGAGTAAATCACAAGAAATTCAATCCTCATGGCTAAAGTGTGGCCCACTAAATTAACAGAGGACTAATTAGTGCATATTACACATTATAATTAACGAGGGAGAGTTTAAATTGTCTCCTACCGTGTCACTAAAGACTCTTGTGTTAATGATTAAAATAGATTTTTGCATTGAGGCACAAGGTGGAGGGACAGAAAGATGAAGAAAATTATGAACTTTATCTTTCCATTTTTAAGAACGGTATCCCCGACTTTCGTTAGTACGGATTGCAACATCTCTACTTTCCCAGATACTAATACGTCTTCCCTCTTCCCTCCTCAAAGAATTTTGTTTCTCAAATTCAGTATTTGATTGGATATTTCTCAGATTATACTTCAGGAAAGAAGAAACTTCGTATTGAATTATAGAGTCATCAGCGACACATAGCGGGAAAATAATGAGTTACAAATTACGTAATCGACTTATAAATTAAAATTTGTGGGTTTGAAAGTATATTATTACTGGCGCTGTGAGAAGAATTAGGTTTTATCGCATAAATATTTACAAAACTTATTTCAGATTTAAAAATGTCTGATTTTTCTTTTTCATAAAGTAAACTGTGTTTTTCAGACTCGTTTCCCCGCACTGGTATCGGAGAACATATTAACTGTCCTGTCAAAGTACGCGGATCTGTATATTCCGGTTTCTCACTGGCTACGTGCAACAGTAAGTCTCGTTACTATTGCTATTTAAATTTAATATTTTCTGTTAACTTCTTGTCATCTTTGTAGTGGAATACCATTATTTCGTGTTGAACTAGAAATAAGTTTTCTAGCGCACATATGTAGATGAAATTTTCTTGCCATGAACACCAAATGGATGAAAAACGTTTTAGATGCTTACAAATTTACAGCATTGTACTAAGTATTGGTTAACAGGCGCTGAGCCTTGAAAAGCAAAAGGACTTGAAAAGCAATCTGGTTTCGTATTTTGACATTTTTGATTGGGCCTAGATCCACTCAAAAACACGTTTTGGGACTCTCTTGACACGTAGAAAAATGTATGTCATTTTTCTACTCCCAATGTTCTCTGGTTCCAAAGAATATATATAGGTCCACAGGGTCTACGCATTTGTTAATGTAAATTTTCAATAAACGTTTATATTGTTTATTGTAAATTTACGATAATTTGCAAGGATCCTTGTACAACAAGGACCCTTGCCTTCGATATTTCAATGCTCAGTAATGGAATGATGGAAAAGGTTTATTAGCATTTGAAGAGCCCGAAAATTACTCAGAAAAGAAGATTATCTTAAGGGAGTGTGCAGAAGGCCACCTAGCCTTTGACCTTTCATTCTTATTGAATTCAGGTTATATACAAACTTAGGAGGCCAGACATAGCAAAGTGATTACGATATTGTCGTAATCGCTTTGTTGTTGACGCCACGTGAATGAGTTGACACGTCATTCAGACGAGATCAACAGCTTGGATGCAGTTTATTAATCCCAAAGGACGGAGTCTGGTTCCATCTCAAGTGAATGTCCACAGCCATTGCAAAAGAATACGAAACAGAGAGAATCAGCACGAGGGACTGTTACACTGAAAATATTGGCGCAAAGGCTTGAGAGTCGTCAAAATGTGGAAAACTAACTTCGGCTACGGAGAACGTCTGTGAATTTCTGCGTAATCAATAAAGAATTAATTTTTATTGATTTCCTTACGAAAAGGAAGGCTTCATTAGGTAGAATTATTATTTCAAGTTTTTGAAAGATAAAGTAAATATTTCTTTGCTTGTTTATTTTCTTTGAAGGATTTTCTAGTCCATCGATTACTTCGGTGGTATTGTGCCAGTTCACAATGTACTCCATTTCATATAGTTCGCTGGGCGTTACGTTTGCATAGGTGTTGTATTTGGGATACCTTACGGAGAAACTTCCCTGTCCCTCCACCCGAGAGAGGCTAACTACAGCCTCGATTAATTCAAGTATTTTCAAGAATTCCTCCATTCTCTGACGGGATCCGAACTCAAACTTCTACAAATAAATGATAAGTGGCGAAATGGCTGTACTCTCAAAAACTGTTTACATTGTAAACAAGAGACAAAAATATCTACGTTTTTTATAGTACATTTCCCGCACTTTCCCTGATAAAATTAGATAAATAAAAATCCAGCAATTTTAATTATTGTTTATTTTATTATTTTTTCATACATATCACATAGGCTATCCATACACCGTTTACTGAGCTGGATATTACGCTTATTTTCGTGCGCTAATTGGAGAAATCAATGGGCAACACAGCGGATGCGCAGAAACGAAATGTTCTCGCTTCGGACATGAATATCTTTGCTTTTTGAGAAGTCAATTTTTTTGTTATCAGTTTACTAAATATATGGATCACGAATTATTTACTATTTGCTTATTATACTAACGTGTTATATTTCAGTTGTTATTAAGATCCAGAAATAAATAATAAAGTACACTACGAAAGTGTTGACAGCATATTACGATCTCAGGCACGCGTTAGTATTTGTTAAATTTATTAAATCACAACATATCCGTGACATACGTGTTGCATTTCAATTTTTATTGAAAGTCAGAAGGTACAGTACATTGCAAAAAAGTTGAGTGAATAATATATCGGATATGCGCATTGAAGCGAAAACAATTATTGTTATATATTATTAGTTAATTAATTAGTAATTAGCTGGCAACAAGTTAATTAGTTATTTACTTTTCATTTGTATTAATCACAGGAAATGAAAATTCAATTAAAGATATCGAACGCGCCTGAAATATAACACACTCCATCCATCACTTAACTTATTTTATTTTATGGTGACCACAAACAAGAAATATAGTTGGAAACTATATTTTATTATCGGGAATGGACTGAGGAATGGAAAGTCAAAAGAAAGTTATCAACATTAGGATTGCTATCGTTTTTTTTTTTTTTTTTTTTTTAGTACCGTGACTGGGCTCATATATTTCGGTCTGGTTTTGGAGAAAGAGGGGGAATTACATTAAATGAATGCAAATTGCTCTCGTAAAATTGAATTTCTGAGCGATGGGGTGGTTATAAGAGATGGGTATTTTGACTCTGATTAAGGAGTTTTCAACCCCAATGTGCGAATAATATTCCTTGGAAGAGAGGGTTTAGGATTTGTGAGAGTTAGTAACTGCTCAGAATTAAAATAACAACCGAAAGGAAGGAGAAATTCTTTTTTTATGCAGAAGAAACGACACGACAATAGTATTAGATATAGCTTGCTAAGTTAATGTAAACAAAGGACTGGAAGGTTTGGAATTTGCTTTTTTGGGTTCATGTTTTTTTTTTTTTTTTTGGCGGGGTCTAAGAGAGGACTGATAGCAGATGAGATAGGTGTTAGAAGGAACGAAATTAATTGTGTACCCTCCTCCAGAGCGGTGAAGAACTTAAAAATCATATATAGTATATACATGTGCTGCCACTTTATTAGGTACACCCCTGCTGTGCACACAAATGGTTTGTCCCACAACGTTGCAAGTCATATGACCACAGTTATCGATATAAATGCAGCAGAACAACCGTTCTAGTATCAGTTAAGCGTACAAACCGTAGCAAGAATGGGATAAAAGGAGTGATCTAACGGACTTCAAACGTGGCATGGTACTAGGTGTAAGACGTGCTGGACAAAGCATCTCTGAATCGGCTAGAATTGTGCAAGCAAACAGACGGGTCACAATGTTGCACATCACGTCAGAATACAACCTTGATGCACAGAACGAAATATCGCAACGGCCACTAGTCGCACTTTGTCGCGAATGGGCTACAACAGCCGACGGCCACATGGCGTACCTTTGTTATCAAAGAAGAACAAGAGAGCACGCCTACTGTGGACACAGCAACACCAGCACTGGACTATCGAGGATTGGAAAACAGTTGCTTGGTCTGAGGAGTCGAAGTTCCTGGTGCATCATGTTGATGGAAGGCTCAGAATTTGGCAAAAATATGAATCCATGGACCCGTCATGTCTGACGACTACTGTGCAAGGTGGTAGGGGCAGTGTTATGGTGTGGGGAATGTTTTCTTGGCACACGTTGGGTCCATTGATACCCATAGGGTCACCTCTGAATGCCACATCGTACCTAAACATCGTTGCTTACCAAGTGCATCCGTTCATGTTGACAGTTTATCTTCAGTCAGATGGTTACTTCCAGCAGGATAATGTGCCGGTGCATCATCATCATCATCAGCCATTTTCAATCCACTGCAGGATGAAAGCCTCTCCAGCAACTTTCCAGTTCCTTCTGTTTTGTGCAATGCCCATCCATTTACTACCCACAAACTCATGAATTTCATCCATCCATCTCCGCCGTTGTCTTCCAGGTTTTCTTCTAGTTCCTCTTGGATACCATTCTGTTATTTTCTTAGTCCATCTGTCATCATGTCTTCGAGCTATGTGTCCTGCCCAAGACCATTTTAGTTCTTTAGTTTTGATAAGTAAGAATGTCCTTTACTTGAGTTTGCTGCCTAATCCATGTGTTTCTCTTCTTATCTAACAGTCTGATTCCCAATATAATTCGTTCCATTCTTCGCTGTGTAGTTCTCAGCTTCTCTTCCATTCCTTTGGTGAGTGCCCAAGTTTCACTTCCATAAGTCATGGTGGGGAGTAAACATCGGTTCATTATTTTACGTTTCAGACAAAGTGGGATATTGCTCTTCAGTATGTGACTATATTTCCTGAATGCTATTCATCCGAAATTTATTCTTCTCTTGACTTCCAGCCATTTATCATTATTACAGCTAATGACTTGTCCCAGGCAAGTATATGACTCCACCTTTTCAATTCTCCTGCTACTTCAATCATTATGTCCAATTTTATGGCATATTTGTTCATCATTACTTTTGTTTTAGCCATATTCATCTTTAGTCCAAAATCCTTACTGTGCATAACTGATTAAGATTTTCCTCTAATTCTTTAGGATCGTGGCTTATGACAACAATGTCATCTGCAAATCGTAAATGATTTAGGTACTCTCCGTTCACGTCGACTCCTTTCTGCGACCAGTCTAATCTTCTGAAAGCTTCTTCAAGGGCAGCAGTAAACAGCTTCGGAGATATTGTGTCTCCTTGTCGAACTCCTTTCTCGATTTTAAATTTGCTACTGTCTTTGTCTAGTGTAATAAAGGAGGTAGCGTTCTCATATATTTTCTTCAAAATCATTGCGCCGGTGCACAAAGCCCGAATCACTATGGAATGGTTCCAGGAACACGACAATGACCTTTCTTTGCTGCAGTGGCCCGCTCGGTTCGTCGGATCTCAATCCTATTGAACATTTTTGGGATGAGCTGGGAAGGGCTGTTCGCTGTAGGCCTACACCTCCATCGAATCTCAAGGAACTGCGTGACACACTCATGTCTGCATCGTAGTCCATTCCTGCACAACGTTTTCAACATCTTGTTCAATCCATGCCTAGACGAATTCAGGCTGTTTTGAAGGCTAAAGTAGGCTCAACACGCTACTAGGTAGGTGTACCTAATAAAGTGGCAGCACAGTGTATATATTTTTTATGAAAATCCCAAACACGAGAGGTATTAGAACCTATAGTAATTAGTACCGTACGTGGATTTAAGGTTGAGAAGGTGAAAGAAGATACTTGTTGACATTAGACATGAATTTCTGTGCATTGTAAGTTTCGGGAAATATGTGTGAATGGAGGCTCCAAAAAACGGAAGTTGAAGGAATGAATGAGGATGAAGAAAGTTGGTTCTATGCGCTTGAAGTTGGACGGTAAAAGGATGTTAACTAGTTGCAGCACGTGTCGGACTGATTCGGAAGAGAGAAGGAGAATTGTAGAAGCCAATTCAGAAGAAGAGTGCCCATGGGAGTATCTATACAAGAGGCATGTAGCAGAAACAGAACGTATATGAGACAGAGAGTAGAGACTTTGTAAGGTATGTGGCATTAATTAACCTAACTGCCGTCTTTTGAATGGAGTCTAGAAGCCTGAGAGAGGTTTTGGAGGACACCTCACCAGATGTGGGAACAATGTTCTATGGTAGAGCGGATTTGCGAATTGTACAAGGTGAACAGCTGTTTGGAAGAAAATAACCCCGACAGCGGAAGAGTAAACCAAGTTTTTCAGATGAAGAGGAAGTCAATAGTTGTGATGTGCTTATGTCAAGAGAGATTAGAAGTCAGGGTAATCCCCAAAAGAGATATGTAATCTTGTCTAGAAATCAGTGTCATCGAAGATAAGCATAGGAGTAGAAGAATCCTTTTTCCGAGATATAAGACAAGACTGAGTTTTAGAAGGATTGAAATCAACTAAATTATTTTTGCCCCACTGGAAAATTACCTGGAGATCAGCATTTATTGAATTGGTAGAAATTGAAGACGTTTGTACATTTTCAAACTGGGAGATGGAATGCAATGTGCTATCATCAGCAAAACTATGGACAGGATTTCCATTCAATGAAAGAAGGTCATTAATATACAAGAGGAAAAGCGTGGGAGAAAAAATCGAACCTTGAGGAATACCTGCATTAGTGGAGAAGTTAGAAGACAGCGAGCCTTTTGCCATCGCCCAGTAAGCGGCCAGAGAAAAAACTGGATTCCTAATTACAAAAAACTGTTGGCAAACCATAAAATGGATGCTTATTTAGGATACCGCTATGCCTAACATGATCAAAAGACTTTGAAATGTCAAGAGCAACTGCCTGAGTTTCACCATACATTTTCATTGAATTTATCCATAGATAACTTTATTTTATTTCATTAATTATCAAACAAGAAAACGGAATGCGATGTACTGTTATCAGCAAAACTATGGACACTTATTTCCGGTCCATAATTATTTTCCGGTTTCCTCGAGGTACTTCTGGAGTGCTTGAGAAGTTAGAAGAGAGCTGCGTGCCATCAAAAACAATAAATAAAGGTAGAATTCTGAGGCGCTCCGCAATATAACTTCGTGCGTATACACTAAATATAATCTAAATTTTAATTATTCCATATTTTGCAGTAATTATAATTTAGAATATTCTCACACGTTCTTTGTGTTCCTATTTTTTTCTTTAAGAAACCGAATCGAGTTATCAACACAATTCCAGCGAAGTCCCCGATTCCTCGTATCATACATTTCAAGTGTGTGGAGTTAAATCCGAACCTCCGTCTTCTCCCCTGACTCCGGCTCCGAGTCCCTCCATGAATGGGAGTACGGGTTCGATGCCTTCGTGGAGATTTACCAGTAGTCCAACTGGGCCAGGATCCGCATCGGCACATAGACGAGGAAACCTTCAACTGTGGCAGTTCTTGGTGACATTACTGGACGATCCTGCAAATTCAAATTTCATTGCCTGGACAGGAAGAGGAATGGAGTTCAAGTTAATCGAGCCAGAAGAGGTAAGGAGCAATAAACAAGCCGCGCAGGAATGATTCAACAAGTTTCACTATCTCTCATTCTTACCTTTTCTCTTTTTCTTTTTCCCTCTCGTTTTATTTCCCTGTTCCTTTTTTCTTTGTCTTTTACTTCTCTTCCATTTTCTGCCTCACTGTTTTCCTTATCCCTCTTTTTTCTTCCCCATCTCTCTTTTCTTTTTATTTTTCTTTTCGTTTTTTTTCTTTTTTTCCGTCCATTTTCCTTTTCTTTTTTGTCTCGTTTTTTCCTCCTTTTGTTTCTCCTTAGCCTCTCTCTTTTTCCTTTATGTCCTTTTCTTTTTCTCATTTCTTTTTGGCATTCCTTTCCTTTTCCTGTTTTTTTTTTCTCTTTCCTTTTCTTTTCTTTTCTTTCTTTTTTCGATTAATTCTACCTTTTCTTTTTATCACTCCGGTTTCCGTTTCTTCCCTTCCCTTTTATTTTTGTGTTTATTTCATGTTTTATTTTAATCTATTTGTCTATTTTTCTTTTCTTTTATTTTTATCTACTTTCGTATTCTTTTTCTCTCTCCCTTTACCCTGTTTTCATTTTTTCTTTTAGCCTTCTTTTACCCTTTATATCTTTTTTCTCCTCCTGTTTCCATTCATTTTCTTTTCCTTTCGTTTTCTGTCTCTGTTTTTCTTTTATCTCTTTTCCATTTTTTTTTTTTAATTTCGTTTTCCTTTCTCTTTCGGTCGCTTCCTTTTCCTTTTCGTTCACTCTCTCTCTCTCTCTCTCTCTCTGTCTTTCTTTCATCCACCTCTTTTCCTTTTCTTTAAATTTCTTTTGACTTTTCGTTCTCTCTCTCTCTCTCTCTCTCTCTTTCTCTAAGTTGTTAAGTAAAATATGTATAACTTATGACATTTTCTGATAAGCTAACGCTAGATTAAGATTATGCAAACCATAAGATGGAAGCTTATTTAGGAGACCTTTGTTCTTATTAACATGGCATCTTAAACTTCCTGTTATGTCTCTTAGGTTGCAAGGCGGTGGGGATTACAAAAGAATAGACCGGCCATGAACTATGACAAACTAAGTCGCTCTCTGCGCTACTATTATGAAAAGGGAATTATGCAGAAAGTAGCAGGTTTGTGTCTCATTCACTTTTTTCTCTTACAGTTGATATTCGAACCATTGGTAATCTCAAATCTGCGATAACTTGCTCTTTAGTTTTCTTATAACTGTTGTTTTCCGCTGATTTCACTTGTCTTATGAGACTCTGGGCCGCTTTCTGAAGTCAGAATAACCTAACATGTTTGTTTGCCTTACAGGAGAGCGATACGTCTACAGATTCGTATCTGACCCAGACGTTTTATTCACCTTGACCTTCAAGGAACAACAGAAGTCTTTGGCAGAGTTTGACAGTTCGTCTAACTATAGCGGTTTCCATTCTAACGCAAATTTACCAGCACCACCCCGGCCTGTAGAAGTCTCGATTCATCAGCGTGAAGAACAGACTCGAGACTATGAACTCTCCACACCCAATGTAACCAAAAACTATCAGCCATTGTCCTGTCTTCAAGATCTTACGTCTCGTTCGCATGGCTGCATGAAAGAAATAAACAACCGACTCTCGGTTGAGGGATATGTCTTTTGACGTCAAACACATGATTGACAGTGGTGACCTCGGACTTGTTGATTAAGACCTCTCCTGCATTGTACGTTTGCTGGACATAAAGTTATTGGAGTGGACATAAGAAATCTTCGATTCATTTCTATAAATTCTCGAGGTTTCTTTGTAGATGAAGTAAAACGTGTCCCTCTTCCTTGTTCCCAGTCCAAAAATAAAGAGACGACACTGGTATTAGCAGTCATATTGACAGTGAGAATCGTGATGAAAATGTGACTTCTAAAATCCAGCAGAGAGTGTGAAATACTGTAGTGATTGTAAGTTATCTTGATTTAACGCACTTGAGTTAATAAAGGAAGGTGATATTTGTAAAAAAAAAATATAATAAAAGTCAATTATTTAAATTAGAATAGTTTGGCTTGAGTTTTCCTCTCGAAAAATATACTTACAGTCCCAGTGAGCGTGGAATATCCATGATCCTTCCAGAACTACAAAGTACATATTCCATTCCATTTTTTTTTAGAAAATAATTGCAGTTCGAAGTGTTTTAACTATTTCTGTTTTAATTTTCTGTTTTCATGTTTTTGAGTAGATATTGTGTCCAAGAATTATTAACCCAAAAACAGTAATGCTTTTTTTATTTTTATCCACTTCATGGTTTTTATCCTATTCCAAAGTAGCCAGGAATACGAAAGTTAAGGATAAATGGCAAAAGGAAAATAGTTTCTTAAATAATCTGCATATTCCTCAAAATGAGTTTCCGCACATAAGGTTGTATATGGTGGATGTGATTACTCTTCACAGTCAGACAACGTTTACAAAGGGATCTCAAAAAGAACAAATCTTAACTCAAGTAAGGTGTCATAGGACAAAAAGGTGTTAGATTTTAGTGAATTTTAAAATTTGCTTCGGAGAGAGTATCTCATACACATTCAATGGAGTTTAGTTTTGAAGACCTCGGTGAACTTCGCCTCTTTCTTTCTCCAGCTGAGAATACTTCCAGAATCGGATTGTACATTGAATCATCCGTGAACACTTCAAATCCAATATACCTTTTCAAGACACTGGATGAAAGAGGATCTCTCTTGTGCGGTGGGGTGACAGGGATACAGAGCACGGATCATCTTGCGTGCTGGTCATTCTACTGGAATCTGCGGAATACAGTTTGGTAGAGGATGTATCGCCGTGAGATGGCTGCAAACTTGGAAGAGAATTGCGCTGTCATCCCCTGTATTGTCTGGTAGTTAGGGCCAGTATTGGCCACCATCTGACGTGATCCTTCAGTGACCTTGTACGGCTCTTCAGGATGCTTCGCCTGTAACTGACTCCACAATCAGTATATCATATTTGGACGGTCAAACCACTCCATTACGTTATTTAAAATTCTTTTCACATACGCGTGCGATCCTTTTCGATTTGCATCAGTTACTTAAACTATGTGCACAATTTCAATTCGATTTGCAAAGGGTAAGTGTGCAAACTTTTTTCCGTCTGTTTAATAGTCCACTTTAAGTGCACCTTAGAGATTTAAGACGGGATGAAGATTAATACCAATCCTCAAAAAGCGTTAAAGACAGCTAGATTTCTGAAAAGGGTAGGGGGGTCATTTATATTACTCATCACACACGTGGTAACACCACTTAAATAGCAATGAATATCAGAAATTATGGATAATTAAGATGCTGTAGATCTGGGAAAGGAACTGTGAAATTTTAGACCGATTTTAAAAATATAGTCAGTGCTGATTTAATGAATGGTTTCTTTTATTGTTTTTCTGAGTGAATAAGTACAAGGGCGGATCAATAAATAACGCACTATAAGCTCTAGCGTCTTTATTATATGAGATATTGTAACTGTACTTCACATACATAAAATACAACTTTTCAACTTTGTGAAAATATCACTCAATGTAAGAACCACCACACTCGCTGCATCTTCTTCAGCGTTCCGGTGAATACATTCTGGTAAAAACCAGACTAGGCTCACGTTTGCACCAGTGTTTAAGGTCAGAAATGAGTTCCATATCTTTCAAACACCTTACTACGCAGGTATGCCTTCAGAATACCAAACAAAAAATCTGATGGAGCACGTTCAGGGCTATAGGGTGGGTGAGGCATTATGCTCTTCCTCAGCTGGGAGATATTTGACAGCTGTGTGCCGCCTTGCGTTATCCTGGTGAAACTTGTTGTCTTGCCGATTAAGTTCAGATCTTTTGGTTTTCAGAGCTCGATTAAGCTTTTTTAGGGATAAGCAGTATCTTTCTTTGTTTGTTGATAGTTGTTCCACTTTCCAATAAATCAATGAAAATCATGCCATTTTTATTCCAGAAGAAGGTGGCCATAAGTCCTGTCGATAATTTGAAAAGTTTTGGCTTTTTGTTTACAGGTGATGTCGGGTGTGCCGATTTCATGGATTGTCATTTGGTTTGTGGATCATAATGGAAAATCCATATTTCAACGCATGTGACGACCCCTTTAAAGCACTCAGGACCACCAGCACCAAACCTCTGCAGATCTCCACACATCTCTTTCCTCGCAGCCATCATCTCTGGTGTAAGCAGCTTAGGCACCGACCGAGAACAGATTTTTCTGTATTCCAGTATGTTGATGTCACTTCCCTTTGACTTTTTCGAATCACCTTCCCAAAACTGTTGGAGCCGCTTCTGGACATTACTTCGATCAGTTATGTGGTTCCCATAGACTGCCAGGAGGTTTCTATGAATAGATGTGGCCGACTGATCAGCTGATTTGAACACGAACTCCATTACACACCGTTGGTGGAAATGGCTATTGCTTTGTCCGATTATCTTCACACCTAAAAACACCAGAAATGATATTATTAGGTGTGTTAATATCATTAACACACTTAATGTTAATGGGTTATTAGTAGTACAGCAAGTGTACATCATAAATTCCCCCTTCCCCATGCACGTATGTATGTGAGTAATTGTGCATTACTTATTGATCCGCTCTACTAGTAGTTGTTCCGATTAGAATGCATTTGAGCAATGCTGTTAAAATAACAACGCAGCTGGAATTTACAGATATTTTTAAATTCATTACTAAATGGGAGTTTAATATTTATATATCACACATCTGAAAAATATCCTTATTATCTTCTTATCAGAACTGTATATACTAGATCTATACAGCCGACAGACCTCCCTTATCATTACAAATTTTTCACAGCGTGTGCAATGATCCCCTCCACTAGAAATTTTTCTAGAATTAGGTTCCACTGGAAAAATGCGGATCACTGAGTATGTGATACAAATGGTTGCTTTTCAACTGTTTCAGTTTATTTTGGTAGAACGTATCCGGTACCCAATTCGTTGCAGAAGTGTTTACAGGGAACATGTTCTATAATTTGGCCACATTGTTCAGAACACAGCTGAGTGGGAACAGGGCCGTCTTTCTCTAAGCCACGTGTCGGGGACAGCAGATGGCTGTTGTAGTAGTAGGGTTTAGGCGCATTAGCGATTTAGACCATATTGCACCATATATAATATGCCTGTAAATTGCATACGTTATGTGGTCGATTTGCCTGTTTGCAGACCAAAAATATTCCGGGAGAACAAACCATGCAACCATCGCCTGAGACCCACTCACTCAGCCACGAAGTGGAAAAAATCCCATAAAAATTCCTCGCGTCGTTGTCTGGGTTGGACTCGGGTCTTTTTCACCCGGTGTAGGGAGGACGGTGATTATATCAACTGTGCTACCCACGAGGAACATCCACAGCTGATGGAAAGGGATCTCAAAATTTCTCTGGTCTGTACGAACGTTATTAAAGAAGCCTTAAGAAATTCTATATGTCAGAATCTCGCTATCATATGAAGACGGCCTTGACTGAAGTGTTAAATCAGAGTGATTTATTTCTTCACATTCCCGGGTTCGAAACTGTGTTCGAAAGGGCAGGAATCTCATTGCCCACTGCTTACAGTGATGCTTATATTCATATATAGCAGTGACCGAAATGGTGGATCGTAACAACTGAATACCACAACAAAAACTTTAATAACATTAAAATACCCTAATAAAGAAGGAATGAACATATTTCAAAAGTAGTTTGTTCGATTAGCATTCCTTCTGTAATGGCAGACACCAAATTCTAGTTATTGATTCCTACACGTTCGACAATAGTTGAGAAGTGTTTCATGATTTTATGATTATAAAAATTAAATAAATATTCATATTAATGAATGTTTATTTAATTTTTAATAACACAAGCTGTGAACGTTTATTTAATATTCATAACACAAGCTGTGAACTCACTTACCAGGACTATTTCCTATTTCAATTTTCAGCACCTGGATCCAAAAAATAAACTGCTGCCCTTTCCTGAAAAGAAAAAAAAAAAACGTGGAAAGGTTTCGGTTTTCGTTTTGCAGCAGCTCCATCTCGAATATGAAAACTTCAATATTCATTTTGTGACCCCTGAAAGCTGCCTATTGGTTGTGGCGGTTTCTAGGATCCCACGTTACCACAATCCTGCGAAGCACTGACGATTTCATTCATACACATGAATGAAGAGTTTAAAATACAATGGCGCAGTAACTACACTACCTTATCAAAAAGTATTCAGTCACAATTGTTTGGCAAAACAGGAGTTTTAATGAATAAATTAATAAGATGGAGGCCTGTCTTTGAAACCAATAACAGCATCCAGTGGCAGCTGGTTATAGAATGCTATTTTTAATGACACTTTATAACTGGCTGGTTATAACGCCATGGCACTGCCACAATAACACTGAAAAAATAAAACACACTTTTTTTCTTTTTTGTATTTATTATTGATTCATATTTATTTTTATTCATTACTGATTGACATTAATTTTATGTTTATAACTGATGTTATTTAACATACTCGTATTCGTAAATTAACAGAACAGACCGAAGCGACGTCCCACTCTCAAACTGGCTGCCATTGTTACATACTGTATAGCAAATAATCCACACATGCGCATAGCGATGTTTTGGAACGTCGAAGAATGACTAGATTGTACCAAAGGAAGATTGGCTCCAGTTTCTAGTCTCGCATGCTTCTGTTACTGTTTATTCAAAAAATAAGATAATTTGTAACTTATTAACATAAAAAAAGCAACTTTTTCGTCGCTGTCATGATCATAAACTTGAAATTAAACGATTAGGCAGATCTTTATCTGGTTTAAATATTGTGGAATAGCAATGTTCTAACGAAAAAACCTCTTTTTTTTTTTTCTTTTTTTTTTTTTTGTTTGCACATTTTGGCATGACCAGTTGAAAACACCTGTGGGTGACAGCATAATTATATACATAGTGAAAAACTTTTGACAAGTTCCTTGTAATAGATAGCCGAAATCTGTGGCCAGTTTCTCTTTCGATGTAGTTGGAAATTCAGCTGTAGAAGAGGAGGGTGTATTTCCTGCGACTGAAACGGTTTTCCGTTTATCCCAAAGTCAGACTGAATTCAGGGCCGGGCTAATAGGCTGGCTAAGTAACTTGTTTTATTGGTTTACCTTAAGACAGATTTTCACACTGCTTGCTATTAGAGATGCTAGATACGTTAAGCGCCAAAATTACAAAGGCTACGAGTTGTCGGTATATTGCGTCTGCAATTGCACCTATTCTTTGGTCGATCTGCTATTTGCTGGACGAAAAACCAGAGTATTATTCAGGGAGGAAAAAGGAACCATGCAATCCTCGCCTGAGCTCGACTGATCTGCTGGTTCTGCTATCGCCAGAGATGGAAGGGATAGAAACATTCACGTACATCTAATTAATAAATAACATGGCTGGTTTTTCGGTCGCTTTTAAGATTTTGCAATTTTGTGCAAAGTCTAAAACCAAGTAAATATCCAGCCGTTTTGTTTTCCTCTGAATCTGGAATTTGAATTATGCCTTCTCATGTACCTTACCCAATCAACTATTTCTAAACGTTGATGCAGTATAATCTGTGTTTCAATTTTAGTATTATTATTACCCTGTAATTCCTGCAGTCCGATCTTGTTCAACACTGCTTCTGTTACAGCCCTGGGCTACCGTGTGCAACCGGAAAAATCAATAGAAAAGTCCTTCTCCTGAATATAAAAACCTGCTTATGATAGTTTGACGTTACTTGCTCTATTACATATACGCAGAAGATACTTTTAACATAGACAGGAAAGAGCTGGTGGTTACTAAGACAATGATTAGGCCTAGGTACCTCTTAGTCACCCATAAAAATCATCAGGTATCTTATTCAATTAACAGAGAGGTACATCACGGTGAGGTACCCCGACGACGCTCAGTTTAGTGCATTGAGATTGTTACCAACCCACCTTCAGAATTTACGCATATATAAATTTTTATATAGTCTAGCAATACAATATTTTGGTTTAGAGAGTAGATAACGCGTGTTTGCTTTTAACACTGTTAAACATCAGTTACAAATCGATGGATTGTACAAGTGTCATGTTAAAAAATTTATTTTTTGATTCTGAGATAGCAAAAAAGATTTTCCTGCGCTAGAACCAAGACAGAAGAAATTGTAAACTTTGTACTTGCAAATCATTCTCTTAATGTTACTGTAAAAACTTTAAAAGAAAATAAAATTGCATACTGTGGGGTCTCAACTGATGGAAGTAATCATGGTTCTGAAAAAAACTTCCCATTAATTATTCAGTATTTTGATGTAAATGAAGGAGGGTTACAAACAAAATTAATTGAAGAAACAGAATTAATTAATTAGAAGATGCCTAACGAGACTGCAGATATCATTTCTTTAAAAAAACTCTTGAAAAAAATGGTTCGTGTGAAAAATGTATTGCATTCACTGGGGACAGTTGCAATACAATGTTTGGAGGACTGAGACGAAATGAAGAAGGGAATAATGTCTTTGCAAAATTAAAGAAATTGTTGCATAACAAGACTTTGATTGGAGTGGGCTGTCCTGCACATATTTTGAACAATTGTCTTCAGAATGCCGCAAAACTTTGGGAAGTTGATGTAGAGAACATTGTTTTTAAAATTTACCAGTATTTTCATAATTATACAGTCCGGACTGAAGAGCTTAAGGAATACTGTGAGTTTGTTGAGATTGAATATAGACAGCTCCTTTCTCAAAGCAAGACGAGATGGCTTACATTATTTCGAAGCATCACAAGGCTCATAGATATGTTTCCAGCTTTATAGGCTTATTTTCTCTCCCAAGAAAAACCTCCCATTGTGAGGTTCTGTGAAAAACCTCCCATAACAAGGTTCTTTGAAAATGGATTTAGTGAGATTCATCTTTGGTTCATGCAATCACTTATGAGTGTATTCCATACACACATACAACGAATTGAAAGGGAAAGTAACTCAGCTGCAGAAGTGCTAGATGTGTTAGTCTCAGTGAAAGAAATTATCTCGAAACGGATGGATCACAACTTCATGCCATTAAGAGTAAAGGAAATGCTATACAAAAAACATGATGAAGGACTTGTACTTGAATGTGAAAAATTTTCTAGTGATACAAAAAATCTGTATAGAAATTGCATGGAATATTTAGATAAGTGGCTTCACCATATGGAATCCATTTCCAGTTTTATTTGGATAAAAATGGATGCAGTACCAAGCTGGAACGATGTAGAATGTTCTACTTGACTGACAAAGGGGTAACAATTGATGATGTTAAGTGTTTTGACCAATTTAACAATTTGAAGACATTTTTTGAGGGTCAAATGAATAATAAAGACTTTAAAAACATGCTTATACATGAAAAGTGGGCCAAATATTTCAGTAATTCAAAAAATATTGAATTCCATTCAGAATTGTTGAAAATTGCCCAGTTTTTCTTTGCAATTCCTCCTCACAATGCAAATTTAGAGAGAGTATTCTCTCTAATGCAAAGTCAGTGGACGAAAGAAAGGAATAGGTTAAATATCAATTCTGTAAAAGGTATTTTGTTTTTGCAGTACAATCTCAAACATATGTCATGCGTTGATTTTTACACATATTTGGAAGGCAATCCAGAGCTATTGAAAGAAATAATTTCTCAAGACAAATATGAAATGTACTAATCCTAAACATCAGTAAATGTAGTTTACATTGTCTTTATTTTATTATTTGCATAATATATTTGTCCTCTTTTTTAATCCAAGATGAACTTTTTGTCCTCTTTTATTCGCCCCAAAACATGTAAATGTCCTCTTTTTATGAGCGCAGAAGATGGTAACCCTATTTAACGTCAATTTAAAGTAGTGACAAGAAAAAAAAAAAAAAAAAAAACCTGAAACATTGTCATCCAAATAGGCGGCACCCCAGTGAAGAAAGTTTCTTCCCATGGGGATCTGGGCCATACATGGAATGAAGGATTAACTTTCTGAAGGCACTTTTGATTACATAAAAGCAAGGCAGCATATGCAGCCATTGTGGGCGATTAGGCAAGAGCTAATGGGGTAAGGGATTTTACACTAATGATACAATACATCCAAGGATGTCACTCCCCGATCTCTCTCTACGCCTCCGTTATCTGGTCCTCAGCTCCACAAGCACAGCTCAGCAGATACTATGAGCTAAAATACTGGATCCTGAGGCGGGTTAACTGGGCGATGGTTCACAATCTCTAGGTCGATTCTCCAATCCAAACTCAGTCTGACTCCGTGGAAAATACAGATTTCAGCAGCAAATCTGAACCTGCTAGCAAATTCGTCACAGAGACCATACATACAGCCTCAATTTTCAATTTCAAGTATTATTAGATGCAAAAGCCGGGTGGGCTGAGAATCAGGATACACGAAAATTCCGCTCGGGATTACATTCAACAATTTAGTATGTCTCAAAACATGTTCCTATCCAAAACGATTGGTCCCTACAATGCGCTTGGCCATAGATCAGTACAAACACAATAACCGCAGGAAAGATGCACTCAAGAACATTTACCAATTCATTGAGATATAGCACATTTCCGATATTGGATAAGAGCGAAGTAACTGTGATGACGTTTATCATTAAAAAATGCATCCTCCCTCCGAACTTCCTGCAGGCATGCTGCAGATTACTTTGCATCTTCAGAAGAAATGTGTTGTGCTGGAAAATATAGTTTATTGTCTCTGAGTTAAACTATATTCAATTCCAGCCTGAATTTGAAAATACTGTTATAAACTGTAAATAGGTATAGACGATATCCCGGTGATAATCATAATTATCGAACTATCTGAAAATAATTATACATATTTTCATTTCTCACTTGTAACTTTTACCTGAATATATAAGCACATCTGCAAAAATAAAAAATGTTACACCAAACTTCCTGTCAATTCACTTCTTGAATGCGTGTGTGAATCTCAATGAGATGGATGGATTTTAATTTATATCATGGCTTCCTTAACTTCCGGCTGTGTAAGGGCTAAATCTTTCGTTTAAATAAAAAGATAATAATTTGAATTTATAGCCCATAGTTCTGGAATTCTTTAAAACAGTGAAACTTATAAGAAACTTAGACACTTTAGAGAGGACCTCAGTGAGGTCCTCTCTAAAGTGTCTGGTAGCTAGGCCCACAAAATCGAAGCCTTTCCTCATATAGTCACCCCTTTACTGATGTCACTATGTGGGTTGCCTGCTTTGGACTCTTTCAAGAGATTCAATGTCTTTTTTAGATGAGAGCTCCTTGCCCGACTACAGTATGTCAAGTATGGTCTTACAATTGGCTTATACAGTGAAATTATGACCTCCCTATATCAACAGGAAATTGTTCCATAAATCATCGATAGGACACCATGGGCTTGCCTGCTTACACTGCTCAGAAAACTTCGTAACAGTCCGTATCGTAACTCCCAGATCCCTTTCTGCCATTACTGTTTTTAAATCAACCCACGAAGTGTATAATTCATTTTGGGGTTGCCATTCCCCAAGTATAAAAACTACCATTTCGTTGCTTTAAGACACAGCTGCCACTTTTCTGATCATTCTTGAAGTTTGCTCAAATCACCTTGAAGGAGCTCTGCTTGGCACTGATCATTGCCGACTCTCCCAATCTTTCCATCATCTCCAAATTTTGGCATCCACACCCTTTATCCCTTCGTCGATGTAGTTTATGAAAATCGGAAACTACGGTGCCAAGCAGAGCTCCTTCAAGATGAGCACCTTCAAATAAACTATGTAAAAATTGTTCTTTACATCCAGCTCATTAGTAGCTGTGTCAAAATAGCTTAACAGGATAGTTAAACATATTTCCTTAATAAAACCATATTGTCATTCAGAATTCCATTTCTATACAGGGTGCAGAGAAACTCTACCGACAAACTTGAACAGGTGACAGATGGTACCAAAATAAAAAAAATTTGTCAAGTAAACGTAGGTCGTAAATGAGTCGTTATAGCAGCAGAAACTATTAAAGGGTTGTAAAAATCAAAACAACACATTCAGTAATTTAATGTCGTTTAATGCATACAAATCATTTGCTGTTGCACCCAAAATAGAAAAAAAAAATCCTTAGGAAGTGCTCAAACTGGAGACCATGATGTTCAATGCATAACCCACACCGACGCATCATTGAATGTTGTAGGCGTTGGAAGTTCCTAGGATTGTCTTGTATCTCTGCGCTTGCTGCGACAATCCGTGCTTTAAGTTCCTCAACTGGCGTTTCATACACAAGAGTCTTCATGTATCCCCAAAAGAAAAAGTCCAAACAAGTCAGATCAGGCGATCTTGCTGGCCAGGCTACAGGTCCACCTTGACCAATCCATCTGCCTGGAAAGGTTGTATGTAAGTGTGCGCGTACACGTCTGTGAAAATGTGGTGGTGCGCCATTATGTTGAAACCGCATTTGTGATCGGACAATCAGAAGAACACCCTCCAACAACTATGGAAATGTTTGCTCTAGAAAACGCAGAGTCGTCCAACTAAACGTTCAAGCAACATGTATGGTCCAACTAAAACGCTTCCCACAATGCCAGCCCATAAATTGACGCTAAACCTGTGTTGGTAGCCATGTTCAACCATTGCATGGGGATTATTCTCTGCCCACACATGACTGTTGCAGCTGTTGAACAGTCCCTCTTGGGTGAAATGTGCCTCATCAGTGTAAAGCACATTATTCGCAAAATCAGGCTGCAAGTTGATTTCCTGTAAAAATCAGTGGGAGAACTCGGCAAGTTCTAGTGCATGCACTTTCTGGCATCAGAAAGGATGTAGTCTGGCTTCGTGCACCACATCCCACACCAAACAAAGCTGCACACCCAATCGGCATGCAACGGTACTTGTGCTGGTAGAAGGAGTATTAACGAAGAACTACAAAACCTGTTCCTCAAACCAGGGTGTCCTAGCAGTGTGTCGACGTCGAGTATCATGCATATTCATACCGAAAGAGCCACTATCCCCCAATCTTTGGTGTATTGCAGCAAATGTTGTGTGGTGAGGCAACCTTCTGCCTAGGAAGCGTTCTTGATAAATCCTGCGAGTCTCTCTTCAGTTTCCATGTCTGTACCCATACTGAACATAAAATGACATTACGCGTTTATGCTATTAGCGGCAGATACGCACCACTCCGAGGACCTCTCAACGCATGCATACATTAATGTTGATGGTAGTCGTACGTTCGAGCACTGTGTTGTATTGTTTTTTCTATTTTGTGTGCAACAGCAAATAATTTGTATGCATTAAACGACATTAAATTACTGAATGTGTTGTTCGATTTTTACAACCCTTTAATAGTTTCTGCTGCTATAACGACTCATTTACGACCTATGTTTACATGACAAAAAAATGTTTCATTTGGTACCCTCTATCACCTGTTCAAGTTTGTCGGTAGAGTTTCTCTGCACTCTGTATATCTGTAGACTCTTAATCATTGTCCCCTCAAAAAATTTCCCTACCACTGAAATCAGAATAAGCGGCTGTCGTTACCGACTTTGCTCTTAGAACAGTCTTTATGTATTGGCAATATGGAGGCGCTTTTCCAATCCATGGGAAACTCTCCCAAGTCCAATGATTCCCTCATAATTCTCCCTAAAACTCCAGGAGCCTTACTTGGCTATATTCTCGAAAGTTTTCTGTAATAAACGCTCATCAGTAATTTCATATGGGTCAGCCTCACTCACACAGCCACTCTTCAGCATGGTCTTTTGTCAGCACAGATAGATGCAAACTATCATCAGCAGAGTTATCTAACTTTCCCGCATCCTTTATTTAATGAATAAAATTGAACCCTTGGTTCAATTTTATTCATTTTCCACTTGGTATTCACATACATGAACAACTCCTTGTCTCCATTCTTTTCTCTTTAGTCTGGTGGTTGTGCTAGCCATGGCAGTCATTGGACATCTTCAGCTTAAAGATATTCCTCCACCACTTGAGCTTTATGTGTAGTGGTATTGTCATGCAAGAAAATCTGGGCCAACTGTATCCTCTAAAAGGTCACACATCGGGTGTTGGGATGTATTCTCGGTATCTCTGCAGTTAGAGTATTCCTATCAAAAACATGAAGAGGGTTATGGTTAATGACCATTAATTCACGTGTCCTTTTCTCCGTTACAGGGTTACATTCCTTGTCTCCGGATGAAATGTATAGAATCTGTTTGTAGGCTAAAACAGGACTCATTACAGACCAGAATTGTACCCCGTTTATCAGGACTCCAAATCATGTTCATGGCACCCATTTCAACGAGCTCAGCTGTTTTAGGTTAATGGGACACAAAGCACTGGCTTCTTGCATAGAATCCACTTGAATTGAGCCTTCTTAACAGAATCCGGTTGGAAATCTTTTCACCTGTGGCCGCAGCAACCGTGACAGTTGACAGGACATTGTAGGATTCCATCTTGCTGTTAGAGCCAGGTAGCGGTCTGTTCTGGTTGACGTAGCTCTCGGGCAACTTTGGCTAGCACTTATTGTAATGGTTCCTGTCTCCTGAAAACTGCTTTCAGTGCCAAGACAACACTGTGACACATTAAGCCAGTGTAACACTTCCGCCTGCTCTTTGTCATCCAATGGTCTACCACCTCAAAGATTCATCAAAATGATGATGGCTTGCCATCCTGAGTATTGGTGATGTGGCTACCCACTGAGCAATACAAAAAATGAAATGGTCACAAAACATTTTGTATAGGAAACATGAATAACTTGCAGCTCTGTAAGGTGGTAAATCGATTTCTATTGTATACTAGGAATTTGCATGCCAGGATGCCTATTATATCAAATATTCACCTTCGAAAACTATTCTTGAAAAACATTGTTCCATTAATTTTGTTGAGCAGTGTATTAAAGATCAACTTGTAGCTATTGCAGACGTCAGTACTTTTCCTTATTTTGTAACTTTTCTATTGCATGTTTTTCAGCTCTAACTGGTGAGTTTCCTGTTCATCCATCTGGTGCTATATTTTCATAATGGTATATACACTGCCCTACCATTAATATCCAGACACCTTCTTTAGATAAAAAAAAAAGAGAGAGAGCTTTTGTTGTCATTTAATATTTTGTGTCAAAGCCTTTTGCTTTTATGATGTCCTTCAATCTTCGCAGCATACTCCCAACCAGATTTTTATAAATGTCAGGTGATATGTTCCTCCACTCAGCCTTTAACGGAATCACCGTTTCGGCCTTGTTCTTTGGGCGATATCAATGTGCACGTACCTGGTGATCCAATACATTCCAAAGATGCTCGAAGGAGTTCAGATCAGAACTCTGGGCTGGCCAATCCAACTGTTCCACACCTATGTCCTCAAACCACTATGTTACGACCCAAGCTGTATGGCATGGCGCATTGTCTTGCTGATACAGGTGTGGGCCTTCCTCGAAGTGCATAATTGTCCAGGTTGTCCTGGTATTGCACAGCATTCATAGTTTTGTTGATAACAACTAATGGGTCCAAACCGAACCATGAAAGGAGCCCCATACCATGACACTGTTTCCACCAAACTTCATTGTTGGGAGTATACAATCAGGAACTGGTTCCCTGGCATTCACCACACCAAGGAACAGCTATCAGACTGGTAGAATGCGAGCCTCGATTCTTCTGTCCATAGGAGTGTTTTCCACTGCTCTACAGTCTAGGATTCACGCTCCTTATACCATGTTCATCGGCGTCTAGCATTTGTTGAGGTGATCAATTCTGTTGAACGTGTCATCTTGCATGCCTACTTTTGCAATTGTCTGTTTGAAGCCCAGTGTGCATATTTATAGCAGGTTCTGTGACGTGTTGCATGCATGACGTGTTGAAGATAAACACAAGAAAGGCACCTGGGGTGGATGGGATCTATCCAGTTATATTAAAGGGGGCAGAAAAGGAAGTAAGCAAATCCTTAGCCATAATTATGAGAGCTTCCTTGGACTCAGGGGAGGTACCCATGGACTGGAGATGTGCAAATGTGACCCCAATTCACAAAGGAGGACCAAAGGCTGACACAAGTAATTATAGACCTGTGATTTTAACTTTTGTTCCCGGAAAATTAATGGAGGCACTGGTTAAAGAAACACTGCAGGATCATCTAGACAAGACTTCAGTTATAGCTCGGACACAGCATGGTTTTGTTAAGGGGAAGTCTTGCCTGACCAATTTGATTGGATACTATGATGCAGTCACAAAAGAACTGGATTCAGGGAATAACTTTGATACTGTACTTGGATCTTAGAAAGCCTTTTGATACTGTTGCATATGGAAGACTGCTGCACAAATTGGAGCAGTGTGGAATTGGAGGCAAATTGCTGCTATGGATAAAGGGGTGGTTGAGGGGGAGAAGACAGAGAGTGGTAATCAATGGACACTGCTCATCATGGACTAATGTTATTAGTGGAGTCCCTCAGGGTTAGTATTGGGTCCATTATTGTTTTCTGTATTTATAAATGATATTGATGATGGTATATCAAGCTTAATGTCCAAGTTTGCAGACGATACAAAGGTTGGAAGGGTTGTCAAGGACACTACCGACACTATGCTGCTGCAACAGGATCTGGAAAGGTTGAGCAGATGGGCTGAGAGGTGGCAAATGAAGTTTAACATTGACAAATGTAAAGTACTACATATGGGAAACAGCAACCCCAGAGCAACGTATCAACTGTGGTACTACACTGACAGTGGTAGAGAATGAAAGGGACCTGGGGGTAGTTGTGCAGGCAGATATGAAGTTCTCTGAGCAGTGCAGACAGGCTGCAAGAGTAGCTCATGGTGTATTGTCAATGATATAAAGGAATTTTTCTAGCAGGGATAAGGAGGTGATTATTCCCTGGTATAAGGCAATGGTCAGGCCACACCTAGAGTACTGTATACAGGCCTGGAGGCCTCATTTCAAGAAGGATGTAGAGCTGCTGGAATGAGTACAGAGAAGGGCAACAAGATTAGTGAATGGAACAAAGGGGTGCTTTTACGAAGAAAGAAGTTTTGCAAATTACAGTGTCTAGAGACTAGGCACCAGCGAGGTGATCTGATAGAGGTGTATAAAGCCTTAAATGGTTTGAGCATGCTCAATGCTGATGGGATTCTTCCTCTTGCTCAGAATAATCACCTGAGAGGGCATAAATTCAAATTGAGGAAAGACAGATGTAGGATGACGTGCGGAAATTTGCCTTTAGCCAGCGGGTGGTTGGTTGGTGGAACAGACTTCCATCCCTTTTATGTTGATACCTAAATAAGTTTAAGGCTCAGCTGGACAGGTATTTCGAACGAACAGAGGGGTGAAGTGGAAGTGGTTATTTTTTATTTATATATATATATATATTTTTTTTTGGCTGATGTTGCGTAAGCTTGCTTTCTTGCATCAAATGCCTCTACTAATGCTAATGCATAAGACCTGTTTCCCCGTCCACAGAGGGTGTCCAGATATTAATGGTGGGGCAGTGTATGTGTTAATGACTTCTGTGATTATTACTTTAGAGGCATTCCATAATTCTAATATATTTGCTCTACCTCTGCAACGCAACCAATTCATAGATGCCACGTGGTGTTTTAAACTATCATAGTTCCCTTTCTTTATATTAAACCACGTGACTACCTTTAACTACTGCAACATCTTCCTTTATCTTCCAACTAAAGACTGCATAACTACCTGCTAATGGTTCCTGTACTGTAGGCTGTGATTTCATTTGATTTGTAAGTAATGATCAAGTCTGGAATATTCTTACCTGTAATATTTTCTCTAAAATGCTGGTTCAAATAATAATCTAGTTTATTTAAAAATTTTGTTCACCATGGTGAATTTCCTTTCCACTTGTTCAAATCGATTAGGAGCAAATTAATATCAGCCACAATAAGACACTCACACCTGTTCGCTCATTCCATCTGCAAATAGACTCTCGTCATACTCTTCTCAATCTTCTGGTCTGTATATTTACGCTCACACCTGTTTCCAACTACTTTGCACAACATAGATTCTATGCTGGCAGCAGAGGTGTATTGCTAAAAAAATAGTACCGGAACGCTCGTCAATTAACTACAAATAGTTACCTACGCTTTTCTCACTTGCAAAAGTAAATAAATCAAAGATTAGAATATTTGTTCAGTATTTATTTATTACTATTAAATAAAAATTTCAAAAGTAAAAAACAAAGACAAAAAATTAAAAATATCATTAAAAACAAAAAACTAAAACAAAAACTCCAAAATAATAAAAAAAAATACTGTTCAGAAGAATCATAGAAATTCCCATAGAGGATCGATTATGTATTCTTGTGTGACTGCCCTTTTTTGTTTGTTGGTCAACAGCAGAACGATGCGACTGCAACCAAGTTCGGACAAAAATTTGGATTCCATAATTCTAATGGTAGACCGTGTAGGCTAATAAACAACAAACTTTCCACATGTTCGACAAGAATACTGGATCTTTTCTCAGTTAATATTAAATTCATACTGCTGAAGCCACGCTCGAATTCAGAACTGCAAGCTATAATATTGTAATAAGTTTTTAAATGTTCCAAATCTGTGGGCACGCCACGACCACCTTTAGCTAAATGATCCCTGTAGGCATTCAAACATTTTGTGAAATATAAATTAAAACGTTTACAGAGAGATTTTATTTCATTTTCTCCAAATCCAAGATCAATTTCAGATGGCCATTTGCTTGGTACAAGAATTCGCAACTCTTTTATAATGTTTTTCGCAACTCTTTTATTTTGTTTTCTACATCAGCATGTTCGGGAGGCAACTAGAGGGAGTAATACTCTTGATTTGATTATCAGCAGTGATTCTTCATGCATTAAGAATCTGCAGATAAATGAACCACTAGGTGGCAGTGATCACAGTGTGCTGAAGTGGGATTTACTCAAAGAGGTAACTACCATTAGGGGTAAAGGGAAGGGTTATTGCTTCCGTAAAGGCGACTACGATGGACTGAGACAGTATTTAAATTCTATACAGTGGGACCAACTGATGATGTTACCAACAGCAAATTCAAAATGGGAAGCATTCAAAGAACTTATCTTGGAAGCTACTAATCTTTACATACCAACTAAGAAATATTGTTCAAGGTTTAGGCCAAAATGGATGTCAGATGAACTAATGAGGCATATGGCAGAGAAGAAAAATGCATGGGATACTTACAAATTAACACATGGCACACAAGCCTATGATAGATACAAGTTGATATGCAACCAAGTTACAAAGGAGGTTAGGCAGGCGAAGGCAGATTACGAGAAATCGTTAGCAAGGGATGCAAAGAAAAACAGCAAAGAGTTCTTTACTTATGTAAACTCTAGAAGGAAGGGGATGAATCAGATTGGTCCACTTGATATTGATGGGTCAACTGTTGATGATCCTGCTCATGTAGCTAACAAACTAAATGAATATTTTGCATCGACATTCACACATGAGGAGTTATTCAGCGAGGGGAATGCCAGAGGTGTATTCAACTCTAGCAGTAAGCTTCAGAATCTTGAAATAACTGGGAGTAAAGTGGAGGAGAAACTGTTGAAGATAAACACAAGAAAGGCACCCGGGGTGGATGGGATCTATCCAGTTATATTAAAGGAGGCAGCAAAGGAAGTAAGCAAACCCTTAGCCATAATTATGAGAGCTTCCTTGGACTCAGGGGAGGTACCCATAGACTGGAAATGTGCAAATGTGACCCCAATTCACAAAGGAGGATCAAAGGCTGACACAATAATTATAGACCTGTGAGCTTAACTTCTGTTCCAGGAAAATTAATGGAGGCACTGGTTAAAGAAGCACTGCAGGATCATTTAGACAAGACTTCAGTTATAGCTCAGACACAGCATGGTTTTGTTAAGGGGAAGTCTTGCCTGACCAACTTGATTGGATACTATGATGCAGTCACAAAAGAACTGGATGCAGGGAATAACTTTGATATTATATACTTGGATCTTAGAAAGGCTTTTGATACTGTTGCACATGGAAGACTGCTACACAAATTGGAGCAGTGTGACATTGGAGGCAAATTGCTGCTATGGATAAAGGGATGGTTGAGGGGGAGAAGACAGAGAGTGGTAATCAATGGACACTGCTCATCGTGGACTGATGTTATTAGTGGAGTCCCTCAGGGCTCAGTGTTGGGTCCATTATTGTTTTCTGTATTTATAAATGATATTGATGATGGTATATCGGGCTTAATGTCCAAGTTTGCAGACGATACAAAGGTTGGCAGGGTTGTCAAGGACACTACTGACACTATGCTGCTGCAACAGGATCTGGAAAGGTTGAGCAGATGGGCTGAGAGGTGGCAAATGAAGTTTAACATTGACAAATGTAAAGTACTACACATGGGAAACAGCAACCCCAGAGCAACGTATCAACTCTGTGGTACAACACTGACAGTGGTAGAGAATGAAAGGGACTTGGGGGTGGTTGTGCAGGCAGATATGAAGTTCTCTGAGCAGTGCAGACGGGCTGCAAGAGTAGCTCATGGAGTATTGTCAATGATATACAGGAATTTTTCCAGCAGGGATAAGGAGGTGATTATTCCATTGTATAAGGCGATGGTCAGGCCACACCTAGAGTACTGTATACAGGTCTGGAGGCCTCATTTCAAGAAGGATGTAGAGCTGTTGGAACGAGTACAGAGAAGGGCAACAAGATTAGTGAATGGAACAAAGGGGTGCTCTTACGAAGAAAGGCTTAAGTTTTGCAAATTACAGTGTCTGGAGACTAGGCACCAGCGAGGTGATCTGATAGAGGTGTATAAAGCCTTGAATGGTTTAAGCATGCTCAATGCTGATGGGATTCTTCCTCTAGCTCAGAAAAATCACCTGAGAGGGCATAAATTCAAATTGAGGAAAGACGGATGTAGGATAGACGTGCGGAAATTTGCCTTTAGCCAGCGGGTGGTTGGTTGGTGGAACAGACTTCCATCCCTTGTGGTGGAGGTTGATAGCCTAAATAAGTTTAAGGCTCAGCTGGACAGGTATTTTGAACGAACAGAGGGGTGAAGTGGAAGTGGTTTTTTTTTTTTGGCTGATGCTGCATAAGCTTGCTTTCTTGCATCAAATGCCTCTACTAATGCTAATGCTAATGCCTGAAGTTGAAATTCCTTCAGTAAATTCAGTAGAATCTGTACTAACGCTCAGCGTATGCTTCATATTATTAATAATACTGTTTAGAAATTGTTTCTATGAATTAATGTTATTTTGTTATTGTCCGTTAATGTTACTGAAAATAATTACATTTTTTCAATAGCATCTGAGGCTTCTAACAACTTTTTTTCCTTTTTGAGGATCTTTCAAAAATTCCAACGAATTGTACGATGAATCAATTTGTCTGCATATACCATTGTCGTATCTCTGTTGCTATGACGCAGAAAGAATCAATAGCTCAAACATTACATCATACATCAGGGCTAAATTTAGAACAAACTGTTTGGATGAAATTCGTTTATATAATCCGTTGAACACGGATTGTTCAGTTTTGTTTTGGTTATCTTTACTCGCATTTTCAAAATGATGGCATAAAGATGCAAAATTTTGCCAAACTGCTGATACGTTCCTAAAGGAGCTGGCCAGCCACCTTACATACCCAGATATAAGGAATGCAGAACTGGAATTTGGGAAGAACAATGTGTACAGAAGATAGATAGGTTAGGAAGGGAGGAGGTGTTATGCTGTTAATTAAAAAAAACAAAATCAAAAGTGCATCCAGTTGATATAGAAGAACAGTGCACTGCTGAGTCAGTTTGGTGTGACATAAGTACTGAGAAAGCAAAAATAAGACTAGGAGTGTGTTATAGGTCTAATGACTCGAATGAGTACAATGAACAATTGTACAGAGAAACAGAGTGGGCTAGTAAATCAGAATGTCTTATAATGGGGGATTTTAACTTCCCAGATATTGACTGGAACTTGTGGGTTGGTCACTCACACACCAGTAAGACTTTTGTGGATTTATTGGATGATTGTTTTCTGCAGCAGCACGTTCGAGAGGCAACCAAAGGGGGTAATACTCTTGATCTGGTTATCAGCAGTGATCATTCGTGTATTAAGAATTTGCAGATAAAGGAACCACTAGGTGGCAGTGATCACAGTGTGCTGATGTGGGATTTACTTAAAAGATATAATTACCATCAGGGGTTAAGGAAAGGGTTTTTTCTTCCGTAAAGGTGACTATAGTGGTCTCAGGCAGTTTTTAAATTTTGTACAGTTGGACCAACTGATGATGTTACCAACGGCAAATTCTAAGTGGGAAGCATTCAAGGAATTAATAGTGAAGCTACTAAAGGTTTCATACCTATTAAGAAATATTGTTCAGGGTTTAGTCCTAAATGGTTGTCAAATGAACTAATGAGACTCGTGGCAGAGAAGAAAAATGTATGGGATGCATATAAATTATCAGTCGACACAGAAGCCTATGATACATATAAGCTTTTCTGTAATCAAGTCACAAAAGAGGTTAGGCAGGCGAAGGCAGATTACGAGAAATCTTTGGCAAAGGATGCTAAGAAAAACAGTAAGGATTTCTTTACTTATATAAATTCTAAAAGGAAGGGGATGAATCTGATTGGTCCACTAGACCAATATTGATGGTTCGGCTGTTGATGGTTCGGCTGTTGATCCTGCTCAGATAGCAAACTGAATGAGTATTTTGCATCTACATTCACACATGAGGAGTTAAGGTTTGAAAATGCCACAAGGTTATCAAATTGTAACAGGGTGCTTAATGATTTTGTAATAACAGAACAAAGTGGGGGAGAAATTGTTAAAGTAAAACATAAGAAAGGCTTCTGGGGTGGATGGGATCTATTAGAAATCTATTAATTTTAAAGATCACTATTAATATATATTTTTAGTAGCAATGGGGAAAATATATATTTCTCCCTCCCCTTTGAGTATGCCATTGCTTCATAATATTAGGTGTATAAATTTAATGATTTTCTATTATGACATTTAGAAAAAAGTACCGGAACATCGTTCCGGCCCAACTACATCACTGGCTGGCAGACATCTTCTGAGTCAGCAAAAGCTCATTTTTGTGCTCAGGCTGCTTTTGATAAGAAGCATGACCACCAGGCCCTTCTATGGAAATATGTATTTTATGCTAAAACATGATCTGATGCAACGAGCACTGTAAAAACTTGTTTCAAGGAAAATAAAGGCCAACAACTCACCTGACCAATCTAGTGTCTGGACCTGAAACTGAATCCAAATAAAAATTTTGAAATGAACTCAAATGCCAGATTGTGGCCTGGGCAATATGACTGTCTACAGCTTTCCTGGTGACTGTACTGGAGGAATGAACAAATTCCTACTGTCTGCAAGGAACTAATCACAACGATTAATACTATCATTCAGTTGTTCACTAAAACATTAAAATGTGGTGGCCAAATACTTTTGGTAGGGTAGTATAAAGTAATCAAAATGATTACCGCAACTTACAAACACTGAAATTAAAGGGCAAATCTTTATTAAAAGAAATTTATCATAAGTATGCAATATACATACCCACTAAAGCATACAAAAGGTATAGAAAATTGTTTCTTCAACAACTGATGCACTGAAGAACATTTTAAAATTAATTTTCAAATGACCAGAAGTATGATAAACTGACTGCATTTAGGTCCTTGAGGTTGTCAGAGACATTCTCTCAGATATGCCAGACAAGCTGTACTTGCTACCTGGGAGTCTAAAATGCTGATGGAACTGATATTCGGGTGACACTCAAGTCAAGTGGACCCAATTTCAGCGAAGTCCAAACATTCTGTGGCAGCCAAATCCTCTGCGTGCACCGTCACAATGGTGGTACTGTTAGTACTCCTGGGTATAACCTCCATGCACAAGCGCATGGTGGGTGACCACCCAGTTATGAATCAATGTAAGCAGGGGTCGAGGTGTAGCGCCCACACCACAGGGAGGAATGCCACCCCCTCTGTTACCAGGCAGTACTACGTGGTTCTTTGTTATTTGGTTTTTAAGAGCATTAGCAACTAAGGCCATATTGCTCCGGGATATGCGGTGGTCATTCCCTGACCTTTCCGCATCCTCCATATTTGGTGGTGATGGGTTCGAACTCCGGTCTAATCAAGAAGCGTGTGCTACGCACTGCTGCTCCTTCCCACCTGGCTACGGAGGCGCCTACTAGGTGGTAGATGACTCTCATCAACCAGTGCAATACCACCACTTTGCTTATTGGAAGCTTGAAGTGGTGGAACTCATGTTTAGTCTCTAGAGCTAAGTTCCGGTCAACCCTTCCCCATCTCTTCCATCATGCAGTATGATTGATGACTTTTGAGGTTATGATGAACATCGTGGCGAGATCCAATCTTCCTTACATTTCGAGCGTACAGCTCTAAAATGGCGTTTGCACACCAGCCGCTGGTTAGTACACGGGACCGAACCTATTGGTAACTCTCTGGGAGGCTTCCGGATCAGTTAGTGTATAATCTTGCTACCTCTACTCTGCCAGATAGTGACTGGAGGGAGTCCGAGTAGTATGCAGGGGGTATTGTCGAGGCCACATTATGCCAAGGATCTGGATATATTCTTACCATGCGTATGCCATATCCAAAAGTTAGCATTAGCATTAGTAGAGGCATTTGATGCAAGAAAGCAAGCTTATGCAGCATCAGCCAAAAAAAAAAAAAAAACCCACTTCACCCCTCTGTTCGTTCAAAATATCTGTCCAGCTGAGCCTTAAACTTATTTAGGCTATCAACCTCCACTACAAGGGATGGAAGTCTGTTCCACCAACCAACCACCCACTGGCTAAAGGCAAATTTCCGCACGTCTATCCTACATGTCTTTCCTCAATTTGAATTTATGCCCTCTCAGGTGATTATTCTGAGCGAGAGGAAGAATCCCATCATCAAATTTCATTACTTCATACAGCATGTCCCACCCACCTTTTCTTACCATTGAATACACCATGAATTGCCAAATAGAGTAAGCTTATCTGCAAAAAGATCTAAACCTCCCAAACACTTCCTAATTCATTTCACCAATATACGTAGTTTATCCTAATCTCAACGATGTCCATTTCCACTTACAGTCTGCCAAACCCCATGTACTTTGTCTGACAGCATCTCTGTTATTGGTTGATTCAACTACTGCTCATCTCAGTTGCCCAAATTATTCGCTGTATGATTCCTTTCGCCTCAAAGGTGGTACTTGTGCATATGTCCATTCCGATATTTCCTGAGAGACTTGGTAATTTGGAATATCCTCTTTTCAATCTTCTCTGGCTTAAAATCTCTCTACCTCATGTCAAATTCATCTGTTGTCTCTACCATTCTCAAAATTCCACTAATCAATTGGAGCTCTTTGACTTCCTCTCTTTGCAACTTGACTTTCTCCAGTCCAACTTTCCTAACAGTGAGGTAATTTTCCTTTGTGATTTTAATGTTCACAACTCCAGCTGGCTTCCGTTTTCTAGTCACACCGACACAGCTCGTCGAGATGCCGAGGCATTTACAATTACTAATGACCTTGCACAGATTGTTCATTTACCTACAAGAATACCGGACAGTCCTAATCATACAACCAATATGCTTGATCTTTTTCTCACAAACAACCCTTCTAAGTACATGGTCGATGTGAGAGGTCCTTTAGGCACTTCAGATCACAACTTGGTGATTGTCTCTTCTCCAATGGAGTATTTATCTCATGGCTATTCCCAACCTCCTATTGTTTGGCATTACAATAATGCAAAATGGGATGACCTGTGAGATTTCTTTTCTTCTTTTCCTTGGTCAGATTACTGTTTCAAAACTTGTGATGTCAACGTTTGCTCAGATCGTGTCAGTGAAATTATTCTTGCAGGAATGGAATCCTTTATCCCACACTCAACTTTAAATCTTGTCCTTTATCTAAACCTTGGTTTTCCAATAAATGTGTTAAGGCTGTTCAAGAGAAGAATGTTGCATACCATAATTGGCTTGTTTCTAATTCTTCAGTTTCATTTTCTGCCTACACAAAAGCTCGCAACAATTGTAAAACAGTTATTAATCAGTCCAAACTAGAGTTTGAACAGGCTAAGAGTAGAAAACTTACTCCTTACCTTAACGGTAGCCGAGCATTCTGGTCTCTTGCCAAAGCTATTGGCCCTAACTTTTGCCCATCTCTGCTCTCACCTCTGTCCAAACCAGATGGTTCTGTTGTTACTTCAGCCAAGGATAAAGCTGACCTGCTAGCATCCCATTTTCCTTCCAACTCATGTATTAATGATCTTGGTAAAACACCTCCCAACCATACCCAATGCGCTCCATTCAAAAATCTCCCGTGGTCTTCCGTCAAAAGGATTTTGACAAATCTTGATGCTAAGAAAGCTCCAGGTCCTGATGGTATTTCTCCAATTGTTTTCAAAACCTGTGCTGCGGTTCTTCGTCGCCTTTTTTTCACTTTCTTATTCCAAAGGTGTTTTTCGTTCTGCTTGGAAATTTGCTGATATCCAGCCAGTTCCTAAAATGGGTGACAAATCTCTCCCATCCAATTATCATCCCATTTCAATTACTTCTACTCTTTCTAAAGTAATGGAGAAATCAATTAACCGCCAACTCTTAAACTAATTAGAAACCTTCCGTCTGATCAACGATCACCAGTATGGATTCCGTCAGTGTTGATCCACTGGTGATATTCTGGCTTATGTTACCCATTTATGGACTAATTCAATGGAAAAGTTCGGTGAAACACAAGCAGTGGCTCTTGACATCTCAAAGGCTTTCGATCGTGTTTGGCATAAAGGTCTTCGAAACAAGCTTCCATCTTATGGTTTTCCAACTGTTTTTGTAATTGGTTATCCAGTTTTCTCTCCGTTCACTCACTGAGTGTGATGGTAGATGGCTCTCTGTCTTCTAACTTCTCCACTAATGCTGGTGTCCCCCCAATGTTCAGTTCTTTTCCTCTTGTATATTAATGACCTTCTTCCTTTGACTGGAAATCCTATCCATAGTTTTGCCAATGATAGCACATTGCATTCTACTTTCCATTTTAAGAAACCTTGTCCTGCTCAAGCTTCAACTTCTCGAAAATCTGTTACCAATTCCTTAAATGCCGATCTCCAGGTAATTCTCAAGTGTGGCAAAGACAATTTAGTTGATTTCAATCCTTCTAAAACTCAGTCTTGTCTTATATCTCGCAAAAAGGATTTTTCTGCTCCTATGCTTATCTTTGGTGACACTTCGATTTCTAGGCAAAATGATATATCTCTTTTGGGGATTACCCTGACTTCTAATCTCTCTTGGCACAAGCACATTACGAATATTGCTTCGTCTGCATCTAAAAATCTTGGTTTTCTCTTTCGCTCTCGGCGTTACTTTTCTTTCAAACAGCTGTTCACTCTGTACAAATCGCAAATCTGCCCTACCATGCAATATTGTTCGCACATCTGGGGTGGTGCACCCAAAATTTCTCTCGGGCTTCTTGATTCCGTTCAGAAGAGGGCAGTTAGGTTAATTAATGATTCATCTCTAACAGAGTCTTTCCACTCGCTGTCTCATAGACATACTGTTTCTGATGCATGCCTCTTCTACAGATATTTCCATGGGCACTGTTCTGAATTTACTTCTATAATTCGAGCTCTCTCTTTCAAAACAGTCCGAACAAGTGCCGCCACCAGCCAACATCCATTTACTGTCCAACTTCAAACTCACAGAACCAACTTTTCATCTTCCTCATTTATTCATTCAACTGCCATTTTATGGAACAACCTTCCTTCGTACGTATTTCCTGAAAATTACAGTCTACATAAGTTCAAGTCTAATGTCAACAAATATCTTCTTTCGTCTTCTCAACCTCCAACCCAAGCTCGGTACTAAGTACTATAGGTTCCAATACCTCTCGTGTTTGGGGTTTAAATAAAAAAAAAAACTCATTTTGTGACATTCCAGTCTTAAAATACCATATACCTTTGTATAACAATCATATCTCAAGTTTGAAGCAGAAAAATAGCATGTAAATTTTTATCTTTCCACATAAGTTCAAACCAGCATTCCGTTAATTTGCAATTTAAAGAGTGCAACTGTATTCTATGTTCCTTAGTACTGAATTGTTGCCTTTTATTTTTATTCTCATTTGTAGCTGCCACACATATTCAAACTGAGAAGGAAAGTCACATATACTAGAAAACAAAAATTTAAAGATGCATGACTTTGTCAGTTACAACTTGGATGACAAGTAACAACTCCAACTGAATTTAGCAGCACACACGGCTGTGATATCAATTTGGTTGAGTGTACTTGAAAGTTTAATGGTTTAGTGTTTCTCACACACAAGTGGTGTCGAGAAAGCAGTAAAGAAATGCATGCTTACTCTGGCTAAGATTAAAGATCTAACAAGGAAATAGGATAGTGCTGAGAAAAATAGCAATGAAAAGCTGATAGTCCAGGAGGGATATGTGGATTGAAATCAGTAGTATAATTGTACTATTATAATGATCTGTAGAGATCATTATGATAGTACAAAGATACTACTGATTTCAAATGCCTTAAAATCATGCTATCCTGATATTTAAACGAATCGCACAGATTGCCAGAAAACAATATTCATTTCTAAAAGAGAGACTAATTTTTCTCTCCAAGTCATGTTTTAATAACGATCAGTTATAAACAAAACATTTCTTTCAGGCTATGGTCAGATGGCTGAAAAGCAACACTGAAATTAATAAAAACACAGCATCTGTATTTGCTCATCTGGCCATAGCCTTAGAAAAAATCTCAAGCTTTAGATTAAATTTGCAAATAAGCCATACATCCAAAATGTTTGATTTTCTTTTTCAATTTTTTTTTTCGAAAAGACGTGCATGGGTATTTGAAAAATACAGTATTTTTTTATTAAAGTGAAAAGTTTTTTTAATATAGTACCTTTCTTTTATTCCAAGCAGCTTGTTTTATTAGGTAATTGACTAATGGTTAAGCACCATTTATTTCTGTTGTACTGGTATTGCATTTATATGAAACAGTGGTTAACAGCTTGTGTAATTTTAACTGCAATCACTGGTTAATGTTTTATTCTTTTTTTTAACTGAAAATTTTATGGTTACAAAATGTTCACTAAGCAATGAAATAGAATTTTCTACTCTGTAGAAAGAATACAGAAACCAGATTTAAAGGCTTACCCTCTTTCTATTTATCCTAGAAATGGTAAACTGTGTACTGTAAGATTGTATTATATTAATCTAGCTGAAGAAGGGCAATGGTATTTACATATGGTATACATAACATTTTGAAAATTTCCAGCATAATATTTTCACTACTATTTTCAGTTACTATTTGCTTGCATTTAAATATTGACAAAAATAAATATGCACTGAAATAAAACGATAAAATTTCTAAAAGATCTATTCAACAAATTAAAAAAAATACATATTTCCAAGAAATAAATTAATAATAAAACAACATGTAAATCAGCAGTGAGGGGACTTAGTTTTCTTATTTTGCAACTTCCATCTTGCTAGGCTTCCTCAAATGATGATAATTTGGTAAAATTTTGGTCAAGAAATCTAGCTGAAGTGTCTGTGGCTAAAGGGGAAAAAAAAATTAAATTATATATTATTCATGTTAACAAGTCCAACAATGAAATCAAATCTAAAAAAAAAAAAAAAAAATATTTGTGATTTAATGTTAAATAAAAAAAAAAAAAATCACCAGCTTCAAAATCACTAAATCAAACAAAAATAAAACCCACAAAGTTTCATATATTTAATTTAGCCAAGTTTAACACCTTTTTCTTGCTACTTCGTACATTACATCTTTTTCTGTTCTGGGTTGTATATCATGAATTTAAACTCTTACTTTAATTTCCTTTTTCTTTTTTTTTACTGCTTGAGGTGTCTTATTGTCTTAAATATTGTCCTAGTCTTACATTCTAGATACTCCAATTACATCCAACTTCTGGTTTGGCTTAGTTGGTTAGGTGTTTTGTACATTTTCCTTTTGTTCCTGTTGAGTCAACCATTAACCACATGCCTGCAATATGTGCTCACAGCCATATATTATATATTTATCAGCTTTTGGCCTTAACCTCATAAATTTCGTTTCATTAAATTATTAATTTAATAAAATTTTATTAAATTCTTTCTAAATTGACCATTTTTTAATTCTTTATTTTGTGGCATGTGCATTGCATTAGAAACTCTATATTGTCATCTTTCGTGCAATCTTGGTCATTGCCTCTTGTAACGTGTGTGTGTGTGTGTGTGTGTATACAGGGTGATTCATTACCAGTGCAACAAACTTGCAGGAGGTACAAAGACGAATCGGAATCACATAGTCCGAAATTCCTTCGTCATGCGGTAGAGGACGTTGAATGAGAGGTCGCGTGAACAGCGATCCCACTGGAAGTCAGCATTTGCAAACTGGTTCCCGGGGCAGTAGGATGGACGAGTATTCAAACGTTGAACTGGCCGACATGCACCTAGCGCATGGAGCTGCGGACTGTAATGGGCGCACCGCTCTTCACTTGTACCAGGAATGTTTCCTGCACAGGCATGCTCCTCATCATACCATTTTAATCGTATGATGAGAAGGTTAAATGAGACTGGTTGTTTCACGAGAGGTACCATGAATCGAGAGCGAATGACGAGGATGCCAGACAATGAGGAGAATGTCCTACGTCTTGCAGAAAGCAATCCGAGTACGAGTACTCGAGCGATAGGCCAACAATTGGGTATTTCCCAATGCACTGTATGGAAGATACTGTCAACAAATCAAACGAGTTCATACCATCTGCAACGCATCCAATCATTGGAGCCTGCGGATTATCCACTCCGGAGGACTTTTGCTACTTGGTTTCTTCAACAGAAATGGTTCGCAAATGCTGACTTCCAGCAGGATCGCTGTTCACGCGACCTCCCATTCAACGTCCTCTACCGCACGACAAAAGCATTTTGGACCCTGCAATGCTATGTGATTCCGATTCGTCTTTGTGCCCCCTACACCTCCTGCAAGTTTGTCGCACTGGTAGTGAATCACCCTGTACACACACACACACACACACACACACACACACACACACACACACACACACACACACACACACACACACACACACACACACACACACACACACACACGTGTGTATATATATATAAAATATTTTGCTTAATATTGAAGACAATTCAAGAAGACAATACCAAGATGGATTTAAAGAAACGCAAGGGATAAAGTAAGGTTCGTATATAAATATATATATACAAAAAAAAAAAAAAAAAAAAAATTAAAATATATCCATAAAACTTATTGTTGTCTACCCACAATCTAGGTGATTTCAACTGGGGCCAACCACCCAGACAAAGCAAAAAACAACAAGGTCATTTCTGTAATGATTAATATTTGCTAAGATATATAAATTTAGAGATTAAGTAATTTGAATCTAAACTAATTAAAAGTAATTAAAAATTTTTAGAATCAAAAGAAAGATAATATAAAATATTAATGCAAGCACACATTGAACGTCGTTGACCCGACAGAGAACATAATTTAATAATTAAAATAAGAATAAATGTAAAGTATAAGGCATATCTTCTGTATCCAGGACATAATGTAGTAACAACAATAGTGTCATAAAAGAAATAACAATCCCTCTAGTGAGTTAATATACATGTGGTGACCCCAATGTGATGGATATGGTAGAAATAAATAAATAATTAAAATTAAGTTAACACAAAGAGAAACATGTGGATAGTAAGATGAATAAAACTAATAGAGTAGGCATAATAGAACTTCAACTCCGTGAAGGCGAAAATATAATAGTACAAATAAGAAGTAGATTCTCCTACATCCTCGGATTACCCTAATAATTTCGAAGAAATAAGAACAAAGAGTGTAGGACAGCTTAAAGACAATGCAAGATATAAGTTGTAGCTCGGGTAAGCCCGGGATCGCAAACCCGTTCCTATAGTAGGGCCCCGAGTTGAATTTGCATGTCACCTTAGTGTGAACTTAAGTATATACAACAGTGTTATTATAAAAAAAGATAAAATAACATAAAATAAGATAAAATAAATGATACACTATAATTTGCAGGCCAGTGGGTACAAGTTAACTTGTACCCATCAGCCATTAAATAGTGAGCACACCTCACAAACTCATTGGTTTGTTGTTTATGTTGATTTTTCTGGCACGTCAATGACTTAAGATCATTTTCTTCCACTATATGTTATGTCTGCAGGATGCATGTTTATGGACTGATTTGTATGTTGTGCAGGCTGAAAAATGGATATGGTAGAAATAATTTATTTCTACCATATCCATCATATAGGGGTCACCACATGTATATTAACTCACTAGAGGGATTGTTATTTCTTTCATGGCGACTATTGTTGTTACTACATTATATCCTGGATACTGTAGATATGCCTTATACTTACATTTATTCTTATTTTAATTATTAAATTACTTTCTCTGTTGGGTCAAAGATGTTCAATATGTGCTTGCATTAATACTTTATATTATCTTTCTTTTGATTCTAAAAATTAACTACCTTTAATTGGTTTAGATTCAAATTACTTAATCTCTAAATTTAATATATCTTAGCAGATATTGATCATTACAGAAACAGAGAACTCCTTGTTTTTTGCCTTCAGTCTGGGTGGTTGGTCCCAGACTCATTGACTCATAACATAAAGCAGCTAGCATGCTGACATTACATTACAAAGAGTGGTTGTGTTGCTCTTCATTTTCACTGTTTTGTCTTTTTTCAAATTTATCGGCTTATTAAGGGGGATAAATTTGAAGGATTTCAAGAACCAGCAGAGATCGTACAAAATGAAACAGAAGCAGTTGTTAATATTGCTAACCAACTGCAGCTTGAGGTTTCTACAATTGATATCACTGATCTGTTTCAAGAACACAGTGGAGAGCACACAAATTGCCTTCTTGAAAAGGCAAAATGTGAAGAAGCTGAGGAAGAAGATTTTAACAGCTGAAACTCCTGTTCGTTCCTTCATTCTCAAGGGGCTTGGAGTTACACATAGAAAAAGCAATTGAGATTTGAGTCACATTCAAATTTCAAGCGCACTGGCAAAAAGTTGCTAGAGATTTAAAAAATGCTTATGCATGCTTTTATGAAACTTATAAAGAGAAGACTGTCTTGGAAAAAAACGACTCTTGAAGCATTTCTGAAGGAAACAATGACTCCTTATGCTTCCAACAAACCAACGAGTGCTGAGCCAGCAATGAGTGTTGAACTAGCAATGAGTGTGCATTTTAGAAGATGATGATGAAGAATAAACATTTTTTAACATTTGTATGATATAAATAATTTCTTTATTATTATAATTTGCTTCATTTTAAAGGCTATGTTTTCATTTCTTTGGATAAATAAATCATTGTTTATGTATAAGCTTTCATTTTGTTGACCTTTATTTAACATTACTATGTAAAATTTAATTTTTGTGAATGTAACCCCTGTTTTGAACATTATATCTATGGGAAATAAATTCCCACTTTATGAGTTTTCGCTTTACGAGTGCATGCTAGGAGCAAATTAACTTGTAAAGTCGGGAACTACCTGTACTATATAAATATTGTATATATTAAATGCAGTAATAACCAAGCATTCAAAAAAATAATGGCTGTACTTTCAAAGAATAGTTAAAATTCACAATTAATATAAAGGATGATATACAAATTAAAATAAATTACCATGATGTGCACTCTAACATTTCAAAACAACAGAATCTGAGCATGCTGGTGAGAGCCTCTAAAGATGATTAAGTGATTGATAATCACACAAAGCAGATTGTAGAAAGCAGAATTTTAATTTTGTTTTCATGGAGGTATTTTGCACATAACTTCACAGCAGCATATATTAACATTTCCACAAAATAACTCCATGTGTGCAGGGTGTATACTGTTTGTTGCAATTCTTGCAATGAGCAGTATAATTTGTACAGTTTGAAAACTTCCTTAACAGAATATCATTTATATTAGAATTCTGATGAAATCTACAATCGGTGTATATGAAACATATCTCAAAGTTGGGTAACTCAAGGGATATCTGTAATATACATATGTGTATATAGCACAAAAATACCATGCAACAATGTAAGAAAATCATATTTTTTTATACAGATAAAATATTTCCTGTATTAAATATTATGACCTGAGCTTGAAGGGAGCAAAAAAATCTGCTGTGGGATTATGCAAATAATTATGCTTTATTAAAAATAAATGTTAATACACTGTATAGCAACATACACACATTAGAAATTAACTTTCAGAATGCATAGTCTTTATTAATATTCCCAAATGAGTATTTCCTTGGTAGGACTGATATGAGAGTTCTCAATTGCGGGTGGGGTGGCCTATGTCAACTTAATTTTTCAACTAAAATCAAAACATGCTACATGATTACTGCAGAACCAAAGCATTCCAGATTATGGAAATGATCCCATACTGATGTGACAAATAACATTTTCAGACATTAATTTAAACATTATCATTCATTATTCCATTAAATGAGCACACATCACGAAGTCATTGGTATGTTGTTGATGCTTTGGCACATCAATGACTTAAGATTATTTTCTGCCACTGTATATGTCTGCAGGAATGCATATTTATGGACTGATTTGTATGTTGTGCAAGCTGAAAAACCAGGAATAACTCAGGGAGAAACTTTATATCGTCTACTTGAGATTGGCTAACTACAGCTTCAATTAGAGAAGCCTTTAAATATTCCTCCTGTCATCAACGGGAATCAAACCCAGACTTCTCTAAATGAGTGACAACTAGCAAATTCACTATAATGTCACAGAGGACAAACTTGCTAGAAATACATTCTCTACTATTTCACTGCAGGAGAACTTAACTGTTTCTTGCAATATTCACCAAAATGTTTGTATCATCATATTTTAGTTGAATATCTAATAATACATGAGGTTCCTCATCATAAGTCTCTTCTGCTCACTTAATTTTTTAAAATCAAATTTGGAGAGTAAAATCTGTGGTGCATGTAATTATTAACATGTGTACAACAATGAGCAGTATAATTTGTGCAGTTTGAAAACTTCCTTAACAGAATTTCATTTATATCAGAATTCTGATGAAATCTACAATTGGTGTATATGAAACATATCTCAAACATATCAGAAGAAAAAGGAAATAAAGATTAAGAATACATAAAAGGCATTCAGTTGTTATTAAAAAACAGGAATGTTTTAGTGGAAGACAATGCTTACTTTTTAAAAAGTAAGCATTGTCATTGAACACAGTTTTGTTTAAACAAAACTGTGTTCAATGACAATATGATGGGCTGAATGATGGGAATTGAAAGACCAGCTGAATAAGTCTTCAAAACCACAATATAAGTATATATGATCACAGGAAGAGACAAAAAATTAATGTCTACTTATTCCTGAAAACAATGTACTGTTTGGCCTTTCTTTCTCACTGAACAGTGAATAGCAATGTGTTCTTGGACACGTCAGAAAGATCTGATACCAATTTTGAATTGGATGGAGCATCTCCATCCATTATCTAAACTGCATCATTTCAAGAATGCTTTATTATCATCATTATTATCATTATCAGCCATATGGTGCAAGGAAGCCTGAGGCTTTTGCTGCACCAGGCAAAAAAAAAAAAAAAAGAAATTCTGAGTTACCCTAAGAGAGAGAGAAGGGAATTACCAAGAAAGAGAAGAATGATGATATCCAGCTCAGGATCCTGGGTGTGCCAAGCCCATACTCACCAGATGTGAGCCCCTGGGGTTGATTGGTGTGGTTCCAATTCTGCCAATCTGTGTAGGGCCATTTTCATGATTGCCATCCTTCAGACTTTGCCCAACCAGGTACTTTTTTTTTTTTTTTTTTTTTAACTGAACAAGGCAATTTGTCTAGTTATGGAGATACATAAGGGAGAGGGTGTACAGAGTAAAAGTGAACATGTTGAATAAAACTGAAAGAGTGAATCAAAAGTTCCAGATATGTAAAAAGCTAAATTATGAAATGGATACATGCTGAATTTACAGTAGGCATTGAAACCAAACAATTATGAATGCCTATCATAATCGTTTAGTAAATATTTGCTACAATTTAATTTATTACTATTCCAATTCACTCAATATACATAAGGTATACCCATCGATAATTCTCAAATACCTCAATGTGTAATGTATAAAGATTTCTTTCATTAGTGTTCTGGTAATTATACTAATTTCTGGCAAAGATTTAAATTAAATTATTTTAAATAATAATTCAATATCATTTATTAAATCTAAGTTAAAGGTGTAAAACAAAAGAAATCAGGGTTGTTAATCTAAGCTGTACCAGTAATGGGAGAATGAAGTGCACATTTCAACTGCTACATATCCACAGCAACCACGAGATGCCTAAACAATGTTTGGCTGAGTTTTCAGCTAGTAAGGAAGAATCCACACCAAGAACCAAAGCTGTAACTACTGACCAAAGTGGCATTTTCTTCAAAAGTTTTACATTAAAATTTTCTTTTGTAAACAAAATAGTAGGAAATACTCAAAATCATACTCACTGCAGGCTTCTCTGCTTGGAACCTGCGCTTACAGTCTTGCCCAAATAGCACAGTATTTTCTGGAATAACTTCATTGCTAATCACTTCACACATGGCTCCAATCACACATCCTGAGGTTAACTGAACATTCCTACCCAACTTACCTTAAAGAAAGAAAAAATATAGAAAATGCAAACCAGTTCATAAAAAATAAAAAAAAATTCATAAAATTATTGTATATTGCATTCTATCTGACATTAGCTGATGGATGCAATTACACAGGTTTAGGCAAAAGATCAAACATTTTTTTATGGTACTATACACAATAGCAATAATTTTTTTAAATTCATAGAGAGCAAGCGAGTATCCATATTTTGAGTTATTTGCTGTTTAATGCTTGTAATCCATTACAAAGAGGCAACATTACTCTCTTTTAGCACTATCTATCACTCAGTGACCTTTGTAACTTAGTGCAGACTATTTGCAAATTACATAAACCAGTCAGAGTGTTTGTGTTAATCGGTGACCACTTTGACTTATGTTAAGAGACAGAAAAATGCTTAGTATGTGGGCACAGACAGAAAAATATACATTTGATTACAATTGCGAAATTTTTCTGTAGTTGTGTGGAATTAAATTATTTTTTGTGTGTGTAAATTAAGTCACTATCTACAAAATAATTGTGGAAGTAGCTTTAGGATCTTTCTTCTCATGTTCAATACTGCTTTGCTAAGTTAAAAAACAAAAGATATCAATTTTATCACATATCTCCATGTTCAAAATGAAAAATTCTAACATCCTGCAAATCTGTGTATGTTTTTTTTTTTTTATTATTATGCTTTATTTTAGTAGGTGAAATATTCTTTAGTATGTATAGTTCTGTATAATGCATTCCTTTCAACAGCTTCCATGTAATCACTTCTGTAAATGGAAACTTATTTACATGCAAAAAAAAGATTTACTTTATGACCAATGTAATATTTCCCAACTATGGGTGATGTCAAACTGGTTATCAGCTCACGAAAACAATGTATAACAAGCTCACATAACTGTAACTTGCAAGAGCAGTCTGCACCAAGCTATGAAGTTCACAGAGTAAGTGAGAGTACTAAAAAAAAAATACACAAAAGAGTGTCACCTTTTTTTGCATGAATTAAAAGCAAATAATATCCAAAAATATGGATACTATATCTTTAAAAGAATAGGTACAATTACACATAATAGACAACACAGCACTTATTTTAATGTACAGCTTGTATACATCACACTGTATTATTAGCAATGGCAGCAAAAATAAAACTTTACAATTCATTATTATGCACAAGAAATTGATTAAATATCTCCATAACACAACTGTTTTCTTTCACCTACTGACTAAATTCATGTATTAATCATCTATTCAATGTATTCTACCAAAACAAAAGTAGGAGATTCATAACATTTTAAATGAGATTTTAATCATGAAAATTCAGTATAATAATAATAATGTTCTTGTTTATACTCTGGCACGACCACCAAGTTGGTGGAGTTTACAATAAATCAATCAATACAAATATTAATCGTATTTAGTAGTCACGGGCTTGAACTCTGGTCCACTCAAAGAGCATGTGCTACTGCACTCATGCTCCTGACCGCTCAGCTACATCAAGAATGTTAATAAGAGTATTTGACTATAAATTTCTCTTTGACATGTTCACTGCCTTTATGCATATATGCATAAAACAGCAATAGGAGTGATGTGCACATCATTTTTAAGCACACAACTGAGCACCATAAACATAAAGGAACACGAAATTAACAATTACAGTAGAACTTCGATTGTCTGTCACCCTATTTACCATCAATTAACCCTACAACACCATAATGCATTGTGATATTGGCATCATGTGTCACTCAGTCTTTGTTTATAACTCACTGTATACGGCTGTACTTTAACCTCTTGTTTCATATTTTAATAATTTTTATTTAGTAAGCCCATTGAAATAACAGAGAAATGTAAGCGAGTAGTGTTGGGATTATTACAAAAAATTGAAATAATCAATTGTCTAGGAAAAGGTGAAAGTGCTACAAGTATAGCATTGGTTTATGGAATGGGAAGAACAACAGTAAATGAAAAAAGCACGATGCAGACAAATTTGAAAACGTGTCGAAAATGGAAACCACTGACGGTAATGTTAAAAGTCGTAAAACAATGAAGCTTGCTAAAAATGAACAATAGGATACTGTAATATTTCAATGGTTTGTTCAAAAACGTAGTCAAGGAATTCCATTGTCGGGACCTACAATAATCGAAAAAGCCATTGAAATCAATAAAAAACTAGGTGGAGATCCTTCATTCAAGGCTAGCATCGGAGGGTTGGATAAATTTAAGTTTTGCCATGGTATGCGAAAGTTGCTGATCCAGGGTGAGAAGCTAAGTGCAGATAGCGTAGCAATTTCTGTTTATCATGAAAAACTACAGAAGGAAATAACTGATTGAAGTTTGGTTAAAGACCAAATATACAACTGCGATGAAACTGGCCTTAACTGGAAGGCACCACCTCAAAAGACACTGGCCTCAATGACTGAACATATGGCACCGGGATAAAAGGTTGCATCACTATAATGGTATGTGCTAATGCCAGCAGTAGTCATAAACTGTCTTTGGTTGTTATAGGAAAACCAAAAAGGCCTAAATCATTTAAAAATATTAATTTAAATGCTTTGCCAGTTAAATATTTCTCACAAAACATGTGGATGAGTCAAGATATATTTCATGGTTGGTTTCATAAAATATTTGTACCATGTGTAAGATCACATTTGGCATCAAACAGTTTACCATAACATGCAATGCTACTGATGGACAATGCACCTACTCATCCTATACAGGTATGTGATTTAAAAAGTGATGATGGCAAAATATCATGCAACTTTCCCCCAGCAAACACAACATCTCTCATTCAACCGATTGACCAAGGCATGACTGAGAGTATGAAACATCATTATCGCAACATGTTCATTGAAAAACTTGTTTCAGCAGAAAATAAATTAGATGTGATACAGATTTGGAAAAGCTACACTATAAAATATGCAATTTAATGAGGTTATAAAAGAATCTGGAATACATTGTGGCCAGAAATATATTCAAGTGATACAAAAACCATTCCAAAAGAAACTGAAATTTTGCAGTTATGTTCGAATGTCCCTGGTTTTAAAAATAATTCTATGGAGGAAGTAAATGATTGGCTGGATATGGACAAAATGGACATCGGATGCAAAATTTTAGTCAATGAAATCGTGCAAAGAAAGAGTGATGACAATGATGATGTCCAAAATGCAAAATTCTAAATGGGATGATTCTGAAACTGAAGAAGAAAAAGCTGGTGCTGATGGAACAACAAACATAATTAGCCACTGTGAAGCTGAAACTATGTTGTCAAAGTGCATTGAGTGATTCAAGGTAAAAGAAGAAGCAGATGCTAAGCAAGTGTTACTTTTGCGTAAAATTCATAATGTTGCCTCCCAAAAGGCTCTAGGGGGAATGAAACAAAAGAAACTGGCTGACTTTTTTAGAAAAGAAATTTAATTATGTAATATTGTTTTCTTTTAATTTTTTTTTTATGACATTATTAGACCAATGTAATGTCAAAATATTAAAAATAGGTATGTATACAGATATCTGTACTATGATTTTTTGATGACTCGGTAAAAAATAAATAATAATTAAAGTTTAGTTAAATTTCATTAGGTTATGTATTATGTAATAAAATAAACAAGTTAAATGATCCGGTCTATTGTATGTATGTTTTTAATGTACATATTCTATTACTCGACTATTCGATTATCCATCATGGTCTCGGTCCTGCATCCTGACGAACAATCGAAATTCTACTGTACTCCATGTTGGCACACAGACTGAATGCTTTGCAATAATGTTTAGCTTTTGATGCCTTGGCATTTTTTTTTTTATTTCTTTTGTTTGTGTACATGAAAATTTTTTTTATAAAATTTTAAGATTTGTTCTGATTTACAACTCAGCAAAAAAGTGTTTTCTATTAACAATGAATTCCAAACTTAATTTTCGACCATTATGCATGAATTTTCAGAATGACGAGGATGTTAGAATGTTGATTTTTTCAGAACATTCCAAAAATTATGGCATATTGAACAAGTTCTCTCACATTTGAGTGGCAGTAAATGCGTTAAATAGTGATGTACTTATGAAGATTCATATTCTGATATTAATAAGGTTTTTACCGTACATATAGTCTTGACTGCTTGCTTGTCTACCAGGTTTTCACTGTATTAATAAGCACTTAATGTTTTTCAACCACTATAAGTAAATTTTAATAGTCTCAATTTTTTACAAAAAAATTAAAATATACATACACATTTTCTGTTTATACTTACATTTTGACTCCAAAACATTATTGTCACCAATTTTCAAAGCTTCACTATCTGTCAAGAGAGTTAAGTTTCCATTTTAAAGAGAAGGAAATAAGAAACTTCATCTTTTATTGACATAGTTGTACTTCTATTTAATGGGCACAAGCTTAGTAGTCAAAATCAATACACTGCATCAGTGGTTACCAACCTGTGAACTGCAGCACTTTGGTGTGCTGTGACCTTCTTCAAATGTGCCACCAGATTAGTTAATACTCCACTAGACATCATGACTTTGCCAAGAAAAAAATGTTTTATTCTTCATAAAGTTTAAACACAAAGCGTAACTCAAAATTTAACTAATGAAGAACAGAATAACCTTGATTCACAAGAGCATTGGTAACAATCTATATTTGTTAACATTTTAGTATTAGCAAATAATGCAAGAAAGCAAGCTTATAAAAGAATGAGCGGAAAAAAAAAAAAAAAAAAAAAAAAACCTCCCCACATCACCTGTCCATCCCCTACAATAGTCTATCTAGTTCTTCCTTGAATTTATTCAAACTACCCACTTCTGCAACAACAAATAGAAGTTTGTTCCAACAATCAACTACCCACCGGCTGAAGGCAAACTGCTGCAGATCTATCATCAATCTACATCCCCTCGTGTGTAGTTTGAGCAAGAGGAAGAACACTATTAGCATCGAGCTTGCTCAATCCATTCAAACCCTTGATGCCTCAATCAGATCACCTTGCAGGTGCCTAGTTTTCAGACACCGCAATTTGCAGAATTGAAGCCTTTCTTCATAAGACCATCATTTTCTTCCCCTCACCAATCTCGATGGTCATCTCTGCATCTGTTTCAGCAGATCAACATCCTAAAACAAGGCCTCCAGACCTGTATGCAGTATTCAAGATGAAGCCTAACCACTGCCTTGTAAGTGGGACTTTTGCTTACAATTTTAACATATATTTGACTAAACTAACTTCTAGCTACATCATAAATGCAATTAGAGAAATATCAACTTACATCATCTATGTAATGATATCATCCCTGTTCAAGACAGTACAGGTACAATGTCAAAAAACCAGATGTCCAAACTCCAGATATTTTTAAGATTGGGTTTTTTTTGTTGAATATTAGTAGTGGCAAATGATACAAGCTTACACAGCATTAGTAAAAAAAAAAAAAAATCCCATTACTTCCTCAAATCTATATGGAATACCCACTTCCACAACAGATAGAAGTTTGTTCCAACAATTCATTACTCTCTGGCTGAAAGAAAATTTTTGCACATCTAACCTCCAACAACCATTCTTTCTCAATTAAATTTATATCCCATTATGCGAGTTATCTGAGCTAAAGTAAGATGCCATTAGCATTTAGTTTACTCAATCCATTCAAAGCCTTAAACATCTTAATTAGGTCTCCTCACAAGTGCCTAGTTTTCAGATGCTGCAACTTGCAGTCCTTCTTGGTAAGAGTATCCTTTTTGTGCTACTGTCTAATCTTGTTGCTCTTCTCTGTACTCACTTCAACAGATCCACATCCTTCATGAAATAGTGCTAAACTAGTTAGTTTAGCACTATGAAGTGTGAAGCTACTCACTATCAGAGAGAGAGAGAGAGAGTAGTTCTGCTGGCTGGTGAATTAGGTCTCTGAATACGATTATATTTAAATCAAGTTAAATAATTAGCTTAATACTTCTGAGAACACAGTTGGCAGCCTTCTGCACGGTGCTCACTGTATGAATGAGCACATACTTTCTGCTATGTTTCTAACATAAAAAAAAAGCATATGACTTTATAAATAAATAACTGGACCATCTTATATTTGGAACATGAAGGGGTACTACTTCACTGGATCGAGTCAACACACAACTGCTTTGAATGGCAAAACATTCACAAAACTGTAATAATGCTATGTCCATTTAAAACTACAAAGGCAAAAGAAAAACAAGTTATGTGCGAGGAGATTATAACCAATGACTCCACATTTTGAATAAAACAATACCACAGTGTTTTTTGCACTAGATTTGTTTGGTTTTTTTTTTTTTTTTTTTTTTGCACTGATTGTAGGGCAACTAATTGTTCCAGATTAGAAACAAGTGGTCAGGAAATGAATTTTTTTTGGAAAATAAAAATGCGATTTTGTTGTGATTATTTCACAGGACTGAGTTCCTTTATAGTTTTCTCATTACAAAATTTTGACCATTCACCCAAAGGGATAAAAGAATAAACCAAAGTAAAAATAATTAGAGTTCATAAAGTTAAATAATATGCTAATCATGCAGAGAAACTGACAAAACACAGGTAATGTAGTGGTCTCTATTCATGAAGTTGCAACTGATTTGCCAAATGGGAAAGTTACTGAGGCTAGTGATTGCATTCTCCATTTGCCAGTGCTTGGATTTTGACAATTCCTGCTTGGTTAGATTTATTGTCCAAAGTTCAGAAAAATACAATAAAATTACAATATCTAGTTTATTAGGTTTAATTTTGCACTCTGCACTTAAGACATTGTATATTTTATTTTGTATGGATTTTAATCATCCAATCTGTACATATTCAATTCTTTTTTTTTTTTGGCCTGATCTTTACAAGTCATGTTCAAAATACAAGGTCTCCAAATTTATTTTCCATGAAATACACAAGGTACAGAAATGAAACAAGTCATTTTTCTATATAATCTGCAAGAAGGAATATATTTTTCACACCTTTTCTTCCAAGCTGTGACAGCTGTCAGAAAGGTTTGTTTGGAGGGGATGTTTAGGTCACTGATGAACAGCTAAAGCAGCTCTTTGTGGACTAGGAAAAGTTGTGCACCAGTAGATGAAATTGCTACAGCTATAAGCATTTTTGTTGCTCCATGCAAACTATTCTTCATAAAGATCTCAGAATGTATCAGCCAGTAATCTTCTACATCAGCTTTCTTAGGAACCAAAAGACATTCATGACAAGTTGTGTGAAGCAATGCTCACTCAGGATGCTTCAATGAATGGTAATTTCCTCTGTTCAATTGTAATGATGGATGAGATGCATATTCCACTTTTTAACCAAGAAACCAAGTGTCATCCAATGGAAGCAGGCTGAGTCACTTTGAATACACCACAAAAAGTTGTGTTGCTGAGAGTGCAGAAAAAAAATGATGTTACTGATTTCTGGAATATTGATGGAATAATCCTTGCATATTGTATTTTCACAGGCACTGCAGTGACAGGATATTCATATGAAGAGATCCTGAAGAAGTTTCTCTCAGCATTTCAGAAGAAATGTCTACACAGACTGAATCGCATTCAATTCCATCAGAACAATGATCTGCCCCATCATGTTGCCAAGGTGTGAAATTTTTTGTAAATAAAAACAAAATTGAGGTGATTCCACATTCATCACAATTGCCTGACTTTGCACACAGTACCTTTGGTTGTTTCCAGCGATGAAGAATGCTGTTTGTGGCAGAACTTTTCCTAGATAGTTGTTGGTGACTATTGTCAGGGAAACGAGGAATATGCTTTGTAAAAAGGATAGGTGGAACAGGACCAGGGTATGTCTGCCAGGGGCAAAGGTTGATGACGTTGTAGAGCGGATATCATCTTTTAAGGGTACAAAAGGTGATATAGTTGTACACATTGGCATTAATGATATTAAGAGTAGGAGACTGGCAGAATTACTTAACAAGTACAGGTCACTGTTGACAAAAAGCCATGAATTAGGGTTGAATTTGAAAGTGTCTGCAATCCTGCCTAGACACAATAGGAGGGAGTATATGATGAGAGCCTTGTTGATCAATTCGGCCCTGGAAAGATTGTGCAAGGCTCAAGGGGTAGAATTTTTTTCAGCCTGGTCTGTACTTGTTAACAGGAGACACTGCTTCTACAGGAATGGGATACACTTAAGTAGAAAGGATGCAAGAATATTTGCTGATGCTATCAAGGCAGTGTTAGGTGTTTCGGAAAACTGTTAGCTTAGGGGGATACAAGGACTAATAGATTAACAGTAGCCACTGGCAGAGGTGAAAGTCATTCTTGCACTGCTTCTATTGGAATGAGCAGCAGCCTAGAAAACAAGATTCAGGATATTTCAGAGACTGCTGGGAGTCATTACAGTACAAGTAAACACATGGGTTGTGTTAGGGTAGCTAAGAATAGGAACAGGTGCATGTATACTTGCATGTACACCAATGCTAGGAGTTTGGTAAAGAAATTTGATGTATTTGAGTTATTGCTCAAAACATCAAAGGCATATATTGTTGGGATATCAGAGACGTGGTGTCACACAGATATAAGGGAATGCAGAACTGGAATTTGGGGAGTACAATGTGTACAGAAAGGATAGACAGGATAGGAAGGGAGGAGGGATTATGATAGTAGTTAAGAAACACATAAAATCCAAGGAAGTGAAGCCAATCAACATTGCTGAACAGTGCAGTGTCGAGTCAGTTTGGTGTGACATAAGCACTGGGAGATCACAATTGAGAGTAGGAGTGTGCTATAGGCCTAATGACTCTGATGAGTATAATAAGAAGCTGTACATAGAGTCTTATAATGGGGGATTTTAATTTCCCAGACATTGACTGGAATTTGTGGGTTGGTCACTCACATACTAGCAAGGCTTTTGTGGATTTATTGGATGATTGTTTTCTACATCAGCATGTTCGGGAGGCAACTAGAGGGAGTAATACTCTTGATCTGATTATCAGTAGTGATTCTTCATGCATTAAGAATCTGCAGATAAAGGAACCACTAGGTGGCAGTGATCACAGTGTGCTGAAGCGGGATTTATTCAAAGAGGTAACTACCATCAGGGGTAAAGGGGAGAGTTTTTGCTTTCGTAAAGGCAACTACGATGGTCTGAGACAGTATTTAAATTCCATACAGTGGGAACAACTGATGATGTTACCAAAAGCAAATTCAAAATGGAAAGCATTCAGAGAACTTATCTTGGAAGCTACTAGGCTTTACATACCAACTAAGAAATATTGTTCAAGGTTTAGGCCTAAATGGATGTCAGATGAACTAATGAGACATATGGCAGAGAAGAAAAATGCATGGGATACATATAAATTAATGGGTGACATGGAAGCCTATGATAGATATAAGCTGGTCTGTAACCAAGTCACAAAGAAGATTAGACAGGCAAAGGCAGATTATGAGAAATCCTTGGCAAAGGATGCAAAGAAAAACAGAAAAGAATTCTTTACCTATGTACACTCTAGAAGGAAAGGGATGAATCAGATTGGTCCACTGGATATTGATGATTATACTGTTGATGATCCTGCTCAGGTGGCTAACAAACTAAATGAGTATTTTGCATCTACATTCACACATGAGAATTTATTCAGGAAGGGGAATGCCAGAGGTGAAGTAAACTCTGGCAGTGAGCTAAATGATTTTATAATAACTGAGAGGAAAGTGGAGGAGAAATTGTTGAGGATAAACATAAAAAAGGCATCCAGGGTGAATGGGATCTATCCAGTTATATTAAAGGAGGCAACAAAGGAAGTAAGCAAACCCTTAGCCATAATTATGAGGGTTTCTTTGGACTCAGGGGAGATACCCATAGACTGGAGATGTGCAAATGTGACCCTAATTCACAAAGGAGGATCAAAGGCTGACACAAGTAATTATAGCCCTGTGAGTTTAACTTCTGTTCCAGGAAAATTAATGGAGGCACTGGTTAAAGAAGCACTGCAGGATCAAGACTTCAGTTATAGCTCAGACACAGCATGGTTTTGTTAAGGGAAAGTCTTGCCTGACCAATTTGATTGGATACTATGATGCAGTCACAAAAGAACTGGATGCAGGGAATAACTTTGATATTATATATTTGGATCTTAGAAAGGCTTTTGATACTGTTGCACAAGGAAGACTGCTGCACAAATTGGAGCAGTGTGGCATTGGAGACAAATTGCTGCTATGGATAAAGGGATGGGTGAGGGGGAGAAGAGAGAGTGGTAATCAATGGACTAATGTTTTTAGTGGAGTCCTTTAGGGTTCAGTGTTGGGTCCATTTGTATTTATAAATGATACTGATGATGGTATATCAAGTTTAATATCCAAGTTTGCAGACAATACAAAGGTTGACAGGGTTGTTAAGGACACTACTGATGCTATGCTGCTGCAACAGGATCTGGAAAGGTTGAGTAGATGGGCTGAGAGGTGGCAAATGAAGTTTAACATTGACAAATGTAAAGTATTTTTACATATGGGAAACAGTAACCCTAGAGCAACATATCAACTCTGTGGTACTACACTGACAGTGGTAGAGAATGTAAAGGACCTGGGGGTAATTGTGCAGGCAGATATGAAGTTCTCTGAGCAGTGCAGACAGGCTGCAAGAGTAGCTCATAGTGTCTTGTCAATGATATACAGGAATTTTCTAGCAGGGATAAGGAGGTGATTATTCCCTTGTATAAGGCTTTTTGTTGTTATTTGGTTTTTAGGAGCATTAGCAACTAAGGCCATATTGCTCCGGGATATGCGGTGGTCATTCCCTGAATGACCTTTCCGCATCCTCCGTATTTGGTGGTGACGGGCTCGAACCCCGGTCTAATCAAGAAGCGTGTGCTACGCACTGCTGCTCCTTCCCACCTGGCTACGGAGGCGCCTCTTGTATAAGGCAATGGTCAGGCACACCTTGAGTACTGTATACAGGTCTGGAGGCCTCATTTCAAGAAGGATGTAGAGCTGCTGGAACAAGTACAGAGAAGAGCAACAAGATTAGTGAATGGAACAAAGGGTTGCTCTTACGAAGAAAGGCTTAAGTTTTGCAAATTACAGTGTGTGGAGAGCAAGCACCGGCGAGGTGATCCGATAGAGGTGTATAAAGCCTTAAATGGTTTGAGCATGCTCAATGCCAATGGGATTCTTCCCCTTGCTCAGAATAATCACCTGAGAGGGCATAAATTCAAATCGAGGAAAGACAGATGTAGGATAGATGTGCGGAAATTTGCCTTTAGCCAGCGGGTAGTTGGTTGGTGGAAAAGACTTCCATTCCTTGTTGTGGAAGTTGATAGCCTAAATAAATTTAAGGCTCAGCTGGACAGGTACTTCGAACGAACAGAGGGGTGAAATGGGAGTTGGTTTTTTTTTTTTTTTTTTTTTTTTTTGGTTGAAGCTGCATAAGCTTGCTTTCTTGCATCATATGCTTCTACTAATGCTAATGCTAGATGACAAGCAGCTACTTCAGTCACCACTTCAATTTGGTGTTTAGCCAGTGGACTAAACAAACCTCCAAAAAAATCTTCACAGTGGCATTTACAACTTGGAAGAAAAGTGTAAAAAATGTGTATTCCTTCTAGGAGAGTATGTTGAAAATCGACATTTCATTTCTGTATCATGAGTATTTTTGGAGAAATAAATTTGGAGGCCTTATAACTTGAATGCACCTTATATATCTCCCTTCTTATTTATTTAATGTTCTGCTTTAAAAATTAATGAAGTATGACTATTAATTGCATTCTTCTTATAATTTTGAATGTGCTGTGTGTTCAAATCCAGGTGATATCACAAAATATAGTAATATTTATGTAGTGTCTTGTGCAATCCTCTAACCCCATACAGTCATTCTAGAGTATAAAAAGACAATTTATGTTATGCTATCTCTGATCTAGATGTTCTACTGAACCATTCACACTTTTAATGTTAAGAATTGGTTTTTATCAGCCTTTTGGTCTGGCCAATGTATATCCATAGCAAAATAATTTCTTATTTCTTGTGTTTTTGTCTCCTTATTTTTATTTGTTTTTTGAATTTACTGGCCATTTCACCCATCATTTTAAAGCCAATTTCTATATTGTTCTGTTTCCCTATTCTTATGCTTTACTGTGTTCAATTTTTATAGTGTGAACTTCTGCTTCCACTGAAGAATGAGGCAGAGCATTGAGCCTTAAGGCTAGAACTTACATGTTCAACTTAGAGACAAATATTGTTACACATAGTTCTGCCTAAGCTGCTAATATCTTTATAAATTGTACAGCATCACCTGAAAAGGTAATTCCACTATACATTTAAAAATGTGAGGTGCAACCAGGACAGGTGTTCTGAATTTCATGACTTCTCAATAGTCACAGTGGTCTCTCTCTGAATAGAAACAACCTGCCAGCTGACACCAGTTGAGTTCTGCTATTTGCATTCTGCTGGACGGGTGGAAGGTCACTAAATCATCTTTTAAGCTATTTTGCTTGGGAAAGAGACAAAAATGAAATGAGGCAAGGTCAGGTGACTTTGGAAGATAGGATACTAAAGGTATTTTTTTTGGACCAAAACTCTTCAATGAAGAGCATGATACATGTGCATGCAGGTGCACTATTGTGGCAAAGAAACCATCCACAATTTTCACCAAACCTTTCCCCTTAACTAAATCACAAGTTACTTCTTCAAAATAGGCCTTATTTATCATCTGATTCCAAACAAATTCAAAATGAATGATATCCCCGAATGTCAAAAAACACTGTTTTCACATCTGACTGAACCAGTCATGCTCAGTTCATATGACTAGTTCAGTAATATGCCCACTCACTTGGATACTTTCTTATCCAGGAGAGTATGGTGACTTCACTATGATAAATGGAATTTTATATCAGGGTCATAGCCATATATCTGTTTCATCACCAATAATAATACAAAAGAGATGGAGGGCAAAATTAGGGTCCATTCCTACCTTCTATCCAGCTGTTAGTACACATTCCAACTCAGAACCATTTGATCATCATTCAGAAATCTTCAAAAAACTTTTCTGACATTCAATTCATGCCAATGTTCTTGTTCAAAGTTGTTCAACGTGACCCAGAAGAGATTCCCAATTCATCAGAAATTTTTTGGATGGTTAGTCAGCAATCAGAATGAATTTTTTCGTGTACTTTATAAACCAACTTCTTCACGTCTTGAGCTGAAGATTGGTCATCTTTGGCAGTTTGTCAGCTGATCTGAAAACATTTCAGCTACTGATAAATGACAGCCTTAATTAAGCAAGCATCACCAGATGCAATTCTTAACATTTGAAAGATTTCTCCTCCAAATGTTAAGATTCACTTCACTTTTCTCAATCTTCACATAAAACAAGCCCAGACATTGTTCCATTTTCATATTCGTTATGATTGTGATATAGATCTAAGATATGTCTCAACTACAACATGCATTATTCACTACTAGTTTGACAGATCAAGAAATAGCTTGAACCCAGTAATGTGGCAACTTCCTGCTCTATTTATCATTGGTCTCCTACCTCTATGCTTCTTTTGTAATAATAAAGAACTTTTAGCGCTTTTTGATCAGCCCTCATATGTATGTCTCTCAACCTTATATACACAGAGTGGCTGGTTTATTAGGTACACACCATCATCCATAGAATGATGGGATGAGCAGCATGTGTTTATTCCAAGCTATGTACGAGGTGCTACCCAAATGTTTCCGAAATTTGACACTGCAGTGTTACCAGGAATGGTAACACTGAATGCATCCTTTGGGAATTAGTATGCCACGTGGCGTCGGGCTGCATAGTCATTGAATATTCATGCACAGTTCTTTGGTGGTGTGTTTCGCGTAGTTTGTGATTGTTGTGATGGCTGGCGTAAGAGAGCAACGTGCTTGCATTGAGTTTTGTTTCCTTCTTAACGATACAGTAGCAGAAACCCATAAAAGTTGAAACAAGCTTTTGGTGACAATGCTTTAGGCCAGATGCAGACTGGTTTAACTGGATTACTGGTTTAACCATTTTAAAAATGGTCAAATGTCAGTTGATGATGATTGCTCTCAGCGTCCATCAGCCAACTCCACCCTGGGAAATGTTGCAAAAGTTCAGGCGGTGTTCCATGATGTCTGCAGGCAGACCATCCACAACATTTGTGGGATTGTAGGACTATCGCACGGCACGTGTCAACTGATTTTGTCAGACGAGTTGAACACGGGAAGGACTGCGACCGAGTTCGTGCCACAGTTACTGAGTAAAGACCAAAAGCAGCATCACACGGAAGTTAGCAAAGATCTTCAAGAATGGGCCAGGAATGATCAAAACTTCCTTTCTATGGTTGTCACTGGTGACAAGAGTTGAGTATATGGGTATGATCCAGAAACCAAGCAACAATCATCCCAGTGGAAGAGCCCATCTTTGCCCCAACGAAAGAAAGTCTGACAAGTGAGGAGCAATGTGAGGTCAACGCTGATATGTTTTTTGGACATTGATGGGATTATCCATAAGGAATTTGTCCCTCCTGGAGACCGTCAACTCAAAGTTCTACTGCAACATCCTGAGGTGGTTAAGGGAAGCCGTCCATCCAGAGAAGTGGCATGCAAGAACTGGGTCCTTCATCATGATAATGTGCTGACCCACACATCTCTCATTGCGGCACAGTTTTTGGAATCCAACAACATGACAATCATTCCCCCTTAGAACTCTGCGACTTCTTCCTCTTCTCAAGAACGAAAATCAAGCTGAAGGGTTGAAGATTTGACAGCATAGAGGATATCCAAACACTATGACGAAGAAGGATTTTCAAGATGCATTCAAATCATGGGAGACAGGTTGGGATCGGTGTTGACACTCTCAAGGGGACCACTTCGAAGGTGATGGTGGCGAATAAGACCCAGGGTGAGTCTAATTTATTTTATGAATACATTTCAGGAACTTTTGGGTAGCACCTCGTACAGCAGACAGCCAGATACCAAAGGACACATTGTGCACATAGCACAGAGGGTCAAGTGGCATCAGTGGTTCCCACAACTCTGCCAGATACTGAAGAACAGTGTCTCTGTGTGCATGCACAATTTAGTAAGAGAATGGGCAAAAAGCATTAACTAAGTTACTATGAGGACAGCATGACAGTTGGCACCAGATGTGCCAGTGCAACCGTCAGGGACAATGCCACCATGCTGGAGTATTCATGCATATACAGAAATACCAAAGATGGACCAACAACCATCCAGCCAGTTTCTTATGGTTGGAAACAGCCAGCTTTGTTGATGTGAGAGGCTGGTCTCTCACATCAACAAGAGCTGTGCAGTTCAACAGAATGGGCTACAATCTGTAAAATGATAATGCCACACAAGAGCAAAGACACTATTCCAACAGAGAGGAAAACAGAACAATGATAAAATTACATAAGAAATAAATTATATTACACAAGAGCCCAAGCTCATGACAACACACTACTGAGTGACAGTGCACATCTAAAGTAAAAATATCTTGGAGAATTTTTGACTCGGTTAGCTTCTCCCTTCCCTCTCCTCCCTATTTTGAATGAAGGGAACATCCGTATCATACACTCAAGACGGGGAAACAGGAAGATAGCATTCAAATAACCTTTGAAAGAGGAACTAATCAGAAAGTTAATGGTTCCAAATGTTTTATAGCTGATGCTGTCAGTTTTTGTCCTTGAAAAGAAAACTACTATATCTTGCTTGCTTTCATTTGTTTGCAGTGCTTTTTTTTTTTTTTTTTTTGTTTGCTTTTGTTATATATAATTTTGCACTGATTTTTCAAAATAAGCAGTAACATCATAAAGTAATTATTTATTAATTTACTTTATTAAAATTATTTTTATATATATATTTCACATTTAGAGTGATGTATGGTATGAGTAACCAAGAAAATAAATTATAAATATTCATAGAGTGTCTAAGTCCTTGATCTAGGTCCTTGAGGTTGTCACAGACATTATCTCAGATATGCCAGACAGCTGTACTTGCTACCTGGGAGTCTAAAACGCTGATGGAACTGATATTCAGGTGACACTCAAGCCAAGTGGACCCAATTTCGGCAAAGTCCGGACGGTCTGTGACAGCCAAATCCTCTGCTTGCACCTTCACGATGGTGGGACTGTTAGTAATCCTGGGTATAACCTCCATGCACAAGTACATGGTGGATGACCACCCAGGTGTGAATCAACGTAAGCAGGGGTCGAGGTGTGGCGCCCACACCACATGGAGGAATGCCGACCCTCTATGTTACCAGGCAGTACTAGGTGGTAGATGACTCTCATCAACCGGTGAAATACCACCACTCTGCATATTGGAGGCTTGAAGTGGTGGATCCCATGTTTAGTCTCTAGAGCTAGGTTCCGGTCAACCCTTTCCTATCTCTTCCATCATGCAGTATGATTGATAAATTTTGAGGTTATGATGAACGTCGTGGCGAGATCCAATATTCCTTACATTTCGAGGGTACAGCTCTAAAACGGTGTTCGCAGGCCGGCCGCTAGTTAATACACCGGACCGAACCTATTGGTAACTCTCTAGGAGGCTTCTGGATCAGCTAGTGTATAATCTTGCTACCTCTACTCTGCCAGATAGTGACTGGAGGGAATCCGAGTAGTGTGTATGCGGGGAGCATTGTCGAGGCCACGTTATGTCAAGGATCTGGGTATATTCTTACGACGTGTACGCCATATCCAAAAATTTCATTACTTCATACAGCATGTCCCACCCACTTTTTCTTACCATTGAATACACCATGAATTGTCAAACTAATAGAGCAAGCTTATCTGCAAAAAGATCTAAACCTCCCAAGCACTTCCTAATTCATTTCACAAATATACGTGGTCTCAGTTCTAATCTCAATGATGTCCATTTCCACTTGCAGTCTGCCAAACCCAATGTACTTTTTCTGACAGAATCTAAGTTATCGGTTGATTCAACTACTGCTCATCTCAGATGCCCAAATTATTCGCTGTATGATTCCTTTTGCCTCAAAGGTGGTACTTGTGCATATGTCCGTTCTGATATTCCCTGTCAGAGACTTGGCAATTTGGAATCTCCTCTCTTTGATCTTCTCTGGCTTAAAATCTCTCTACCCCATTGTGTCAAATTCATCTGTTGTCTCTACCGTTCTCCCAACTCCACTAATCACTTGGAGCTCTTTGACTTCCTCTCTTTACAACTTGACTTTCTCCAGTCCAACTTTCCTAACAGTGAGGTAATTTTCCTTGGTGATTTTAATGTTCACAACTCCAGCTGGCTTCCATTTTCTAGTCACACCGAGCCAGCAGATCGAGATGCTGAGGCTCTTGCAATTACTAATGACCTAGCACAGACTGTTCATTTACCTACAAGAATACCGGACAATCCTAATCATACAGCCAATACGCTTGATCTTTTTCTCACAAACAACCCTTCTAAGTACATGGTCGAAGTGAGAGCTCCTTTAGGCAGTTCAGATCACAACTTGGTGATTGTCTCTTCTCTACTGGAACCTTTATCTCATGGCAATTCCCAACCTCGTGTTTTTTGGCATTACAAGAATGCAAAATGGGATGACATGCGAGACTTCTTTTCTTCTTTTCCTTGGTCAGATTACTGTTTCAAAACTTCTGATGTCAACATTTGCTCAGATCGTGTCAGTGAAATTATTCTTGCAGGAATGGAATCCTTTATCCCACACTCCACTTTAAAATCTCGTCCTTTATCTAAACCTTGGTTTTCCAATAAATGTGCTAAGGCTGTTCAAGAGAAGAATGTTGCATATCGTAATTGGCTTGTTTCTAATTCTTCAGTGTCATTTTCTGCCTACACCAAAGATCGCAACAATTGTAAAGCAGTTATTAATCAGTCCAAACTAGAGTTTGAACAGGCTAAGAGTAGAAAACTTGCTTCTTGCCCTAATGGTAGCCGAGCATTCTGGTCTCTTGCCAAAGCTTTTGGCCGGAACTTTTGCCCATCTCTGCTCCCACCTCTGTCGAAACCAGATGGTTCTGTTGTCACTTCAGCCAAGGATAAAGCTGACCTGCTAGCATCCTATTTTTCTTCCAGCTCATGTATTAATGATCTTGGTAAAACACCTCCCACCATTCCCAACACACTCCATTCAATGCCTCCTGTGGTCTTCCGTCAAAAGGATATCAGAAGGATTTTGATGAATCTTGATGCTAAGAAAGCTCCAGGTCCTGATGGTACTTCCCACCTCTGGTATGGGTGTTGCAATTGTCCAATATTTTTTAATTGGCAGTATAAATGGCACAATCAAACTACTTTAAAAACTAAACAGGTACTGTATTTCTATGAAAAACCACCATGTAATGTCCTTCTCCAATTATATTAAATAGGTACTACTAAGTGCTATACTGTAAGTTGGTATTGCTTGTCACACAAAATGAATAATTTTATATGTTGCAAATACATATTAACAATGATATACAGTCTAGGAAATATGCAAAATGGAAAGAAATTGGTGTTTGGAAATTCCGTTATAATTTCCAAACACCAATGCATAAATCCAGCACCAGCAGTACTTCTTTTACATCCAAACAGCCTATTTACCTTCTATCCTTGTATAGACTCACACAGAAATATTCAAAAATACCAGATTTTTAATAATTCTAGATTTTGAGTTCAGATTTACGAGTTTTTACTTCAGTACAAAAAAACAATATTCTTCCTGACCTTTTAGTATAAGTATTAGTATACATATTTGCTATATAGTGAAAGGAAGCTACAGGCTTTTGCTACCTTGTCTCAAACAGTCATAATTTGCATAAAGTGGTGTTTACTTTTGCACAATTGCCCATATGTTGCTTTAGCTTAGCATTACAAAAATTGTTAGCTCACCTCTCACTTCAATTTTCTTTCTTCTTCAGAAAGTTCAAAATCTACCTAAAAACAACTGGTAGATGCAACAATACAACCACTGTTTATACTGTTAGAACAATTTGCATACTCCAACCAATTTTGGAGGTTAATATTAGTAATGACCGCATGGTGCAAGAAAGCCTATGGCTTATGCTGCACCAGCCAAAAAAAAAAAAAATCCGAACAAAACAATGATAAAAACAAAATAAATAAATAAATAATAATAATTAATAAAAAAAAAAGGAAATTAAACCTATCATCCTATGCGCTTCCCTTACCCGAAAGTACTATCCAGATGACCTTTGAATTTCCCCAAACTATTGGCTTCTACCACCCATGAAGGCAAGTTATTCCAGTAATTTATAACTCGCAGGCTAAAATAAAACTTCCTGCAGTCCAATCTAAACATTTCCCCCCGTAACTTGAATTTATGTCCCCTAGTTCTAGCATCATTTATAATCTTGAAAATTTCGTCCTCATTCATTTTACTGATGCCTCTCAGAGCCTTAAACACCTCAATCAAATCTTCTCTAAGGTGTCTAGTTTCCAAACTCTGCAACCCACATATTCAAAGTCTTTCTTTATAAGGATGCCCTTTTGCTGATCTCACCAGGCGAGTTACCCGTCTTTGCACCCTTTCAAGAAGCTCGGTGTCTTTCTTTAGGTGCGGTCTCCATACTTGAACACAGTATTCCAAGTGTGGTCTAACATAAGCCTTATATAATGGGATTATCACGTTCCTATCTCTACTTGCAAAAGTTCGATAGGACACCATGGGCCTTCCTTGCAACCTGTTTACAATGCTCAGAGAATTTCATGTCTGACTGTATCGTAACACCCAAGTCCCTTTCCTCCAGTACTGGGTTTAGTTGAACTCTACCAAGTGAATAAGTTATTTTGGGATTACTGTTTCCCAGGTGTAAAACCTTATGCTTTGTTGGATTAAAGCATAGCTGCCATTTTTCTGACCATTCCTGAAGTCTATCTAGGTCTCTCTGAAGAAGCTCAGCTTGACAGTGATCATTAACTACTCTACCAATTTTAACATCATCTGCAAATTTAGACATCACGCCCTCTATCTCTTCATCAATGTCGTTTATGAAAATTAAAAACAACAGTGGCCCTAATACTGATCCTTGGGGAACCCCCACTTCTTACATCAACCCAATCTGAGGAATAGCCATTTATCACAACCCTCTGCCTCCTGCCCTGAAGCCATCCTTCTATCCATCTAAGGATTTTCCCAGTGATTCCAACCTGTTCCAGCTTATAAAGCAACTGCTCATGTGGGACTGAGTCAAATGCTTTGCTGAAATCTAAATAAACAATGTCGAAATTATTCCCTAAATCCAGCTCGTGAGTGACCTTTTCGAAATAGCGAACCAGATTTGTTAAACATGATTTTCCCTTTACAAAACCATGCTGAGTATCCTTGAGAATTTCAATTAGATCCAAATGATCCTGAATTCCACCCTTGATCATTGCCTCCATGATTTTCCCTACTACTGAAGTCAGACTGACAGGTCGATAATTTCCAACTTCACTTTTAGAGCCACCCTTATGTATGGGAGATACATTTGCACTTTTCCAATCCCAGGAAATCTCCCCAGAGTCTAGTGATGCTCGCATAATTAGCCTCAATGGTTCAATGCACTCGCTTGCCGCCTCCCTTAAGATTATAGGGTATATTCCATCAACTCCAGGAGCCTTACTGGTCTCTAGGCTCGAAAGTTTTTTCATTAAATAATCTTGCGAAATTTCAATATCATTAATTACATATTTTTTAACTTCGCTCCGACAATTTCCCATTGCCACAAAAGGTTTTTCATTTGTAAATATCGATGCAAAATAACTGTTGAGTTCATCTGCAACGGCAGCTGGTGTATTTAATACTATCCCCTTTCCCTTATGTGAAGGTCCGATCTGGTTTGTCCTGCTCTTCTTGGCATTTATATATGTGAAGAATTCTTTATCCCCCCCCCCCTCTTTGCTCTGTTTGCTAGTGATTTCTCATAAACAGCCTTTGCCTGTCGAACCTTTTCTGTGGCTCTATTACACATCATCTTGTAGCAAGTATAGGCTTCAGTACTTTTTATTGCTCTGTAACCTTTCCATGCCACCTTTTTCTGCTCAAGTAATGTGGCAACTTCACTATTCATCCAACTTGGAACCCTCCTCGTGGAGTATTTTTTTAATGATATATATGCATTCAAGGCATCTGTGATTAATGTTTTAAAAGCGTACCACAGTCCAAATGTATTCATTTTCTGCACAATATCTACCCAGTTAATAGAGGCCATGTAGTACCTTAAGGCATCGTAATTTCCTTTTCTGAAATTAAAACCCATTCCTTTGCCTTTTACTTCTGCTACCTCTCTCGTCATTATCCATCGCAGAACTCTGTGATCACTTCCTGCTACTGGTTCCTCTACTGTCAGCCCTGTTATGTCATCTGATTCATGTGTGATGATGAGGGCTAGGATATTCTTTTCTCTAGTACTTTCCCTGACATGTTGATACAAATAACAGTCATCTAGTTGATTTAAAAATTTTGTTTCCCATGTCAAGTTTCCTTCCCATTTACTCCACTCAATCAGAGGCAAATTGAAATCACCCATAATAAGACATTGACGCTTACTTGCCCATTCCATTTGAATGTAGAGGCTTTTGTCATAATCTTCACAATCACCTGGTCTGTAGATTACTCCTACTCGCATTATACCTTTGTTTCCAACTATCTCACACCATACAGACTCTATACTAGCATGTGAAATGTCTGAATCCGGGAAAGCTATCGTCGCACTCAAGCTGCTTCTGATAAGAAGCATTACCCCACCACCCCTTCTATCTATCCTATCCTTCCTAAATACATTATACAAGCTGTACTTAAACTCATCATCCCCAATTTCCGGGTGCACTACGTCTCTGTAAGCCCTATTATATCCGCGTTACTTGTTTTAACCAGCAGTTCGAATTCGCTCATTTTATTGACGACACTTCTAACGTTACTGTATAAACAATTAAGATTTACTGTTCTTGTATATTTAACAACCCTAACACAACCCTTGAAGTTTTTTAGGCTCTCTTCCCTGATATTAGCTACCTGCTCACATGAAACGTTTCTGCCCCCAGAACATTTAGATAATACGTCCAGTTGGGGTAACAGATAAGAACTCTTAAGGTATGTGCAAGAGTTACTTTGACCAATATTATCAGATAAATGCGTGTCAGTATTACCCACATCCCCCCTAACTAGCAGTTTCCCTGAACCTTTAAGGTATCCTCAATAATACTGGCAAAAACTTTTGCACCACCTTTGTTTAAGTGTATCCCATCTCTACATAACAAATTCCTTCTACCTACAAGTGTGGGCCATGCCGATAGAAATTTCCCCCCTAAAGCCTTGCAGATTCCTTCAAGTCTTGAGTTAATCCACAAGCCTCTTAACATATAATCCCTCCTATCGTGTCTGGGCACAATTGCAGACACATAGACATTATGGCCTAGCTCGCGACATTTCCTCAGCATGGTCCTGTATTTTTCCAACAAATCGTCAGATCGTGTACATTTAATATCATTAGTCCCCACATGAATAATAATATTCTCTTTACCCCCTTTAAAATCTGACAATCTGTTGGTGACATCATCAATAGTTGCTCCCGGCAGACATACCCTGGTTCTACTCCACCTATCCTTATTACAAAAAATATTCCCCGTTTCTCTGATAATGGAGTCTCCTAATAAAACAATGTCCTTTTTAACCAGAGTAGTTTGCACTTGGTTTTTCTGTTTTGAGGCTCGAATCGGGTGTGCATCACTTGGTAGATTGCTGGAGTCTTGAGTCCCTGACGAGCTCCCAGATGCATTATTCTCGAGGGCAAGCACCCGTTTTTTCAGGGACTCAAATTGTTCCATCAGTGCACCAAATTGTAATTTAAGATCAGTGCACTCCTTACATCGATCACAAAGAAAAGAATCCCCAGGTGAGGTAGGATTAGTCACCAGGTCGACCTTGAAAAACATTCCACAGGTTCCACAATGGATTAAATCATTACTCACCCGTAAATCACCATCGGCTATTTATGTGTGAGTCACGATACCCTGTGACGTGTTTAAGGCAGATCTCGTAACTACCATTATAAAATTAAATAAATATCAATGAAAGTTAACTTTAAAAAATTATATCTATAATATTATTAAAATCAAACTGTTACAGGAAAGCCTATAACAAAATAATCCAACAATATCTAAATAAATCAAATATTTAAAAGCACTATCCAAAAGTAAACCACTTAACTGAGGAGCCCTGACTAAGTGCCAGGATGATACAGAAATGAATTAGTGGCTGATATAAAAAAAGATTACATGCTCAATCATTCTTATGTAGTTAAAGATGTTAAGTAAAATGAATAATATGCACAGATAATCTAATCAAGTAGGATAAATAAAAAAAATAAAAAAATAAAATGTTCATATGGTTTATGGAAAAAAATAAATGAAAATAAAAGGATACAACATCCTACTTCAAATACATTATTAGCTCCAATAACCACTGGAATTGCAGATTCTGGATGATTTCCATCACTGGTTCTTTGATAAAATAAAATAATTTAAAAGTTAGATATCATTTTTAAAGAATAGACAAAAATCAATGGACACATTCACCACATGTAGAGTAAACAATCGTTAAGAATTTTTATTAGAAATTAATAAACATACATACATTCCATGAATTTTAGAGTGTAGGTACTGTACAAGAAAAGCAGTTCCAAAAAAGGAGCTATAGGACTTTCCAATTTATACATCTATTACACATGGGATAGCTCCATTGGGTTGTAAAATCCAACATCAGTATATGTCAGTTATGTGTTATTAGTTTTGTTTGTATATCAATTGGATTGCTAGAGGGTGTTATGATTTCTAAAAAATTATATTGTTTGGAGTAGGTTCCAGAATATTTGACAGAGCAAATTTCTGTGAGTGACATTAACAAATTGACAATAAATTTTTTATTTCTCAGTGTTTAAGTTCTTACAATATGGCATTTCCTCAGAAAGATATGGTCTTGTAAATAGCCTTAGAACCTGCAAGAGTTAAATCTGCAGTGCTCCAAGGGAAAGTATACTTTTCCACTGGAGCAGTACTACGTAATAATTTAATTTTTTTATTTTAATTAATGCAATACTGAGAGCTTACACACTGAGATTGATGCACTACATGACAATGATCTCAGTGTGAGTAAAAGGTACCTAACAAATGACTGCTAGAAATATGATCTTGGGGACTTTATCTCTTGTTTAAATTTGCTCTTTTTTCATGTATTTTAACATGGAAAAAAAAAAAAAAAAAAAAAAAAAAAGGCGGGTCCTGATCTTACATGGCACTTCTCTGATCACATTGGCCATCATGCTAAATCAGTATCCTCCATGACATCATAGCGAGTAGTTTCACTACTTGTTACTCATTTGGAGAGGTTGGGTTTGAGTCCTGTTCTAGACTGGAGAAATTTAAAAAGGATTCCTCAATCAGAGCTGCACTTAGTCTGCGGCAGAGAGAGAGAGAGAGAGAGAAGAGTTTTTCCCTGTGACTTGTTCTGGGTTTTCAGTCAGACAACAATAACAGCTAAATTAGTAGTGATCAAATAACAGCTAAATTAGTAGTGATCAATATGCAACACTAGAGTCACAATGATTTTAAAAATGGCACATGGATATTCAACATGGTAATTTAAAAAAAAAAAAAAAAAAAAACCTTTGAAATTCTATAGTCTAGGAAGACAGAATTTGTATCTAATAATTTAAATTGGCTGGTAAAGATAAATGATTCAACAATAACTACATCGTTATCTGACTCATCATTATAAGATCATTGCCATGTAGTGCATCGATCTCAGAGTGTAAGCACTTTGCACTGCTGCAGTATTGCACTAATTAAAATTAATATAAATTACTGCTCCAATGGAAAAGTATACTTCCCTTTTTAGCCGTGCAGATTTAACTCCTGCAAGTTCTAAGGCTATTTAAAGACCATATCTTTCTGAAGAAATGCCATATTGTAAGAACTTAAACACTGAGAAATAAAAAATCTGCAGAAAAATTTGTGTTAGGTTTGAAAATTTGCAAAAATGTAGAAGAAAAGGCTGCTTTTATGCACTAAGGCTAAAAAGGCACCATATTGAAGTTTAACATACTCTTCTATATAACCATAAAATATTTTTGGGTGTTTTTTAAATAATAAAAACTTAGTTTTTATACTTTTCCAAAGTACTTAAAAAGTATATTCTAACTTCTCGGTTCATATTTAAAGGAAAAATTTCTAAAAAGCCCTGAAAAAGAGTATGGAACTTAACAGGTTAAAAAATGAACTCTTCAAAAATTCTGTAGAGAACCTGATTAAATATATATTTAATTACATAATTTGTTTAGGGCAATAGCCTCGAATTACGAAGAAGCTAACTAACGTATAGGTTGCTACAGCATCATGTTTATATGTAGCCAACTACTCATAACTACAAATTGGCATCATTTAAGTATATCTTATATTGTGAATGCCTTCACAACGAGTCGCCATGATATTGCACTACCTCAAATAAGTAACACAAACCTATATGTTAATATATATTTAATATATTTTCTGAAGTTGATTAAATTTCCATTTCCTTAAAATAATTTTGAACTATGAAAATTAAAAACTCCAAACTTGGGGAGCAAGGCAGAATATTTCATCTGAAATTTTTCAGGTGCATAATAAAGATATCAAAAAAAAAAAAGGACTAAATAAGAAATACTTACCTATTTACAATTTGAACTTGTTCTTCAATCAAATTATTTTCACCTATGATTATGGGCCCTGATTCAGCAATAATACGAGCTTTGGGATGGATGACAGTACGAAGACCTGCAATGGCCATACATTTTTGTTACTATACAAAAAATCTGAGGCTTTTATCCATGCTAGACCTTACTTTAATTCTTCAAAATATTCCTATACATATAAATGTCGATGTCTGTCATTGGATCTGTAATGCAAGTTCTTTTTCATATAAGGAATATCAATACCATTCCTTATATTTAATATTTTTATAAAAAAAACATTTGAATTCTTTAAGTTAATGGGCAATAATATGTAAGTTTACTACCCTAAACTTCGATAGCTACTAAGCACAAATTTATTCAAAAACCTTTCCACCTCCCTCTCTAAGATGGCTTTTATAATCATCTAATATCATTCTGCTAGGCTGTATTTCACAGCCTGACAGAATTATTTCAGTTTTAATTTATCAAAATTTAATATTGACTTTTAATAAAAAGTTATTACTCCTGCTTTCATTAATTTTCTTAAATAAAATCTGGTTTAAAATCTTTAAATTAATTATGCATAATGAAATATAAGTTTTCTTTCTTAATTTTAACAGTTATTAAATGCAAATTTATTTAGACATTTTCACCAACCCTAAGAAGTCAACAAATTTTTCATCAACCCATGCAACCAATAAAGGGTTAAAGGAGTGGAGCAATTGAAGGAATAGACAAAAGGAATGGTTCTTTATGGTAAAAAGAAATAAATTTTACTCACTGCTTTGAACAATCCTTCTAATAATTTTTTATTCCCAAAACACCCTCAGCATCTCCTAAACCCCAGAATAAGCAATAATGACTGACAGTCTCATTTTTTAGGGAATTTTGAATTTTGGCTGATTGATTACAGTTTGAGAAAATAACATTATTCTGCATTATGTTTTTTTGTCTTTACTGTTTGGGGGTACTACTGTCCCTTCACAGATTTTGAGTTCAGTCACATAGCTTCTACACTGATCTGTAAAATAATTTAAAAAAAAAAAGTCCCCACAGAGGATCTTTTTATTTTAGGTACCATGATGAGCCAGTAGCCAGAATCTGTCAAGTTTTGGGTTAAGCCACAATGTAAATATCATATAGTCCCCACATAGATATCTACACTCAAAGTGTCTAGATGTCTATGTGGGGACTTTATCAAAGCATTTAAGGTTCGAAATGCTTAAGTAAATTAAATAATAGAGATAACTTGTCTTCTGAAGGTGGCACAAACATAGGGCATATACTGAAATTAAGGAAGGATAGTTATAAACTGGGTATAACAAAATTTTCCTTCAGCCAAAGGATCATAAGGATCATTAGAGAAAATTACTAGCTTATGTAAATTTAAGGAACGACTTGCCAGATATCTGGATGAAATCATGTGATTTTTTTTATTTTTTAAGATGACACTAAATAAACCTGGCTTCTTTGACAATTTTCATTTAATGCAATACCGACCTTCTCTTTGAAACCTTTATGCAGAAAAACAAATGTTTTAAGTTTTTCTGCATAAAGGTTTTAAACTACAATATATAGTTTTCTTCTTCTTCTTCTTCTTCCAGTTTAGGGTTGATAATCCTTTATTTCATTAACTATATTGGTTAAATTTAGTTTTTCTTATACCTGTGTTTTAATTTTCATATAACCTTGTTATACCCAGAAAAGAACATAAGAATTTCACCTGCGCTAACTCCAGTCTCCATCTATCTTTGTTTCAAAACCAAATTTTTGCTTTTATACTTGCAAAATTTGTGAGGCAGAGCTGCTTTGTCTCACAAATGGCTGGTTCAGAAGACACACATTAGCAGCCCTACCACTGAACTTATTCTGCAAAACATTGGTAGCCTATCCAGAGGAAATTATTACTTACTTGAAATATAGTAAACCCCCGCGAATAGCGGGGGTTACGTTCCTGAGAAATTCCGCGAATACTGAGTTATGGCCCCCATAGTAATACAGGGGTTCTGTTCCAAAGTATGAAATATATAAGAAAAACTAGTCTAAAATTTTGTCTATGTATGTATTATATGTACCTTGATAATATGACTATGTACATAGACAGTACATAGTGAAATGCAAGCATAAGGCATCGAAATGAAAATAAGAAACAATTTAATATTAAATGTAATATTTATTAGAAATTTCAAACAAATCTTTCGATCCAGCGCCTTTGCTATAGCTAAAAAACATATCCCGCCAGTGCTATCACCAGTTTCACTAAAGTGTTGATAAAGGTGTTTTGCCTTTTCACGAATGATGAGTGAACTTAACGGAATTTTATTTTGAGTTCGGTCTTCTATCCACAGATTTAAAGCCTTTTCCATTTTTTCAAATTTAACATCATGAGTTACAGAGCAAATTTTTGAAGCAATTAGCGCGTTTTCACAGACACTATGGCGGATTTTTTTCTTCCGATTTCTTGATTGATCATACGGTTGACTCATTGATTTTATAATGTTTTGCCACTGACGAGACACTTTCACCATTAGAAATTTTGTCTAATAACTCAATTTTACTCGCTAATGTCATCACCTTCTTTGATCTTTTCACAATTCCCTTGTTATTCGTAGCAATATTTTTGTAGGGGTTAGAAAAGAATTTGTCCACAATAAAGTCAATTTCTAACGTTAATACACTCGAAAAAGTCTGTTTACACTAACACACTGCAAAACGGTAGATTTTTCACTTTTGTAAGCATATCAATTTATAAATTGATAAATTTATTCAATTTATAAGCATATAAATTAAAAGCAAACGACGAAACCTTCCATGACAAGCGCATAACACATACTGAACAAGGATTAGCGAGAAACATCCACGCTCGCGATTTTGCCACCCCTCTCCCCCACCCACTGAGCGCTGTTTTGACTGGGAAAGATGATTTTAGCCACGCCCATGTTTTTTATGGCGGAAAATGTTCACAGCGATTTAAAATTCACCTTTTTTTAGGTTTCATTTTATATTAAATCAGCGACCGCGAATACAGATACCGCGAATAGCGGGGGTTTACTGTATTCCCAAGATGAAAAATATATAATTTTATAGTTGTACTAGAGGGCTTTGCCCCCTGCTCACTGCACTTGCTTCTTTTGATAAAATAAAATACTTACAGAAGCTTTCGACATGTGTGTCTCTTCCTCTGCTATGAATATATAAATACGTTATATATGGAAATCAAGCATGGTACCATATGATCATGTTAAATAAACAGTGCGTAAGCATGCTTAAACAGAAGCTTGTTTTACCAGTGTAAAACAAGCTTCTGTTATGTATTTGTTACATATTACCACATAATCTACATCTCTCTTCTCCCGTTGGCTGAATAAATATCACTAGGAGGGAAATTATTTTAATGTATAGAAAGATAATGATATTTGGGATTGTAATACCTACCAATTGTAATATCTCCTCGTAATTCACAGTCCTTGCACACAATAGCACCAGAAGCAATTTTAATGCTGGAAAAAATTTAAAATTGATATCATGTAAGAAAAAAAAATATCAAGGCAAAACAACTTTTTTAGTCAAATAAAATAACACATGTAAAATCAGATAATAACATATATAAATAACAGCATAGAGAAAAAACATGAGTGGTATAAAATGGGAAAATAAAAAAGTGCTTAAATGAAGATACACCTGGGCATAGTTTCAATACCTGAAATCAGTTATGATTAAAGCACAAGCAAAAATTCCATAAATGACTGGTGTATTTTGAGGAAAGGGGAGAATGTTGTTAAAGAGTCTTTTCTCCATTATTTTGCCTATTCCCCCATACATTTGAACTAAAGTGAACTAACATATGGATTCATTCCAACAAAAATTTGAAATAGGAATTCTATAGGTAATTTTAATAAATTACACGTTAATACAAATGCACTTTTCGGAGAGCATGAAAAACAAGATACACTTTGTATTTCCCATGGTTCCTTCTTGTTTACTGGTGCAGTATTCTGGTATAGTGCACCAGGAACATGCATAAGCAATGTCAGGCTGATTTAGCTTTTCATTATTACAATAAATCTAGCATACTCAGGACCAAGCACATCCCAGATTTTTAAAAATTCTGGATTTATGAAGGTTATGCCCATAGCCAGTAGCTATGATCCCTATAATCTCAACAGAATGATAGCTGCCAACGTTAAGCCAAAATCTTAATCCATACTGCCAGACTGATCCAGTAAGTAACATACTTGCCAAAGAATAAAGGTTGCAGGTTAGAGTGCTGCCTCCAGTATGGGCATTGCAATTGTCCAATATTTTTAATGAGGTATAAACAGTGCAGTATAATTTCAGAAATCAAACCATCTTAAAAACTAACTATACATTATCATACTATTAAGTACTATACTATGAACTAGTATTGAATGTCTTATAAAATGAAGTATTTTATACATTGCAAGTACATAACAACAGTGATATACAGTTTAAGAAATATGTAAAACATGCAGAAATTGATGTTTGGAAATTATTAATGGAATATAATGCATACACCTGGAACCTGCAGTATTTTTTTTTTCAAGTCTTGCCAGGCTATTTTTACTCTGTCCTTGCATGGTCAACTACCCTCAAAAAAAATAATTATTGAAGCGATATGAAACTTTATATTTGCAATTTTGATAGTACTGGGAATTTTTTCTCAATTATAAAAAAAATGTAACGGTTGTCTTACAAATGTTTTCAAAAATTCATAAAAAACTACTACAGTCATACGATATTTCATTTCTATAACCCTTATGTATTTCTAAATCAATAAAAAAAAAAATTAATGAGAAATGTCTACTTCTGGCCATGTTACAACACTTCTTCAAAAGGTGTTAAAAATGCCACTTAGGTTCAAAAACTGTTTTAAAAATAACTGCTAACAAATACAAAAATATTTTTGGTAGCAATATCATGAATCCCTTCCCACGAGATTCACAAAGGTTCTCCTAATGAACTTTAACAGGTCAAACCAACTGTCTGTACCCCTGACTTCCAACCCTTCAAACACCCTCCCCCTCCAAAGCAGCAAATATGGTTGTAAGGCAGTTTGGCCAATGGATAGAGTCCATTATACTACTGAAATGGCCTGCACTATAGGAGCTTGAGGTTACAAAATGTCCTTATGACTTTTTTTTTTTTATCCTCGCCTTTTCCCATTATATATGGGGTCAGCATTTTTACAGTTTTTGGCAAGCAATTTTTACGGCCGGATGCCCTTCCTGACGCCAACCCTCACCCTTTATCCGGGCTGGGAATATGCGGTGGTCATTCCCTGACCTGTAGCATCCTCCGTATTTGGTGGGTACGGGCTCGAAGCCCCGGTCTAATCAAGAAGCATGTGCTATGCACTACTGCTCCTGACCACCTGGCTACGGAGGCACCACAAAATGTCCTTATGGCTACTTACATTATACTTATTTTTGTGTGACAAGTTAAAGGCTGAGCGACAGGACTGCAAAAGCAAAGCATACCCATGATTTTCAATGACCCTCTTTGTGATCTTCATCAACATTGATTAAATTATTTACTATGCCACGATACTATTAATTTATTTTGCAAAGAATTACACCACCAGAATAAATATTATATTAGTGACGTATGAGTGAAAAAAGAAGCTTTGTAATTTTTCTTTACATCAGTTCAAAGCAGCATTGCATACGAGGTGTGACAATAAAGTTTTGAGAATAATTTTGTTTCCGCAAAAGTGGCCACCCTGTAAACCGTTACGTCATCCCACTGTGTAGCCTGAACCTCCCCTCTACCTGCTGCAAATGGTAAACATCGTCAGTTGTTTCAGTCATTGTACAAGTTGGTTCATGTAAAGACGTGTTTGAGTTCGTTCTGTGTTACGTGAAAAATGGAAGGCAATTTAGAGCAAAGAGTTGTGATAAAATTTTTGATGAAAAGTGGCAAATCCTCAATGGATATTTATCAAAAGTTGACCAGAGTTTATGGAAATGATACCATGTTGAAACCATGCATTTTCAATTTGGAAAAACAGTTTTGAGAAGGACGTGAATCGGCTGAAGATGCTGAGCGTTTGGGGCATCCTTTAACAACTCGACATGACAAAAACATTGTTTGTGTGCGTGATCTTGTTTGAAGTGATAGGCGGTTAACCACAAGAATGATTGCCGAAAAACTAAACATTAATTGGGAAAGTGTTAAGATTAATTTTGACTGAAAATTTGTTGATTAGGAAAGTGTGTGCAAAGCTGGTACTGAAAACCCTCTCTCATGAGCAGAAAGAAATTCGGTGTAGTGAAGTAGTTTTAACTTAAAAATCGATCACAATGTTGCAGCACCCTCCATATTCGTCTGAATTGTCTCCTTGTGACTTCTCTTTATTTCCTCGACTAAAAAAAGCCATGAAAGGAATGCATTTTCAGTCAGTTTCTGAAATTCAGAGTAATGTAATGTGGGTATTAAAACAGATACCAGAAAGTGAGTACCAGAAATGTTACGATCAATGGATCCTACGCTGGAATGCGTGTATACAGTCTGAAGGGGAATACATCGAAGATGATGGACTCACATCTGTATAATTTTCAAAATAAATTTTTAAATGAATTATTCTTGAAACTTTATTGTCACACCTCGTACAATCAGCAGATTAATTCAACTCTCATAAAATTACTTATTCTGTTCCTGTGATTCTTCAGAGTAATTGTTACTGTACTTCATTACAAGGAGAGACATGGTGATAAAACAAGGATGTGCTATATTTGTAATGTGGTTTAGTGTTTTATTTGTTAATAAGTCATTAATTGTTATTAGTATCAAAAGTGCAGAGTGTAATTTAATTAGCATACTTTACAAAATACATTCATATTCATAGCAAAGTATTACCAGTAGCAAATAATGCAAAAAAGCAAGCTTATTCAACATCAGTAAAAAAAAAAAAAAAACAGCACTTCCCATATAACCTGTCCAACCTTTAAATAATTTATTGCATTCTTCCTCAAATATTTAAACCACCACTTCTGCTGCACCAGATAGAAGATAGTTCCAACTATCACCTACCTGCTGGCTGAAAGCAATTTCCACACATCCTTCTCAATTGTGCACCCTAATAAGTAAGGATTGAGTAAGTTAAATACCATCAGCATTTAGCTTACTCAAGCCTTTCAAAGCCTTAAACACCTTGATCAGACCTCCTCACAGGGCCTAGCTTCCAGATACTACAATTTGCAGAACCTGAAGCCTTTCTTTGAAAAAGTACCTTTTGTTCCCCCCCCCCCTCATTAATCTTGTTGCCTTTCTCTGTACCCATTCCAAAAGATTCACATCCTTCTTAAAATGAAGCTTCCAGACCTGTATGCATCTCAATAGCTATCACTGAGAAGATATTCAGTACACTATAAAATTGTTGCTTTCAATCATGAATTAGTATCAGAATGCAACAGTGCAAGGTAGCAGATAAAAAATATTCTTGTTTATACTCCGGCATGACCATCAGGTCAGTAGAGTTTACAATAACTCAATCAATACAAATTGTTAATTGTATTTAGCAGTCAGAGGCTCAAACCCCAGTTAACTCAAAGAGCGTGTGCTACCGTACTCATGCCCCTGACCACTCAGCCACATCAGAAAAAAAAAGAAAAAAAAAAAAAACTTATCCAAACACTCATACCTTTTCCATCACCAAAAGGGGACTGAACTTGCTCACATTTTTGGATTGGCCTCTGGTCACTCTTCTTTGAATTCTCAAAGAAGAGTGACCAGTCTCACCACAGTCTTATAAAGAGGAGTGATATCCTTCTCCACGTTTGAAAAGATAAATCATTGAAAAATCCTCTTGTGTAAAATACAGTTACCATTGGTATCTTTTATAGCTCCCCTCACTCCTAACAATCATTGAATGCCATGCACCAACCTTATAAGGGACACTTATTACTCCTGAAACACTGTTTTGCTACAGGCAGTTCAAATGCACAGGTGAAACTGGAAGAATCTTTTCCACTATTAAACAGCTTCCTCTGAAGAAGACTGAAGGCAACTTCGAAGCTGATGATCTTTACCACCAGAACGTTCAGCTTTGGAAAATAATTTTGAACCATACAGTTCAATTAATTCCAAAAACACTAACACAACAGCTGCATTGATCCTACCCCACACAACCCCTTTTGACAACCGACAACTAAACACTTCACAATCGCAAAGCGAACTGCCAGCTCAATCTTCTTTACTGAAGCGGCACCCGAGCTTCGGTACTAAAAATGCTTTTAATACACCCCCCCCCCCACCACCACTATTTATGAGACTTTGTTTAATTAAAGTTATAGGCAAAGGAACAACTGCTGGTGCGTGATATCTTCCACTTGCCACATCAGCATAGCAGATGATTAATCGAAATGTTTCATTCGTAAGAAATATTTCTTTCTTGTCGCATATAGTAAATTTAAAAATAAGCACTTACTTCCCCTTGACAGGAGTCGCCATGTTGCATGATATTAATTAACCTTACTTCCTCTCAAAAAAAAAAAATTAAAACCACAAAATACTATATGTATATTTAAATACTAATATGTTCACAACAGTGTTTACTGTAATTGTATAAAGCTAACCCTAGCACACCCTCTAGTGGTAAAACCACTAATAACAGTAGTAGTAGTAGTGGCTTGTGATGCAAGAAAGCAAGCGTATGAGCTTATGCAGCATCAGCCTAAAAAAAAAAAAAATCACACCATTCCCTCCAAATGCCTGTCCAGTTCCTCCTTAAATTTATTCAACCTATCAACTTCCACAACGACAGATGGAAGTTTGTTCCAGCAATTAACCACCCGCTGGCTAAAGGCAAATTTCCGCACATCTGTTCTACATCTGTCCTTCCTTAATTTGTTCAGGATTGCGCCTTTCTAGAGTTCTTTGTAGGTGTTCAGTGGGAGAGCTATTGCAGCTAGGCTGTTATCTAGGTTCTTTGGCACCATGCCTGTGGTTGATACGATGATCGGGATGGTCGTTACTTGTTGCATATGCCACATCTCTTTGATCTCCTGTCTTAGATTCATGTACTTCCTGATTTTTCCCCATGTGTTTTCTGCAGGTTGCCAGCATTGGTACTGCTATGTCAATCAGATAGGTAGCCTTTTCCTTCTTGCCCACAAGGATTATGTCCGATCTGTTGTGTAGGATTGTCCTATCCGTTATTATGGCGCCGTCCCAGTACAGCTTGTGGGTTCGGGTCTCTAGTACTGACTGGGGTTCGTACTTGTAGTACAGTACACGTTCTTCGATCAACTGGTATTTCCTTGCTAGCTTCTGATGTATTATCCTGGCTAGCTGGTCGTGTCTATTAGTGTACTCAGTCTGCGTGATCATCTTGTATCCCGCGATAATGTCTTGGATCGTTTCTGAGGCCAGGTGGCATCGTCGACATGTGTATTCGGACACTCCGGGCTCCTTGGCGATTTATTTTCTATAGTTCTTGGTGTTGATTACCTGGTCTTGGATGACTTAAGGCTCAAACTAAGCGAGGAGTCTCTTCCTGGCTGGGAGGAGACTCCTCGCTTAGGTTGAGTGTGGTATACCGCTTGTCTATCTTCCTTCAGTCTTGGGGAAGAGCGTCACGTTCCGCTCGTGAGCCATGCATTAGAAGTACATTTATCTATGTCATCTTGATGAAGATCATTGTAGTGTCTGCCCTGGAGCGTCTTCTTTGCCCATCTTTCTAGCTTCGTTTGTGCCTCCTGGCTTGGAGGAGACTCCGCGCTTAGGTTGAGTGTGGTATACCGCTTGTCTATCTTCCTAATGGCCTGCTGGAGTAGTGCTGTGTGTTTCTGGAAGCAATACTTCAGGTTAGCAATCGCTGTCTTTTGTTGCTCGATGAGGTCTCTCAGGCCCCTTCCTCCTTCTTTCTGGGCAATTTTCAGTCTCTCCACGGGTTATTTCTGTGGTGTTGGCGGCTCTTGGTCATCATTGTCCTTATCTCTCTCATGATATCGTCCAGCTCGGTGTTAGTCCAATCTATGACCCCAAAGAAGTATGTTAGTACTGCAGCTGCATAGGTGTTTACGCTTTAACTGTGTTCCCTCCCTTGAATTTTGCTTTCAGCATGCTTCTGAATCTCTGATGATATTTTTCAGTCAGGCACTTCTCGATTTCCTTGTGCTCTATCTCCTGAGCCTGCATCATCCCCAGATATTTGTAGGCCTCTCCCACTGCCATGGCTTCGAACTCTTTACCAGTCTGCAGCTGGTAGTTTCGGTTTACTAAATTTCCCTGGTGAAATCCCTGGGTCTTCATTAGTCTAAACCAAATTTAATCCTAATATCATTGCTGAATTCTTCGGTGTTCTGGAACAGTTGCTGGAGCTGCTTCTAGTTTCCCGCATAGAGCTTGATGTCATTCATATACATTAGTTGGGTGAGGGTGTATAGGCTCTTCCTTCCTTCTTTGATATTATATCCGTACTTGCTTCTGTTGAATATAGTGGATAACGGGTTAAGTGCTAGACAGACAACAATAAGCTCAGGGCATCTCCCTGAAAGATTCCTCTCCTGATGGGGATTGGGCTGGTTGTGATGTTTTCGACTTTAATGGTGGTACTCCATTTCGCCATAGTATCTCCTAGGAAGTTTATCACTCTCGGATTGGCTTTGTAGATGTTCAGCGCCTCTATTAGCCAGCTATGAGGCCTTGCGGTAATCGATGTAGGCGGTGTACATGTTGCGGCGCTTCTTGTGTATGTATAGTCGTCGTGTACCATTGTTCCTTTGGTTATGTAGCCGCTGAGCCCCTAATGGGACCCAAACGCTGCCCACACTCTGCCCCGTGGCGGCAGACCATGTACACCAGTGTTATAGCTATTTACTCTGGTAGTCCTGCTATCTTATATCCTGAGATTTCAGTGGCTAGACCCTAAAAAAAAAGCTATAGTTAGCGGTCAGCCAAAACGAGTACTGGTTATGTGATTTTATGTTATTAAGTTTTTTGGGTGTAGGGCTTAAGCAATTTAGAAATGATTCAGGCGCTAGTTGTAACTTAGAGAAGGGAGGAGACTGAAGGGTGGGGAGAAACACAAATACGGGGTCCATAGAGAAGATGACCGCCAAGTCAGTAGAACAGGCCCAAGCCCCACCATACGGAAAAGTTGGACAGCAGAGGGAGGAGACCAGGGGTGACCCTTCCCCCCTTCCGCCCATGGAGTGGAGGCAAAGGACCACACAAGGGAGCGTGGTAGATACACCACCAGCAGCAGCTGAGCTGTGCTGGTGGTGTATCTACCTGGGACGAAGGTCCTGTCCTGGCCAGTGTCAGCATCCCTCACTATGCCGGCTACGAACAACAGCGAACAGCATAACGTCAGCAAGGATTACTTTGGGTTCCATAAAGTTCCCATGGCCATCCTTCTATCTGGTGGAGAGGCTGGAATAGAACATGCAATTTATATCATTCGCTCACACATCATTGTCCTTTTTTTATATATTTTCAAATTGAGGAAAGACAGATGTAGGATAGATGTGCAGAAGTTTGCCTTTATCCAGCGGGTGGTTGATTGGTGGAACAGACTTCCATCCTTTGTTGTGGAAGTTGATAGCCTAAATAAATTTAAGGCTGAGCTGGACAGGTACTTGGAACGAACGGAAGGGTGAAATGGGAGCGTATTTTTTTTTTTTTTTTTTTTTTTGGCTGATGCTGCATAAGCTTGCTTTCTTGCATCATATGCCTCTACTAATGCTAATGCTAATTTTATATTTTATAGTTTTTTTTTACCTTACATTTCAAGGCAACATTTTATAGTTTTTACTTTTTACAAGTTTTATCCCTTTTTTTTGTTGTTCCATTTATCCATCATTCTCATTCACATCAGGGGTGTGCTGTCAATTTAAAACAAAGCAATAATTAAACAAGTAACCAATTTAAAGAAAGCTCACACTAATTTAAATCACATGCAAATAATCAAATTTAGGAGAATATTTATCTGTCTATCTAATTGAACAATGAAACAAACCCACACACATTTAAATAACAATTATACGTACTAAATAATACCAAAACGTTTTTAAGCAAACTTCCTATCGTACATTTACAATCTGCTTTCGACATTTATACATTCAGCACACTCTATTTCTTGCATTCATTCACTCGTCCAGTCACACACTTTTTCACTCTTACATTCACACAACCCATTTCACTTAGACTCCTCAGTCATTCCCTCAGCAACACACTCCGACTCATCCTTTACTTTTACACGACAAATTTCACTCAATTTCCACATTTACTCTTTCAGCTCTCACCCTTTCTCACGCATTCATCCCCAGAGTCAGACATTATCATTCATTCACCCTTCCTAGTATTTCCTTTCATACTCTCACCTTTACATTCACTCCAGTTCTCATTTATTCATCCCCTAGCATATTAGCATACTTCAAAAACATTCATTCATACTAGCATACTTCAAAAACCTGTAGCTTGCTAGTTTTTTTTCTAGCTGACAGGTAACCTTGGCAGCATGTCTATAGCAATCTCTTTAAAGTCCTTTCCGTGAGTGTTGTCAAGTTAGGGAATTCAGTCTACTTTGGTCTGATGTATGTTATGATGAGGGTGGTACCAGCCTGCCTTTATTCCCATCAGTCACATTTAGTTATTTTCCTACCTCTATGGTCCTCAATGAGCCAAAGAGTTACACAGAGGCAGGATTTCAAATCTATAATTTCTGAGTCAATTCAGGTATGTTCAGTCACGTGGAGATTTTGTCATTCACTGAGCATGGAGATGGAAATGGATTGGTTATATATTTGGTCTACTGATTTGGTACAGGGACTAGTTGAATAGTTGAAGAACCTGTCTCTGCAAGTTTCGACGGATTTCAAAAATGTTTTGAGCATACTTGGTGAAGGCCTTGTAAAAGGCCTCATCCATGATTTCAACTGCTGTATTAAAATGCCCGTGTAGTCCTATAGTATTATACATTCAATGCAAAAACAATACCATACAAGTATTGTACATATAGGTGAAGGGAGCAAGGCTTTTACTGCATCAGACAGAAAAAAAAACCCATCTATATGTAATCAGCCAGTCAATCAGTATTCGTTTATTGACTTTATGCGATAAGCAAATTTGTCTCATCTTTCCTTATTAAAAAGTATAAGCTGGGAACACACACATAGAAAGTTGTACTTTCATTAACTTGTAAAGCCAAAGATAGCAGCATGGCTCAGATTGACAGTAGTGAATGGATTTGGACTATACAAACCAAATCAAGAACTTGGCAAATGCCACCAAGCTGGATTAAGATGGTTCTTTTAGTATGTTATGGTAGATAAATACCATGAAAATGCCATTAAAACTCCTTCAGAGATATTGAGGTCCCGCATAGAAACAAAATACTCTATTCCTGTTTAGTAAAAATCGACAGAAATCGAAGTTAGACCTTACTAAATGGCTCATAAGGGGTGAAAAAGCTGTAGAAGGCTTATCAAGCACTGAAGGACTTAAGGACATTATTATTATTATTATTAGCCATATGGTGCAAGGAAGCCTGAGGCTTATGCTGCACCAGTAAAAATAAATAATTTCTAAGTTACCCTGAGAGAGAGAAAGAGAGAGAGAGAGAGAGAGAGAGAGAGAGAGAGAGAGAGAGAGAGAGAGAGAGAGAGGAATCACCAAGAAAGAGAATAATGATGATATCCAGCTCAGGACTCTGGGTGTGCCAAGTCCATACTCACCAGATGTGAGCCCCGAGGGTTAAATGTGAACACGTGTCGCATTACTGAAAGAAACAATACTGTTTTAGGGTATTAATTATCGCACAAAAGTACTTGATTTGGTGAACAACAAGAATTATGGAGATTCGTATAGCATATGGATGTCTACTGATAATTTATTATAAATCAACAGGGATTACCTTTATTTTATATATAGGAAGCTTCTTCACAAACTGGTTCACAAAATTGATGTCGTGAGGAAGTGAGGATGGCGATATCAATTTTGTGAACCTAGTTCACAAAATTGATATCGCCATCCTCAAGAATTATTAGCGAGTAGTAGTAGTAGTAGTAGTAGTAGTAGTGGTAGTGGCACATGATGCAAGAAAGCAAGTGTAGGAGCTTATGCAGCATCAGCCAAAAAAAAAAAAAAAAAAAAAATCATCACGCCATTCCCTCCAAATGCCTGTCCAGGACTAGGAGAGTTGGAAAAGAAGCTGCCTATATCTACTATAAAGGTAATCCCTGTTGATTTATAATATTATAAAAAATAGGAATTATCTAGCACTTAATAGCTCTCAATTATCAAATCTATTGATAATTTATAAAAGTTAGTCTATCCTCTTTAGCACTATGAATTTGTAAATGTTGATACTTTGGTAGTGCAAGATATGTTTTTGGGTTTGGTTGATATTGATTGACGTTTTCTTTTTTTATATATCATTGAATCATTCATTTACAGAGAACATGTAGTTTTAATAAAATTAAAATTGCCTTTAGCCAGCGGGTGGTTGGTTGGTGGAACAGCCTTCCATCCCTTGTAGTGCAGGTTGATAGCCTAAATAAGTTTAAGGCTCAGCTGGACAGGTATTTTGAATGAACAGAGGGGTGAAGTGGAAGTGGGTTTTTTTTTGGCTGATGCTGCATAAGCTTGCTTTCTTGCATCAAATGCCTCTACTAATGCTAATGCTAAAAGGGGGGGGGGGGAATGGTAATTTTAGTTCATTCAAGAGTCGCTTCTCAGTGGTGGTGCTATGGTAGCATGCGCTTATTCTCTAGGACTGACGAGTCATGGTTACGCCGTATAGGAATTGTAGTAATTGAGGCCGGTATCCGGTAAAAGCGGGAGTGATTTTACGTTTATTTTCTGTGTGGGGTATTTTCTGTGTAATTATGCCAGTTATAGTCATTCCAGATGATTCCAGGTTCAATGCTGAACTTGTTCATGCCGGATCTAAATTAGTTCTGGTAGATTTTATGGCGAGCTGGTATGTATAAGTAGTTATATTTATAGGTCGAATCATTGATGTTATATGCAGAAATCATAACTGTTATAGTAAGCAGAATAGTATTGTGTGCTTATTTTAATTTCTAATATATTCGCCTACTTACTACGATCTTTGTAATTGTTAAATACTTTTCTGTAGGCTTTATTTAGATGTGTTATTTTGTTATTGTAAAGCAGTCGGTGCACTTGCGCCAATACTTGACATATTGATTGACATTTTATTTTTTTCACACGTGCGTTGTAATTCACTTCATACATGTCCAGTGGCGCATCATCCTGTGGTGCAGTTGCCCCAGGACCTGAGCTAGGGGGTAGAGAATCAAAGGTAACGAGAAAAGTGAAAGTTGGATAAAAAAAATCGCGTTCCACCAGGACTGAAGTACACGATGATGCACCACTGATTAAAGCAGACTTGCGTGATTTCTGATTGAACCGCAGAGTGATTTAAGCGTTTTCTTTGGGATAATTTCAGTGCATTCATAATTAAACTAAGGTCACTCCCGGTTTCATTGAAATTCGAATATAAATCCATAAAATTTTCTTTTAATTTTGTAAACCTTCAGTAGGGCGTGGCTTGCGTAAGTTCTTAAAATGTCAATTGCTTTGGTTCGATGCCGTTGCGCATAGCAATGTTTTCTAAACGAAATGCGATTTAACTTCTAATGCGATTTTCTGACTGGATGGATATTTAGCAAGTAAAAATTTGTGCGAATTAAGAATTTTAAAACAATGCTTATACAGATTCTGATCACCTCGCGGTATTTGTGTGTAGTTTTTCTTATCACAATAAAGATTATATTTATTAGCTCATCTTTGGAAAATACAACTTGACATGAAATTACATTACATGGAACTAATGTAATTGTTCAGTTAAGTTTAATCGTTTATCCATTACTTAATTTATATGAAACCTGATCCGGCATAACTTGAGATATAGTATTATAACACTGTAACTGTATGGTCTTGCTATAGTGTTATAACTCGAGATTCTTGGCTTCATAACATAAATTGCAATATTGTATGCTCATTAAGATTTTAACGAAAAGAATATATAAAATTCTTGTAAAATATATAAAATACTTAATATAAAATTTCATGTTAAGTATTTAACAAGCATTAAAATTGTCTCTTTACTGAGGAAGGTGGTTATGGAGCAGGCTAATAGAAGGGATTTTTGCATCCTTTTGCTGGGTTTTTGAAAGCTTGCTCACATAAAGGCTATATCGGTAGTTGCCCTTCTTATTTTTCTTGTAATGCTTTCTGTAGTTGTAGTGAGCAGTTCTGTTAATTCTTGATCTTATGGTATCTATTAGGATTATCTTGACCAGAGATGACCAGTATGTCCAAAAACATCTCTGAGTGATCTGGATTCAAATAACTTAGGTTGTTATACTCAGTCATCATCTTCACCTCCCCTCATAGAGCTTATTGTTGAACTTCTTTTAAGTACTAATTAGATAGTACTTCTTCATAAGAAGAAAGTAATCCCTCTGAGTATCCTTAATGCCTAACTCGTCCACGTAAATTTTTTGATCATTTCTGAGGTGGTGAGTTGATGAATAAGAACTGGGCTAGTTGTAAATTAATGTTGGAATAGCTTGAACAGGAGACCAGGGGTTCCAATTCCTCATTGTGTATTGCTCCCAGTGGTTATAAGGGATCTGTTAGTCTTTATAAGGGCCAGTAATAATTAAAGAATTCTGCTTACGCTGTTTGTTGAACTACATAAAAAATTAATAACAGAGAACCAGTTGCAATTGTGCTTATCTATGGCACAAAAGGAACTGAAGTATAAAGGGTTAAGGCTGCATTGGAATATTGTCCTTGAGAAGAGTTGCTGCTCTGCCGACTCACTAATTGCATTGCAAACATATCTTTCTCTGGAATGCAGGTGTGCCACTACCAGTCTTTTGGCAATATATCAGGTTCCTGGAAAAGGCGGAGTTGATTGACATTTTTTGTAATATTTTGTGTATAGTTACTTAGTGAGTTGGTAGGCCAGTATGGTTTCTAACTCTGTTTTCAGTGAGAATTGTTCTGTTGTAATTCTGTCTGAGGTGAGAAGTTGCTATCTATTGTAGTGGAGGGGGATGCATGTTTTCCCCATTTCTGTTGATAGTAGATGCATTTTCTTGAATCAGAGCAAATTACTTCCTCTTCGGCTAAGCTTATTGGATTGTTTAGATTAAATTTGTGATTCTCTATGTACAAATGATATGCAGTGTTGTTTATGTGGATGTCTCCTTTTTTGCATGTTTTCTGGTTCTTATTTTCAGTTTCCTGTGTTTGACTCGTGTAGCACTGATATGTTAGTCTATATACATTGTTCCATGTTTCTGTTGGAGAGGGAAACATTATAGGATGCACCTTGGTTTAGGGTTGGCTTTGAAAAATATTTTCATTTTGTTTCCTAGTGATTACTGTCTCATTGAAATATGGGGGTGAGGTTGGTATGGAAGAGTGATGGGTGATCGTTTTGTGATTTCGTTGATATATTGTATTTGAAATCATTCCTCATGGAATTTGAGTCATATTTTTGAGTTTTTTCCAAAAGATAACTTTTGTAAGTTGCAATCAATTATACGTTATCAAAACTGTTCTTGAATATGTGTTTGTTCATGATATCGGCCTTCAGTTTGGCATCATTTGAAAAGTTTCAAACAAGAATTAACTTTATAATATTAATTGCTTACTTCAACCTTTACAGAATTTAATGAGTTATTTTTTAAATATGAAATTAAGTAATTATTGTATTTATCTAAATGACTGACATTGTAAATCAGGATGTTATGAGCAACATAACAGTTGAACAAATAGTGTAATAGATAAAACAGTTTCATGCATGTTTATTACTCCAGGTATATTTATCAAATCCAGATGTCATTGTTTTTTTCACTAATTATTCCATGATTCTTTTGACAGAAAAATTGAACAGAGTGATATAAACAAGAAAGAAAATTTGTTGATTAAATAAACTAACTACTGAATTTTAAAGTGGAACTTTATTTTTGACTTTATTTACTCATATCTTTAATCTGGTATTAAAATATTTTAGAAAATTTTACTTTATTGAAAGATGTTTGAGGTTGCCTATTATTAAATGTTAGGATTTAGTACTATAGTTACAAGTTTAGTATTCTTTATATATAAAAAAAAAATCAGTATGCAGAGTAATACTTTAAATCTTACCCAGTGATACACCAGGTTTGGTTGATTATGACATTGTATTGTCCAGATTTAACAATTATTTATTGACATGAAAGGGTATAAACCAAGTCTTAAAAATGGTTTGGGCCATCCATGCCTTTTTATTGTTTTCCATAGATATAGCACTATGTATTTGCAAAACCTGGTGTGTTTTCTATATAAAACTTGTATTAATAGAGAAAGACAAGTAGCCCAGTATGTGATGGTCAATAAAACCCAATAATACTTTTCATCTAAGTGAACTGACCCTATTACACCCTGCATATCTTCTTTCTCCTTCCACAAACTTTGGTAAGTTTAGGGAAGGAGAAAGGAGATGGCTTACAAAATCTTCATTGACTTTTATTCTTCTTTTCCATGGTTGAAATAATGTTATAAATCTCCTGATCTAACATTTTCTCACATAGTATAATTGAAATTATTATTGTATGAATGAAATTCTAAATAATCATCTTTTATCTGAATCATGGTTTTTCCAAAAAGTGCACTGAGACTGTTCTGGATAAGAATATAACATATTGTAATTTTCTTGTATCCAAATCTCCAGTTTCATTTTCTGCTTACATTAAAATTCATACCAGTTGCAAACAAGCTATTAAAGAATCTGAACCTGATTTATTGGTAGCTTGTTTAAATAATCTGAATCCCCTCCATAGCTATTATCCATAATTTCTCTTTATCTATATTTTCACTTCTGCTATATCCTTGCAGTTCTGTTGCATCCATAGCTAACTTAGCATTAGTGTCAATAGTGAAAAATAATGCATGGTAGTAAGCATATCAGCCAAAAAAACAAAATAAAAAATTCATCCATATATCCCCTCCAACAATTTGTCTAATCCTTCCTTAAATTTATTAAAACAATCAACTTTCATGACATCAGATGGAAGTTTGTTCAACAATCACATACCACATGGCTGAAAGCAAATTTTTGCACATCTGTTCTGAAACCATCCTTTTTAAATTAAAATTTGTCTTTTTATATATGTTTTCCAAGAAAGAGTAAGGATGCCATCAGCATTTAGCTTACTCAACCATTCAAAGCCTTAAATGACTCAATCTGGTTCCAAGCAGGTTCCTGGGCACTGTAATTTGCAAAACTTAGTCTTTCTCGGTAAGAGTACTCTTTTAGTCCCTGATTAATCTTTTTGTTCTTTCTCTGCTCATTCCAGCAGATATCCATATCCTTCCTAAAATAAGGCTTCCAGCATGTATGCAGTACAGTAATACCCCGAAGTTACGCGGTAGGTGGGTCCGACGAAAATCACGTAAGTCGGGGTACAACTTTGCATATAAATACATATAAATTTTGCTTAATTGGGACCAAGGACTAACAAAAACACTAGTTTAGAAGAAAAATATTAATAAAATTGCAGTTCTTTATACATATTAATACAAAATATGTATTAAAAAAACAAATGACTTACGTTAAAAAGTTATTTCGATGTCGATGGCTTCATAAAATCTAACAAATTCGTCTGATGACACAGCGCGTTCTTTTTTTCCCGCAGAATTTCTTCGTAGCAAGCTAATAATTTTTTTATTCCTTGCTTTGTAGCTATAACGCGTTCTTCGTTGGAGTCTGTTTTCTAAAATTTTTAAGCCCTTTACAATTGAGCCCTTTTCAATTTTCAACCTCTCAAGTTTGCAATTGTCATGTGCTTTTCGCCGTTGCTTCGTTTAGGCCTGTAGCACGTGCAATATCACATGGTCTTTCATTTCGCTCAAAGCGTTTCACAATTTCATATTTTTTCTCTATCGACAGAGGCGGACTGGCCATAAGCCTTACCGGGGAAACCTCGGTGGGCCAGTGTGATTTTGGCCATAAACCATAGTATGAGGCCACTATAAATTTTCCCGGGTAAGAATTTTTGATCCAGTCCGCCTCTGTTTATCGATAATTGCTTTTCTTTTTCTCTCTGAATCTGCAGTGTCTTCACCAGGACGCTTCCTTTTCACACCTTTTAATTAAGTATTTTACTCATTTTTAGGGAATAAAGCACAATTACAAAACGAGGAGGCACGCTTGATATGCATAAACAAAGCTGCGCGCATGTAGCAACTGAATAAACAACACCATAAAGGCAGAGATACACTATTAACACCTCACATTTCTAGGGGTTACTACCATAAAACAATAAAAATCCAGTTGCGTTTCTGCTAGTGAAATCTGTTATAAACTGGTAGTAAACTCGATCTAATTGCACTTGCGATTATACCGATAGCTGGAATTGTGTTGGTTTTTACGTTATTATGGTGAAATGTGTTTCCCCTTCACTGATATAAAAAACAGAAAAGCAGCAAAGTTGAATTTTGTTCATCTTTCGCTCTCATTCTCCGCCGTCGCACCGTATATCGATAACATATGAAAAACGACCTTGAAGATAGTGGGTGGCAGCGTTGCCAAACGAAAAAATCAAGAACCGCGTAACTCCGAGTTCGCGTAAGTCGGGGTATTACTGTACTCAAGGTGCAGGCTAACTGCTTTATACAGTGAGATGGTCACCTTGTTCCTGCTGGTAAAATTTTTGTATATCACTGACAGAACCCCATGAGTTGTGTAGCAACCTGTCTGCATTGCTCAGAGTATTTCATGTCAGACTGTACAATTACCCATAGGTTTTTTTCATTCTCCACCACCTTGAATGTGGCACCACCAAATAGTATATTATTCTGGGATTACTGCTACCCACATGCAGTACCTTACATTTATCAATGTTAAACCTTAGTTGCTACTACTCAGCCCATCTGTCTAACTTTTCTAGATTGTGTCGCAATAGTATGCCTTGATTTTTATCATTAGCCACCCTGGCAACCTTTGTCATCTGAAAACTTAGAAATTAAGCTTGATACGCTTTCATCAGTATTATTAAGAAATACTGAAAACAGTAAGGGTCCAGCACTGAAGCCTGAGGGTTTTCACTAATAACATTAGCCCAAGAAGAGTATTGCCCATTAATAACCACTGTGTTTTCTGCCACTTAATCATCTTTTTAACCATACCAGTAACTTGCTCATAGCACATATTCTTCCAGTTTGTACAGCAGTCTTTCATCTGAAATAGTGCCAAAAACTTTAGTGAAATCTAAGTATATATGCGATATCAAAATTATTTTTTGACTTATTAGCATCTTATTTTTCTTTCAGTTCTTGCATTTACACTGATCAGCAAAACATTATGACCACCTACCTAATATGACCTCCATGTGCAGACAAAACAGCTCATACCTGGCAAGACACGGATGCTACAAGGTTTCTAAATGTGTCTTGTGGTATCTGGTACCAACACGTAACCAGCAGATCCTTTAACTCCTGTAAGGTCCATGGTTGAGATGCTGCAGATCAGAGTTGCGTTTCCAACACAAACCACAGATGCCCTGGCATTGGTGCATTATCCTGCTGAAAGACAGCACCGCATGAAAGGGTGTACCTGGTCAGCAGTGATGTTCAGGTAGGTGGTAGATGTCAGAGTGCCCAGCACATGGATGACTGGACTCAGGGTATCCCAGCAGAACATTGCCCAAAGCATGACACTGCCGCCACCGGCTTGTTTTTGTCCCATGGTCCATCCAGGCACCATCACTTCTCCAGGTAAACATTGCACACGTACCCGGCCGTCCACATGGTACAACAGGAAACGTGATTCATCGGGCCAGACGACCTTCTTCCAATCACTCAAGGTCCAGTTTCTATGCTTGCATGCTCATTGTAGGTGCTGTCGCTGATGAACTGTGGTTAGCATGGGCACTTGGAGCAGCCTGTGGCTATGCAGCCCCATTTTCAGCAGGGTTCGATGTATACTGTGTGTTGTGACACATTACTGCCGTCACCAGCATTCCAATTACCAGTGAGTTGAACCACAGTCACCTTTCTGTTGCCACGTACCATCCGGGAGAGCCTTTTCACACCTCGAGCATCGATGAGCCATGGTCGTCCAACACCTCATTAGCGGTGTGTGGGTTTCCCCTCCTCGGACCACTTTTGGTAGGTACTAACCACAGCTGACTGTGAGCACCCCACCAGCTGTGCCATTTCGGATATGCTCTGACCAGCCGTGTGGCCATTATAATTTAGCCTTTGTCGAACTCACTTAAGTCCGCTGCCTTTCCCATCTGAAGAACAAGAGTAACACTGATTTACGGAGCTCAGTATCAGGTGTTTTTTATACCGTGTCCTGACCCATGCATGCACTGTAGTTCACCTGCAGTTGCTTCAATATGCATAACAACTCGCTAGTCATAATGTTTTGGCTCATCGGTGTATATCACCTCCAAACAAGAATGGTGAAGACTGAAGGATCTAGATTGAAATATTTACACCATAATCAGAAAGATGGTTTATGGGTACATCTAGTTCTTACGCTGGGTACATCTAGTTCTTTCTAATTTGTTGGTAATGACCCTTGTGAACAACTTGTAGATGTGGGACGACAAGCTAATTGGTCTATAATTTCCAATTTCTGATTTATCTCCTTTCTTACGCAGCAGAACTATGATTGCATTATTCCACTCCTCTGGTGTGACACCTTTGCTAATGCATTTTGTGAAGTCTTGCCAGTTTTTGTGTCATGTCTCTTCCTCCCAATTTTAACAGCTCTACAGTAACTTTATCTTCCCCTTCTTTCTAATTCATTTTCTTTAATGTATGTTCTTCCTCATCAGGAAGGATATCAGGTATGTCATATGTGTTACTAATTTGTGATCCATCTTCTCCACTGCTGGCATCATTACCTCGCTCCTTGTATAATTCTTTATCGTAATCTTCTGCTTCTGGTGTTTTTTGTACTGTGTCCCCGCACGCGCCATAGTTCACCTGCAGTTGCTTCAATTTGCATAACAACTCGCTGGTCGTAATGTTTTCGCTTATTGGTGTATGATCTTGACAGATTTTTTCCACTTTTCTGAACACATGCCATTCAATGATGCATGCCTTGATTTTCCAATAGAAAGAGCTTAGAATCCAGAATAGTGCAGAGCCCAAGAAGGCTCTAAGTCTGTATGGCATTTTTTACACATTTCTTAACTTCTATTTTTGTACCCAACTTTTTATACTCTTTTAAACCTACTTTTTTTTTTTTTAATCTATCATGCTGAACATATTTCATCTAGTACTCTTCTTAACTTAATTGATTATTTTTTTATTCTGAATGGAAATTTGCCAGTATCTGTCAGTTCCTAAAAAGGCAGAATTGCTTCCTCCAGTCATCAGTTCTGTTGTATTTTTTGCAAAGCTCTTTTGCAAAGCAGTTATGAAATTCATCATTATCTCTTATACTATCTTATTACCTTCCATTTATTTTAACCTTCAGCCATATGGATTCTGTCAGTGCCAATCCCCAAGTATCTTGACTTATATACTCATCTTTGGATAAATTCCAGAGAAAAGTTTAGAGAAACTTAAGCAGTAACTCTACATTTTTAAAGCATCAGATTATTTTTGCATGAAAGTTTTCAAAACTCCACTCATTAGTATTAGTAACGGCCGCATGGTGCAAGAAAGCCTATGGCTTATGCTGCACCAGCCAAAAAAAAACCGAACAAAACAATGATAAAAACAAAAAATAAGTAAATAAATAAAATAAATAACTAAATAATAATAATTAATAAATAAAAAAAAATAATAAAATAAAATATAAATAAAAAGGAAATTAAACCTATCATCCTATGCGCTTCCCTTACCCGAAAGTACTATCTAGATGACATTTGAATTTCCCCAAACTGTCAGCCTCTACCACCCATGAAGGCAACTTATTCCAGTAATTTATAACTCGCTGGCTAAAATAAAACTTCCCGCAGTCCAATCTAAACATTTCCCCCCGTAACTTGAATTTATGTCCCCTAGTTCTAGCATCATTTATATATATAATCTTGAAAATTTTGTCCTCATTCATTTTACTGATGCCTCTCAGAGCCTTAAACACCTCAATCAAATCTCCTCTAAGGTGTCTAGTTTCCAAACTCTGCAACCCACATATTCGAAGTCTTTCTTCATAAGGATGCCCTTTTGCCGATCTCACCAGGCGAGTTACCCTTCTTTGCACCCTTTCAAGAAGCTCGATGTCTTTCTTTAGGTGCAGTCTCCATACTTGAACACAGTATTCCAAGTGTGGTCTAACATAAGCCTTATATAATGGGATTATCACGTCCCTATCTCTACTTGCAAAAGTTCGATAGATCATCGATAGAACACCATGGGCCTTCCTTGCAACCTGTTTACAATGCTCAGAGAATTTCATGTCTGAACGTATCGTAATACCCAAGTCCCTTTCCTCCAGTACTGGGTTTAGTTGAACTCCACCAAGTGAATAAGTTTTTTTGGGATTACTGTTTCCCAGGTGTAATACCTTACACTTTGTTGGATTTAAGCACAGCTGCCATTTTTCTGACCATTCCTGAAGTCTATCTAGGTCTCTCTGAAGAAGCTCAGCTTGACAGTGATCATTAACTACTCTACCAATTTTAACATCATCTGCAAATTTAGACATCACGCCCTCTATCCCTTCATCAATGTCGATTATGAAAATTAAAAACAACAGTGGTCCTAATACTGATCCTTGGGGAACCCCACTTCTTACATCAACCCAATCTGAGGAATAGCCATTTATCACAACCCTCTGCCTCCTGCCCTGAAGCCATCCTTCTATCCATCTAAAGATTTTCCCAGTGATTCCAACCTGTTCCAGCTTATAAAGCAACCGCTCATGTGGGACTGAGTCAAAAGCTTTGCTGAAATCTAAACAATGTCGAAATTATTCCCTAAATCCAGCTCGTGAGTGACCCTTTCGAAATAGCAAATCAGATTTGTTAAACATGATTTTTCCTTTACAAAACCATGCTGAGTATCCTTGAGAATTTCAATTCGATCCAAATGATCCTGAATTCCACCCTTGATCATTGCCTCCATGATTTTCCCTACTACTGAAGTCAGACTGACAGGTCGATAATTTCCAACTTCACTTTTAGAGCCACCCTTATGTATGGGAGATACATTTGCACTTTTCCAATCCAAGGGAATCTCCCCAGAGTCTAGTGATGCTCGCATAATTAGCCTCAATGGTTCAATGCACTCGCTTGCCGCCTCTCTTAAGATTATAGGGTATATTCCATCAACTCCAGGAGCCTTACTGGTCTCTAGGCTCGAAAGTTTTTTTCATTAAATAATCTTGCGAAATTTCAATATCATTAATTACATATATTTTTTAACTTCGCTCCCACAATTTCCCATTGCCACAAAAGGCTTTTCATTTGTAAATATCGATGCAAAATAACTGTTGGTTCATCTGCAACGGCAGCTGGTGTATTTATTATTATCCCCTTTCTCTTACGTAAAGGTCCGATCTGGTTTGACCTGCTCTTCTTGGCATTTATATATGTGAAGAATTCTTTATCCCCCCTCTTTGCTCTGTTTGCTAGTGATTTCTCATAAACTGCCTTTGCCTGTCAAACCTTTTCTGTGGCTCTATTACAGATCAACTTGTAGCTGTTATAGGCTTCAGTACTTTTTATTGCTCTGTAACCTTTCCATGCCACCTTTTTCTGCTCAAGTAATGTGGCAACTTCACTATTCATCCAACTTGGAACCCTTCTCGTGGAGTATTTTTTTAATGGTATATACGCATTCAAGGTATCTGTGATTAATGTTTTAAAAGCGTACCACAGTTCAATTGTATTCATTCTCAGCGCGATATCTACCCAGTTAATAGAGGCCATGTAGTACCTTAAGGCATCGTAATTTCCTTTTCTGAAATTAAAACCCATTCCTTTGCCTTTTACTTCTGCTACCTCTCTCGTCGTCATCCACCGTAGAACTCCGTGATCACTTCCTGCTACTGGTTCCTCTACTGTCAGCCCTGTTATGTCATGTGATTCATGTGTGATGATGAGGTCTAGGATATTCTTTTCTCTAGTACTTTCCCTGACATGTTGATACAAATAACAGTCATCTAGTTGATTTAAAAATTTTGTTCCCCATGTCGAATTTGCTTCCCATTTACTCCAATCAATTAGAGGCAAATTGAAATCACCCATAATAAGGCATTGACGCTTACTTGCCCATTCTATTTGCATGTAGAGGCTTTTGTCATAATCTTCACAATCACCTGGTCTGTAGATTACTCCTACTTGCATTATACCTTTGTTTCCAACATATTGTCTACCTTCTGTATTTTGCAGTTGCATAACATTTTCTGTTTTAACAGGCACTACTTGCGTTGACAGATAACAAGAACCAAAGCTGTGGCTCTCCGGCTTTCGATGAAACAGACGAGAGGAAGTGGTACTGGCAAGACTCAGAATTGGACACACTCATCCTACCCATCTGTTCCTGCTACTGGGAGAAGATCTGCCACAGTGTTCATCCTGTGACAGTCAACTTACTGTTAGGCATTTTCTCTTTGATTGTTCCTTATACAAATTTGATTGTCCCTTTGTATTCAACCATACAGTCAAGCACTTTTCTTTAACATATTCAGTGGTATATTTCGACTAAATAAACTATGAGCAGACACAATTTGGACTCAGTAGCCTTTGTGTTGTTAAGCCAAATAACAACAACAACAATTGACAGATAACACTGTTTTTTAACTGCTTAGTTAATACTGAAGTTCCCCAAGGTTCCTTTGCCCATTGTTTTCCTCCTATATATTATGACCCATGCCCCCTTATGTTGAATGGAAATTCTATCCATAATTTTGCTGATGATAGTACAATAGTTGCCACTTTCCAGTTCTACAAACCCTGCTCTGCATAAACAGCAATAACATCTCAAACATACACCACCTTTCTGATTTCCAGGTAAAATTATCTGGAGGGGTGAAGAAAATTTAGTTAATTTTGTTCTAAAACCCATCCTGTTTTATTTTTCACAAACCAGTCTATTCTTCTTATGCTCATCTTCAGCAAAGTTGGATTTCTAAGCATGATCCCACCTCTTTATTGGGAAAGCTCTCTCTTCTAACCCTTCCTGGTATATAATGTATATTGCTTCCTTTGCATTGAAAAAAAAAAAAAAAAAAAAATTCTTTAATTTTCACTTTCAATCTAAACGTACTTTCTTCCTAAACACCTATTGATGCCGTAAAATCACAACCCTACCTTACCATTGAATACTGTTCCTATATTTTGAGTTGTTTCCCAACTCTTAAAACTCCTTCACTCTATCCAAAAAGAGCTAATTAATAATCCTTCACTTACAAAATCACTCCATTGGTTAGCACACAAATGTTCAGCTTTGTTTCATGTATTTTGAACAAATACTTTTTTTTTTATGTAAACCCCAAACACGAGAGGTATTAGAACCTTTAGTACTGTGCTTGGGTTGGAAGTTTTATATGTTTACTGTTTCGAATTATCATCTGTAATTCCACCTTTGTCTTTTGAACAACTACAAATTTATTTGTCAAAATTCCATTTGCTCGAATCAAACCTAACATATAGATTTCAAACAGCATCTTTCGTGTTTTGGATCATCTTAAAAATGTTTCTCTCTCTCTCTCTTTCTCTCTCTCTCTCTTTCTCTCTCTCTCTTTCTCTCTCTCTCTCTCTCTCTCTCTCTCTCTCTCTCTCTCTGTATATATAAATAAACAATATAAATTGAAATAAGCTCACTGTTCACTTATAGTATATAATAAACAAATTAAGTAAATAAAAGCAAATAAATATATATATATATTTATTTATGATTATTTTATTTAACAGTATTATAATTTTTTCAAGGTGTGGACCGTGTCATCAAATAGCACCGTTTTTTGAAGAACTTAGTAAAAAATATGCCCAGGTTGTTTTTTTGAAAGTAGATGTAGATCAGTGTACTGAAACTGCAGCATCTCAGGGAGTAACAGCAATGCCTACCTTTGTATTCTACAGAAATAAAGTAAAATTATGTCATGTCCAAGGTGCTGATACTCATGCACTGGAAAACAAGTTAAAAGAACTAGCAGGTGGTGATGGTGATGATGTTTCAGAGAGTGGGGTACAAGGACATGTAAGTTTTTTCCTTTTAAATGCTGTATAACCTTAACACTGAATTATAAGTTAGTTTAATGAGTTAGGTAGGCAATACTGATCAGAAGATCATTTTTGCTTCACTGGATATTTGTTTCCCCAAGATTTTTTTTATATTTTCTTCATTTGTAATATGGCTTTGCCATTGTTGCTTCTATCTGTTTCATTTATTTTTATTACCATTCTCATTTCTGAATATTTTAATTTTTGATCAATTCTTTTATTTTTTACCCAGTTCTTAGATCATTAAGTTAAAGATTATTATAAACAACTGATTTTTGTCTTTCACAATTTTTTTTTTTTTGCTTCAAATAAAAATGTTTAATTGTCTTCCTACACTTCTTGCTTTGTTTCATATCTTAATTTTTCTATTGTTATTTTATTGTTTATTTCTCTGTCTAATTTTCCATCTTCTTTAATGACTGTTCTGAGGTTTCTACACAAAATTGCTAATTTGTTCCAATTTTTGTTTATTTATTCCACACTTACTTTTCCTAACAGTATTATCCACATATAATAATAAAAATAATGTCATTGAATTTTATCTTATACACTGTGGAGTGAAAGTTTTGTTAACTTCCACATTTAGCTTTATTTGTCCCTTTTATAAGTGGTCCATTAAAATTATAAAAAATGGTGATAAGGTTCAGGCCTACCTCATTTCAAGTTTAGCCTTAAACTATGTTCCAGTGTTTCCTTCAATTCTTACTGCAGATTTGCTATTTTTATACAAAATTTTTATCCCCTTAAAAGATTATCCTCTATGCCATTTTTTCCTAAAATTTGATAGAACAGATTTGTAAGTACTTTGTGATATGCTTTTTTTCAAGAACATTTAATCCTATACTATATATAGGTTCTTGTTACATTCTCATGGCTCTTCTGTAATTTGTCTTATGAATATTTGGCCTCCCCTGTTTAGCCTAAAACCTGACTGTTCCCCAAGAAGCTTAAAACAATATTTTCGATACTCTTTTCTAAGATACTTGCATAGCTCTTACCTGGTATACACTAAATGAATGAAATTCCTCGTAATTTCCACATTCAGCTTTATTTTCTTTTTTATATATTGGTATATACGTCTGAGGTAAAATTTATGCTTTGGTCCAGTCATTTTAGCATTATCAAAGGCACATGATGCGAAAGCAAGCTTATATAGCATCAGCCAAAAAAAAAACCCACTTATTTCACCCATCCACTCGCTCCAAATGTTTGTCAAGTCCTACCTTGAATCTATTTAAGCTATAAATTTCTACAACGAGAGATGGAAGAACTTGGCCTTCAAAAAATGACACATAATGTTATAAAGGCATTGCGATGCTATTTTGCCCCTGACTTTCAGCATTTGAGGTCTAATTTCATCTACATCTGCCATTTTTTTTTTTAATACCTGATATTTTCTGTGACTTTTTTCCCCCCCCAGATTTCCATTTGTTTTTTCCTTGTTTTTCACTGATGTCTTTAACACCTTCATTTAGTAGTTTAACAAACTAATTCACTAAAGATATTTTGAAATATAGAATTATTGGATTATTAGATATATTTACTAGAAATTATTTATAATATATATTATTTTCTCTAAGGGCATCTTTTAAGTTCTTTGAGCCACTATGGTGTTTTCAGTTTCTTGTCTTTTTAGACTTCTCCACACTTTTTTTTTTTTTTTCTATTTTTACAGCTTATGCTAAAATTCTGTCTTAAATTTTTGCCAAGCTTCATCTAAAGTCATATTAGCTTATCTGCCAACTCTTCTGATATGATCTGAAGTTTTCCAATAAATTTAATTTTCTTCCCTTATTATTTATTTATTTTTTTAATTACAGGTTACAGAATATAATTACAGAATATAATAACAGTCATTAATTTGGAAGAAAATTCTGGAAATGTTTGTTCAGTGAGTTTTGGAACATTCCATGTTCTCTATTAAAAGTATTCCATTTTTCAGTTTATTAATGTTGGTAATTATGTATTAGTATAAAGGGTTTTTATGTGAGCTTTTCAATTAGAGAAATTAAAGTCTTACTTTGTTTGTACCAGAAAACTTGGAGTTCTTAACATTTTCCACTTTTTATTTTTTTTATTTCAAATAGTGGTTTAATTGAAAATATTAGACTTAATTTAATTTGTGTTATGTATGTCTCTTTAGGTTGATCTCATTACTTTTATCAATAAAACTTCCTGTGAATGCCTAAATGAAGCTGATGACCATCCGCTAACTGGTTGTCTTTCTGCAGGTAGTGGGTATTTGGAATCAGACTGCGATGAACAGGTAAGTTAGGAGCAGAAAAATTAACTTATGTGATAATGAAATTAAAAGTTGAATTAGTTCGTGATTGATTTATTTATTCTATACATTCATTCATTTATTGTATAGTTAAATTTATTATTTATTTATTTCTCCAGTGTGGCAAAGAAAACCTAGTTAACTTCAGTCCTAAAACTTAGTCCTGTCATATATATATATATATTGAGTTACCCTGACTTCTAATTTCTCTTGGCAATTAGCACACCAAAATGTTGTTTCCTCTGCATAAAAAAAAAAACTGGGTTTTCTTTTTCACTCTGGCATTACTTTTCTTCTAAAGAACTATTCACTCTGACATTACTTCTTTTCTACAGAACTATTCACTCTGACATTACGGCACATTATAGCCAAAGCAGCTTATGTGCCATAAAACCCCCACAACAAAACAAAAACAACTCTGACATTACTTCTTTTCTAAGAACTATTCACTCTGACATTACTTTTCTTCGACAGAACTATTCACTCTGTATAAATCTCAGTTGTTCCCTACTTTGGAATATTGTTCCCACATCTGCAGTTATAAGTCCCCCCCACCCCAACCTTGAGAGTATTCTCAAGCTTTTGACTCCATTCAGAAGAGGGCAGTTGTGTTAATTAAAGTCTCATCTCTTAAAGCTCCAAGCCTGTCAAGTTAGTTTAAAATAAAATGTTTAAGGGCAAAGGCCTCATGCTACGAGGTAGAATGACTAACATGTAGGTTAGTGCAAAAACATCATTTTAATATAGCTGTCTACCAAAGTAGTTTAATTAATTAATTAAATTGGCATTGTTTTGGTTATATCTCATATTGTGAATGCCTTCACAACGAGTTGCCATGGTATTGCACTACCTCGAATAAATAACACTTCACCAGTGGAGAAGACTACTTATTTATTCTCAGTGGATACAACCACTCAGACGGCACCGCTTCAAAGCTTGTTGGCTTCTCTTCGGTGGGTGGGCAGGTACCCTGGTGTTTCAATAGTGAAAACCCAGTTATGAAGTATAACTTTACAATATAAAGACTATAAAATATTTAAGGGCAAAGGCCTCATGCTACGAGGTAGAATGACTAACTTTAAAATGATGCTTTTAGACTAACCTACATGTTAGTCATTCTACCTCGTAGCATGAGGCCTTTGCCCTTAAATATTTTATAGTCTTTATCACTGCACACCATTAGGCATCTCTCATATTGTGAAGTTATACTTCATAACTGGGTTGTCACTATTGCAACACCAGGGTACCTGCCCACCCACCGAAGAGAAGCCAATAAGCTTTGAAACGGTGTCGTCTGGGTGGTGGTATCCATTGAGAATAACAGTAGTCTTCTCCATTGGTGAAGTGTTATTTATTCCACAACAAAAGATGGAAGACTGTTCCACCAACCAACTACCCGCAGGCTAAAGGCAAACTTCCGCACATCTATCCTATAACTATCTTTCCTCAATATGAATTTATTCCCTCTCAGGTGATTATTCTGAGCAAGAGGAAGAATCCCTTCAGCATTGAACTTATTCAACCCATTCAAGGCCTTATACACCTCAATCAGATCACCTCACAGGTGCCTGGTCTCCAGACACCGTAATCTACAAAACTTAAGCCTTTCTTCGTAAGAGCAACCCTTCATTCCATTCACTAATTTTGTTGCTTTTCTCTGTACTCGTTCCAACAGCTCTACATCCTTCTTAAAATGAGGCCTCCACACCTGTATACAGTACCCAAGGTGTGGCCTGACCATTGCCTTATACAAGGGGATAATCACCTCATTATCCCTGCTAGAAAAATTAATGTATATCATTGACAAGACACAACCCTTGCAGATTGTCTGCACTGCTCAGAAAACTTCATATCAGCCTGCACAATCACCGCCAGGTCCTTTTCATTTGCCACCTCTCAGCCCATCTGCTCAACTTTTCTAGATCCTGTTGCAGTAGCGTACTGTCATTAGTGTCCTTAACGCCCCTGCCAACCTTCGTATCGTCTGCAAACTTGGACATTAAGCTTGATATACCATAATCAATATCATTTATAAATACAGAAAACAACAATGAACCCAACACTGAACCTTGAGGGACTCCACTAATAACATTAGTCGACGATGAGCAGTGTCCATTGATTACCACTCTGTCTTCTCCCATTCAACCATCCCTTTATCCATAGCAGTAATTTGCCTCCAATGCCACACTGCTCCAATTTGTGCAGCAGTCTTCCATGTGCCCCCTTCAAAAGCATTTCTACGATCCAAATATATGATATCAAAGTTATTCCCTGCATCCAGTTCCTTTGTGACCACAGCATAGTATCCAATCAAATTGGTCAGGCAAGAATTTTCCTTAACAAAACCATGCTGTGTCCAAGCTATAACTGAAGTCTTGTCTAGATGATCCTGCAGTGCTTCTTTCACCAGTGCCTCCATTAATTTTTCTGGAATAGAAGTTAAACTAACAGGTCAATAATTACTTATGTCATCCTTTGATCCTCCTTTGTGAACTGGTGTCACATTTGCACATCTCCAGTCTGTGGGTACATCCCCTGAGTCCAAGGAAGCTCTCATAATTATGGCTAAGGGTTTGCTTACTTCCTCTGCTGCCTCCTTTAATATAACTGGATAGATCCCACCCACCCCAGGTGCCTTTCTTGTGTTTATCTTCAACAATTTCTCCTCCACTTTACTCTCAGTTATTACAAGATTCTCTAGCTTACTGCTAGAGTTGAATACACCTCTGGCTTTCCCCTCGCTAAATAACTCCTACTGTGTGAATGTTGATGCAAAATATTCATTTAGTTTGTTAGCTACCTGAGCAGGATCATCAACACTTGACCCATCGATATCAAGTGGACCAATCTGATTCATCCCCTTCCTTCTAGAGTTTACATAAGTAAAGAACTCTTTGCTGTTTTTCTTTGCATCCTTTGCCAAAGATTACTCATAATCTGCCTAATCTCCTTTGTGACTTGGTTACAGACCAGCCTATATCTATCATAGGCTTCCATGTCACCCATTAATTTACATGTATTCTATGCATTTTTCTTCTCTGCTGTATGTCTCATTAGTTCATCTGACATCCATTTAGGCCTAAACCTTGAACAATATTCCTTAGTTGGTATGTAAAGCCTAGTACCTTTCAAGATAAGTTCTTTGGATGCTTCCCATTTTGAATTTGTTGTTGGTAACATCATCAGTTGGTCCCACCGTATAGAATTTAAATACTGTCTCAGACCACCATAGTCACCTTTATGAAAGCAAAAACCCTTCCCTTAGTTGTGCAAGAATCACCTTCAGTGATTCTTGCACAACGTCTATTAGAATAAGTAGCGAAGGGTGCTGGGGGTTTCAGGGACTGATAGCAGTCATCATGAAACAGGTGGGTATATGGGATGTGTCAGGATAAATAGGAATAGGTGCATGTATGCTTGCATGTATACCAATGCTAGAAGTATAGTAAATAAATTTGATGAATTTGAAGTGTTGGTCAAGACATCAAAGGCGGATATTGTTGGGATATCAGAGACGTGGTGTCACACTGATATTAGGAATGCAGAATTGGAATTTGGGGAGTACAATGTGTACAGAAAGGATAGACAGGATAGGAAGGGAGGAGGTGTCATGCTGTTAATTAAGAAAAACATAAGATCAAAAGAAGTGCATCCAGTTGATATAGATGAACAGTGCACTGTTCAATCAGTTTGATGTGACTTAGCACTGCGAAAGCAAAAATAAGAGTAGGAGTGTGTTATAGGCCTAATGAGTACAATGAACAATTGTACAGAGAAATAGAGTGGGCTAGTAAATCAGAATGTTTTATGTGGGGTTTTAACTTCCCAGATATTGACTGGAACTTGTGGGTTGGTCAATCACACACTAGTAAGACTTTTGTGGATTTATTGGATTATTGTTTTCTGCAGCAGCATGTTCGAGAGGCAACCAGAGAGGCTAATACTCTTGATCTGGTTATCAGCAGTTATCATTCGTGTATTAAGAATTTGTATTAAGTGGAGTCCCACAGGGTTCGGTGTTGGGTTCACTGTTGTTTTGTATATTTATCAATGATATTGATGAAGGTATATCAGGCTTAGTGTTGAAATTTGCAGATGATACAAAGGTTGGCAGGGTTAGTAATGGCAGTGTGCTACTGCAACAGGATCTAGAAAATTTGGGCAGAATGGTTAAGAAGTGGCAACTGAAGTTTAACCTTGGCAAATGCAAAGTACTGCATATGGGTGGAAGTAACCCCAGAGAAACATACCGACTGTGTGGTACTACACTTAAGGTGGTAGAAAATGAAAAATACCTGGGAGTAATTGTGCAGTCAGATATGAAGTTTTCTGAGCAATGCAGACAGGCTGCCAGGGCAGGTCATGGAGTTTTGTCAATGATATAAAGGAATTTTGCTAGAAGGGAAAAGGAGGTGATTGTCCCTCTGTATAAGGCAATGGTCAGGCCACGCCTTGAGTACTGCGTACAGGTCTGGAGGCCTCATTTTAGGAAGGATGTAGATTTGCTTGAGCGTGTACAGAGAAGGGCAACAAGATTGGTGAGAGGAATGAAGGGATCCTCTTACCAAGAGAGGCTTAAGTTCTGCAAATTGCAGTGGCTGGAGACTAGGCATCTGCACAGTGATCTGATTGAGGTGTATAAGACTTTGAATGGGTTGAACACGCTGTATTCTGATGGGATCCTTCCACTTGTTCAGATTATGAACCTAAGGGGGCATAAATTCAAATTAAGAAAAGATAGATGTGCAGAAATTTGCCTTTAGCCAGCGGGTGGTTAATTGCTGGAACAAACTTCCATCTGTCATTGTGGAAGTTGATAGGTTAAATAAATTTGAGGAACTGGACAGGCATTTGGAGGGGATGGTGTTTTTTTTTTTTTTTTTTTTGGCTGATGCTGCATAAGCTCATACACTTGCTTTCTTGCATCACATGCCACTACTACTACTACCTCTTTTAGTAAATCCCACTTCAGCACACTGTGATCACTGCCACCTAGTGGTTCCTTTATCTGCAAATTCCTAATGTATGAAGAATTACTAATGATAATCAGATCAAGAGTATTACTCCCTCTAGTTTCTTCCCGAACATGCTGATGTAGAAAACAATCATCCAATAAATCCACAAAAGCCTTGCTAGTGTGTGAGTGACCAACCCACAAATTCCAGTCAATATCTGGGAAATTAAAATCCCCCATTATAAGACTCTGATTTACTGGCCCACTGTATTTCCCTGTACATTTTCTTATTATACTCATCAGAGTCATTAGGCCTATAGCACACTCCTACTCTCAATTTTGATCTCCCAATGCTTATGTCACACCAAACTGACTTGACACTGCACTGTCCAGCAATGTCGACTGGCTTCACTTCCTTGGATTTTATGTGTTTCTTAACTAATAGCATAACCCCTCCTCCCTTCCTATCCTGTCTGTCCTTTCTGTACACATTGTACTCCCCAAATTCCAGTTCTGCATTCCTTATATCTGTGTGACCACGTCTCTGATATCCCAACAATATCTGCCTTTGATGTTTTGAGCAACACCTCAAATTCGTCAAATTTAATTGCGAAACTCCTAGCATTGGTGTATATGCAAGTATACATGCACCTGTTCCTATTCTTAGCTACCCTAACACAAACCATATGTTTACTTGTACCACAATGGCTCCCAGCAGTCTCTGAAATATCCTGCATCTTGTTTTTCATGCTGCTGCTAATTCCAATAGAACTAATGCAAGAATCACTTTCACCACTATTGTTAATCTTTTAGTCCTTGTATTCTCCCAAGCTAGCAGTTTTCCGACCCACCTAACTAATGCAAGAATCACTTTCGCCACTATTGTTAATCTTTTAGTCCTTGTATTCTCCCAAGCTAGCAGTTTTCCGACCCACCTAACACTGCCTCGATAGCATCAGCAAATATTCTTGCACCCTTTATATTTAAGTGTATCTCATCCCTGTAGAAGCAATCTCTCCTGTTAACAAGTACAGATCAGGCTTAAAAAAAATTCTACCCCTTGAGCCTTGCACAATCTTTCCAGGGCCAAATTGATCAACAAGGCTCTCATCATATACTCCTTGCTATCGTGTCTGGGCAGAATTGCAGATGCTTTGAAATTCAACCCTAATTCACAGCTTTTTTTCAACAGTGACCTGTACTTGTTAAGTAATTCCACCAGTCTCCTATTCTTAATATCATTAATGCCAACGTGTACAACAGTATCATCTTTTGGCCCTTAAAAGATGTTATACGCTCTACAACGTCATCAACCTTTGCCCCTGGCACACATACCCTGGTCCTGTTCCAACTATCCTTTTTACATACCATGGTCCCCGTTTCCCTGACAATAGAGTTCACTAGTTCCTATGGGACCAGGCATCTGCCTTGGGGGTTGCGGCTGTGTTGCGTGATGATCAAGTGAGTGCAAGTTCTGGAGTTGATGTGGGCAGCTGAGAGCTTAGTGGGCCCCTCAATTTAGATTCTTCGAGGGCATCTACCCTGTCCTTCAAGCTCTCATATAGGCCCATAACAACACTGAGTTGTCGCCTGATTTCCTCACACTCCTTACATCGTGCACACACAAAGACATTTCCCTTGGCAATATCATGTCACATACCTGATTGCTCCACAAACATCAAGCAAGCAGTGCATTTTAAAAGGCTGTGTTTCAGAGAGCAACTGCCCTCCCTCAGTTCTCCCCTGAGCCACAGCACTCCCATTAGCTTGAGCCTTTTGCTTTGCTGCTCTGGTCTGATTGTCATGATTTCAATTCAATTTCAATAAAATTTCAATATCAGTCCCCATCCACCTTCTACACATCTAATTGCAGTGTGACTAACTTAATGGAAATTATACAGCTTGCAATAAAATTATGAAAAGGCTGCTCATTTATCACTGGAAACGTGAAATGACTTTGTAATTAGTTTCTCTGGGTGTTAAACTGTCCTAAAAAAAACGCAAAAAAAAAAAAAAAAAAATCTGTTTTATCTAATAGGAGATACTACTGGTAATTTTCACTTTCAGCATTTGTGCTTGTATTACATTTTACTAAAAATATACTTTAGAGTGCTGTGTTTAACTGCATGTATACAATGTTAAATACATAATATGTATTTAACATTGTATATTGTAGTTCAGTATACAATGTTAAGTACATAAAGAGTTTAAAATATTTTTGTTCCTGCCTGTTTTTCCTCTCGAAAGGTGATACTTCATGAAGTCACAAAGTTTTTAAGATTGCGATATGAATATGTAATTTGAATGTCTAGTGTCAAATTTTTGTTTGTAAGGTTGAAAGGTCATAAATCAGATTTTTATAACCTAGAAGTTTGCTGCTTTTTCCTAATGAGTTGAAGGCTTAGTAAGTACAAAATATAAAATCCCTTGAATCTGTGTTAAATAATTGTATGATCCTTAGATTAGATGGTAGTTTTTGCTTCACGCCTCCGTAGCCAGGTAGGAAGGAGCAGCAGTGCATAGCACATGCTTCTTGATTAGACCGGGGTTCGAGCCCGTCATCACCAAATACGGAGGATGCGGAAAGGTCAGGGAATGACCACCGCATATCCCGGAGCAATATGGCCTTAGTTGCTAATGCTCCTAAAAAACCAAATAACAACAACAATAACAGTTTTTGCTTCAGTAGAAAAAATAGAAAATTAACTTCTTTTTTTTTTTAATGTTTCAGGAATTATTTACTTTTAAAGCACACAGATTGACATTTGGTTATGGAAATCACTAGTACTGGGCTATTCAGGACTATTGACATTGATATTTGTTAGTATTTTTTTTTTAATAAATAGAGAATTTATTGACCATTGATCTTAAAATGTATGACCTTTGGATTTTATTTTTTTTTTCCAGCTAATTATATCACTTGGGTTTAATCAAGCTGTGAAATTACACTCCTTGAAAGTAGATGCTCCACAAGGTAATGGTTATATAAATTTACACACACACAAACTAATTATTTATATTTTTTTGCAGTTTGAATCTCAAAGGGTTTAGTGAAAGTTGTATTTTTTGAGATTTAAATACATTGTATGCTTTGTTCTGTTAGTAATAAAAACATTTCATTGAAAACCACACAGTACAGTTTACACAAGCTTACACTTCTTGGTTAAACAAGGAAATTATGAATATAAGATGACTTGTTAACTTAACAAAAAAGGCTAAAGTTCAAGGTTGTCTTCTTACATGGAGTGAGCCTCCTATTGGACATTCACAGTAATCTAGACTTTCTTCCTCAAGAAATAATTCATATGTACATATGACAAAGAAGACAAAATGCAGTTGAAATAAACAAAAATAATCGATTATTTTGTAAAAGTGAAAAGTCCAGTTTTATGAAATGTTGAAAAATATTTAGTTGAAGTTTTCAGTTTTTCATTAGACTGTTATCTGTGGCTGAATGACTGACTGCACTGGCTCTGCTGGGAGAGGAACATGCTAATATGACATTTGAACTTGTTCATTGAGTCACATAATATACTTCTGACATAATGTTTTCTCTGCTGTAATATAGTGATATTTTGAATAATTGATGAGCCAAAACAAAAACATGCAAAAATTAATGTCATTGAAAGGGAAAAGTCTACAAACGATAGCAGCCCAGAACAAAAGAACAATGGCTTAATGGAATGGGCAAGGCAATGTTTCTTATATGACTAATAATGTATATATCAAATGAGGGTTATTAATGTTTATCAATTTTGTTAATTTGAAATTATAATTTGTTAGAATTAAATGATTAACTCTGCTACATGTTGTTATTTCTCACATCCCACAATCATCCACCAAACTGGAATGTGAAGTAGCATAAACTTTAAAAAAGAAAAACTACTGTTTTTTTATGGATATTATGCATCCAGCTTTTGCTTTATACAAGTCATTGATGAATAATTACTTTATTAGTTACTCCTCAGCAAAAATGCAGCTCTGTGCATTATATCAATGTAATAATGGCTGTGGAGAGACATTTTTTGTGGTGAGCTGAAGCAGCTGCTGATTCACAAAGTCTGAGATTACAGTAAATGGATAATAAATATATATTTGGATATCATTGATGGGAGGAGGAGTTAACATTAGAGAGCACTGACTAGGTGAGGCACGAAGGATTATTAGTTATCCAGTAAGTATCTTGTAGCCACGAATGATGGCTACCTGTCTGGAATGGCTTAAAGCTGTACCCCTCTAGTTGATATGCCCAATTCAAATCCAACATCAGGTACTGGTGAGTTTTGTACACTAATCAGATTTTTGGGGGGGGGGGGCAAGAAATAGTTTAAAATGGGAAAACTTCAGAATTTTATTCTTAATTTTGACATTATATTAAATAAGATTGAAAAAACCCCATGAAAAATGACAGTTTGGTTATCTAAAAAAAATTCTCAATTAACTTATAGCCAGATCATGGCTTAATAAAGTGGTTGAAATAAAATAAAGATGAAACCAAAACTCTATTATGGAAAATTAACACAAGAATGGGACTTTGAATTTAGCGGCCATAAAGGATTTTGTTTACATTAATGATGCAGATTGGAAGCAGATGCCATTCTGGAGGAATATTAAATAACAATCCCATTGATTGTCTAATAAATATTTTAATTTTTCTGTTTTTGGTGAACAAAATATACCTATACCCTCTTAGTTAGTTAAGGGGTTGGAGTGAACAATAAGGAATAATCTGGTTATTGGGGATGCTACCAGTTGCTGAGGACAGAAGTGGTTGGATTGGAACAAGAACTTCAGAATTTTTTGGAGTTGATGTGACATCTTGGAGGTTTATCCATTGGGAATGGAAGGTAAGGTTTAAGACCCTGTCTCTCTTTCTGTTTATTTGTTGAGATCATTTCTGAATGAAGAAGGCATCAATATATTCCACGGTTGACAGATATGAGTCTGTGGCTTAGATCATCATTTCCCAAACTGTGTTCCTCAGAACACTGGTGTTCTGTGAGATTCGAACAAGTGTTCACTGAAGAATCATAATTAATAATTTAAAAAATAATAGTAAAATAAATATATTTTGCATATTTGTAGCATACACTACTTTTGTATCATGATTTTTAACATAATTTTTTTTCGGTTATTAATATACTGGGATAGACTAATAATCAAATAGATTGCAGAACACTTTATTTTGGCAGGCTTTTGCATTGAGAAGTATGTGTAGAGGTAATGACATCTATGAAAAAGTAGCAATGCAGTGATCTAATATGCCATTTGTATGCAATTTAGCCTGGAGTACACTGGTTGAAGGAGGGGGGAAGCGAACCAATATTAAAACGAGAAACAAGTACTAGTAGGGCAACTGTGGTTGATGAAAACGAACACAATATTATCGCACTTCAAAGTGAGGATGAACAATCGCAGCCTTTTGTTCCCCAAAAATCTGAAGTGAAAAAACAGGAACCAACTAATAAAAGACCAAAACGAAAGTATAACGATAGTATAACAATTTGAATTTTGGCTTTACATAGGTTGGAAATAAAGATGCTCGTGATGCACGGTGTGTCGCATGAAATAAAATAAAGTTTAACTTGGTTATAACGAGCACGGAAATAATGAGATCACAGCTGTAACGAGCAAAGAGCCATAATGATTTTAATTTATGCATATTCCCATGCAATCACTCACTGTTATAATGAGCGTACTACATGGATATACCGAACAAATTTTGGTAACTATGCAAACATTCTTAATTGCTTGGGTAGTCAGAAAAATCCAATTCTTGGAATAGACAAAAATGAAAAGGGCAACTTAGCTTTATGACCTGCATTGGATTAGCAGCCGGTTTATGACGTTGTCCTCTGGGGACTGCATTGGCATTCCGCTTGTCGCATTATCCTATTTACAGATTGTCTTGTATTCACTCAACCATAAATTTATTTCAGAACTCTTAAGAATTTTCTATGCTCATTTTATCATTTTAAAGTAAAATCAGTTAGAAACGAACCCTTCCTTCGGAAACATGTCTACTAACAAAAGAAAGTCTCTCTCTCTCTCTCTCTCTCTCTCTCTCTCTCTCTCTCTCTCTCTCTCTCTCTCTCTCTCTCTCTCTCTCTCTCTCTCTCTCGATTCGTGAAAAAGTCAAAATTATTTGCGAGTTAGAATATGGTGCAAAAAATGTTGAAGTGTGTAAAGTTTTCTCTGTCCTCTTCAAATGTATCAACATTGTGGACGAATAAAGACGTTTACATATCGACACTGGAAAAGAAAATAACCGGGGGAAAAAAAAAAATTAGAATGTGTGAGGTTACAAACATTGAGGAAGCATTACTTCAGTGGTTCACCACACAAAGAAGTGCTGGATTTTCAATTGATGGTCTGATCTTGGGCTCAAGTGAAAAAATTTGCTAAACAATTTGGACGCGACCATTTTGTGTGTAACAAAATTGTGTAACAACAGTTGGCTGGATCGATTTAAAAACCGACATAACATCGTTTATGCAAAAATTAGTGGAGAATCTTGATCTGCAGATCCAGTAATGACAAATAAATGGATCGACCACGTTTGGGCAGAAATCAGGAAAGATTTCAATGATGAAGACATCTACAGCAGTTGTGCTACTGCAACAGGATCTAGAAAACTTGAGCCGATGGGCTGAAAAGTGGCAACTGAAGTTTAACATTGACAAATGTAAAGTACTGCATATGGGGAATGTACCAAATGTGTGGTACTACACTTAGGGTGGTAGAAAATGAAAACGACCCGGGAGCGATTGTTCAGTCAGATATGAAGTTTTCTAAGCAATGCAGACAGGCTGCCAGAGCAGGTCATGGGGTATTGTCAATGATATACAGGAATTTTGCTAGCAGGGAAAAGGAGGTGATTATCCCTTTGTATAAGGTAATGGTCAGGCCATGCCTTGAGTACTGTGTACAGAGTTGGAGGCCTCATTTTAGGAAGGATGTAGAGTTGCTTGGGTGTGTACAGAGAAGGGCAACAAGATTGGTGAAGGGAATGAAGGGGTCCTCTTACCAAGAAATGCTTAAGTTCTGCAAATTGTGGCTGCTGGAGACTAGGCACCTGCGAGGTGATCTGATTGAGGTGCATAAGGCTTTGAATGGGTTGAGCATGCTAAATTCTGATGGGATTCTCAATCTGCCTGCATAGATTACGAACCTGAGGGGGCATAAATTCAAAATGAGGAAAGACAGTTGTAGAATAGATGTGCGGAAATTTGCCTTTAGCCAGTGGGTGGTTAATTGCTGGAACAATCTTCCATCTGTCATTGTGGAAGTTGATAGATTAAATAAATTCAAGGAGAAACTGGACAAACTCATACGGATAAGTTTATACTCTTGCTTTCTCGCATCACATGCCTCTATTATTACTACTACAAAGCCGACAAAACAGGACTTTTTTATAATTTGACACCTGACAATACATTTAAATTCAAAGGGGGAAAATGTGTTGGTGGAAAAAAAATCAAAGGCTCGCTTGATGGTGCTCGTATGCGCAAATATGACAGGAACTGATAAAAAAAAACTGTTATCGGAAAATTGTTAAAACCTTGGTGTTTAAAAAACGTAAGGAAACTTCCTGTGGATTACACTACAAACAAGAAAGCTTTGATGACTTCAGATATTTTTCGGCAATACATAAATGATCGGAATAAGGAGCTATTCAAAAAGACTTGGTTTTGGGTTTTTTTTTTTTTTTTTTTTTTTTTAAGGAGCATTAGCAACTAAGGCCATATTGTTCCGGAAATATGCAGTGGTCATTCCCTGACCTTTCTGCATCCTCCGTATTTGGTGGTGACGGGCTCGAACCCCAGTCTAATCAAGAAGCGTGTGCTACGCACTGCTGCTCCTTCCCACCTGGCTATGGAGTTGCCTGCCATCCAAAAAGAAGAAAAATATTTATTGTTAGGTGATAACTGCCACGTGCATTCCCCAGATTCAAAATTTGTCCAACATTAAGCTAGTGTTTCTGCCTCCCAATGCGACATCAATTTTTCAAGAGTTTGAAAGGATTTTATACAAGATTTCTAGTTCTACATCTGATCAGTCAAAGAGAACAGAAACTTACCAAGTCTATATCGATATTGGATGCTATAAATTTATTGAATGATGTGTGAAACAACATTACTTCGACAACCATATCAAATTGCTACAAGAAATTGAAATTAAATTCAAATGAAATTTCAATTGTAGATGAAGAAGATGGAAACGAAGAAAACAACTTAATGTTATCGGAATGGTTTCTACGTAAGAATGTTGTAGGTTTTAATACAGATAACATCAACGAATTTTTACGAGTCGATGACAACTTAACTAGTGGTCTTCCTACAGAGAGTGACATTGTAGATGCTGTGCTCAATAATGATGATGGTAAAGACAATAATTGTGAATATATGATGACAACTGAAAGTGAATCAAAATCAGTGCTGACAATCTCACAAGCTGAAGGTGCAGTGGACACAATTTAGTCAATTTGTTTTAAGGAACTGAGGCAAGTAATGAAATTTTTAATGCGTTGAGTGTTTTAAGGGGAAACTTAGGAAATATCGAAGTGAAATTTTTAAAACAAGCATCAATTTTAAGATTCATAAATAAAGACTAATTGAAATCCTGTTTATTATTAAATAGTATTGTTTTTAATTACAGAGAAATAAGTATGGTTTTAAAATTACAGACAAATGAACTGTGTTTAATGTTAAGTGTATTGTAGTTTATACAAGCCTATTAATACAAATAATATGTAGGTATATAGTTATATTATTTTTTTCTCTCTAATATTTCTTTTGTTTCTTGAATCTCTTTTTATCAAGTTATTGAGAATTTAAAAAAATAGGTAGATTTAACTCATCACTGATATAAAGTGTTCATTGTTTAATGGCCCCAGGGGTTTCCCCATCTCTGCTATCACTGATATAGCGAGTAACAGTTATGACAAGGAAATTGTCGGTCCCTTGATGCTCGTTATAACCAAGTTCGACTGTATTAGCAAACAGTTCTTTGGCTCCAGCTAAACAAGTGTTCCGTAAATATATAGTGAGACAGAAATGTTCTGTGACTAAAAAAGTTTGGGAAAGTCTGGCTTAGATAAAGGGCACAGCCTTCATGACCTTCATTTATCGAATGTAAGTGATGTTATTTGTTTCTCCTGAGATTGTTGTGGGACTGCATAATAGGTTTTATAGAATTGTTAGTTATTATGTGTAAATAGAAAATCTCCACTTTATACTGAATGAGTAATTTTTATTGAGACTTTAGAATAACATACTTTAAAAAATAAAAAAATATATAGAATTGCTGCATTCAGCCTTATAGCAAACTTGCTTCTTTTCAATGGTTTAAGAAATTCACACATTTAAAATATAATTAAATGTTAAAAGCTTTACCTAATTCTGTATTCTTAGTTTTAACTAACGAAGTAAAGCACATATATATTTATTTTTGTAATATTTGAATATGTTTGAAATATATAAGGACAGATTAAAAAAGCATTGGACTATACCTGCCATTTATAGTCAGAGATATTTTTGGTCTTGACATTAGTTTCTTTTTCAAAATATCATCGTTGACACTCTATGCACTATATACAATGGCTCAGTAATGTTTCCAAGACCCATTGCAGGCCATATTTCAAGAGTGTTTTTGAGTATAGCAGCTGAGGCATTTTTCACTCACTTCCACACTATTTGTGAATTTTCACCCATGTAAATATTTCTTCAAATTGGGAAAAGCCTAAAAATCAGAAAGAGCCAGGTTTTGAATGATATGGCTTCAAAATGACTTTTTTTTTTTTTTTTTTTTTTTCCCCTGCAAAAGAAATTTCAGTGTTTCTTCAGTTCTGGCCGTTTTTGAAATAGTCCTACGCAAATGCACTCACAATGTGTTAACATAATTACGATCCATTTATGGCTTGATTTCCTCGGAGAGAGTGCTGTAAAATTATTCCTTTAGTGCCAAAAAAGAGAATCAGCATTAATCAACATAGAATCCATCATGCATTACCGAAATAAACATATTCAGTTCTTGAATATGTTTGTTTGCAGTCATTTAATTGATATTAACTTGAATTAATTTATAATTATGAAATTACCTAATTGAATGAGATAGAGGCCTCCGTAGCCCAGTGGTCAGGAGCGGGAGTGCAGTAGCAGACGCTCTTTGAGTAGACGGGGGGTTCAAGCCCCTGACTGCTGAATACGGTCGATCTGCCAACCCGCACTGGACCAGCGTGGCAGATTATGGTCCATTTCCCTCAGCATGAATTGTTGAGGAGGCTTCCATCCTGCAGTGGGTTGACAATGGCTGCACTTTACCTTTTTGAATGAGATAATGAACATTTGTGGTAAAGTTATGAGAATTACACAAGTTAGCACTTGAGATGATTCAGCCTGTATTGAATTTCTTATTTTTCAATAGAATTTTAATAAATAAGGATTTCTTATTAATCATTAGTAAATGGAGCACTAGTTTTCAGTTGAATATTGATAGTTTAACATAAAGGTCATTCTGTTTTTTTTAATATAATAGATATGGGTCCAAAAACATTAAAATTATTCATCAACCAACCTCGAACACTTGATTTTGATCAGGCTGATGGCATGGAACCTGTGCAAATGGTTGAGTAAGTACTGACTTTGGTAACTTATTTTTAAGTAATAAGTCTATGTTAAAAAAAAAAAAAAAACTCTCTCCCAAAATCTTTTCATGTAGTAATTAAATTTTGTTAGATTTATAATGCATAATTATCTTTTAAAACAGTTAATCTTGTTTTAATTATAAACTGATCGGGCATTAAGTATCAGTTTTAGACATCAACCATACAAATTCTTTTACTGAACTGGCCAAAAAAAAAGGAAAAAGTAGATTAAGAAAAGAGGGAAATTATACAGTTCCCTCCTTGCATAAGTAACTATCCAGTTGACCTTTGAATTTCTTCAAACTGTGAAGACTCAACTACCTGCAGAGCAACTTGTTCCAGTAATCAATACCCACCTCTCTGGCTAAAAGAAAACTTTCTATAATCTAGTCTAAACCACCTCCCCATAATTTGAATTTATGGCTGCTAGTTCTGAAATTCTTTATAACAGTGACTACAGAACATACTGCAAATACATGCCGCACTGAGAACCAAGCATGGCCAGTACACACCAGTCTACACAGATGGGTCTAAAACTGGCAATCACATTGGTGCAGGAGCATTATTTCCCAATATTACCATATCCAAGAAACTCCCTACCGAATGTAGCAGCTGCAGAACTCTGTGCTGTCTATATAGCCTTAAATTACACTCTCAACAACCATACTGCACAGTGTTATATATACAGGCTCCATTAGTGCTATCCAAGCTATACAACAGAATATGAAGAATGATAACCCCTTACTTAGACAGATCTAGAATACTCTTAAGTTAAACCAGAAGAAACAAGTTCTCTTTTGTTGGAGCCCTGGTCATGCTGGAATTGCGGCGCCTCCGTAGCCAGGTGGGCAGGAGCGATAGTGCATAGCACACGCTTCTTGATTAGATCGAAGTTCGAGTCCGTGACCACCAAATACGGAGGATGGGGAAAGGTCAGGGAATGACCACCACATATCCCCAGAGCAATATGGCATTAGTTGCTAATGCTCCTAAAAAACCAAATAACAACAACAGCTGGAATTGCTGTAAACGAACATGCCAACCTAACTGCCAAAATTAGTACTGATCCTCTAGATCAGTCCTTTACTACACCTGCATCTGACTATAAGTACATTATACAGAAATGATGTCTTGACCAATGGCAACTCATCTGGCAGAATCAAGCCAGTAATGAGCTATTCAGTATTAAAAAAGGTTTCAAACCATGGAAATGCAGTACAGGAACTCCCCGACTTAATGGAAATTCGACTTTACATAAGTTTTTGCCGGCTGGTACAAACTTAAAAAAAATCATGGAAACGTATTTTGTGTCCCTTAGGAATAAATGGAGGTATCATGAAAGTATTGTAATGTGAACCCAATAACACATTGTTTTTTTTTTTTTTGTAATTCATTCCAAGTCCTTGGAAGTTGAAAATTTCACTATATTACTAAGCTATTTATCTCTCTAAAAGGTCATATTTATAATGGAAATTGCACTACACTTTCGTCATTATCATATGGTTCCCATTATAAGAATCAATTTTGAACGCCTTTGTGATATTTTTCTAAAGCAAGTTTCTGGAGGTCACGACCATAAAACAATTTGCACTTTCCGATTTATTGGGCTTTTATGTTAGTTCATCTAATTATAAACGGGTAGTAAACTCGATCTAATGCCATTTTTGATAATACCAATAACTGCAATTGTGTGGATTTTTATGCTGTTATGGTGAAATGTGTTCCCCTTCACTGAAATCTTCAATCATATAAAAAACAGATCTTCAGAAACTTCCTTTCATTCCTATTTACGTATTACAATGATGAAGGGAAAGCGACCAACGAAAAGTGCAAGTGGTGGTAGTCCAAGGAAATGAAACAAAATTGATTTAGAAATGAAGATGAAAATGATTAAGAAGTACAAAGCAGGACAAAGCTTGCCATCTGTTGCAAGGGAATTAGGTCTCGTTGCTTCAATAGTAAATACTATTTTAAAGGACAGTGCATGTATAGAAGAACATGTCAAAGGATCAATGCTCTAAAGATCAACAGCGATCACAAAACAGCATTCAGGTGCTATATCGAAGATGGAATAGCTGTTAATAATATGGATGGAAAATCAGATTCAGAAGTGAGTGCCCCTGAGTATGTTATGAAGTTGCCAGTGCTGATTCTGTAGCTGCAGAGAAATTTTGTGATGTGCTGGAAAATATTATTGATGAAAGCTGGCTATTCAATGCAGCAAATTTTTAATGTTGGCAAGACTGCTCTGTATTGGAAAAAAATGCCGGATCGAACATACATTGCCAAAGAGGAAAATTTTTTATTTTTTTATTTTTATGTGAACCCCAAACACGAGAGGTATTAGAACCTATAGTACTTGGTACCGTGCTTGGGTTGGAGGTTGAGAAGACGAAAGAAGATATTTATTGACATTGGACTTGAACTTCTGTAGATTGTAATTTTCAGGAAATACGTATGAAGGAAGGTTGTTCTAGAAAACGGCAGTTGAATGAATAAATGAGGAAGATCAAAAGTTGGTTCTGTGGGTTTGAAGTTGGACAGTAAATGGTTGTTGGCTGGTGGCGGCACATGTTCGGATTGTTTTGAAAGAGAGAGCGGGAATTATAGAAGCTAATTCAGAAGAACAGTGCCCATGGAAGTATCTGTAGAAGAGGCATGCAGCAGAAACAGTGTGTCTATGAGAAAGCGAGTGCAGAGACTCTCCACAGAGAAGAATCATTAATTAACTTAACTGCCCTCTTCTGAATAGAATCAAGAAGCCTGAGAGAGGTTTTGGGGGCACCACCCCAGATGTGGGAACAATATTCCATGGCAGGTCGGATTTGCGATTTATACAGAGTGAGCAGCTGTTTGGAAGAAAAGTAACGCCGAGAGCGAAAGAGAAAACCAAGTTTTTTAGATGCAGAGGAAGCAATATTTGTAATGTGCTTGTGCCAAGAGAGATTAGAAGTAAGGGTAATCCCCAAAAGAGATATATCATTTTGCCTAGAAATTGGAGTGTCACTAAAGATAAGCATAGGAGCAGAAGAATCCTTTTTGCGAGATATAAGACAAGACTGAGTTTTAGAAGGATTGAAATAAACTAAGTTGTCTTTGCCCCACTGGAGAATTACCTGAAGATCGGCATTTAAGGATTTGGTAGCAGATTTTCGAGAAGTTGAAGCTGATTGAGCAGGACAAGGTTTCTCAAAATGGAAAGTTGAATGCAATGTGCTATCATCAGCAAAACTATGGATAGGATTTCCAGTCAATGTAAGAAGGTCATTGATATACAAGAGGAAAAGAGTGGGGGAAAGAACTGAACCTTGGGAGACACTGGCATTAGTGGAGAAGTTAGAAGACGGAGAGTCATCTACCATCACCTCAGTGAACGATCAGAGAGAAAACTGGATAACCAATTACTAAAAACAGTTGGCAAACCATAAGATGGAAGCTTGTTTAGAAGACCTTTATGCCAAACACGATCAAAAGCCTTTGAGATGTCAAGAGCAACTACTTGTGTTTCACCGAACCTTTCCATTGAATTAGTCCATAAATGGGTAACATAAGCCAGAATATCACCAGTGGATCGACACTGACGGAATCCATACTGGCGATCATTGATCAGATGGAAGGTTTCTATGTAGTTTAAGAGTTGGCGGTTAATTGATTTCTCCATTACTTTAGAAAGAGTAGAAGTAATTGCAATGGGACGATAATTGGATGGGAGGGGATTTGTCACCCTTTTTAGAAACTGGCTGGATATGAGCAAATTTCCAAGCAGAAGGAAAAACACCTTTGGAATAAGAAAGTGAGAAAAGGCGGCAAAGAATAGGAGTAGGTTCAGGAGCACAGGTTTTGAGAACAAGTGGAGAAATGCCATCAGGACCTGGAGCTTTCTTAGCATCAAGATTCATCAAAATCCTTCTGATATCCTTTTGACGGAAGACCACAGGAGGCATTGAATGGAGCGTGTTGGGAATGGTGGGAGGTGTTTTACCAAGATCATTAATACATGAGCTGGAAGAAAAATGGGATGCTAGCAGGTCAGCTTTATCCTTGGCTGAAGTGACAACAGAACCATCTGGTTTGGACAGAGGTGGGAGCAGAGATGGGCAGAAGTTGCGGCCAATAGCTTTGGCAAGAGACCAGAATGCTCGGCTACCATTAGGGCAAGAAGCAAATTTTCTACTCTTAGCCTGTTCAAACTCTAGTTTGGACTGATTAATAACTGCTTTACAATTGTTGCGAGCTTTGGTGTAGGCAGAAAATGAAACTGAAGAATTAGAAACAAGCCAATTACGATATGCAACATTCTTCTCTTGGACAGCCTTAGCACATTTATTGGAAAACCAAGGTTTAGATAAAGGATGAGATTTTAAAGTGGAGTGTGGGATAAAGGATTCCATTCCTGCAAGAATAATTTCACTGACACGATCTGAGCAAATGTTGACATCAGAAGTTTTGAAACAGTAATCTGACCAAGGAAAAGATGAAAAGAAGTCTCACAGGTCATACCATTTTGCATTGTTGTAATGCCAAATAACACGAGGTTGGGAATAGCCATGAGATAAAGGTTCCATTGGAGAAGAGACAATCACCAAGTTGTGATCTGAAGTGCCTAAAGGACCTTTCACTTCGACCGTGTACTTAGAATGGTTGTTTGTGAGAAAAAGATCAAGCGTATTGGCTGTTTGATAAGGATTGTCCGGTATTCTTGTAGGTAAATGAACAATCTGTGCTAGGTAATTAGTAATTGCAAAAGCCTCAGCATCTCGACCTGCTAGGTCGGTGAGACTAGAAAACAGAAGCCAGCTGGAGTTGTGAACATTAAAATCGCCAAGGAAAATTACCTCACTGTTAGGAGAGTTGGACTGGAGAAAGTCAAGTTGCAACGAGAGGAAGTCAAAGAGCTCCAAGTGATTAGTCGAGTTGGGAGAACGGTAGAGACAACAGATGAATTTAACACAATGAGGTAGAGAGATTTTAAGCCAGAGAATATCAAAGCGAGGAGATTCCAAATTGCCAAGTCTCTGACAGGGAATATCAGAACGGACATATGCACAAGTACCACCTTTGAGGCGAAAGGAATCATACAGCGAATAATTTGGGCATCTGAGATGAGCAGTAGTTGAATCAACCGATAACTGAGATTCTGTCAGAAAAAGTACAATGGATTTGGCAGACTGCAAGTGGAAATGGACATCGTTGAGATTAGAATTGAGACCATGTATATTTGTGAAATGAATTAGGAAGTCCTTGGGAGGTTTATATCTTTTTGCAGATAAGCTTGCTCTATTAGTTTGACAATTCATGGTGTATTCAATAGTAAGAAAAAGTAGGTGGGACATGCTGTATGAAGTAATGAAATTTTTGGATATGGCGTACATGTGGTAAGAATATACCCAGATCCTTGACATAACGTGGCCTTGACAATGCTCCCCGCCTACACACTACTCGGACTCCCTCCAGTCACTATCTGGCAGAGTTAGAGGTAGCAAAATTATACACTAGCTGATCTGGAAGCCTCCTAGAGAGTTACCAATAGGTTCGGTCCGGTGTACTAACTAGCGGCCGGCCTGCGAACACCGTTTTAGAGCTGTACCCTCGAAATGTAAGGAATATTGGATCTCGCCACGACGTTCATTATAACCTCAAAAGTCATCAATCATACTGCATGATGGAAGAGATAGGGAAGGGTTGACTGGAACTTAGCTCTAGAGACTAAACATGGGTTCCACCACTTCAAGCCTCCAATAAGCAAAGTGGTGGTATTTCACCAGTTGATGAGAGTCATCTACCACCTAGTACTGCCTGGTAACATAGAAGGGCGGCGTTCCTCTATGTGGTGTGGGTGCCACACCTCGACCCCTGCTTACGTTGGTTCACCCGCCATGTACTTGTGCATGGAGGTTATACCCAGGATTACTAACAGTTCCACCATTGTGAAGGTGCAAGCAGAGGATTTGGCTGTCACAGACCGTCCGGGCTTCACCAAAATTGGGTCCACTTACTTGAGTGTCACCCGAATATCAGTTCCATCAGCGTTTTAGACTCCCAGGTAGCAAGTACAGCTTGTCTGGCATATCTGAGAGAATGTCTGTGACAACTTCAAGGTTTCAAGGCATCAAAAGATAGGACCACGCTCTTGCATGAGGCTAATACAGCGGGAGATTACAGATTAAAACCACTGCTTATGTACCATTCTGTAAATCCTTGTGCATTTAAGGGCGTCAATAAAGCCACCCTACCCTTGCATTTCCAATCGAACCAGAGAGCATGGATAACAGTATCTTTCTTTGAGGATTGGTTTAAATGCTGCTTCATTCCTGAGGTTGAAAAATATTGTAAAGACAACAACGTTCTTTTCAAGATTTTGCTTCTATTAGATAATGCTCCTGGACATCTTACACATCTAGATGATTTCAATTTGAACGCGAGAGTCGTATTTATACCGCCAAACAAGACTTCACTCATCCAACCTATGGATCAGGGTGTTATTTCGAATTTAAAAGCATACTATTTACACACAACATTTGCTCAGGCGTTGTCTGCAGTAGACGATGAGAAAAATTTTATGTTAAGAGACTTTTGGAAATCTTACAGTATTTACCACGCCATCTTAAACATTAATAAGGCCTCGGTGGAAATTACTAAAAGTTGTTTAAATGGTGCATGAAAGAAAAATGCCCACAGCACATAAAAGGCTTCGAAGGATTTGAAAAAGACGAATCATATGAAGAGATTACAGATAAGATTGTAAAGGTTGGAGGTTGATGCCAAAGACGAGGAGTTAACAGAGAAGAAGAGAAGGAATTATCTAAAGAAGAACTTATTGACTTGCAGGCCCTGATTATGAAAGAAGAAAATGCTGATGAACCAAATGAGGAGCCAAGATGCTTCATCACCAGAGAGATGGCAGTGACATTTCGTGAGATTGCATCAGCAATGGTGAGGTTTGAGAAGATGGATCCTGACAGTGAACGATTCTTAAAAATTAACAGAGGGGTGAATGATATGTTTGCTTGCTACAAAGAAATCTACGATGAAAAGAAAAACGCCCCCGTCCAGTCATCCATTAATATATTCTTTCATAAGGTTGAGTGGTGACCCCTTCTAAACCTCCACAGTGGCATACTTATCAGCTGAAGATGTTTATTCTGGCAATGATGCTCGAGAGGTAAAACTTACTGATGTTATGCCTGTCTCCTCTCTTTTTTTCTAATTTTATAATTTAGAAATTTTTTAAATTGCATGCTTTTGTAATTTTTCCTGTGCATGAGATAAAAAATTGAATAAATACAATAAATAATTCTGTTGGCATGTTCGTCGAACATTTCATTTTTGATTCAATCAATTCAGCGAGTGCTGCACAAGCAGGGCAGAAATTCCGACTTACATAGTGTTCCGCGGAACGCAGCCTTTACATAAATCGGGGAGTTCCTGTATACATGAGAGCAGATGTGAAGAAGTTGTATCAGCCCAATTACAGATGGCCACACACATCTTACAGTCCAACATATACTCATTGATTGCCCCATTAATAGTAAGTGACAAACTCTTTGCTTCATTTTGAATACTCAGTGCTTTCAGTATCTTATTTTCAATACTCTGAGTATTGCTCATCTCCTAGCAGATATGCCACATGTGGACAAAATCCTTACTTCCTCAAATAGATAACTCTATAACACACTCTAAACTTCAACTGCAATCCATATTGATAAAAAAAAGTGCTGAACTTTACCATAGTTAGGTGCATTATGGTCATTTTCCCCTTGTACTGTAAAGCCCACAAACACACATTATAACAGTGAAATTTTGCCTTCATTTTGCTAACCTCTCTCAGAGCCTTATGAACCATAGTGAGGTATCTGGTTGCCATGCTATGTAGCCCACTTAATCAAATCCTTTCCTTATACAGTCACCCTTTTACAGATATCACTGTACAGGTTGCCTGCCTTTCGATACTTTCAAGAAGTTTAATGTCTCCATACTTAACCACAGTATTTCAAATGCAGTCTTACAATTGCCTTATACAGTGGGATTATGACCTCTATCTCTATAGGATATTGTTTGATAAATCTTTGATGGATGGTACACCTTGGACTGCTCAGTATACTTAATAAAAACCATATTGTTTTTATTTCAACCCCATCAGTGTATGCATTATTTGGGGTTGCTATTCCCCAAGTGTAAGACCTTGCATTTTGCTGCATAGCAACATAGCTGCCACTATTCTGACCATTCTTGGGGCTTGTCCAAGTCATCCTGAACGAGCGCTACTCCACACTGATCATTAATGACTCTCCCAATCTCTACATCGTATGCAAATTTTGACATCATGGTCTCGATCATGTCCTTCATCAATGTGTGAAAATTGGAAAACAACAGTAGTCCAATAACCGATCCTTGGGGACTCCACTTCTGATGTTACACCAAGCTGAAGAATATCCATTAATCACAACTCTCTGCCTTCTGCCCAGCAACCATTCTGCAGTCCATGTGAGAATCCTGCCAGTAATCCCAACGAGTTCCAGCTTGTACAGTAACCTCTGAGAGACTGAGTCAAATGCCATGCTAAAATCCAAATAATCTGTTGAAATTGTTCTCTACATCTAGCTCATCAGTAACTGTGTTAAACATAATTTTCATTTAACAAAACCATATTGTTTGTCCTTCAGAATGCTGTTTTTATCTAAATGTCACTGGATTACACTCTTAATTCATGGTAGGGAAAATCTTGGATTACGTCTAAGATTTTGCCTACCACCAAAGTCAGACTAACCAGCCTATAGTTAGTGACTCCACTCTTAAAACCACCTTTATTTATTGGCAATACATTGGCACATCTCCAATCCAAAGGAATCTTTCCCAAATCTGACAGTGCCCTCATGATTAACCTCAGTGATTCAATGCACTCTATTGCTATCTCCCTCAGAATTACTGGGTATATGCCGCTACTCCAGGAGTCTTATTTGCCTTTATGCCTGAAAGTTTTTCTAATAAGTTGCCTTCTGAAATTTCAGTATCTCTAATTTTATGCTTTCCAGCTTCACTTGCACAGCCTCTTCTTGCTGCAAAGGGTCTTTCTTCAGTAAAGATCGATGCAAAGTACTTATTATCACCAATCTCTGCTGGGTTATCATAAGTCTTTCCTACACCCTATAAACAAGGGTCCAGTTTGATTTGTTTTTAATTCTTCTTTGTATCCACATACATGAAAAACTCCCTATCTCCATTCTTTGCTATTTCTTAGCCAGTGCTTTCTTATTCATCCTTGACCATTTCTTTGGTATTTACATGATCTTTTTTTAAATGTTAATTTTTACCTAACCTTGTAAGTTTTTTAGTCTCTGATATTGTTTTGTAGTATAGATGTATATTTTATAGATAGTATAATTCCTTTAGCATTTACTCCATACATATATGGTTATTTAATTTTGTGCATTAAATGTTTATCCTTTATATAGAGTACACAAACTTGTTTCATATTTTATGTTTTTAAAAACATTTATGACTTTTTCTGACTTTTTTTTTCACAAAGAATATTTTTTTTTAATCTATATTTTAACTTTTAAAACTGTTATAGGCTTCAACCAAATGATCTTACAGATGGAAATATTGTACCACTTCGTTACGTTAAGTTCCAAAATGTACAAAATTTACAGGTATGGGTTTTAATTTATTATTTTTTATTTATTTATTTATTTATTTTTTTGCTTAGTGTTGCTGTATAGGGTATATCAGAGAAGAATGGCATATTTCTTTTTGTTGAAGTTCTTTTAAATAACTTAGACATGATAGTTCTAATGAGATGATATAATAAAAATATTGAAAAAATAAAAATTAATGAAAACTTGCAAAGAAACAAAACAATCTTATGTAATTGTCATCAGCATTAATATTGAATATGTATAAATTTTAGTTTATACTTAAGGAAGGAAAAGTTGTCCTCTTGGACTGACTTCCATACATTTCTTTGATATTAGGTCATGAAGATTGACTTCTTCTCACATAGCAAAGAATTTTTCTAGGTGTTCTTAAATGACCTCTATCATCTTTGGAAGTATTCTGTTCAGTTCTTCAGCTGTGGACAGGTCCCAGTTAAAATGAATCACTTACTTATATTTCACCTCTCTGGCAGAATAATGGCTGTGTCACTGCTATGTACTCATAAAGGCCAAGTTTGAATCCTTTCGATAACGTAAGACTCTTGTCAAGGACTCATTTACACATACATTTATAGAAATGAAACACTGGTGCTTCTTGGTTGTGTTTGTGTAGGTGTTTCAAAAAATGAAACTTGAATCCAAAAAAAAAAAAGTTTTTCAACTTAGAGAAATTTTCTTTTACCTTTTAATAAACAGTATTAATAAATGCTGTTTAAAAATATATGTTAAATGAAAAATTTAAAGGTGTGAAACAAACATTCCCAACAAAATCAGTATTCATACTGAAACAAAAATTGTATATGCACCATTTATTGTTAAGGAATTCAGTTGGTCATTCTTGTCAGATTTTTATCTCTAAGAACCAAAAAAGAAAAAAAAAAAGCAAAGTTGATCTGAGTCTGATTGCCAGTTATTGAGAAGAGAGTTATTATATGAGGTGTGACAAAAGTTTCTAGACTGGTGCTGTTGTAGTTATATTTTCAGTGAGTTTGAAAATAAACAGATGTGGTATGTTGTTGATCAAACTTTCTGCAACAGATGGTGGTACAGAGATTGTCCAGTAGACTGACAGGTTGCAAGTAACAACCAGTTTCATTAGTAGCCTTAATATTCCGTGTCACAGTTTTGGCAGTGGAACAACAAACAAATATCAAATTTGCTTTAAACTGGGAAAATCTGCAACAGAAATGGATGAAGTGTTAAAAACTGTTTATTGTGATGAAACATTAAGTGGTACCAGTGTGTTTAAATGGTGTAAGCAGTTCAAAGATGGACATGAAGATGTTCACGATGACGAAGAAGTGGACATTCATCAAACTCTTGAAATGAGGACAGAGTTGCAAAATTTCTGAAAATTGTAGCAAGAAATCATTGTTTGACCCTCAGAATGATGGCCAGTGAGTTAGATATGAATAAGGAGACAATTCATCAAATGCTGCATGAAGATTTAAGGAAAAGGTCTATGCAAAATTTGTGCTGCACAGCCTCACGTATCAGCAGAAGTAATGAAGAACATCATCATGTGAAGGCTTGGCAAGATAATCCTAATTTTATCGACTGTATTTTCACTGGAGATGAGTGTTGTGTGTTTCAATACGACCAAGAGATGAAGTGTCAGAGCATGCAGTGAAAATCATCACCAAGGCTGAAAACGTTTAATTTATAGAAGACCAGGGTAATCACAATGCTGACTGTGTTTTGACAAATGGAGGTGTGGTTCACAAGGAATTTGTACCTGAAGTGGGGAGGTTCAATGCTGCATTCAATGTCCAAGTCCTTTTTCTGGGCTAAACTGCAGTTTCAAGAGAAGATCAGCCAGGTTCTGTTGCATGACAATGCTTCTGCCCGCCACCACCAAATACGGAGGATGCAGAAAGGTCAGGGAATGACCACTGCATATTCCCGGAGCAATATGGCCTTAGTTGCTAATGCTCCTAAAAACCAAATAACAACAACATCTGCCCATTCTGCACTTGTGAAAACATTTATGAGAAACATGTCACTGTACAGATCAGTCATGCGCCCTACTCTCCTGATCTAACTCCAGCGGGCTTCTTTTTCTCCCAAGTTGAAAACTGCCCTCAAAGGAAAGAGGTTTTAAGATGTTGAAGACATAAAGAAAAAAGTAACTGCGTAACTGAACATCATATCTGTGGATGCCTTCACTGACTCTTCAGAAACTTTTAGAACACTGAAATAAGTGCATTCAGTCAGGTGGTGATTACTTTGAATAAAAATAAAATCATTTTTGACTGTTTCACAAAGTGAAACAGTCAAACTCTTTTATTGCACCAGCCTAGGAACTTTATTGCCACACCTCATATGTTCACGATTTCTATTTTTATGAACTGCATTACATTATTACTTTTGATGTTACCATGTGAAATAATTTAGTAAATTGAGGAACATCTTGTCCTTTCATGTATTTCGTGGCCAGTAGCTTTACAGCAGCTATACTTTGCTATGTTTAGTACTCGTGATTGAAAAATTGCCTTTAACCGTTATTTGTATAAGTGCAACTTTTTAACAAGAATAAAAAATTCACTGGATAACAAACTAGCCATTTAATGATATTATTTGTGATGTAATATTAATTTTGTATAATATAAGTTAATAATTCTGATGGATAGAGGCAGAACGTGGATATTTGTGCATACAGAAATCTAAACATAGCCTTTAAGAGTTTTTACAGCTTAATAGTTTTGAGTTGCATAGTTTGGACTCTGCCCCTTAAAAACTAACCATAGCAGCAGGGTTCCCTGTAATTTTGTAGTGAGATACTTATGCTAATATTAAGCAGTTAAAATCAGTGCATCTTTTTCTCTGAATAACTCATATTCTTATTTTCATCAGTGGTGGCAAAAGGTAAGCATTTGATTTTATATATGGTGGTTGGTGGTTTGTTGTTTAATGGCACAAGGTCTGCTAAGGCCATATTGTGCCTTTATTTATGGTGAGGAAAAACCAAAGGAACAGTGCTGTTTTCTCTATCGTACTTATCTTATCAGATATGGAATGTAATGATATGTGTTGGAATGTTTTGCCATACTTATTGGTAATGTTACTTGAGCTCATTTGCTCTATACCTGTAGTGAACATCTTTTTTTTTTTTTTTTTTTTTTTTTTTTTGTGACTGCATTGAGATCTTTGTGGGGTCTCATTAATAAAGGCAATTTATCTTCTAGAAATCGAAAAGAGTTGAAATTTAAAATTTGTACTCCAGTTTAGTGTCATGTACTCTGAATATCTAGTAAGTCTTTTTTTTTTTATACTCTACATTATACTTTTTGTTTTACTTTTTTTAAATTATGCTTTTAACTACGTAACCATTTCATTCAATTTTACTCATTTAACAGCTCTGTTAAATTTTATCTTTCAAAAATTTTCCTACATAAAAAAAATTGTTCCACAGCATCTTAGGGCTATAAAAAGCCTTGGGGATCATGGGTTGCTCACTACTTCAGAATGTCTTCATTTCATTTCTTGAGATATCTTCAAAATGTCATCATTTCTTTTTCTAAAAAAGAAAAGAAAGGGCAGTAGTTGCTTAATGCTACTATAGATAGTGTAAGTTTAAGCAGTGCCATTTGGTAGCAACATTATTATTTTTTTGTAAGAGATTTAAAAAAAAAAAAGATGATATACTGTTGGATTGCCTGTGCTGATTATTATAATTTCTGAGGTCCTGGCTGGAACTGTCCTGAAATGTAGATGTGTTTTACATAATGGAATTAATGCTCATGTTTGCTAATTGAGACTACTTTACCAAGGAGTTAATTTATTTGTGTCAGAAATTAAATTTTTACCTTTACTGAACTGATGAGGGTTGTCTAAAAAAACTGGATCCACATGATATTAGTCGTTTTTAAAATTATATTCAACTTGCATTGCCTCACTTAATATCATTTCAGTTAAATATTGTTTTACTATAACATTGTTGTTTCACTATAACGATGAGACAAGACTAGCAGCAGGTATTGCAAACTTGTATGGCATAGATAATAATAGTAGGAGTGGCTACTTGTATCTCTACTTCCAGCATGTAAAGATACATGCCACTGAAATGAGGACTCATTTGCCTTTCGTCTCAGTACCTAGTTTGGCAGATTCCCCCTTCTTAGTATATTCTGATGTTGTATTTATGTTAAAAAAAAAAAATTATTAATGCAGGAATGAAAGTTGTGCTTGTGTGTGGAAAATTCTGGATTTTTTTTTTTTGTCCTGATAGAATGCATTTTCCATTTATACAATATTCTAGGAAAAATCAGTTTACAAACCACTGCAGTTTTCAAGAATGCACCTGTGATGATGGGCTAAGGCTATCTTCATGTACAGTAGGCACTGTGATGTTTTTTAAATTTTTTCTACAATTTGAAAACAATCATTAAATTTTGGTTCTATAAAACATAAAAGGTTAAAATCACCTAGGTTAAATCACTAAAATGTTTTTCAATACATTTATTTATTTTTAAATTTTTGCTGTTTTTTTTTTTTTTCCTCATTATGCCGAATACTTGGCCCTCATTTAATTCTGGTTAATCTGTGTTCTGCTGAATTTATTTATTTACTTCCAGATATTTGTTAAGGACAATCAATCAGCAACTGAAACAACAAGAATAGACCACTTAGTTATAATTGGAAGTCCCATTTCAACTACAAACATGAGTGACTTTAAAAGGGTAAGTTTTAAAAGAACAGGAATAATATCTTTGAGACTATAAATTAGCATGTTACATATATTTTTTTATAATAAAGATAGGTGGATCAGAACCAGGGTGTGTTTGCTGTGAACAACAATTGATGATGTTACCAACAGATTGTCAGATTTTAAGGAGGGTAAAGAGAGTATTATTATTCATGTGGGGAGTAACGATATTAAATGAACATGGCCTGACCTTTGTTGGATAAATATAGGACCATTCTGCGAGTTAGGTCAGAATATGTATGTGTCTGCAATTCTGCCCAGACACAATATGCAGGATTATTTGCTGAAAGCCTTGTAGAGCCTTAATTGGAAATTTGGAAATCTGCAAGATTCTGGGGGTAAAATTTTTATCAGTGTGGCCTGCACTTGGAGAATAGAAGGAATTTTGTAGAGATGGTATTCATTTGAACAAAGGTGGTGCAAGGACTTTTGGCAGTATCATCGAGGATACTGTAAGGGTTCAGGGAAACTGCTAGTTAGTGGGGGAGGGTAATTTAGATCTGCATTTATTTGATGATATTGGTCAATGTAATGATGCTTGCATTCACCCCAAGAATTCTTGTTTGTTGCCACAACAGCTGACATTGGCAAGATGCTCTGAAGGTAGCAATGTTTCAAATGAGTGGGATGAGAAAGATAGGGAAACAAGCCTAAATAACTTCAAGGGGTATGTCAGGGTAAACTATAGAAGAACATAGTCTTAACTGTGTCCACAAAATTATCAGGAGTATTGTCATTAGTTCAAAATCTGATTTTGAACTAATACTGACATAATAGAGCTAAAAGAAACATGGTGCCACCCATAGTAGTAGTAGTAGTGGCATGTGATGCAAGAAAGCAAATGTTATGAGCTTATGCAGCATCAGCCAAAAAAAAAAAAAAAAATCACCATTCCCTCCAAATGCCTGTCCAGTTCCTCCTTAAATTTATTCAACCTATCAACTTCCACAACGACAGATGGAAGTTTGTTCCAGCAATTAACCACCCGCTGGCTAAAGGCAAATTTCCGCACATCTGTTCTACATCTGTCTTTTCTTAATTTGAATTCATGCCCCCTTAGGTTCGTAATCTGAACAAGTGGAAGGATCCCATCAGAATTCAGTGTGCTCAACCCATTCAAGGCCTTATATACCTCAATCAGATCACCGCGCAGGTGCCTAGTCTCCAGCCACTGCAATTTGCAGAACTTAAGCCTTTCTTGGTAAGAGGATCCCTTCATTCCCCTCACCAATCTTGTTGCCCTTCTCTGTACACGCTCAAGTAAATCTACATCCTTCCTAAAATGAGGCCTCCAGACCTGTATGCAGTACTCAAGGCGTGGCCTGACCATTGCCTTATACAGAGGGATAATCACCTCCTTTTCCCTGCTAGCAAAATTCCTATATATCATTGACAAAACCCCATGACCTGCCCTGGCAGCCTGTCTGCATTGTCACTAGTTCTTTGAATACGCTCTAAAATATTGTTGACACTAGTTCTTTAAATCGTCACTAGTGACAGGTTGTCACTAGTTCTTTAAATACGCTCTAAAATATTGGAGTCACTCAGATATTCAGCTACTATGACATATCATTATCAACTCCTAAAAATTTATCAATAACAATTTCTTCACTCGCTTGGAACTCTTCCCAAGATTTCTCATTGTGTAGTAGTTCATCCCTGTCATTGCTATTAATTATCATTTTAGCAAAACAATTCTTAATTGTTGTTTCTGTCACATCTTGACTCTGCACTCTCACCAACTCTGACATGCACATCTGCAAATCTATAACAGAATCTATAGGTTGATTGGTTTCTATTCTCGGCATAATTTTTTTCAGTATGTGCCTTCAGTAGTGCATTTTCAAATTCTTGATAATGCCTTGGTCCATTGGCTACAGTTTAGACGAGGTATTCAAGGGGAAGAAAACAAGCTTCACACTTGTAAATTTTGAGATTACCAGTTGAAGGTGGGCAGGGCATTGTCGACAGTTAATGCAATTTTTCTGTTTTCTTTCATCATCTTTCTATCAAAATTTAAAATCCACTGCTCAAAAACTTGTCATCCAAGATTTTTTGTTGTAGTTGTAGTCCAACTCTTTATTCCTTTGAAATGCTGGGGTTGTTTACTTTTGCCCAATACCAAAAGCTTCAGTTTTTCATTACCAGCCATATGCACCAGCCAAGACTGTAATTCTCTCCTTACTATTTTTATCACCTTTAAAAGTCAGTCTTGTTCGGCAGACATTTAAAAAATAGACATGTTTCATCATTGTTGAATATATCTTTGGGCTCGTAGTCCTCCATAATTTTTTTCAAAACTGTTTCTTTTCAATGGATATAGTCTTCTTTGATTGCAAATCCACTTTCATCAGAAATAACTTTTTGGAGTAAGCCATGGCATTCTTTAAATTTGTCCAGCCAACCAGAACTGGCTTAGAATGTTTTATGCCCCAGAAAAGATGCGTATTCCATAGCCTTTGCTTTTATTAATGGCCCTGATATTGGCACGTTTTGGTCTCGAATCAACTTCTTCCACTTAAAAACTGCTTCATATACATCTTCACACAGGCATAATTTCGCCTGCTTCCAAATGGGTCCCATTTCCTGAAACAGTTTGAAAATCGAAACAGTTTTTCAGAATGGTTGACACTACTGGCAGGAATACCAAATTTTAAAGCAATTTCTTTCTTTTTTTTAATGCCCCGATCTACACTATTAAGCACTTCCACTTTTTCACACTGCACTCAAGGATTTCCTCTTAGACACCATAAGGTTACTTGTACAGCAGCTAAAACAAAGCTGATTAAGGACCACTTGTACCTACCATGTAAACAGAGACAGGTGAAGGTGTAGATGACTCATTTCTGCGAAACAACAGATGAATTTCCTGTATAAAGGAAAATCACTTTCTCCTAATTCTCTAATAGGATGCTTACAGTGAAAAACAGGTTGACCAGAGCCAATGTCTGCATCGGGAATATGCCTTAATCTTTGCCAATGGCTGTGGACACATAGATAGCAGTTGACCAGTGCAACTTCTCGGTACAGTAGTGGTGGTTGTATAGGTCTTACTTCTCCTTCTTAGTCATTGCTGGGTAAATGCCTCTCCCAAAACCTTCCATTTTTTCTATCCTGTGCCATGTTTCCTCCTGTGGGGGCTTGACTTGGCACATTATGGCCTTAGCTGCCAATGCGCCATTAAAAACCAAACCAAACCTCCTGTGGGGTTTACGGGCACTGCTAAATTATAGAATGTTTTAGCTGTTAATTTGTGGAATTAATCCCTTTATCTCTGAAAAGTTAAATGGATTAATTCTTAATCCTTAGCTCTTAATTTTTGTTTTCTACAGTATCAGCTTTATTCCCTAAAGGTCAGAGATGTGTACAATACCTACCCATGTCTCTTGAGATCAGTGTTCGTTATATGGAAATTTTCTTCGTTGTACAGAAACTATTTTCAATATAATGACCAAAGAGAAATCAAAAAAGTTCATTACGTAGAAAAATTTGCTATATGGAAGTTCGAGAGAGGTCCAACTATATATTGATAATTAATTCAGTTATATGTAATACAATCATTGGAAACAACTGTGCCAGAGATTGCTGAAGCAGCAGCACTGTGATTCTTTATGTTAATCAGACATGCTCTGGTGATGTTTTAAAAATTGGCAGCAAAATAATTTCTAATTATGCTGTATCTAAACATGAAACTAACAAATGCCATTGATTACAGTTTGCTATGCCTGCATCATGCTATCACTGCAGTTGACGGGAAGAAAATGCTGATGAGTGACATATCACTTACTGCCAGTGCATAGTCATCTCTTCATGCAGCCCTCCAAAATCTGTCCTTTTCATAACATATTTGTATTCATAGGCATATGGATATGCCATGAATATGCCTATAAACATTTTGAGAGGGTGTGCCTGGGCACACATGTCTCAAAAAAGTGGCTTTGAGTTTTAATTTAATTGCACGACATGCTCTTTTAGTTTTGAAGTATGGATTGTTGTTTTATACAATAAGTGCCAAATTGCATAATATAGATGTTGTTAGAAATGTATAGAAAACCTGCATTTGCTCACAGCATGCATTCCTACTACTGCGGTACCTTATTATCTTATACTTTGAATAAGAATTAGCTTTGTCAGTTAATTACAAATTTGATTGTAGAATTATGTTAATAACACCTGGTTGGTGAATGGCATCTCATTCTCCATAATAGGAAGATGTAGAATCTTGATCTGTTTTTGTCAGTTTGGTTAGCTCATTATCTGGTTAAAATTGACTATCTTTGTATACACCTGGTTATCACTACAGCCTTATTTGGTATTTTGTGCCATTTTTTTTTTTAAAGTAAAGTTTGGTTGTTAATTTAAAAAAAAAAAGTCTTTAGTTTGTTTGATGAATAAAAATAATGTCCTTTATGATTGAGTATTCGATAAATGTTCACCTTTAAAAAAATAAAATTCTCTGGGTGTACACTCTAATGAAATGTGCTGTGCATACCTATGTTTATGTTAGTATATATACAGTAAACCCCCGCTATTCGCGGTTTCACGTATTCGTGATCGCCGATTTAATATAAAATGAAACCTAAAAAAATGTGAATTTTAAAGTGCCATGAATATTTTCCGCCATAAAAAACATGGGCGTGGCTAAAATTATCTTTCCGCTCAAAACAGCGCTCAGTGGGTGGGAGGAGAGGGGTGACAAAAATCGCAAGCGTGGATGCTTCTCGCTAATGTTTCTCCTTGTTCAGTATGTGTTATGCGCTTGTCATGGAAGGTTTTGTCATTTGCTTTTAATTTATATGCTTATAAATTTATCAATTTATAAACTGATATGCTTACAAAAATGATAAATTTACCGTTTTGCAGTGTAAAACAGACTTTTTCGAGTGTGTTAACGGAAGAAAGTGACTTTATTGTGGACAAGTTCTTTCTAACCCCTACAAAAATATGGCTACGAATAAAAAGAGAAATGTGAAAATATCAAAGAAGGTGATGACATTAGCGAATAAAATTTCTAATGGTGAAAGTGTCTCCTCAGTGGCAAAACATTATAAAATCAATGAGTCAACGGTATGATCAATCAAAAAATCGGAAGAAAAAATCTGCCGTAGTGTCCGTGAAAACGCGCCAATTGTTTCAAAAATTTGCTCTGTAACTCGTGATGTTAAATTAGAAAAAATGGAAAAAGCTTTAAATCTGTGGATAGAAGACTGAACTCAAAATAAAATTCAAATTAAGTTCACTCATCATTCGTGAAAAGGCAAAACTCCTTTATCAACACTTTAGCAAAACTGGTGATAGCACTGGCGGGATGTTTTTTTTGCTAGCAAGCAAAGGCGCTGGTTTGAAAGATTTGTTTGAAATTTCTAATAAATATTACATTTAATATTAAATTGTTTCTTATTTTCATTTCAATGCCATATGCTTGCATTTCACTATATACTGTCTATGTACATAGTCATATTATGAAGGTACATATAATACATACATAGACAAAATTTTAGACTAGTTTGTCTTATATATTTCATACTTTGGAACGGAACCCCTTTATTACTATGGGAGCCATAACTCAGTATTCACGTTTTTGGTATTTGCGACATTTCTCAGGAACGTAACCCCAGCGAATAGCGGGGGCTTACTGTATATATATTACATTTATATATAAAATCATTCATTACCATCAAATAGAGTAATGACAATATCCTGGTAAAGCCAACATAGAGCGGTTTGCATAATTTAAATGATAATAATCAGCTATAAAATTGGTGAATATGGCTTTAACAAAGGAATAAAAAAAAAAAAAAAAAAAAAAGACTGTAACAAGCTCAATGAAACTGGAGATAACAAGTCTGCAAAAAGTTAAGTTTGATATGAACGAAAATCTAAAATACTTTTTCTGTACACCTTGTCATAATCTAGTCAAGGCTCAAGATCGAAGGTGGTGGCTAGCTTGAATGAGTTGTTGATGAATGAAGAATCAAATATGTTTATTTGGAGAATTTAGACTGAATAGATTGAGTGTCTCTAGTAGTCTTGGGTTGAACTTGCCACTGAAGGAAGTCCCAGATATTAAGGAAGTCACTGTGGCCAGTTCAGAGTTACAAAACACTGAATTGCTTTGCATTGCCAACAAACAGGAAAAGGCACTATTTCAGTTTATTAGTAAGTTGATGTTAAGATGACACAAGAGGATGTCCAAGCTTGGAATTTAAACATCATTTAATGACATTTAACCATTTTAAAGGATATTAGTTAAAAAATTATGAATGAGTAATATCAATTGAGTTCATTTGAATTTGGTACTGAACTATTTTTCATAGTTACTATTTACAGGCATGAAATTAATTTTGGAATTGTGTGATACAACAGTATTCAATTATGCATCATCATCATCAGCCATTTTCAATCCACTGCAGGATGAAGGCCTCTCCAGCAACTTTCCAGTTCCTTCTGTTTTGCGCAATGCCCATCCATTTACTACCCACAAACTCATGAATTTCATCTATCCATCTCCGCTTTTGTCTTCCAGGTTTTCTTCTAGCTCCTCTTGGGTACCATTCTGTTATTTTCTAAGTCCATCTGTCATCATGTCTTTGAGCTATGTGTCCTGCCCAAGACCATTTTAGTTCTTTAGTTATGATAAGAATGTCCTTTACTTGAGTTTGCTGCCTAATCCATGTCTTTCTCTTCTTATCTAACAGTCTGATTCCCAATATAATTCATTCCATTCTTTGCTGTGTAGTTCTCAGCTTCTCTTCCATTCTTTTGGTGAGTGCCCAGGTTTCACTTCCATAAGTCATTGTGGGGAGTATTCATTGGTTCATTATTTTATGTTTCAGACAAACTGGGATATTGCTCTTCAGTATGTGACTATATTTCCTGAATGCTATCCATCCAAAATTTATTCTTCTCTTGACTTCCAGCCATTTATCATTATTACAGCTAATAACTTGTCCCAGATAAGTATACGACTCCACCTTTTCAATTACTGCTCCTTCAATCATTGTCCCTTTCTATGGCATACTTGTTCACCATTACTTTTGTTTTAGCCATATTCAACTTTAGTCCAAAATCCTTACTAACTGTGCATAACTGATTAAGATTCTCCTCTAATTCTTTAGGATCGTGGCTTATGACCACAATGTCATCTGCAAATTATAAATGGTTTAGGTACTCTCCATTCATATTGACTCCTTTCTGCGACTAGTCTAAAGCTTCCTCAAGGGCAGCAGTGAACAGCTTCGGAGATATTGTGTCTCCTTGTCGAACTCAATCTCTCTACCTCATTGTGTCAAATTCATCTGTTGTCTCTACCGTTCTCCCAACTCCACTAACCACTTGGAGCTCTTTGACTTCTCTTTGCAACTTGACTTTCTTCAGTCCAACTTTCCTAACAGTGAGGTAATTTTCCTTGGTGATTTTAATGTTCACAACTTCAGCTGGTTTCTGTTTTCTAGTCACACCGATCCAGCAGGTCGAGATGCTGAGGCTTTTGCAATTACTAATGACCTAGCACAGATTGTTCATTTACCTACAAGAATACCAGACAATCCTAATCATACAGCCAATACGCTTGATCTTTTTCTCACAAACAACCCTTCTAAGTACACGGCAGAAGTGAGAAGTCCTTTAGCCACTTCAGATCACAACTTGGTGATTGTCTCTTCTCCAATGGAACCTTTATCTCATGGCTATTCCTAACCTTGTGTTGTTTGGCATTACAAGAATGCAAAATGGGATGACCTGCGAGACTTCTTTTCTTCTTTTACTTGGTTGGATTACTGTTTCAAAACTTCTGATGTCAACGTTTGCTCAGATCGTGTCAGTGAAATTATTCTTGCAAGAATGGAATCCTTTATCCCACACTCCACTTTAAAATCTCGTTCTTTATCTAAACCTTGGTTTTCCAATAAATGTGCTAAGGCTGTCCAAGAGAAGAATGTTGCATATTGTAATTGGCTTGTTTCTAATTCTTCAGTTTCATTTTCTGCCTACACCAAAGCTCGCAACAATTGTAAAGCAGTTATTAATCAGTCCAAACTAGAGTTTGAACAGGCTAAGAGTAGAAAACTTGCTTCTTGCCCTAATGGTAGCCGAACATTCTGGTCTCTTGCCAAAGCTATTGGCCGCAACTTTTGCCCATCTCTGCTCCCACCTCTGTCCAAACCAGATGGTTCTGTAATCACTTCAGCCAAAGATAAAGCTGACCTGCTAGCATTCCATTTTTCTTCCAACTCATGTATTAATGATCTTGGAAAACACCTCCCACCATTCCCAACACGCTCCATTCAATGTCTCCTGTGGTCTTCCGTCAAAAGGATATCAGAAGGATTTTGATGAATCTAGATGCTAAGAAAGCTCCAGATCCTGATGGTATTTCTCCACTTGTTCTCAAAACCTGTGCTCCCGAACTTACTCCTATTCTTTGCCACCTTTTCTCACTTTCTTATTCCAAAGGTGTTTTTCCTTCTGCTTGGAAATTTGCTCATATCCCGCCAGTTCCTAAAAAGGGTGACAAATCCCTCCCATCCAATTATCATCCTATTGCAATTACTTCTACTCTTTCTAAAGTAATGGAGAAATCAATTAACCGCCAACTCTTAAACTACCTAGAAACCTTCCGTCTGATCAATGATGGCCAGTATGGATTCTGTCAGTGTCGATCCACTGGTGATATTCTGGCTTATGTTACCCATTTATGGACTAATTCAATGGAAAGGTTCGGTGAAACACAAGTAGTTGCTCTTGACATCTCAAAGGCTTTCAGTCGTGTTTGGCATAAAGGTCTTCTAAACAAGCTTCTATGTTATGGTTTGCCAACGGTTTTTAGTAATTGGTTATCCAGTTTTCTCTCTGATCGCTCACTGAAGTGATGGTAGATGGCTATCTGTCTTCTAACTTCTCCACTAATGCTGGTGGCCCCCAAGGTTCAGTTCTTTCCCACACTATTTTCCTCTTGTGTATTAATGACCTTTTTTCCATTGACTGGAAATCCTATCCATAGTTTTGCTGATGATAGCACATTGCATTCCACTTTCCATGTTGAGAACCCTTGCCCTGCTCAATCAGCTTCAACTTCTCGAATATTCACTACCAATTCCTTAAATGCCGAACTCCAGGTAATTCTCCAGTTGGACAAAGACAACTTAGTTGATTTCAACCCTTCTAAAACTCAGCCTTGTCTTATATCTCGTAAAAAGGATTCTTCTGCTCCTATGCTTATCTTTAGTGACACTCCAATTTCTAGGCAAAATGATATATGTCCTTTGGGGATTACCCTGACTTCTAATTTCTCTTGGCACAAGCACATTACAAATATTGCTTCCTCTGCACCTAAAAAACTTAGTTTTCTCTTTCGCTCTCACCGTTACTTTTCTTCCAAACAGCTGCTCACTCTGTATAAATTGCAAATCCGACCTGCCATGGAATATTGTTCCCACATCTGGGGTGGTACCCCTAAAACCTCTGTTAGGCTTCTTGATTCCATTCAGAAGAGGGCAGTTAGGTTAATTAATGATTCATCTCTAACAGAGTCTCTCCACTCGCTTTCTCATAGACGTACTGTTTCTGCTGCATGCCTCTTCTACAGATACTTCAGTGGGAACTGTTCTTCTGAATTGGCTTCTATAATTCCCGCTCTCTCTCTTTCAAAACAGTCCGAACACATGCCGCCACCAGCCAACATCCATTTACTGTCCAACTTCAAGCACACAGAACCAACTTTTGATCTTCCTCATTTATTCATTCAACTGCCATTTTCTGGAACAACCTTCCTTCATATGTATTTCCTGAAAATTACAATCTACAGAAGTTAAAGTCCAATGTCCACAAATATCTTCTTTCGTCTTCTCAACTTCCAACCCAAGAACGGTACTAAGTACTATAGGTTCTAACACCTCATGTTTGGGGTTCACATAAAAAAAAAAAAAAAAAAAAACTCCTTTCTCGATTTTAAATTTGCTATTGTCTTTGTCTAGTCTAATAAAGGAGGTAGTGTTCTCATATATTTTCTTCAAAATCATAATATATGGGGTATCTATGCCTTGTCTTTTTAGTGCCTGAAACATTGCCTTATGCTGTATGGAGTCAAATGCCTTTTCATAATCCACAAATGCCAGGCATAATGGTGTTTTATGTTCATTTGCTTTCTCCATTAGCTGTGATATTACGTGAAGGTGATCCATAGTTGAGAATCCTGCCCTAAAGCCAGCTTGTTCTTTCAGTTGATTCTCATCAAGTATCCTTTCTAATCTGTCAGTAATGACCCTTGTAAACAACTTCTAGATGTGGGATAACAAGCTAATTGGTCTATAATTTCCAATTTCTGATTTATCTCCTTTCTTATGCAGCAAAACTATGATTGTATTATTTCACTGCTTAGGCATCACTCATTTTCTAATGCACTTTGTGAAAAGCCTTGCTAGTTTTTGTGTTATGTCTCTTCCTCCCAGTTTTAACAACTCTGCAGTAACTTCATCTTCCCCCAGGTCTTTCTGTTTCTTCATTTTCTTCAATGCATGTTCTACCTCATCAGGAAGAATATCGGGTATGTCATATGTGTTGCTAATTTGCCATCCATCTTCCCCCCTGCTAGCATCATTTCCTCGCTCCTTGTGTAATTCTCTACAGTAGTCTTCTATTTTAATTATGCCTTCTCTGCTATTTATAAGTACACCCTCGCTATTCTTCAGTTTCAGTATCATTTGTCTTTCTGTATTACTGCTCATGGCTGCTGATTTAAGTCCTTTGTTTTCCTTTAATGCCTGTTCTACTTTTCTTGTGGTAAATCTTCTTATGTCCTCTCTGAGTCTCTTTCTAATGGCTTTGCATAACTCAGTATACTCAGTTTTCTCCTTGTCAGTGTTTATCTTGCTCTTCATTTGTCACCTTCGATTCATCATAACAAGTGTTTCTTGACTAACTTTTTCTTCTTTGGATTTCTTTTTCCCTATAGATTTGTTGGGCTTTATCACTTTCAGAAAGTTGTAATATTCCTCGTTGATATCTTGGTCCTGAGCAGTCTGCAGAAGCTCAGACTTGTTCTTAAGTTCCTGTACATACTGCTTTTTCTCCTCTTCTGTTATCTCAAAGACCTTTGTATTATTTACTCGAGTCAGTTTTTTCCTTTCCTAATTCTATATCAAGTGTACACTTACCATTCTGTGATCATTTCTGACATTTAGCTTATTCAGGATGGTAACATCATTTACGATATATCTTCTGTTAGTGAGGATGAAGTCGATTTCTTTCTTTGTTAATCCAGTTGGACTCTTCCATGTCCACTTTCTGTTCACTCTTTTCTTGAAAAAAGTGTTCATTACTGACAATCCTTGAGATTCTGCAAATTCCACAAGTCTTTCACCTCTTTCATTTCTTTCACCAATTCCAAATTTTCCTATAGTTCCCCTTTCTGCACTGTTTTTGTCTTTTTCCAACCTTAGCATTGAAGTCCCCCATAATAATAGTGTAGTGGGTTTTCTGCTCATCTAGAAGACTCAATTTTGATGTACATTTTCTTCAATCTCTTCATCATCATGGCTCAATGTTGGTGCATAAATCATTATAACCTTTAGCTTGTACCTCTTAGAAATCTAGAGTATTATTCTTGACATCGTTGGTGATGTACTTTTGAATTCCAAAATATTGTTTTTTAAATCTTTATGGACCAGGAACCCAACTCTACCTTCACTCCTTTCACTGTTTCCATAGGTGTACAGCAGTTTGCCACTTGATAAATAAACTTAAGTGATTCACTTCTTCTTCTTCTTTCAGCCAAGCTGATGATATTCCAATTCAAATTTTCTAATTCCTTTTCCAGCTCTAATATCCTGTCTTCACCGATGAGCGATCTTACGTTGTAACAGGCCAAATTCAGTTTCTGTGCATGGCAGCCTGGTCATACCCAGAGATTCTTAGCACCCTATGCTTCCACTCTGGTCTTCTCGCTGCCGTAAGAGGGGGAGTGAAAGCCCCTGGGGACTGAGGGCCATTTGTTTCGTCGTGCTGTCATATGCTGGAGTGTTTGGTCTTTTCCTCTTCACACTGACCAGGTGTCTTGAAGAGAACCACTCTACACATTCGTTGCCACTTAAGTGACGTAACCGGGCTTACCATCGAGAAGGTGTGCATGAGTGGGTTTTAGGGAGGCAGGCCAACTGGACTTCTCCTAAATCTTCTGTAATAGAAAGATATTGGATCCATCAGTGTTTTAGACTGAGCGTCTGATAACACACAGGATACCTGTTCCCCTTATGCAGTACTTATCAATTAAAAAAATGTTTGTACAGATAATATTTAATATACTGAAAAGTCCAGTGAAAGAGCAGAGAAAGATAATTATAATACAAGTTGCTATAAATGAGCACAAAAATTGAGTTTTGTGAAGTGCCTGATTGAATTCAAATGATTTGTACTAAATGCATCAATGTTACATATAGTAGAACATTAGGTGTAGAGGTTAATTAGTCACTACTGTAGTGCAAGAGGTGAGATATGCAGGGAACAAGCATAGAAGAGTTCTGTATATATGGTGAAAAAATGGAATAAATAAATAATATGCTGAATGAATGTAATGTATGCTAGCACCTGATTAGACTGTGATTTGTTGTCTGAAACAAAGAAAAGGCTGAAATGTGGCAACCTCTTAGAACATCAGGTTTCCAATTTTGAGACTTTTTAATGATTTTAAATAGCATGGATATTAATTTAATTTCATTATATTTTAAATAACATCTTCCATGACATGGAAAATGGAATATTATCATCTTTATGTTAACTAAATTAATTTGTTAACCATCTGCTAATAAATGTTTATCACAGAAAAACTAAAGGTTATTAATAATTTAAATGAGAAATATGGAAATTCTTCACAGTTTTGTGTATCTGAATAAAATTTTCTCTTGGTTAGCCAACTTGTCCAGGTACTTTGAACTAATTTAGGTAAAAATGGATGTATTAAGTGTATAATGAACAAGCCTAGGTGTAATTCAATTATTAAATGTAAAATGTGGTACAGATAAAAATAATTAGATCAAAATGCTTTACTTGAAGGTTTCATTTTATATGTTCTGATTTTATTCTTATTATTTTTTTAATTCTGCAGGTTGCTGGAAAGAAAGGAGAGAGCCACTGACATCTACTCAAATTTTTCCCCATTCAGCTAATAGCATAAATAAGCTTTTTATCCTGAACAGCAGCAGCAGCACTTCTGTAGAATAATAATGACTTGGTGGAACTTCCACCAGTGTACCATAGTTTTCTGTAAAACTGTTATAGACACCTTGACTTTTTTACAGGCCAGGTTTTAATATGATTAAATAAGGCTTCTTTCTGTGATGCCAGTATAAAGCAGTGTTAGAAAAATATAAGCATTGGCTACCTAAAAAAAAAATGCATGAATTTTGTGTCATGCTTTATCTGATAGTGTAATTCTTACTTTTTAAAGAAACATTGCTGAATATGTAAAAGGCTGTTTTATTAGATTTGTACAAATTTCCAGTGCAGATGCATTAAAATGCATATTTTCCATGAATTCATTAAATGTCTACCCAATGTAACTTCTTTATCTTTGATTATGATAATTGTTTTCTTTTGTACTTTCTGTTATGAAATTAAGTTTAGTTTACAAAAAAGAAAAAAACAAAATTACTAAAAGAAGGCATTTCAAGGTTTTGAGTGAAAGATTCATGTTATGATAGTGTACAATACAATAATTAGGGATAAACTCTAAAAACAGTGCTTCTCAAGCTGTGTAAACAAAACTGAATTATGTTTAAACACTGTATTAACTTAATTATAATTATTTATTAAATCAGTTATGAATTAAATATAAAATTCATGTTCAAGATAATAGCAGTTAAGATATTGTGTCATCTTGCATCATATACTGTCAGGTGCAATATGTTTGCTAGGTGTATGACCTATGAGAGGTCATCAGTTACAGAGTAAGTACTGGCCAGCTGTGATGGTCTTTCTCAAATATTCCTGAAAATCGCATGTATTTTATAGTTTTATGGAAAGTTTATTTTTCTTCTTCATTTCAGTCAAGATTGTATTCTTTTTTAAAAACTCATATGTTATTAATTTTTTTTAAAAAAAATTATGAAATAGCTGCCTATTGTGACCATGGATCTGTTCCTGTTCAACAATGGTCACTTGCTAATTATGTAGCTGTAAGCTTCACATTTAGCTTACAACAAATTTCCCTCCCTCCCCCTCTCAATTTAGTGCTTGCATAAATATGTAAGCTGTGGGTTTGATTTTGTCTGCTGGACAGTTTTGATGTTTTCTGTAATTCATCTGTCTTTGTATACTTATCTAGTTTTTCTAAAATATTTTAATTGTCCTAATTATTTTCTCTTGGAAAAAAATTCTCTGATATCATACATGGAGAAAATGTGTTATTTATTTTTCATTCCAAGTATTTTACCTCACGTGGTGACCTACAGATTGTGGTGTGTTTTTTTTTTTTTTGGTAGATGCATGAGTGTGGAAAAAAAACGAGATTACTATCTCATTACTTAATACAAACAACAGTGCCAGATGACAAATATTATATTCAAAAAGAGAATAGAATGGAATTATATGCTTCATTAATACATTAGATCCTGTTATTTTAATATAGTATGAACTGCTTATAAAATAGATTAGTAAATTGAGGACTATGTTGTCCTTAGTTTACTAATTTACTTTTAAAAAAGTAGCTTTATTTTTAGAATGTAAAAAGATTGGTGCTTCATTGTGAACAGATAGTCCAGATTCCACCTCCCTTCACAAAACAAAAAAAAAAAAAAGCTTTTGTTACTCTGAAGTGTTCCACATCAAGACAGTAGGGGGGGAAAAAATCTTGTATTTCTGTGAATTCCTCATTTCAGTTTGCAAGTAGCCCTATGCTAGCACAGGAGATAATCTCAGAGAAATTTTTGAGTTTTTTTTTTTTTCCCCCCCTCTCTCTTGCAGTCTCTTCCAGTCAGTGCAGTGTTTATTGAATTAATATACAGCAGTACCTCGCACAGTGCGGCTTCAATCAGTACGGAATTCACAATAGTGCTGTTTGTAATCTGTGACTGATTATGTTTCCCCGTTTAGTGCTGATTCAGTCATTGCGGTAGTTTTTCCCAATGCTTTAACCGCACTATGAGAGGTATTGCTGTACTCCTTGATGGATTCATTTTATTCTTTCTTTTAGCATGTGTAAACAAAGAAAATAAAATGTTTGGTTGAATTCCATAATAACGATAATTTTTACACTATCATATGGCACTCATTAATTACCTATTATTAATTGGAAAGCAGTAGAGCTGTGATAATAGTTTAGTTTCTAATTTAAAAAAATTGGCTGATATTGACAGTAAAAAAAAAATTAAAAAAACAAAATAAACAAACTATTTGTTTCCTTCCTAATATAAATAACTATCCAACTGATCTTTGCTACTTTCCCCAAGCTGTTAGCCTCAGTGACCCCCAAAGATAACCTATTCCAGTAATTAACAGCATGCTGGCTAAAAAAAAAAAAAACTCCTATAATCCAGTCTGAACCTCTTTGCCTGTAATTTGAATTTATTGTCTCTAGCTCTGGAATCATTTATAGCAGATGAAAAGTTTGCCTTCATCCATTTTACTATCTCCTCTCAAGCCTTACAGACTTCAGTCGGGTTCCCCCTTAGGTACCTGGTTGTTAGGCTCTGTAGCTCACGTGATCAAGGTCTTTCTTCAATTGAGTATGCTTTTGCTGATAACACTAAGCAGATTGCCATCTTTGAACCCTTTCAAGAAGCTGTCTTTTTTAGGTATGATCTCTCCATACTGTACACGAAATTCCAAGTGTGGTCTTACAATAACCTTATAGAGTGGGATTGTGACATTCTTATTTTTACAAGCAAGTGTTTAATAAGTCTTGAATGGGACACCACGTACTCTTTTTCATGCCTGTCTATGTTGCCTGGAGGGCTTCATGTCTGACCATGTTCACAGTTTCTAATTCAGCCACACTAAGTGTATAAGTTATTTTGTACTAAATTCTTGAAATGTGAGAATATGCATATTGCTACATTAAAACATAATTTCCACTTTTCTGACTATCCTAGAAGCATATCCAAGCCATCCTGAAGGAATACTGCTTGGCATTGATCATTAACCACTTTACCAATATTTACATTGTCTTCAAATTTTGACATCACATCTGTCCATTTGTTGATGTCATTTAAGCAAATCTAAAACAACAGTATTCCCATAACTGATCCATGGAGACCTCACTTCTAACGCTTGACCAATCTGAAGAGTAATTATTAATCACAATCCTGTCTCCTGCCCTGCAGCCACCATGCAGTTCATCTTAGAATCTTGCCCCTGATTCCAACATGCTCCATCTTGTATGGTAACTTCTCTCATAAGAGACTGAGTCAAATGCTTTACTAAAATCCGAATAATGTTGAAATTATTTCCTACATTCAGCTTATGAGTGACTAATGTGGCAGGAGGGGTCATAACATTTTCTCACAGCTCAAATTTGATTCTCCATCCATAATTTTCATATCTTCAGGCCAAAAAAAAAAAAAAAAAAATCACTGAAATAACTGTCATTCCAGTTGATCATCGAAGTTCTCCAAGCTGTCTACTATTGGTTTCATTAAAAGCCAAAGAAATTCTGAGGGTGGTATCCTCACTTTGATTAAACTAAAATGCATGTTGGGTGAAACAGATCACTTAAGAGTAAGGGTGTCTGCACGAATCATTCTACTAGATCAAAGGCAGGTCTTCTTCAATGAGTTTTTTTGTTCCTGCCTCAGTTATAATTATAAAGATAATATAATCACAAATACATGGATAACATGCATATTTTTTTTTTTTTTTTGAAATTTGGAAGAATGGACTTCACTTTTGTTTGCCATTCCTGCCATTACAAATGGCTTAGTCACTGGGCACTAGTCATAAACACCCAAAAATTATCCATAAAGTAACCTTTTCAGAAAAGTTAACATGGACCACTTAGTTATCTACCTCAATAATTGAAAGTAGCTTATTTTTATATTTTTTCTTAATATATCCATCCACTTGAGTTCAATAAGCATTCTCCATTTTGTGGGCAAAGAGGAAATATCTGGAAGATAGTCTTTGTTCTGGTCATTGAAAAAGTCATTTTAATCTTTCCTGAGATTGTCATTACTTCAAAATAGATGCAAGGTTTTCTCAAGCGGAAATAATCACTGGAGGATCCTAATCTGGAATGTGGATCAGTGATTTAACTCCACAACCTCTCAGTGCTGTAATTGCCTAATGGATCCATGTCATGAAGAAGTGAGACACCTCATGTCAATTTTCCCCTTCTCTGTTCCTTTGTACCTCCCCTAAATTTTTGAGAGCATAAGCATTTTCAGTGATTTCCTTATATGGCGTGTAATCTATCGAAAGAATTTCTATTACAGTGCAAGAAATGGTGGCTGTGATTTTCCTGGTGGAAGGGTTGAGGCCTGATTTTTTTGGTGGTGACAATCCATGATGTTATCATTGCATGACAGACTCCTGTTTTATTATTTTCTGATACCATTGATGAAACCATTTCATCACCAGTTACAATTCTTGAAAAAAACTTGTGGATTGGCATCATGCATATGTAAATTATCCTAACAAATTTGAGCCCTGCACTGTTTCTAAAGAGGCATCTTCATTCTTGGTACCCAGGAAGAACTAACACTTGTGGCCAAGTATTAGTAGAGGGTGGTCAGAAATATTTCATTCTCTGGTAGTCAGAAACAGTTGAATATATCTATCTGCATAACCACATCTTCAGTTTGTTTGGCACATTTCTAGAGTTATCACTTCTGTTGGTAGTTCCAAACAGGAGTCACCTGTGGATTCTCAATTCCATTTAAGCTGATTGATTGTGCCAAAATTTTATTGGTATTCAGAAGGAGCAGTATCACCATTTACAGCTTTCATGTGTTCATGAATAACATGGTCCATTTCCTTTTGTCAAACATTTGATGATTGCCTTGTGCTCTTTCATGACATCTATGTTTTCCTTTGGGTAGGCTCTTAAAATCTCTTCTGTACTTCACTGTATTCAGCTGAACCTGTGCAAATAAGATAGACATTTATGAGAGTATGCTAAAACCTCCAGTTTTTATATATGAAGCATGTTTATAATCAAGGTATAAAATTTATTGTATGCTACCTTGTATTTATAATTTTGTAAGTTGAGTGTTTAAATAGTTAATTTGCTGGCACAATGCAAAGCATATATTCAATTCCCCCACTTTTCATGTGAAAGCTTGTGGTAGCCAATATCTTAGATACTCCTGGAACATAAAATCAGTTACCATTAAGAATGTTTACATCTTTCCATGATTTCAGTTTAGTTGCCAAAAATTCAGAAATTTTTGTGACTAAACCTCAGGGTTTAATATGTTAGCACTTCCTGAAAAGCTGCTTCAGTTTTAATGATAATTTGGTCGATATCAACAAAGGTTTTGAATCAAATAAAAATGTGTGCCTTTAGATAATTTTCATGTCATGATTTCAAAAAATGCATGCAGATAAGGATTTGTTGTTTAGAGTTTTAGATATTACACAGCAATGCCATTATTTTTGGAACATATTATTTAAATTTTGTAGAAGCAGTTGAATGAAATATTAAAGTTTTGGGCTGTTAAAGCTTTTCACAAAAGGAATTTTTGGAAGCTATTCATTTTTTGTAATTCATCAAAATTCTAAATGTATTACTGGGCAGTGTAATAGACAAGTGATAATTTTTTGAAATGTTTTATTTTTCTTTTAATCTTATTTCAAGTATTTTAATATAGTTAATAGAAGTTTTCTTTATTTTGTATTCGAGGTATTCAACAATGCTGGATTTGTAGCTTTATAAACAATTTTGATGATTTATGTTTATGGGGGAGGGAATTTGCTACAAAATCACAATTCTTCCAACTAATATGATTTTTAATTTGGAGGGATCCGCATGTATGCTATTTCTTGTGCAGTAATGCTAGGGCTAAAACAGTCACTTAAGGGCAGTTTCATTCCACATCATTTGTAGTTTTAATGATTTGATGACAAGAAAAAGGAGAAGAGTATTGATTGCTACTTTTTCCTCACAAAGCATTAAATACATACTTCACTCAGCATTCCAACATCTCATTCATCATTAGCTTTACTATAAGGAACTGTTCTTATCCCAACAAGATATACACTCAGTGAGCACTGAATTATGATGACCCCTATGAAAACAGTGCGACCCGTTGACCATGTGAGGTACGAGAGAGCAGTTAGTCGACCTACATAGCATAGGTGTCAGTGGTTCAGTAGGTAATAAAATTCCGAGCGTGATGGGTAAAAGGAAGGATTTATCAGACTGATAAAGGAGAGATTGTGGGAGCTCGATGAGCTGGTGCCTCGATTTCCCAAATGGCTGAACTAGTGGGGTGTTCGAGAGCCACCGTAGTTAAAGTGTACCAGGACGTGTCAAAATGGTCAAACAGCGACCTGATGGCAAAACCGCAAAGGTCAGCAAAAGATTGATGTTAGAGGTGAGTGCCGGGTCTGATGACTCGTACAGGCACAGCAGTGTTGAAGAATTCGCTACCCAATACAACATGAGCCAACCCGGAACAATATCTGGCATGACCATGCTTTGCATATATGTGCTATACCGGCAGATCCCTACAGTATTCTCTAACCACGGTTCATCGGCATAAAAGACTCCTGGTGCAAAGAGCATGGATGTTCTTTGAGCATAGAAGACATGAAGATGTGCTGGTCGGATGAGTCGCGTTATTTACTCCACACTGGATGGTCGTGTACAGATTTGGCGTCAAAAACAGGCTCTTGATCCAGCATGCATGGTATCAAAAGTGGAGGCAGGTGGTTTTATGGTGTGGAGCATGTTTCATTGGGAGGAACTTGTACCCCTGGTGCATGTGGAACAATGTATCACTGGTCTCCACTATTGTCAACTGCTTGCTGACTGTACGCCCTGCTACATTACACTTTTTCCCAAATGGCAATGGTGTCTTCCAAGATGACAACATGCCGAGCCATCGGGCACTTGATGCGCTGGAATTGTTTGAGGAACACAGTTCTGACTTCCAGCATATCGAATGGCCTCTGAACTCCCCCTCGATATCAATTCCATAGAGCACTTGTGGGACACTATGGAAAGGCATATCAAGCATCTGGATACACTAATCACCTGCATTGCTAGCCACTATATACAGCTTGGTTGGCTATACCTCCCAAACACTTCAGACATTTTGTTAAATTAATGCCACGTCGAATAGTTGCTGTACTGAGGGCAAAAGGAGGACCTACGGAGTATTGGGTAGATGGTCATAATTCAGTGATCACTCAGTGTATGGTGACAGAAGAAGATAAAGTTTGTCTTCGACAAAGTCGGTCACTTTTTTGATGGGATGTAATGGAACTTTTATCAAGGAATGAAAAGTTTCCTATGAAGATGACTAGTTATTTAATACACTGGTGTGGAAAACGTAAGGACCAACACTATTTCTAAGGGTTACAAACAAAATCTTTATTTATGGTACTCTTTACTGATGATTAGATTCAGTCTCAGCAGTGATTCTGGACATCAGCTAATCTGGCAAGAGGTTGGCATGTGGTATTACCCCACAAACCACTGAAAGGGATCGATATGGCAGTTGAGACATTCTTGTCTGGGTAGGCGTTATCTTGGATGGACGTACACAACTCCAGATAAAAAAAAATAAATTTTTCTGTTTATACTCCAGGATGACCAAACGGTCAGAGGAGTTCACAAGATAGACAGAATACTAGAAACAGCACAGTATTCAGTAGTCACGGGCTTCAACCCCGGTCACTCAAGGCACGTGTACTTATGCACCTGGGCGCCTGACCACTAGGCTACGACGGCCTTACTGGAGGGCGGTACTATAACCAGTGCATGCTACTGTACTGAGGTAATCCTTCCCCATGCATGTCTCTTCCGAGGTTCCATTGCCCCGAGTTCGTGGTTATGGATGACGCCACACCCCATCGCGCTGCAGCTGTTGATTATGCTTTTGGAAAGTGAGGACATTGTTTGTATGGATTGGCCTGCCCGTTCCATTGATTTAAATCCCATGGGACACTCTTGGGAGATGCCTAGTGGCAAGTCCACACCAACCAGAAAATGTTCACCAGCTGAAGATGGCACTGACAGGAATGGACGTTGTACCGCAAGAACTTAACAACATTGTTCTAAGTATGGACAGGCGGTCAAAGCCTGCGTGGACATTTCCTACTGAGGACCACTGCTTCCCTTTGTTCCATCTTTGGCAGTGATGCATCTGTATCATGCAGACAGTGCTATGTTGCCATTTTTGAATAAAGTCTACCGTTTTGTTTCTGTTGTGTCGGTGTTTCGTTCATCATTTCTGTACCTCATGAAGTTCCTTTGGTATGCTTTTCCCATATCCAGGCTACTATGAGAAGCTAAGGACCTGACTGGTCCTTAAATTTTGATCAGTGTATTTGATATTTAAGATATGTGTGTGAGGGAGAATAGATGGTTGTGGAAAGGCATGTACGTCACCAAGATTAAATATGGAAAGCCTACACCGTTTTAATGACACATCAAATATTTGTACTAAGATAAAAAAAAAAATAGATGTGTCATTGACTTAATTTGAAGCTATATTTAGGATTCATTGATCTTTAAAAAAACATATGACAAGTACTTTGAAATCGACTCAAATTTTAGAAAATATGGTATCAGGGCTAATTTTTAAGGGGAATAAAAAGTTTCTGTTAAAATAGAAAATTTGCTCAAAAGATTTCAAGAAAACATTGGAAGATATAAGGTTAAAGATCAAATGAGACAGCACTGCACCTTATCACCACTATAATTTTCATGAATCTTAATTGAAGGAGTGGAAGTTACTGACAAAGATTATTATGGGAGATGCAAAAATTGTATCATCATCATTATATGCTGATGACATGTTAAATAGCTTGAAGATATTCAGTAATGTCTAAATAAATAGACATGTAAAGAATCGGGCATGAATGAATAAAGACAATTTTCACTGTTATAAATGATTCTTTGTGGACAGTGCAGTGATTATGATCACCATCCTTCACATGCCTGGTTCAAATCGCATTGATGATGTGAGGAACTTTTATGAGCTTTTTCACTCTGGCTGAGTTATTTGGTCTGTCTGACAGCAAAGTTTTTCATCTGGCAAACTGACCAGAGAAAACATGAAACTTAAAGACATACACACAACTGAGGAAATTCTCTGATAGCCCTAATATGACTACAGCCCGAAAACTAGGAGCTGTAAATTTAAATTATGAGGAAAAGATTAAAAGTAAATCGCAAAAAAAAGTTTTCTTTTTAGCCAGTGAATTTTTATCTTTAATTAGTAGCATGAGTTACTTCCACAAGTAGTTCAGGCTGACAGCTTGGGGATATTCAAAGGTCAACTGGACAGTTAATCTGTGTAAGGAGGAAAACAGGTTATTTTCTTTTTTTATGTATATTTTTATGGCTATTGCAGTAAAAGGCTGTGGCATCCTTCTATACGGATGAACTGATACTAATTAGAATCTTCAGAAGTGAATTTTAATACGAAAAATAGATGGAAGCAATGGTAAGACCATATTACTAATGAGGAAATAACAATGGGTAACATAACCAATCAAAGTCTTTGCCGCGTTTGCAAGAGATTGAAACTTTATGCTTACAAAGTGCAAATTGTTCAGCAAATTAGGTCTCACGACAAACCACAATGAGCCGAATTTTCTGTTCACATTCTTAAGCAGATAGACGAAGACGATTACTTTCTGGAAAATGCTTTTAGTGATGAAGCCACATACCACTTGTCTGGTATATTAACGCATTTATCACATATGGAGATCTGAAATTCCCTCTCAGTTCGTGAATGTTGTTGTTGGGTTTTAGTAGCATTAGCGACTAAAGTCATGTGGCTCCGTGTATATTGTCTGTAAATTGCGAGTGTTCTCAGGTCGATTTTCTGTTTTGCTGGATGAAAAACCAGAGTTTTCGAAAGAAAAAACCATGCTACCTTCGCCAGAGACCGAATAACTCAGCCACGTTGTGAAAAAGACCCATAAAAATTCTTCCCATTATCGACGGGACTTGATCAGTTCTTGAACGTGAGCGTAATAGTCTCAAGGTGAACGTGTAGTGCTCACTGACTAGCCAGATGATTGGGCCATTTTTCTTCCAACGAAACTATTATCAAATCTCCTAGAAATGCTCGAATTGTATGCTGCGCGTCAGCTGGAAGATATTTAGCCTCATGTATTCTATCAGCAAGATGGGCACCACCACACTGGAGCTTACATGTGCACGATTTCCTCATTAAAATTTTTCTAACCAATTGGCTAGGAAGGTTCACTCCTAGTTCTTCAAATATGACACCTATGGATTGCTTTATATGGGGCAATGTAAAGGACAAGGTTTATACAATAAAATAAATAATAACAGTGTCACAGAGTACTAAAAAGGGTTTAGTGCCGAAAGCCTCAGACTACTGGAAATTAGAATGAAATTGGCTATCGTCTTGACATTCCATGTGCTACCAAAGCCTCCCCATGTGGATGTTTGCTGAAGTACGGTTGTGTGATAAATCCTTTGAGTTGCTTTATGAAGTGCAGTAAACCGTTTTACAGTATTTATTATAATAAAATTTTAATCTAGTTTCATAATCAGGTGAATAATTTAGAGACACACACTGTATATCACATTAAATAGAACTATAATATATAAACAAATATGCACAGGAATACCAGCTGTTACTTTTTGAAGACATTTTTCTTCATCAGAACGAATGTTTAAATAGTCAGAGGCTACAATGTTTAAACGAATGTTTACATTGTCAGAAGCTACAATTCAAATTCATAATACTGCAATTCTGAAACTGTTAACTCAATTTCAGTGCTTGTATTTTGTGAGTACCATTAATTGGCATATAAAGTTTAGTGCACTCATTGTTGCTGCTGTATCTGGTTATCAGGTTGTTCATTCTGTGTATTGTTTATTGTGCTTGGTTTTACATGAACATGAAGTTTAATCATGTAAAAATGTTTAAATTTTTAAGAGAATTTGCGAATTACGGTAGGTTACTTTGAATGTATTGAGCGATGTGACTACGCTGTGGTAGTCAATCCAAATAAGTTGGCAAAGTGTGCCACAGTCAACTTAAACCACGTTAAGAAATGTATAAAGAATTTTGCATTAGTTTATACCATGTAACTGAACAGAACAAAAAGTTGATAATAAAGGAAAAATTAAAAAACAAGTACAATTTACTACATTTCACAATAAGTAATTTATCTGCTGCAGTATATGGATATGCAATCGATAATTGCCAGAATGCTGTTGTCGATTGTTCCAGTTAATAGTACTGTAATTCCAGAAATTGTAAAAATGGGGATTGGAAAGTTTATAGAGTGCCAAGCAGGGAGCTCCGGCGAATGTACCCCTTTTTTTAAAGTATAAACCCAAAATGTGGTAATATGAACACTTGTGTTTTTATTTAGGGTTGAACGTTTTTTGTATGTATGTTCTGTTCGAAATAGATGTAATTATTAAAAAGGCGAAACTCTCCCAAACTTTAGCACCTTTATTACTGCCCCATATTTTATTCAACAGGATAATTCCCCATGCTATACCACCGGTGCTGTTCGAGAATAGTTCATGGGCATGAATACGTAAAAGTTGAAGTGGCCGGGGCAGATTCCAAATTCAACTTTATGGAGCACCTTTTAGGATGAATTGGAACGTCGGTTGGTGGAAGATAAAGTCGGTTGGTCGGTTGGTAAAGTAACTCCGATATCTAACAGAACTACCTCGATTGAATTGGTTTCGAAGTTGGTACCATATTATAAAATTTTTCATCGTAGTAATAAAAAGTAAAGAAGTAGTCCAACGATAAATGAAGATCGGCAAAAAATGAGTTGTTCGAAGAATTCATTTATGATACATGTCACATAAGTTATTTTTTTGAAAAAGAGTGAAGACTTTCTTAAGTGTATCAAGTAATTTTTTTATTAGTGTTTACACAAGGAATTGAAAACATCAAATTATGATATTTTACACATCATTGAGAAATATAGGAGCTGAACAAAAACAAATGGAAACACCTAACGCGAACCTTTGAAATGGTTTGGCCACCACTAACATACAGGACGGCACTCATTCGACATGGCAGTGAATCCACAAAGTATTCAGATGGGAATGCAGGCAATGCTTCAATGAATTTTTCGTGGACATCGAAAGTATAGGCAGCTATAAGTGTGCTTTCCAGTTTTATGTCCAGCTCCTAACCATTCTTATTTTAATGAATGGTGACTGCAAACTTTTTGCTGTAGTGTATATACAAAATTTTATGGTCCTCTCGTGCATTATGTGTATGTATTCATCCCTGGGATTCGTTTTGTAGCCGAGACTAATATCATCATCTAATACGAAGTGTGGTCAAGGGACCCAGTAAAACCAATAGGCAAGGTTGAATATCACAAATACTATAGGAAACAGAAAACGACACACCCAGTCGATGTTGCGTGCCAGAGTTTCACTATATTTCGGCAAACAGTGCCTACATCCGTTATCACTTTCTTCATTTTCACTACTACTGTTCTGTTTGTTATCAAACTGTCGGAGCGAAGGCTGGTTCGTCAAAGATGCTGATACTTTGTTAGTTGCTGTTGGTTGTCGAACAATCTACAAAAAGAAATAATTAAAACAATTAAGGCAACACTTTTAAATGTAAAAAAAAAATATTTTTTAAGCTAACTTAAAAATACAGTAGAAATTATAAGAGAAAGAGCTTTGTTTGGGTTTTGGGGGTACATTAAGAACTCTGGCTATAGCACCTAAAAGAGGGGGAGATAAAACAAATTTTTGATTTCTTGACGTACTTACTTGAAATAATCTGTTAGAAGAATTTCCTGTTTGTGTACTAACGTGTGAACAGCTGTTGAGTGCTTCTTTTGCTTTTCTGGCAATGAAATTAACGAAAGGAAACTCCAAAAAGGCACAGAAGACAAGCCATGTACACATCTCGATCCACACGTCTACAGCTTTTACGTAAGACACCTAGTTACAAATTGTAATATAATCAATTACTATTGCAACTTCATTAATTATTTTTGTTTTTATGTCTCTGTGTGTTAAGCGCTAAAGCAACTAAGACTATGAGGTGACAGTATATTGTGTTTGTAAATTGCATGTATTCTGTTGTTGATTTACCTTTTTGTTGGACGTTTAGTCCAAGTTTCCAATTGAAAAAACTATACAGCCTTTACCTGAGACTAACTAACTCAACGACGTTGTGAAAAAAGTCCATAAAAATTCCTATAGTAATCGGCTGGAAAATTCAAGTTCAAGCCATTGGTCATCGGTTGGAAAATGCACGGGAAGTGAACCCAGGCATTTTCCAACCAGTATGAAGTGGACGGCGATTACATCACTCTACTACCCGCAAGGGCATTTTATGATTGAAAAGTTTTCTTCTAATTTAAACATGATCTGTATTTATTACTCTTCTGTTCAGTCGGTATTACCACTTCACCCAACTTCTGAGAGTTTTTTTTTTTTTTTTTTTTTCTTTTGGCAGTTTAAGCTTTGCTTCCTTGCATCATTTTGCCAATACTAATATTTATATCAATTTTGTACTATATGGACTTTGCACTCGTGCGAACAAAGAAATACAAAGCATTCCTTATCTTTAAAACCTTGCTCAATTAACCTTGTTGTCTATAAAAACAAGAAAAAAAAATGAAGGACACATATTTCTTATACTAGGAATTCTTTTTGGAAAATTTTTAAAAACGGTTTATATTTTCACTTAATTACACTTTTGTTTATTATTTCTGCATTCCACGAGGTGGCGTTATTATCGATGTTACGAAATGGTTTGTGCGTGACTTAGAAATTTTTAAGTTACCTACTAATTTATATTTACTAATGAAATATTCCGGCAGCAAGAAGAAACTGAATTCGAATGTAACCTTTATACGAGAAAAGAATGAAGTAGTACTTTTGGAACTGATTACACTGGCCTTGATTTACGAATACAATATCTAATTTACATCTTGCTTCTTCGCGAGAATGCGTTACAGATGAAAATCGGAAGCTAGCAGTTACACTATTTGCAAATATTTCTGCAGTAAGTAAAACAAAAAAATAATAATAATGATAATAAATAAAAAAAAATAATAATGATAAGAAATAAACAAAATAATAATGAACGTTTACTGATTGATAGAGATTAATATAAGCTATCCTGTCAGTATATATTATAGAGAATTCGAAGCTACATTAATTTACATCGGTTCCTCTTTAATCTATAAATGCACTGAATTTAAATTAAAAAAAAAAAAAATTGCAGTCTACTGTATTTGAGAACATGACGCCATTATGTCAAAGTATTACAGGTGATTAGTTTATTAATAGGTATTGCGTGCATGTTAAAAACCATAGAAGATCCGTCTTACAACTGGAAGTTATGACGTGAAGCCTTTAGAAAGCATCCTGTTAGAAATTTAACCATATTATGAGCCAGTCCCTTGAAGGTTTCCTTTAAGACTCGGTTTATAGTTTCAGCATAACATTCAAGGTTGTTTTATCGAATAAATATAAAATTCATGACATAAAAGTTGTTTTAATTGTTTTAAATAATAAATCTTAATTACAGGGCTAGCTGTTGGAATAAATTACTACATAATCTTGTAGGAACTGTTGAGTTTATAAAAATTTCGAAAGGGTTGCTCCAGATAATTTTTTTTTTTTTTTTTTTAAGGATGGTGCTGAATGAACTTAGGTGTCTTGCATCGATTTTTCTTTTTAACTATGGCCTCATAGACGCCGAATAAAGTTAAAGATTATAAAATCCTTTCTAGCAGGATTTTATATTTATTTTTAAAATGAATTATAAAGTGAATTTATAGATCATTTTAAAAAATATGAAAATTGTAATTATGTAAACCAGACGTTCCCAGAGTGTGAGGAACCTCTGTGGGTGCACACTTAATTTTTGGGGAGCTTTTTGGAGATAGATTTTATATCATATCTGTTTGTTTACTTGTTCTGCAGGGCGCCTCCGTAGCCAGGTGGGAAGGAGCCGCAGTGCGGAGCACACGCTTCTTGATTTTACCGGGGTTCGAGCCCGTCACCACCAAATACGGAGGATGCGGAAAGGTCAGGCAATGACCACCGCATATTCCTGGAGCAATATGGCCTTAGTTGCTAATGCTCCTAAAAAAAAACCAAAACTTGTTCTGCAAGATAATGGACATAGAATTTATGAAATACTTTGGGGGGGTGCAAGGTATAAAAGTTAAGAACTCTGAACCCTTATTATAAAGGTGTAGTTTTCTTTCTTTTATTGTACAAAACTTTGAATAGTAAATGAATAACTATTATTTTATTTTATTGTTTAATTAATATTATTATTAATTAGTTAAAACCTATTTTAATCAATTGATATTAAATGAATATTAAAATTATAATTGTAATTTAATTACACTAATGAAAAGAAAAGGTGAATTTCTGATAAGTTATAATTGGTGGTAAAAAGCGCCAAAACATATATGGGAACTGGTAATTAAGAATTAATTCAATACTAACTATGTTGGATACATATATAATGCATTGGTGTTTGAAGAGATACATCAGAATGACTGAGTGGAATTAAGAGTTTCATCTACTACAAAGGATTTTATAAGTAACCTTATCTTATTGGCTATCCGAGAGACTGGTGAGTCGATCACGAAATTTTGAGCTGACGTCTCAGTAACTGTCGCTACATTAAAATTTTTTTCCACACCTGGTGTAAAAGGTTTGAGTTTGAATGCCATAAATGGCGCAAGGTACTTTTATGGGCTTTTTTTCACAACGTGGCTGAGTTAGTCGGTCTCAGGCAATGACCGCATGGTTTTACCTCCCGAAAACTCGGTTTTTTTCGTCCAAGAAAACAAAACACAAATCGACCGCAAAATACACAGAATACAAACAGAATAGCTAATGCCTCATAGCCTTACTTTCTTTGGCGATCAGCTAGCACACACGCACATTAAGATTTTTTTTTTTTTTTTTTACGGAGAGGTTTTTTTTTTATTTAGACTGGAATAAAAAATTGGACAGATAAAAAAAATTATTTTAATATGTACTGTATAAGAAATGTGTAGCTTAATACTAAAAATAATAAAAACCCCCTCATAAATCAAAATTCCGGCATTTTTACAATTTTTACATTTTTAAAATTTTGCAAGTAAATTAAAAATCCAGAAATTGCCCCTCAAGTCCTACTCTTCCTTGATTTCTGTTACTTCTGCTATTATTATTGGGATTATTAAAAATTCGGATTATTAATATTAGTCGAGTCTGGGCTTGATAAAAAAATATTTGTGGAGCCAAACCAAATTTCATTAAAATCGAACAAATACTAAACGGCAATTATATCTTTTTTTTTTTTTTTTTTTTTTTTCATACAATTTGTATGGAGAGTCCGTGCAAGCTTTGCGTGTATTGGTATGGAAGAAATTGGTGAACATAATATCACTTGTGAAGAGATACGTATACAGAGAAAGAGAAAAGAGACCACTTCAAAAAAGAGTAGTGATACGGGAGGAGAATAATAAATATTTTACACTTGTATTCAAACTAAATGGCTAAAGTTTAGCGAACGTAAACCTATGGAGTTTTGTTAAGTGTCTATAAAGTTATTACCTTTATAGAATTTGAGAAGTAATTTCAGATCGACCAAGATGTTTAGAAGTCAGTTTTGCTTACACTTTTTATTTTTGACGCGCATCACTGTAAAATATATTTTCCTCTTATCCTAATGTATTTTCTTATCACCTCTCGTATAAATAAGTAAATAAAAAACACATATTCCAGAATTAACTTTAAAAAAAAAATAGAACTTTTCATAGAGTCACACAATGAAATCGGCAGCTATCAATTTACGCATTCGCATAGCAGTGTATCTGCTTGAAAGCATATTAGAAGTGGACGTAATGTGAACTATAATGGTTTGTCTTTAAATAAAAATCAAATCTGATGGCTTAATTTTTTGAAAAGGTCAGTAAAGAGTTTTGTTTCTAAAAGGAAAGAATATTTAGTTCAGTGGTTCTGCTATTACCATTGGTAGAGGTGTGGAAAAAATTTAACATTTGCCGAAATGTGAACACTCCAGATCATCAGTTTCATCTTTGTGTTGACAGTTCAATTAAGAATGGTCAATAATTGAAGATGGATGGGTCCCCAGACAGACCTATTGAGACTGTAGGAGAATGTGTTTGCTACTGACTACTGTCAGTGTCAAAATTCAAATGATCAATAACACTTAACCTTTACACAGAACGTGTGAAATTATTGTAAAAAAATATATTTTCATAAAAAGAAATGCAAATATTAAGTAAAGGTTGAAGTACCTACCCTGGGGATTGATTCCTTTATACCTCTGGAGTTTGTGATGATGGTGAGAATTGTAGTGATGCCGAGGGCTGTGCGAGCAGGAACAGCGTATATATCTAGCCAAAATGACAACCATGAAACAACCACTAGAAGGCTGATGGGTAAATAAACTTCCATTAAATAATAAGGAATTTCCCTTCTGAAACTGAGGATGGCTTGAAGTCCACTAAAGTTACCTACGAGAGAAATTAAAGATTTAATTAAAAAAAAAAAGTTTTCTTCATGGCACTAGGTTAATTTTTAGTCTCCAAAACCAAGGATATAATAATTGTGCATCCCCCCCCCCAAAGGAACAAAAATAAATAAATAAACCACATTTATTTAATACGCTGTCTTAGTGATGTAAGTTACAGCACAAGTTGGTGGGCATTTTTTCTGCAGAAGCGTGTGTTTTGATGGTTCTGTGCACATGTTTGGGTGATGGAAAGCCAAGGATACCTCACTAAAGAACCCATTCACGTGTGATATCACACATATCTAAGTCCACCCATATACTATCGCCATTTTTTTTCAGTAATGATAAAGTATGAAGTGAATGCAAAATTGAGGATATAGTAACTGAACCAAGAGGTAGATGATTGTAAGTGGTAGATGACTTTCATCAACCGGTGAAATACCACCACTTTGCTTATTGGAGGCTTGAAGTGGTGAAACTCATGTTTAGTCTCTAGAGCAAAGTTTCCACCATCCCCCTCCCACCATACTTCTCCTTCAACCCATGCTTTTTTAACCCAAGCACGGTACTAAGTACTATAGGTTCTAATACCTCTCATGTTTGGGGTTCACATAAAAAAAAAAAAAAAAAGAGTGAATCAGTTTATTCTCCGATGAGGAAGTTTATTCTTCACTGAATAAGTGTATCAAAAGGACGGGTCAGCCAGATTTTCGAATATCCTGTTGTCACTCGCCACCAATCGCAACACCTTTCTCAGTCTCTTACAATCATTATTAAATCTTTTGTATTATTAATCTTTCTATCATACACCATACTTGTTCTCTAAAACTCCACGTTACTCATCCACAATATGCATTATTTCCGTGTTCTGTTCATGGAAACGTAAATGTGTAGTTAAACGTCGATTTTCAGAACCAAAGAATTGGCAGATGGTGCCACTCTCAATTGCATTTTAAATATATCAGTTTGTTTTACACCACTTAAAATATTTTAGCAAAAAAGTAGATTTAAATAACTTACAGCTGATAAGGAGACTAGGTTTGCATACTTTTACAAGTGCCACTAGACAAAACCGAAATGCGACGTTTTTATTCTGTTTACAGATTAGTGGCATATCATAGCACAGTTTTGTAAAATGCTGTGTGGTATTAGAAAACAGGCCTTGCGCGTCGGGTTGCATATCAACCAAGTTTCTTGCGACGACCGACTAACTGGTTAAAATAAATTTATTAAAATAAATAAATGATATATACATAAAATAAAACAGAGATAAAATAAGATAAAAGCGTTAAAATACAATAAGATAAAAGGGTTAAAATACAATAAGATAAAATGGTTAAAATACAATAAGATAAAAGGGTTAAAATAGACAGAAGCTTTCGAGATGAAGTGCCTCTTCATCAGCTAGTCGGTGAATGGTGTACTTCTATATATATTTATGGTTACAGTAGCAAAAGTCAGCAAAAGGTGGTGATGCTGTGTGGTATTTCAAAAAGAGTCACGTCAGCTAAGTGATGTAATGTCGTGTTTACATCTGTTGTTATACTAATTTATTTGTAAGGTTAGAATGTTTTTGTTGATGTTCCGTATGCTGTTATTTTTATTTTTATTTTTTTGTTTCAACTTGCGGACAATTAGTGCTTTTTGAACCGTTGGAGCCGCATGTAGACGGAAAGAGATTTTATTTATTATTATATATTTTTTTCAAATCTGGTCGTGTTGGATTAGAGAAAAGATTTTATGTTTTTTTCCCCCCTCCGAGAAACTCGAAATTTTCATCCTGTAAAGCAGGCAAATCGACCGTGGAATATATTCAATTTATAAACACGATATATTCACGCCTCACGACTTCAGTTGCCTTGTTTCAATTTTTATACAACTTAAACTCAACAGAAATATACATCGAAGTAACTGCCTAACCTGCATGCAAGGAAGTTTTATGAAGTTGTTAAAAAATTTCTTTGGAAATTTGGATTTAATCTAGCAATCTCGTTTAAATTTCTATTTAATTTTTCTGAACATTTTATTTTTATTTTATTCAGTTGAACTATATTGAATGAAATAAAAATAAAATGTTCAGAAAAAACAGTTTTTTTCGTATAATCAAACCTCTTAACGTTACTTATCCTGTTAATTCTTCAGTACAAGTGACTTTTTGAGGTTTCAGTACTTCATGGACTGTGTCTATGCTGTCTTGGTTTGATTGCTTAGTCGAATAAGTTACCAGGAGGGGAACCTTACTTCTCTGCCTGAGATTGATTGACTCGGTCATCACTTAAACCCCTTTTAGAAGTTATTTCCATCATCAATAGAAAATCCTCAGTTATATGTAATCAAATACTACAGTGTTATAAAGTAGAACAGTAATGTAAAGCAGAAAGGTGTGTGTGTGTGTCCTTATAACTAAAAGAATAGCGTATCATATTTTTACCAGATTTGGAGATAAGTTAATATCAGCATTAATAGTAGAAAATTATGCAAGCATACAGCAGTAGACAAAAAAAAAAAAAAAAAAACGCAAAAAATACCCACCTCATTTTGTTCATCTCCTCTAATAATTCGATTAATTATTCCTTAAATTTATTCAAACCACCTACTTCCGCAACATCAGATGGAAGTTTCTTCCAACAATCAATTACACTCTGTCTGAAAGCAGATTTTCGCACATCTATCTTGCATTCATCCTTATTTCAATTATATCCCTTTATGGCATTGTCCAACAAAGAATAAGAATGCCATCATCATTTGCATTACTCAATCCATTTAAAGCAAAAGCCTTAAACACCTCAATCAGATCCCGTTGTAAGTGTCTAGTTTCCAGACGCTGCAATTCTCAGAACTTGTCTTTCATGGCAACCGTACCCTTTTGTAACCCCCTGACTAATCTTCTTGCTCTTTTCTGTACCCGGTAAGAGGTTAACAGGTTTTTGGAAAAATTTCGATTCACTAAAAAAAAATGATGAATATGCCAGGCGAGACGTAATGTATTCCCATTTAATGACGCACCTTCAATTGTACTATTAATGTACTGCAGTTTATTTTTAATATTGGTATTAGTAGTGGAAAGTGATGCAAGAAAGCAACCATATACAGCATCATCTAAAAAAAAAATATTCCCACTTCACCTCTCAATCCTCCTAATAATTTATCTATTTCTTTCTTAGAGATATTTAAACTACCCATTTCTACAACACCAGATGGAAGTTTTTTCCAACAATCACCTGCCCACTGGCTGAAAGCAAATTTCCTGCAACCATCGTTCCTCAGTTTAATCTTGTTTTTAAATAAATAAATCTTTATTGCGAAGTAAGGTTACAGCTTGTTACGTTTGTTATTGGGAGCATTAGCAACTAAGGCCATATTGCTCCGGGATATGCTGTGGTCATTCCCTGACCTTTCCGCATCCTCCGTATTTGTTGTATGCCTCCTCATGTGTTGTCTGAGAAAGAGGAAGGATGCTATCAGCATTTAATTTACTCAATCCCCTGAAAGTCTTAACCACCTCAATTAAATCTCGCAAGTGGCTAGTTTCCAGACCCCGCAATTTTTAGAACTGAAGTTTTCATGTTAAGAGTCCCTCTTTGTTCCTCTAACTAATCTTGTTGCCCTTTCCGACAGATCAATATCCTTCCTAAAATGAGGCTTCCAGACCTGTATGAAGTACTCAAGATGTGGCTTATACAATGGAGTAATCCAACTTATCCCAGCAGGCAAAATTCACGTATGTCATTGCCATAACCCCATGAGCTGTCTCAGCAGCCTGTCTGCACTGCTCAAGAGAATTTCACCTCTAACTGTGTACAGTCAGAGGTGTGTACAGCGCACTGTGTACCTCCATATCCTTTTCATTCTACGCTACCCTCAGTGTGGTACCACACAGTTGGTCGCAGTACATTGTAACGATGGATAAAGGACCTCATAAACGGTGATTGTATAAATGATGGCAGTGACTAACCAACAATACTATGTATAAGTGTGGGAGCCGTGGAAAATTTAATAAAAATAGTTGTGCTTTTCCCGTCTGCCATCTTGAAACAAAATGGCGGGCTGATTTTTTTTATTTTATAAAATTTAAAATTTGGTATTAATTTTATAGAAAAATTAATTAAAATTGGATATAGCAGTAGATTTAGAAATCTTAGGCGAGCTTAGGATGAGAGATATTAAGTGTAATATTTACAAATATGTAATTTTTTTTAATATTACACCTATTTTTTGAAATATTAATAGTAGAATTACTTTATGTAGATTTTTATATTATATGGAAATGTAAAACATATCTTTTTAATCTCAAATGAACAAAGTGAACGAAAAGAAAACATAATGAAGAAAAAAGTTCACCTGCTGTTGAATACATTTTGTCAAACGGGTCGCACATCACATTGTCCTTGTCCAAATAGTGTTCGGGAAGCTCTACGCTCTCAAGAAATGTCACACAGCCTTCTCTCCACTGTAGAACAAGAGCATTTTTATCGTATGACCCTAAATACAGGAAAATGTATGGTGATCAGTTTACTGTTCCTTTAATAACATAATAACTGTTGACTTCAGATCATTTTCATTTGTTACTGGTTCAAAACTTCTACTATTTTGTATGCATAACCCAGTGTCGATACAGAGGGAACTTGCCGTGTCGACACTTTCATGTACATCTTAGGGCACTTAAATATACCAGTTCAGCATTTCTCCCAAATGGGAAAATGCGTATTCTAATATACCTATATATAAATGTTAAATACCAGGTTTTTTAGAGTAGTTATTATATGTACAATAAGAAACAAATTCAAAACTTACAAATAAAAAGTTTGGAAAGTTTTGTTCAAATTCCAAAGCTGTACTTACTCTAGAATAGTTTGTTCAGTTTATATACTTGCAGTTAACTGCACAACCCTCATGAGCGTTGCGGGGTCAACAGTTAAAATACGCCAAATGATGAGAGGAACGATGCAGTGGTATGAACTGTTAACCTCAGAACGTCGCAAACAAAGGCGTGAACTGATGACCCAATCCACTCTACATCTATCGCTTCATGTCCATTATTTCATTTCTTTGATCCAATATTTCGCCATGACTTCCCCCACGTCCATATGCATCCGTCATTGGTAAACAAAAACTGGATTTTTAGGCAGCACTTCAAGTTTCTGCAGCTCCAACAAGATATCGCCTCAAATGGATAGGCCTATGTCTGTATCTTTCTCTCAGACACTGGGGGCTAACAGAATGCAATACATCTGCGTAGATATAATCTCCAGCGTGCATTGCTGATTTATGCGGTTATCTCTCGTCCAGTCTGCATAGTTGTCACGGTACTGATTGTAGTTGTTAGCTTTACTTTGTGCGCTTCATTCTCGACGTGCTCGCGATCCTGGTCAAACGATTTTCGCTACTCGATCATTAAATATCGTGATGAGAAAGCCCTACCATTCTGTGCTCAAAGCCTCTCTGAATTTCAGACCGTTTTACACCTTCCCGAAGGAGAAACTTAATAATAATGATCTCGTAAGATGATAGCTGGTTCATGAGTCTACGTCATACCGATAGTGTACACGAAATTTAAGTGAACTGATTTAGCCATATGATTAAAAAATCCAGATTAACTTTGCACTCTTTCTTTTAAATACGTACAAAAAATACAACAGACTCTTAAATACTTACAGCTCATGAGTTTTATCCTGCAGGACTGGCGATCAAAGGGATAATTTTTGAGATTCATCGGACATGATAATGTTAGACGTAGTCTGTAAAGAGAGAAACGAACCGTAAATATTATGCTACTTTTCGCATAACTTAAGTTTAAATTGAAATTAAGTTAAAATAAACAAATTTTAAATGTTTTAATATTTGAATATATATATATTTTTATTTATTTAAAACGAGCACACATGCAGTTAAGAGTATAAAAAGGGCACATGCGAAGTGTGGCAATAAAATTCTCGGAATGGTGCCATTGCACCTTTTTATTGAAAGAACACGAGGTGAAGGAGCTCAAAATTGGTTTTATTTTTTATTCAAAGTTAGCACCACCTGATTGAATGCACACTTATTACAACGTTCCAAAAATTTCTGAAAAGAGTCAGCGAAGGTGTACAGAGAGATGATGTTCAGTTCGGCGGTTACGCTTTTATTTATTCTCAAAATCCTGAAATCCCTTTCCTTTGAAGGCAGTTTTCGTCTTAAGCAAGAGCAACAAGTCCTCTGAGTTTTAGATCATTTAATGCAGTGAGCCGAATTGAACAAATTGCAGATTTCTGCAAGTAAGACCTGTTTATGGTTTTCAAGAAACAATTTAATTACGGCAGACCTCCAAGAGTTCTTTTAGGTGGTGGAGTTCAGATTCCTTATGTGGCTAGAACTAAGTATTTGGTTTAATCATAGATGACATACTTTCCTTTTTGCCACGTTTCACACCTGAATGTAAAAGTAAGGCACTTTACTGCGTTCATTGCTAGGATTTCTCGTAAGGAGTGGGGATTGAATAAGAGGGTGTAGTCATTGTATTATAAGACTATTTTTCTCCAGATGCGGCTGTTGCTTGGTTTACTGTAGTAACTGAAACTAGGATTCGATCGAAACTTTTATCACTTCAGCGCTCTATGTTATTAACTCTACTGTCAGTAGTACTAGAACAGCGTCTACAAATGCCCTACAGGTAATTTCTGGAACCATGCCATCGAATTTATTTATTATCTACAGAGGTTTTTTGTACAAATTGAAAAAGAGTAACGTTTTTTGACATCACACTCGATTTGGAGAATAATATTAAAGAAGAAAAAGAACGAATATGGAGTAAATTAATGGAATTCTGGCAGATCAGATGAGAAAGTGGTGATGTTGGAGCTGTCACGAGGAAATATGTTCCCCAAGTGAATTATGCACTGTCGAAATCAGTGGCATCTTGGTTTGCGCCTTCTATATATACTTCCTTTTTTGTTAACAGCACATGGTTCACTTAGGGCCAAATTATATGAAAGAGGATATTTCACCACATGTACAGATCCGTTCTGTATATGTGGTGAACAGAAAGCTTGAATGCATGTAATTTTCTTATGTCGGTAGTATGAAGACCAAAGGCAGACTTTGATGGGACATATTCCTGGCTTATCGTGTGATACAGTAAAATAAATAAATTTTCTGTTTACACTCCGGGACGACCAAACGGTCAGAGGAGTTCACAAGATACACAGAATACAAGAAACAGCACCGTATTCAGCAGTCATGGGCTTGAACCCCGGTCACTCAAGGCACGTGTACTTATGCACCCGCGCGCCTGACCACTAGGCTATGGCTGCAAATCGACCGCTTTAATTCATTTCAGGCGTTTTCAGCTGCTGTTTTTGCAAGAAACAATTTAATTTAAATAACTGTTCTTAGAGCCTTTCTTTGAGGGGCAAACCTGGTGACTGGATTGTCTTCACGGAGTTTCTTGTTGGACCCGATTCCTTGTGTCGGTAATGTGATTTTGGAGAACATTGCGTTCAACTATTGGATTCTAACTCTGGCTGGCTGCTAAAATGTTGGACCTGATTCATGATGTTGGGTCTGGTACTCTGGTTAGTTGTCTTTTGTGCTGCGATCAGGAACACTTCTGGATTCTGGGGTGCTGGACCTGATTCATTGTGTCCGGTATGGTGCTCTAATGGTTCTATTTTCCATGGCGGACTGTTGGACAATTGCTGGACAGTAATTTTATTGGATTTTGAGGTTCTAGTGCTTGTAGAACTGCAAATAAAGAGATATTCAGTTGAACTGTGATTTTTGAAGATTGTAGTAGTGCCATCCAGAGTATTGATTATTAGTGTTTTTTTTTTTTTTTTTTTTCCTGCTGCCTCTCTGGTATGGGCAACCGGGGAGCGGGATTGCTGGCCTCTACTGGTATTGTACTACCTCCGGTGGGTGCAGGATTTCATGCGCGAATTGCGATACAGTAAAACCAAATCCTGGTAAATCAACATACTCTTCTAGGCCCGCTTTGTAGAGACACATTCACAAGTTTTCAAGGTGGAGTTGGGTTATGCTACCCTGATTAAAGAACACACTTACACATACACAGGAGTGTTTAATGATATGTTCACACAATCTCAAGATATATTTGTAAATATATCTTGAGATTGTGTGTAATTAATAAATGAATAAAAAAAAATGGTGGTAGATCGAGAGAATAGGATGTATATTTGATATGTGTAATGCCATTTTTTTAGGCGCCTCCGTAGCCATGTGGGAAGGAGCAGCAGTGCGTGGCACACGCTTCTTGATTAGACCGGGGTTCGAGCCCGTCACCACCAAATACGGAAAGGTCAGGGGAATGACCACCGCATATTCCCTGAACAATATGGCCTTAGTTGCTAATGCTCCAAATAACAAACAAACAATGCCATTTTTCGTCAAAAATGTCTTCACATGAAGTGCGGAATGGACGGGGGTATTATTCTGCAACAAGAACTAGCTGCCTTTCTTTCTGAACTGCGCCTCACCCGGGAAATTCGCTTCAATAGTTTTTGTAGCACCTGGCCGCAGAAGCCTTGATTCTCTCCCCTTCAGGTGCCGATTCCTTGTGAATCACACCCTGTTTGTCGAAAAAACATGATCAGCATCGTCTTGATCCTGAACTTCTGTAAACGAAACCTTTTGGGCTTTTGTGATTATTATGAAGTCTGCTGCATGCTCTGACGCTTCGTCTCTGAGTTGTACTGAAACACCCAACATCTATTTCAAGTGCCAATACAGTCGAGGAAATTAGGATTGTCTTGACAAGTCTGAATGAAGTTTTGCATGATGATACTCTTCGTTGCTTCTGTTCATCCACGAGGCTATGCGGCACAAATCTTCCTTTTCCCCAAATCTTCATGCACAATTTGACGAATCATCTCTTTGTTCATATTCAACTCATCAGCCATTATTCTGAGGGCCAAACGACTATCTCTTGCCATAATTTCCCAAACTTTTGCAACTCTGTCCTCGTTTCGAGAGGTTGACGGATGCCCACACCTTGGGTCATCACGAACATCCTCACGTCCCTGTTCGAACCGCTTATACCATTCAAACACACTGGTACGAATTAATGTTTTGTTACCATAAACAGTTTTTAACATTTAATATGTTTCTCTTGCAGATTTTTCCAGTTTACAGCAAAATTTGATATTTGTTTTATTGCTAAATCGTGACACGGAATGTTAACACTCTACTGAATCTGGTTGTTACTTGCAACTTGTCAGCCTATTGGACAAAATCTGCATTGCCATCTTTTGCAGGAAGTTTGAACTACAACATTACACTTCCATTTATTTTCACACTCATGGAACATGGCCGCAACAGCACCAGTCCGGGAACTTTATTGCCACACTTCGTAATCTCATCGAAATTTTAACTGGAAAAACTGGTTAATGTTTATAAAATGCTTTGCGTAATATTTGTACATAATAATTCTAACTAGAAATTTTACAATACAGTTCTAGAATAAACTTACCTGAGAGCGAAATAAACTTCGCCAGTGGGCATTATCTGAAGATAAATATTATCTTTGGTGCTTACTACCAATTCGCTTTCCTTTTCATTAATAAAAAATAGTGTTGGTGTCCAGATACTATCTTGAAGGCTTTTGAGGCCGACAACTTTCTCTCCCCAGCTCTCGTTGAAGGCTAAACGTTCGTCTTTCCACCAGTGGCGCAATGTTGAGTGAATTTCAAATGTCTTATGAAAAAGAAAAGAAAAAAATAAATCATTATTATCTGTTAACTGGGATCTATCTTTAGAAATCCCAGTTAACAGCCCTTGACTAAAAAAACTACTTACAAAATTTACATAATAATAAACAGGTGCATTATTTTTTTACTATATTAATGGCTGCCAATCATGACTTATATCCTTATGTCTGTTGAAGTATGTGTTCACGGGTCCATATGCATGTTGTACGGACTAAATTACTTGGAATAACTCACGGGGGTAATCTCTACTCCCTACTCCTGAAGCCAGCTAACTAGAGTCTCGATTGAAGAAAATTTTTAAAAATTCCTCCGGACTTCTCCAAACGAGTGACACGTGGCAAGACCACTATGCTGTCACGGGGGGGGGGGGGGGTACAACGCAGATGTAACATAACAGCCTCACCGTCCTCCCACGTTAGATGGAAAAAGACCTGAGTTCGAATCCCGCAATAACGCAAGGAATTTATATGAGCTTTTGTCACAACTTCACTAAGGTGGTCTCAGGCGTAGGTTGAAGGTGTTTTGTTAAGAAAACTCATGTTTTTCGTCCAGAAAACAGCAAACAGACTTAACTTGTAGGTGGTAGATGACTTTCATCAACCGGTGAAATACCACCACTTTGCTTATTGGAGGCTTGAAGTGGTGAAACCCATGTTTAGTCTCTAGAGCAAAGTTTCCGGCACCCCCCCTCCCCCCATACTTCTCCTTCAACCCATGCACGGTACTAAGTACTATAGGTTTTGATACCTTTCGTGTTTGGGGTTTTCATAAAAAAAAAAAAAGAACACATGCAATTACAGACACAACATATTGATGCACCATAGGCTTAGCTGCTTTCACGGTTAACGCAAGATTAAATTAAGGTCAACAATTTCTAACATAAAGCTAAAGTAAACAATTTCTAACATTAAGCTAAATTAAACAATTTCTAACATTAAGCTAAATTTTTACCATTTATAACATGGTTCTCTCTTCTCCCATCTGAATGGAAGTTGATAGATGATTGTTCTTTTCTTGTTTCGGAGTTGTTATCTGAAACTGCCGACATTCTCGAAGATTTCCTGCCTGTATATTTTGTTTATATATAGTTTCTCTAAGTCGATTATCAAAAACGAAACAATATTTTCTGGGAAAAATCTCCCAGACTGTACAACTTAGTGATTTTGCACTTGAGGTTTATTTCTTCGCTATATGTTCTCCGTTGCACAACCTGAGGTCGAGTTATCCAAATTTCCAGTTTAGTATTAGTATTAGTAGTGGAAAATTAAGCTAAAAAGGAAGCTTATACAGCAACAGGAAAAAAAAAAAAAAAAACACCTCCCGCATCGCTGCCCAACACGTATAATAATTTGTTTAGCTCCTAAAATTTTAATTATAAAAAAAATGTTTTTCTTAAATTTTTTTAATTCCTCCAGAATTGAAGCCTTTCCTGGTAAAATACTCTTTCTTTCCTCTCTCTCTCACTGATCTCGTTGTCCTTTGAACCCGTTCCATCAGATCGACATCTTTCATAAAATCAGGCCTCCAGACATTTATGCAGTACTCAAGATGTGGCTTAACCAATGCCTTGTAAAACTAGATAACCATATCCTTATCCATGCTGACAAAATTCCTGTATACGGCCTGCTAGGACAGTTCATGGTCAAAACCCCCATGAACTGTCCTAGCAGCCCGTTTGCGATGCTCAGAAAAATTCATGTCTGATTGCACAATTACTCCCAGTTGTTTTTCATTCTGCACTTCTTAAGTGTAGTATACAGTTAGTATGTTATTCTGCTCATATGCAGTACCTTGTATTTGTCAATTTTAATCTTCATTTGCCACTTTTAAGCCCATCTGCCTAATTTTTCAAGATCTTATTGCAGTGGCATACGGTAATTACAGTCGTCAACCACCCTGCCAACCTTTTTATCATCTGAAAACAGATATTAAGCTTGATACGCCTTCATCTATATCATTAAAAAATATTGAAAACAATAATGGACCCAGTACTAAACCATGGGGGACTCCAACTAATAACATTAATCCAAGAAGAGCAGTGCTCATTGATAACCATTCCCTGCCTTCTCCCACTCAATAATTCCTTTATCCATAACAGAAACTTGCCATAATTGCTACACTGCTCCAATTTGTGCAACAGTCTTTTATGTGAAACAATATGAAAAGCTTTTCTGCAATCTCAATGTATGATATCAAAATTATTATTTTGGCATCCAGTAACTCCTCTGTTACTGCATCATAGTATCCAATCAAATTGGTCAGACAAGATCGTCCCTTAAAAAATCCATGCTGTGATTGCGATATAACTACATTCTTGTCTCGATGGCCCTTCATTACTTCTTTAATCAGTGAGTCCATTATTTTCCGTGGAATAGAAGTCAAGCTTCCTCATTTCATCCTTTGAGTTTCCCCTCTTGTGAGTTGCATATACATTCACATATCTCCAGTTCATAGGAACCAGAGCCCGCCACTGAATCGAAAAATGCCCTCACAATTATGACTAAAGGTTTGTTTACCTCTTGCTGACTATATTCTGTTTTTATTACTATACCTCCTTCATTTGAAAGGAATCACCAGTATTCTCATAGCACTCAGTTCTTTTTCCCCATTCAACGGTTGTACTGTTTCCATCAGGCTATTCAACCTGTGGTACCGAAGTATGTTTTGCTATCTCCATATCCACTTGTTGATTCTTTTTTATTCACCTTCCTTCTTTATTTTTTATATTTTAGCCCGTCATTTGTTTACTGTTGTTTCTTTTCCTTGTTTTTGTCCTCCGTATTATTAATGTGTTTTTCTGTCGTTCTGTTATTACAAATGATTTAACTTCTACTGATTTTTGTCGATGTATGATTTTACTGTTCCGCTCCATTAACTCTAAATCTCTTCATCTGTCGCCCCAGAGGTGGTTTTTTTTGTATTGGAGGCAGAAAAAAAAAAAAAAACAGCTCATCTAATTTTCTTAGAAGAACTCTCATGATAGATTCCGCAATGTCATGTTATTATACTTCAGCTCGTCGAAATACTGTATGTGGAATTATAATAATAATTATTATTATTAAAATCAGTTTATTTCCCAAGAAACCTTGGGTCACCCCGGGACGGCTCTGTTCCAGAAGGGTGTGAATATTTACAGACTAAGGTGCGAGGAACACGTGTACAATAAACAAGAGTACATGCGTGCTCGACCCGAGTAATTTACAGGATTAAATATACAAAATATACAATAATATACAGTAATATACAAAATATATAATTGCATGAAGAAAAAAGTCTTTGTCAAATACAAATAGGCAAGTTAAAAAAAAAAAAAAAACAGTCAGTCATGTCCAGGAGCAGGTGAGTATCATAGATTCATTATCTGGTAGCAGTTCTTGAGGATTTCCTTCCAGTAGAGCTTGTCTTCACAGAACCTATCAGGGTGGATCCTAAATTTATTGAAGGTCCGAAGACAATTGGCTGGAAACATGTTCTTCGTGGAATCAATGCTTGACAGCGTAAGACGCAGAGTTTATACTTATATAATATACTTAAGACTACGTATATACGAGGTTCGGCAATAAAATTCCCGGACTGATGCTGTTGCAGTCAGGCTCAATGAGTTCGAAAATAAACGGAAGTGGTGTGTTGTCGTTCAAACCTCCTGCGACAGATGGTACACAAATTGTCCAGTAGGCTGATAGGTCGCAAGTAACAACCAGTTTCGCTAGTAGCCTTCACGTTCCGTGTCACGATTTTGCAATGGAACAACAAACGCATATCAAATTTTGTTTTAAACTGAGAAAATCCGCGAAAGAAACGTATGAGATGTTAAAAACTGTTAATGGTGATGAAACGCTAATACAAATTTGTACAATTGAATTGTATAAGCAGTTCAGAGAGAGACGTGAGAATGTTCACGATGACCCAAGAAGCGGGTGCCCGTCAATCTCAAGAAATGAGAACAGAGTTGCAAAAGTTCGGACAGTTGTGGTAAAAGATCGTCTCTTGACCCGCAGAATGATGGCTGATGAGTTGGATATGAATAAGGAGACGATTCATCAAATATTTCAGTACGACCGAGAGACGAAGCGTTAGCGCATGCCGTAGACTTCCAAATCATCACCAAGGCTGGAAAAGTTTTATTTACAGAAGACATGGGTAATGACGATGCTGATAATGTTTTTGCACAACTATGGTGTAATTCACAAGGAATTTGCACCTGAAGGAGAGAGAGAATCATGACTACGTTCTACATACAGGTGCTTTTAAGACTATTGAAGCGCATTTTCCGGGCGAGGTCGTAATTTCGAGAAAAAGGCAGCTGGTTCTTGTTGTACGACAATCCCCCCGCCCATTCCGCACTTGTACAGATCAGCTATCCCGATCTATAACCAGCGGACTTCTTCCTCTTTCCCAAGATGAAAACGGCCCTCTAAGAAAAGAGATTTCAAGATGTCGAAGACATAAAGAAAAACGTAACCGCCCGAACTGAATATCATATCTTTGAACGCCTTCGCTGACCCTTTCCAAAAACTTTTAAAACCGTGTAATAAGTGCATTCAACCGGGTGGTGGTAACTTTGAATAAAAATAAAACCATTTTTGAGCTTCTTCACTTTGTGTTCTTTTTATTGCACCAATCCGGGAACTTTATTGCCACACCTCGATGTATATTTTTTAAATCATAAAAGTTCAAAAGGTAAAAGAAATATGAAGTTACATTTTAATGATAGTTACGAGCATTTGTTACTTGTCTGTTTACTGATTCTTGTCGGTAACATACTGATTAATAATTATACTTTTCCCATTATCTTACGGTCGGTAGAGTATAGGAAGAGTAGATATAATTTGTATAGACATGGTTTTATTTTTGTTTTATGCGGAAAAATCCAGCTTCCTTGCAGCTTTTTGTTGTAATTTTTTATTGTGTTGATGAAAATGGATACTTCATAATTAATTCATGTAAAACCACTAATGCTGTTGCCGTAATGGGCATTGTAGTAGTATTCATTGTATTGTATTGTGTTTAATTAAGAATGGAGGATTAAGATGGCAAAATCTTAATCCTCCTTGTAATGTGATGCATGCTGTTCGACATACCAGTTGCATTCACCGAGAAATGGATTGACCTGTTTGGATAGCTGCATGAATTTTGCTAATAAATACAAGTTTATCATAAATTTACATCCGAGGCATTATTTCAAAGTTTTTGTTGGAAAGAGTTGAAATATTTGAATATTACTATTTGTATTGCTAATAAAATGGATAATTGTGTTTCAAGAAGCCAGGCTTTTCTTGCATCTGATAAAAAAAATACAGTAGTTATCCATAATCACTTTATACTTTTCCCATAACCAAAGAGTGGCTATCGAATTCCTCTTTGAACTTTGACAAACTCTCCGCCTCGATTACCTTGGTAAATAATTTAATTCAATGATCTACGACACGATTCCCGAGGGTAACTTCATGAGGTCCAGCCTTCTGTTACCATTTAAGATTTTATATTTGTGTCCACTAGTTCTTATCTCCCCTACCTGTGAGTATCTTATCCCGTTGATCATTTTACTGATCCTCTTCGAGGCCTTATATACCTCAATCTAGTTTCCCCTAAGATATCTAGTTGTCAAGCTTTATAGTCCGCGCCTTTAAGCCAATGGATGGACACCTTTATATGGACATCCATTAGACCTCACCAATCTGGTCATCTTTATTAGAATCATTTTAAAAGCTTTATATATAATAATCTTTAAAGGATTATTATCTGATTTTAGATTTGCATAATTGCGTTGCCCGAGTTTGTGGCACCAGAGGCAGTATCGCTATTTCTCAACGTTTGAAAAAAAAGCAAAGTAACGGCATACGTATGATGATACTGATAGTGTTGTTTTTGACTTTGGCACGTTTAGAAATGCAGTGCTAAAGCTAGTAGGGAATATCGACGTGTGCATAATGTTTATAGTCAGTATTCCAATGAAGCTGTGAATAATTTCATAAAGACATTCTAGGCCACAAGCGGCATGGTTATTAAACGGCTGTTGCTGAAGTTTTCGCTGCAGCAGTGGAGCAAAAATCCAAAGGTACTGTAAGTGTACATAGTGTTTCTCTTCACTTGAAGATTTATATATCCACGGCACGGACAGCTCACCAGAAAACACTTTTGCAAGTTTCCGTATAAGATATTCCAGATACAAGATCTTCAAGCATATAACAATGGTATTGTAACTACGATCCTTCCACACCTGTCCTTCACAGACCTGTGGAAAAGGCCTGGTTTTAAATCGATTTTCGACAGAAGGAACTATTATGGCTTTTTTTTTTACACGTCATTACAAAGTTAGTAGGTTTTGGACGATGGTTGCATGGCTTTTCCTTCCGGGAACTCAGGAAAACCTGAGTTCCCGGAAGGAAGGAGTTTCCTGAGTTCCCTGAGTTCCCAAAAAAAAAGCAGACAAGCTGACAAACCGACCATATACTGACACATTGGCCTTAGTTGTCTTGACATAAAAACCGAACAAGAAAACTGAATTAAGTTCTACTTATTTCTACTCTCTACCCTGTATTCGTTAATATGTTTGTACATAACTTTATATAAATACTTTATGTATATGCCTCTGTATTTGATCATTAGAGATTATCTTGCATGCTGTTTGTATTAGAGATTCTCTTACATGCTGTTTGTTCATAAATAAATAAATACTAACTGTCCAACCTATGCACTTACCATCTCTTTAGAGTCGATGTCACCCATGTATCCCACTTCTACCTGTAGAGTCAGGGGGACCGGTATACCTAGAAAGCAAAATTATAATTAGAAAGAGAGAGAGAGAGAGAGAGAGAGAAGAGAGAGAGAGAGAGAGAGAGAGAGAGAGAGAGAGTAGACAAAGCTAACGCTGAATGCGATTATTACACTGTGAGGATCATATACAATTTAATATTACATGATATTGATAATTTTGGATATTAAAATAACAATATTTTTTAAGTTTTGAGATTTTCTTCTGTCCAGTCAGTTGTAATCGCAACTATGAAGAGGGCTTAATGGGCTTCCGTACACCCGGATACAATCTCTTTTGCGAAACTGCAAGAATGCGGATCATTAGGAAAAATTATCGGAATGATGGAAGGCTACTTGATGGTCTTCACCTTGCCTACTCACATTTTAATTTAGGGCTAGTAGGCGTAGCCTTTTGTGTGTATGTGCAGTACTGTATATATATATATATATTTTTTTTTTTAATAGAGCAAAGAGCTTTTGTGATAACTCAAGTGCATTTTAATCTATCTTCACGCATTGTCCCCTGCTGACGACATGGTTTATGGCTAAGTATGGACATGGAATTAGGGAAGACCACTAAGCTTGTTTCAACTGTTTCATACAGCTGCAGCGGTTTATTTTAGGCCAGCGAAATAGGATGTTCCTTTAAAAAATCGTTAAAAAGGATCTAACACCACGTGTGCCAGTGTGGACGGCTACACCATTCTTTGAAGAGAAAGGAATAACTGATGGATCACAAGCGCTCACTCTGTTCCTTCGAATGCTCTAGTAATATTGATGCATTTCATTCCTGGCCCTCGTAATGTAACATACATGAATAAAATAAACATATAATGTAACACGTGACATGGTTATTTTATAACAAATTGGTCATGTTGGAGCGGTATGGCATTAAGGGCAAGTTGCTGCAATGGATAAAGGGATGTTTAAATGGGAGGCCGCAGAGAATGGTAATAAATGTACACTGCTTTACGTGGACTGATGTTATTAGTGGAGTCCCCCAGGGTTCGGTGCTGGGTCCATTGTTGTTTTGTGTATTTATTAATGATATCGATGAAGGTATATCAGGCTTAATGTCCAAGTTTGCAGATGATACAAAGGTTGGCAGGGTTGTTAAGTAAAGACTATGCTACTGCAGCAGGATCTAGAAAAGTTAGGTAGATGGGCTGAGAAGTTTAACGTTGACAAATGCAAAGTACTGCATATGGGTAGCAGTAACCCAAGAAAAAAAAACGTACCAACTGTGTGGTACTACACTTAGGAAGGTGGAGAATGAAAAAGACCTGGGGATAATAGTGCAGTCAGATATGAAGTTCTCTGAGCATTGCAGACGGGCGGCCAGAGCAGGGCATGGAGTTTTGTCAATGATATATAGGAATTTTGCTAGCAGAGACACGGAAGTGATTATACCTTTGTATAAGGCAATGCTCAGGTCACACCTTGAGTACTGCGTACAGGTCTGGAGGCCTCATTTCAGGAAGGATGTAGAGTTGCTAGAACGAGTACAGAGAAGGGCAACAAGATTGGTGAGAGGAACAAAGGGATTCTCTTACCAGGAGAGGTTTAAATTCTGTAAGTTGCAGCATCTGGAGACTAGGCACCTGCGAAGTGATCTGATTGAGGTGTATAAGGCCTTGAATGGTTTGAGCAGGCTCAATGCTGATGGGATACTTTCACTTTCTGAGATTAAGAACCTGAGGGGGGCATAGATTCAAGTTGAGGAAAAACAGTTGTAGAATAGATGTGTGGAAGTTTGCCTTTAGCCAGCCGGTAGTTAATTGCTGGAACTGATTTCCATCTGTTGTTGTGGAAGCTGATAGCTTAAAAAAATTTAAGGCTGACCTAGACAAAAACATTTGAAGTGACCGGATGGGTGAAATGGGAAGGTTTTTTTTTTTTTTTTTTTGGCTGATGCTCTATAAGCTTGCTTTTTTGCATCATATGCCTCAATTAATGCTAATGCTAATGCGCGATGTGCCGTGATTACCAAGTGAGTTTATGAAAAGGACCACCTTGAATTCGAGGATTTGTACGAGATGTGGAAATAAAGTTCACAGGCTGGTGCAATAAAAAGAACATAGTGAAGGAGCTCTAAAATTGGTTTTATTTTTATTCAAAGTAATCACTACCTCATTGAATGCACTTATTATACCGTTCCAAAAGTTTCTGAAAAGAGTCTGCGAAGGCATCCAAAGAGATGATGTTCAGTTCGGCGGTTGCGTTTTTCTTTATGTGAACACCTTGAAATCTCTTTCTTTTGAAGACAGTTTTCCCATTGGGAAAGTTTACGGAGTCCGCTGGTGCTAGATCGGGAGAGTTGGGTGGATGGTTCATTTGTACAATGCCATGTTTCGTCAAAAATGTCTTCACAACAAGTGCAAAATGGGCATTGTCTGCAATACGAACCAGTTGTATTTCTCTCGAAATTACGGGCTCACCAGGGAAATGCGATTCATTAGTTTTTGCAGCACCTGTACAGAGAACGCAGCATTGACTATCTCCTCTTCAGGTAAAAATTCCTTGTGAATCACATCCTATTTATCGAAAAACACGATCAGCATCGTCTTGATCCTAGACTTCCGTAAACCAAACCGCTTTGAGCCATGGGGACGATTTGAAGTCCACTGCATGCTCTGACGCTTCGTCTCTGGGTCGTACTGAAATGCAAAACACCCGTCTCCAATTACAATACAGTCGAGGAAATTAGGACTTCTTGGCACGTCTGAATGAAGTCTTCGCACGATGATATTCTTCGTTGCTTCTGCTCATCTGCGAGGTTGTGCGGCACAAATGTTGAACAGACCTTCCTTTCCCCTAAATATTCTTGCAAAATTTGATGAATCGTCTCCTTAGCAAAATTTGATGAATCGAACTTAGCAGCCATCATTTTGAGGGTCAATCGACGACTTGTTGCCGCAATTTCCGAGCTTTTGCAACTCTGTGCTCATTTCCAGAGGTTGTCCAGTTCTTGGATTATTCCGAACATTTTCACTTCAGTGTCTGAACCGCTTATACCATTCGTATTCACTAGTACGACTTGATTTTTCTTTACCATAAACAGTTTTTAACATTTCAATACTCTGTTGCAGATTTTCTCAGTTTAAAACAAAATTTGATATCGTTTGTTGCTCCATTGCAAAATCATGGCACGGAGCGTTAACGCTACTAACGAAATTGTTTGTTACTTGCAACCTGTCTGCCTACTAGACAATCTGTGTACCACCATCTAGTGGAGAAAGTTTAAACTACAAAATATCATTTCCCGTTTATTTTCAAATTCAACAAACATGACTGCAAGAGTACCAGTTCAGTAACTTCGTTGCCATACTTCGCAAATGGAAAATGACAATGTTATGTGAAGTCGGTCGACTTTTTTTTTTCTTCTTATTTTTATATCGAGGATGAACTGGTAGTTGGGTTGCTACCTTGAATGATTGCTCTTGGATAGTTGAATGGTTTTAGGTATATTTCAATAATAAAACTGTTTATCATTGAGAAATAGTCCTGTATTCTATAAACGAAGGCAGTGCTATATGTTAATGCAGGCATATTTACTGTTGACGAATTAATAAAATCAGTAAATGTTCTTTTTGTCTTTTACTTTGCCACCCGAATTGTAAACTGCAACTGTTTTACAATTGTAGCACTTCCCTTTCATTCGTAGAATTGAGCACTCAGTTATCAAGAATAAGGGGAGGTGCTCTGCATGGCACGTTGTATTAACGGTGTACACATCTCTCATTCAACTGGGTGTGTCACTTACGCTGTTACTGTTGGCCTCATTCTTCCTTGAAGTTATTGATGTAATTTTTCCGTTCTGCCAAAACCGTTCGCTCATTTTTGATGAGTTGAGCTGTACTGAAAAAAAAAAAAAAAAAAAAAAAATGCAGCATAATTTCATTTACTTATTTATTTTTGGTTGTAGTTATATTTGTTGCTGAAGTTAAGTAAAATGAGAAGGATGTGAGTATGAGTTGAATTTGTAATGCCCAGCGAGTAATGGAGTGTGACAGAAACAAAAAATATCTTATTTTCGTTTCTATTACGTTGATTCCAAGCAGAAATCAGTTTAGCCGGGATCCAGGACAGTCTTAAGATCATGACCTGACTGTGAAGTTGGGAGGAGAACAAAGTATCATGGTCTGGACGTGTTTTTTGTGGTATGGATTAGGTCCACTAAACAGTTCTGTGTGCCTAACATTGTCGCGATTTTATGGAAACGGTCCTTACACCCTCCAACACGACAACGATCTATGTTACAAAGTAAAGATTCGAACGCATAGCTTGAATCAAATAATATGGGAACATTGCTGTGGTCAGCACACAGCATCAATCTCATTCCAGTCGAACATCTTTGGGATGAACTAGATTGTAGACTTAAGGCAAGGCCAAAACGATCGTCTTCGTTAGTGGACTCACGAAGGCTTTAAAGAAGGGGCGAAGCACAATATCACCAGCTTTCTACCAAAAATAAGTAGGAAGTCTTCCATGACGCACTGAAGTAGTTATACTTTGAATTTAAATAATATGAACATTTTTTGTTCAAAGTGTCCCATGACTTTTGGTAGGGTAGTTTACCTATACACATGTATAAATAATTACAGTAATAATAATGATCTTGATTGCTCTTTACTTGTCTTGTTCTTAACTACACTGCTCGACAAAATTAACAGAACAAAATGTTTTTCATGAATATTTTATTGTAAACATGTCGCCGAAGATACTGTTCACAATAAAATCGAGGGGTTTAGTGTCAAACAACGTTAACTACAAAATTGCATTTTATCTTTGAGATGACTTTAGTTTTACTTTAAGCAAATAATAATGCATATCATGTCATAGAACTGCATCTCTCTAGTACTTTAAAGTTAGCTTGGGCTGTAAGTTCATTTCCAGTAAACTAAGAAAATGCCAAATGACTTTTTCTTGGTTAATTACAAAAATGTTCACTACAAAATGATTTTGTAGTTAACGTTATTTGACACTAAACCCTCAAAATAGGAGTCCCATTTTAGCCTACAAACCGATTCTAAACGTTATTTCACCCGAAGACAACGAGGAATGCAGTACCATCCCTCCAACATCAGAGAAAGGGACAGTTACAGTGCAGGCGGTGTTCTTGTGTGGGGCGGAATAATGATCAACGGCCGCAACCCTTTTATGTTTTTGATAGGGGTACCGTAACAGATCATCGAACCGTATGTGTTATTTTTTTAAGGATGCGGTTCGCCCAGATTTTCTTTTCATGCATGACTACGCCACTGCACATAGAGCTCAAGGGGTGGAGGAATATCTTGAAACTGAAGATATCCAATGACTGCCGTGGTCAGCACGATCACCAGACTTAAATCCGATTGAACATGTGTGAGAGCTCTTGGGCGTCGCATTGCATGCCGATAGTCAACTCTGTGCTCTTGGAAGAATGACATTTGTTGCCGCAGAACCTTATAGACGTTCTATGTCGAGCATGGTTTACAGCTGTCAGACTTCTATTTCACCGTTGGTGGGATCATACGCCGTGTTGATGTCATGTGACCATATTTTCGAGCGCTTTGTACCGATTTCTGTAATATGACCTTTTGGCAATTCTTATTCAACCCCTATAAATGTCCTGTCCGAAGTTTCCTGTTGTCTTCTCATCCTTTCATCGTTATTCTATCGTACCAGACCACCATACCAAATATTGTCCCTTTTCAACGCAAGGTTCATGAGTTCCACCACGTTTTATACGTGTTCTGTTAATTTTGTCGAGCAGTGTATTTTCACTGGACTGGGGAATCAGAATAATATTTGAGCATTACTGATGAATTAAGACGTCTATTGGCCTTTCAAAGTATTTATTTGTTTTGTTTATTTTTTGCTTTTCAGTGCCTCTTATGTATGAGGTAGTTTATCAGAGATAAACAGCTTGGACAGTTTTATTTTACTTTGCAAAGTTAGAAATTCGAGGACAGTCACCTAGCGAGAAGCCCCATAAACCATCCTGTATACTAACAAAAGGAAATAAAGATGTCTTTGAACCTGTTTAACCTTTATCGACACTATGTCTTTTTACAGAACTGCCCACATACGAGTTTTAATATCAGAGAAAGGCGAGTGAAGTAGAAAAATCGATCTTAAAGTTACGCAAGATAATCATTGACAGACTGTCCTTATCATAAAAAAAAAAAAAAAAAAGAAATAGAACATAAGTCTCGTAAGGAAAGCCATTTGTATCTTTAAAAGGCTTCGTTTCTATCGTGACGGATATGCTGTCTCAACATTCGTGGCGCTTCTAGACTGGTTGTCTAAGCAGTCTTTCAAGTAAATGAGAATGTTCCGAGGAAGCAAGAGCGTTGTTCACGAAGAAAGATAAAATACTGTCAGACTTGCCTTTTGCATGCGTGTTGAAATTGAGGAATCAGCATTTGCTGATTAAAATAAATAAAGCAACAACTTAAATTCATGCAATGGTTGAGTTTACAGAGTATTAATAAAATAAATAAATACATTTTCTGTTTATACTCCGGTACCATCACACGGTCAGAGGAGTTCACAAGATACTGAGAATACGAGAAACAGTATCGTATTTAGCAGTCACGAGCTTGAACCCCAGTCACTCAAAGCACGTGTACTTATGCACTTTGTTGATTGACCACCCGGCAACATCGCCAATCAATTAATAACAGGGCTACTGAAAAGCTTACGCGTTAATCGAATAAACACCCAGTAAAGCCTATAGCGTGCGAAAATGTTTTATGGATGAGAGTGACTCCTTGCGCACTACTTCAACCTATATTTTTGAATATATTTTCTTTCTTTATAAAAATTAATGAACTGGTACAAGCGGACCAAACACGAGTTTTCCATTAAGCACACACGTTATCGTAACCTTGTTTTTACTGGCAAAAATAAATTCATTAACTTCGGTTATGGGAGGGGGGGGGCATTAATTTGGGTATATAATGCCCGCGAAGTTTTAGGTCAGTCTAAGTAGGATAACAAAAATAAAGACCCCCACCTTTGCCTATTGACTCAATCCATATAATAGACTGAGTAGTGAGTCAGTAGGCCGATCGACATACAAGCTTCCCCGTACTGCCATCTGGTTAAAACGGAAAACGGTTGTTCCCTCTATTAAAAAAAAAAAAAAAAAAACTTGAATTCACCAGTAAACATGAAAATGGTGCTAAAATGTCACTTTAACTAGTCGCTACTTGACTACGTAGAACTACAAGGAGAGGCCACTCTCGCTGACAAGATGATGCTTCGAAATTCAAGTCGAGGAAGGAAAACCAAGGGGTGAAAAGAGAACCTCATTGTTTGCCTTCTTTCACAAAATCGCAGCAGAAATGAGGTGCCCACAATTTGTCTTTATATAGACTAACTGTAGACCCACAGCATTCCAAAATAGGTTTTACATGCGCTGCAAAACTTGGTGCCACCAACTTATGATTCACCTGCTTCGGTTCTTTGTAATATCCACAAACATAGCAGAACGAGTCTGAAGATAAATTAAGATTCGTTTGTTAGTCATACAAACTGAAAAAAAAATTGATACGAATACTGCAGGCTCTTATACAGGGTGCTCCAATTAGAAGGCATCAGGGTCCATCTTGCTTATTTTTAGTTTTAGGCTATTTGTCGATTTGACATTTTTGTCATTTTTTGGATAAATTTAAATTTTATGTTAAAATTGGACTATTACCGTTTTGATTTTACGAATTCTTAAATTTAAATGTTCCCTAAATTTAAAGTCGTGGGATATCCCGCGACTTAATGTCCAACTCCCTCTCCCCTACGTTCATTTATTTTAGGGCCTTATGTCCCTCTGTCTGGTTGCCAAGCTTTGCAGTCTGCATCTCCTTAAGTGTGTAGAGACGGTGCACTACATCACGCTCACATGAAGTTAGGGTTGGAGGATGTGTTCCTAATGAAAAGCTGTCTCAGTGCAATTGTGAATGCGAATTTCTGTTGCACTATTCAGTCGATGGTATGATAGCCGATCTGAGGCGGAGAGCGTATGGTTCCCCCGTGTATTATTCCTGGTTTTTCAACCCACACAACATGCAAATTAGTCATTAAACACACGCGTAGACAAAAGGCGAAAAAGAAAAAAAAAAAAAAAAGAAGATTATACGGATATAAACGATAAGCTACGTGCCGTTAAAATAACAATTTGAATTTGAATTTATAAATTTTGTCAATGTGAGACAAGACCATTGAGATTTACACCATTTTTTCCAATGAACTGTCTCGGGCGATAACTTTGTTCATACCAACAAATGAGTAATTTCATTTAGTTTCATCTGGAGGGAACCAGGAACCAGATGTTGCCCCGTTAGCATTGCAGAAAGAGAGGTATATTTGACGTTGGGTAGTGAGACAACACCATCAATATTTACACTATTTTTTCCACTGAACTGTTTCTGTTTCGGGTGATAATTTTTCCTCATGTCATCGGGTTTTTCATTCAGAAAGAATTCTCATGCTTCTAAAGTATAGAGATGATTGTTATGTTCGCGTTTTGCAAGAGCAAGTAGTTCTTTTAATGGACGATAAGGCTTTTAACGGCTGATAAGGCACAGAGCTTTCCTGTTAAATCAATACCTACATAACTAGAGTATAGTCTGTATGTAATGTCCATGTGCTTTCCTAGATACCTGTTTACACTGCACAGAAAATTTCTTGTTTGATCCTCAGACCTCATTCTAGTAAAGAATGTCCGTGATGCTTATGCAAGAATGGGAACTCACACCTCCAACGCCAATTAACAGTCTTGGTCTCAGCACAAGTGGGTACTACTTCTGTATTGCTATCCACGGAGATCTCGCGCTCAGTTAAGGTATTTGGTCATGGATTATCGATGCGCCCTTTTTTGTATGCTCTTGAACTCATTTGCATAACTGTAATTTCGGATCGAAATTTGTCCATTCTTTGTCGCCCTTAGAGATTCCAAGTGTGAATGGAAAATTAGTGGTATTAGTATTTAGTATTTTGATGTCTAAATGACAGAAGGATTTGAACTTTTTTCTGCATCTGTCAAAAAAAGGAAAAAGAAATATTCATATCTTCCTCGTCGCCAAAATTTGGTTATCCAATTCCTCTTTGAACTTTAAATAAAAAAATGAATAACTCTTTATTGTGAAGTAGAGTTACAGGACAATATCCCATCATGGCGACGAGCGCCAGGGGTTCACATATAGCAGTTAGAGAAAAGCAAAATAAAGTACTGCATACAAATACAATAGGCTACAAAATACAGCGTACAAATGCAAAAAGGCTACAAAATACAGATTACAAATACAATAGGCTACAAAATACAGCGTACAAATGCAAAAAGGCTACAAAATACAGATTACAAATGCAAAAAAGAAATACCAATACAGCATAAAAACAGAGCTGAACACAAATACAGAAAAAACAGAATACAACTTGGCAATGATTCAGCAGGGCTCCAGATTTGAATATGGGGATGGGAGCATCATGATCCTCTTTTAGTAGTTCAGGGTTCAAGGGCTTTGATAAAGTTGTGTCTTTCCTGCTTGTTACTTATTAGCCTGTCAAAGTCGGCGTCCACAAAGTTCAGGGCGGTGAGCATCTGCTTGGGGAGAAACCTCTTAGAGAGTGCAAACCTGTTGTGGTGAGCCACAAGTGCAGATGTCGATCTTAGTCTTGGCTGTGGGATCTGCAGTCTGCGCGGGTAGCACAGTGGTATCGTCACCGTCCTCCTCACATCGGGTGGAAAAGGCCCGGGTTTGAATCCCGTCGATGACGCGAGGAACTGTAATGGGCTTTTCTCACTCCGTGGCTGAGTTAGTCGGTCTCTGGCGTTGATAGCAAGGTTCCTCCCCCCGGAAACTCAGGTTTTTCGTCCAGAAAAACAGGCAAATCGACTATAGAACACACGCAATTTACGGACATTAATACACAATGCACGACAGATGAATTTAATTATTCGGGTAGCCTAAAAATAATATTTTGGTTTTTTGTGAATCTTCCATTGCAACTAGTTACATTTTCGTGATTGCTGGCACCCACCAGTATTGCACTATTTCTGGTGGGTGCAGGATAAACGTGCATGATGACCGAAGAACCTGTCTGTGCATCATGGACATGGAGCTTGCACATTTCTGGCTCGGCTCCACGTGCCAGGGATGGGCACCAGGAAGCTGATTCATTGTGACACCTAGTGGCAACGTAGCCTGTTGACAACACAAACACCACACCACGCTACACAAACTACATATTAAACTGTTAGCCTATTTGTAGAAATTCTACGTGAATACAGATTTTATTGGTGGAGATATGCATTAGCCTGGGTGAAACCTAAGTCAAGTATATATACAATACAAAAAATGTGAATCTTCCGCTGCAACCGGTTACATTGGATTCATTCTCTTCTTTCTCACATTCACATATGAGAGGCCCTCGTAGGTAGCACAGATGGTAGAATTGCCGTTCTCGCCACACCGGGTGGAAATGACCTGAGTTCAAGTCCTGTCGATGAGGGGAGGAATTTTTATGGGCCTTTTTCACAACGTGGCTGAGTTCGCCGGTCTCAGCGAGGGTAGAATGGTTTTTTCTCCCGGAAACTCGGGTTTTTCGTCCAGCAAATAGAAAATCAACCACAGAACACACGGAATTTACAGACGGTATACACGGAGCAACATGGCCTTAGTCAGTGATGCTCCTACAACTCTAGTACAACAATATTTTCACATATGAGAATTCCTTCCTGTTCTTAGCTCTCTTTACTAGTGTCTTCTCGTGGTCAGATTACGCCTGTCTTATTCCAGTAGGTGCAAATGTTTTCGTGTAGCCGGTCCGCTGTACTGAAGGCTCGTCTATACTATATTAAAATGATGTTTATGGTTACTTATACGAAAGTCTTTTAGTGTTCCGTACTTTTGATAACTTAGGGTAGTTTATCTGAAGAATACGTAGAGAGAAATAAGATTTATGACCGGCATTAATGCGCGATACTATGAAAGGAATATGCCCAAGAAAAAGCGAGGAAATCTTATGTAATAGGATTCCATTAAATTGCAAACAAGGATGATAATATGGTGTAATCTGGTACTGAATGGAAGAAAGTGTAAAATGATAGTAGAGAGATTCACGGTCATGTCGATTGCGGAAACATGAACATATAAATAAATTTGATTGGAATAAGCTCATGATAGCGAAAGAGATTAATTGTGATGGCCACCAAATCACTTAAAAAACAAGATGTAATAATTTGCTTGTAGAGGATAATAATCGCTTTGTTATTTTTATGTGACATTTATTACTCATAAAGATCGATGGCGAACGTTTGGGAAATTGAAGAAACTTGGAAACCAAAGTGATGACAGGGTTAATCAAATCGTAAAATGATTCCTATGTCTTTAATATTTATAGTATTCATGGAGGCATTAGGAAATGGTCTAACTGTACGATTAGGAAAAATCAGCATGATTTGCATTTCGAAGTATTAAGAAATGTATTGAGAGAGAATTCTCTTTTTTCTCTCTCGATTCTTGCGCTATAACAGGATGAATCGGCAACTTTGTGAAGCGTCAGGTCATCCGATCCATTCTTTATTTCATCTACGAGCAGAGACCACTCGATTGGCAGACTGGAACACGGCCAAAAGTGGGTATGAAGGAACAATCTTTTAGAATTCCTTGTGATACAGTAGAAAGAACTGAAATCTCATCGTCAACAAAACCAACTATAGCTCATTAAAGAGGGAATATACCAGAGGCAGAATGTTTGATGGGGAGAATATCAGGAGGAACAGAATGAAATGAACCAATTTTATTAAGATTGATAGTATTAATATTAAAGAAAGATTCTGCCATGTTTTCTGCTCATGTTCAAACTGCTGAATACCTTAACACAGGCAACAGTTACTGCATTTTAATAGTTTATTTTATCAAACGAAAATGAGTAAGAGAATAGAATTTTTTTCCTCTAAAAGAGAGCGAGATATGTATCAGAATATTTCAATTGAGTAAGCAGTGCGTGCCTATCTATAGTGTATAATGTATAGTGTTTATTGTCTAGTGGCACTGGGGTTTCCTCTACAAACCGCGAGGTATACTCTTTGACGCAATACAAACTACACTGCCCTACCATTAATATCCGCACACCTGCCTTTAGACAAAAAAAAATAGCTTCTATTGCGTCATTTGTTGTTTTCAGCATGCATGTTGTGCTGAAAAATTTTGCTTTTATGACGGCCTTCAATCTTCGCGGCGTACTCTCAACCAGCTTTTTATAAATATCAGGTGATATGTTTCTCCACTCGGCCTTATTCTTTGGCAATTTCGACGTGCATGTACCCGACGATCAAATGCATCCCAAAGATGCTCAATAGGGTTCAGATCAACACTCTGGGCTGGCCAATCCAACTTTTCTACGCCCATGTCCTCAAACCACTCTGTTACAACCCGAGCAGTATAGCATGGCGCTTTGTTTTGCTCATACAGTACAGGCCTTCCCCGAAGTATTGCCATAATGTTGGAAGTGCATAATTGTCCAGGCTGTCCTGGTATCGCACACCATTCATGGTTTTGTCTATAACGACTAATGCCAAACCATGAAAAGCAGCCCCATATCATGACAAAACTTCATTGTTGGGAGGATACGATCAGGAAGGAACTGTTCCCTGGCATTCGCCACACCCAGGAACGGCCATCAGACTGGTAGAGTGCGAACCTCGACTCGTCTGTCCATAGGACTGTTTTCCACTGCTCTACAGTTCAGGATTCGCGCTCCTTACACCATGTTAATCGGCGTCTAGCATTTTTTGAGGTGATCAATTCTGTTGAACTCTTGAGGTAATTCTGTTGAACCTGTCATCTTGCATGCCCACTTTTGCAATTGTCTTTTCGAAGCCCAATATGCATATTTATAACAGGTTGTGTGACGTGTTGCATGCATAGGACCTGTTTCCCCATCCATGGAGTGGTGTCCGGATATTAATGGTAGGGCAGCGTATGTAAACGGCCTCCGTATCCGAGTGGTCAGTAGCGGGAGTGCAGTAGCACGCATTCTTTGAGTAGATCGGGGTTCAAGCCCCTGACTGCTAAATACGTCGATCTTCCAACACACACTGGACCTGCGTGGTAGATTATGGTCCATTTCCCTCAGCATGAATTGTTCGAGGAGGCTTCCTGCAGTGGATTCATGACTACTGCTTACCTTACCTTTTAAATGCCAGAAATGGTAAGTTTTTAATGTAAGTGTCCATTGTGTGGCGTTGGGCTAAGTTGGTCTATTGTTCCTCTGGCATTTAGCCGCCAGGCTTCTTGGTGGGATCCCGCTTTTCTATCCACCGCCTCGGTGAGGCAACCGGATAGAGTAGGGGAGTGTTTTCTGGCGGGGGCAAACCCTGGGCTGCGCCTGAGATTGCCAGGATGGACCCTAGTTAAAAAAAAAAAACGCTAGAAGAGGAAGACGATTAAAGGGGCAGGGAACAGAGCAAGAAGATTAAGGTGGACGATAGGAAGGCAATCCAAAAAGAAATAGGGAGTTAAAGGGACAGAGTGATACCTCTGTGGAAGGAGCCTATTCTTCACAGGGAGTACTGTCAAGAGAAGTGAAGGGTTTGTGGTGGTAGGATCCACAGGGCGAAAGGTGGGGGAAGGGAGGGGGTGTTTGGGAAGTAAGTGCCTATCTCTGATGGCTCTTTTTTTAGAGGCGCTACAGAGGCCCGTTTCACATTCATCTGTGTTGATAGGTTATCGAAATACTACTTTCTTCCTACGCTCTCTAGAGTGTATTGCAGGTTGCCCTTGAAAAGATTGGGTATCGGCAGCTGAATTCCTCTACTATCCTTTTTCATTTATTCTTCATTAGGAGAGTTTTTCATTTTATTAAATTTACTCTCTGCAATTTTATTTCACAGCTTTTGCCAGTCCAGGAGACGTATCCTCTCACTGGCGTTCCGGAGTTGTCACTTCTGAAAAATTTTATCCCAGTCATTCCAGTTTTTTAGGCGTTAGCATATACGCATAATACGCTTATTGTCTTCACGATGTCCGTTTGTCTGTCAGTCCTTTTGCATGTAACTACTCAACCGCCATTAATGGATTTTAATTAAATTTTATTATTTGGGCCTTTCTAGAAAGATATATTGCGCCATTCCAAATTTCTTTAAAATCAAAACAATAGAAATCAGAAAATTATTAATATACGTATTTTTTCCTCGTCCTTTTAATAGCTCAACTCCAAATGGCTGCATTTTCTTGAAGTGCTATTTTTAGGCCTTTCAGAAAGATTTGTGGAGCCCTTACAAATTTTATTAAAATCAGATTAATAGAAATCCAATAAGTATTCTTTGTTTGTCCGTCCGCATATAACAATTCGACTCCCAGTGAATGTATTTTCATGAATTTTTATATTTGGGCCTTTTTAGAAAGATTTATTGAGCCTTCACAAATTTTATTAAAATGGAATCAATAGAAATTTGCCAATTTTTTTATTTTTATATATTTTTAATACCTAGGCTATCCGTATACCATATATTGTAGCTGAAGCACTCGATATTATTTTTGTTGCCATACTGTGGTTGGAAATATGAATAGGTAATATGGCGAATGCGCAGAAACGAAGTTTTCTCGGTTCGCGCATAAAGTCGTTGCTTTTTGCTCTTTTTCTATTATAAATCATGAATTATTACTATTTGCTAACGAGTCTGGAATGTAATGCACTCAGTACATTAAAGAACTTATTTCTAGAAACCCTAAACCTGAAAAGAACAGTGCAGTTTCATTGGGTTTTAGTGTTCTCCTTCTTTTCCTGTTGAGCTTTTTCATTTATGGGCGGTTTACTGTTTTAAAATTTTTCAGTTACATTTCCTGTCTGGTCGATAAGATTATTTATCATTCTGCTTTACCTGGCTTACTGAGAATGTACGCCATTGTTTTAATTGTGACTTCACAACCATACTTCCTTAGTATGACGTCACAATCATACTTCCTGCAGTAGTAACTGCAGGAAGTATGATTGTGACGTCAATACAGTACCACAACATTTGCATTTCTCTTACATTTCCGTTATGTTCCTTGGCTTGGATTTCGCTAACCTCTTCCAAGAGAAGGAGGTTTTCACATAAAACATCTTTCGTGCGTGCAGGGTAATACACACGCTTTAATTTTATTTTTCCATTCAGAAAACTACTTCGAGCACTATTCCTACCTTTTTTTTTCTTTACTCTTTGCGTCTTTGTTTTATATTTATTTTTATTTATTATTATTATCTGTTGTTGTAACAGAGTTTTTAGGAGCATCAGCGACTAAGGCCATATTGCTCCGTGTATATTGTCTGTAAATCGCGTGTGTTCTAAGATCGATTTTCTGTTTGCTGGACGAAAATCCCGAGCTTCCGGGAGAAAAAACCACTACTCTCCCCTGAGACTGACTAACTCTGCCACGTTGTGGAAAAAGCCCATAAAAACTCCTCCTCACATCATCAACAGGGCTCGAACTCAGAGCTTTTCCACCCATTGTGCTACCCAAGAGGGCATTATTATTATCTATTTTATTATTATTATTATTAGTAGTAAAAATAGTAGTTGTAATATTTATTTATCTGCTCTGTTTCATTTTGTGTTCGGTGACCTTGTGAAATAGAATCATGAATGCAACTGTTTACTTACAGTAACTGTAATTGGGTATTGTCCATTGCTTACCACATGATGAATAGATGTTGCAAATACAGTACTAAAATACGGGAAGTTTGTTTTTCTGTTATTGCGTTATGAACTCTTTTTGGACTTGCAGTTTCGTAATACTATCATTTTCTTCTTTGAAAACATTTGACGTCATGCGTTCTCGTATTGAGAAGTGTTGCTAACGTTCTATTTGCTACAAGATGCTTTTCAGCCTATCTGATTTATATGCATCTTCAAACCGATGATTTCTACAATTTAGATATCAACTTAATATTTAATTTCAAATGATTTATTTGTCTTTTTGCAATTTATTTTATGGATATCATGATAAGTTACTATAAAATTATTATGAACCCTCTATTTATATGTTATTGCAGTAATGTTTTGACATCACTACAGTAGCACATAAAAAGCTATAACAGTGATAGGTAAAATTTACACTATCTTACCAAAAGTGGTGAGACTCCTTCTGATTGCAGGAAATTTGTGTAATCACGAAATATGCAAATGCTCTGGCCTATAATGGTGATCTGTTGATAAAAATAAAAATAAAATGGATGCTTGTAAATCGGTTCTTGAGAACGATGAATCACGCTACTTCCTTCCAGTCTGATAGACGTTTTTGGGTAAGGAGAATTATTGGAGTAATACTACCTGAGTGTTGTCCCAACGCCATAGTTGGGACATCTTGATTATTTTCTCTTGGTACAGACTTAGTCTACTAGCCACAATGTATGGAACCATGAACGTTGCATTCAGCATTGATGTGCGGGGAAATTCGGTGTATCCTGCATTGTGGCAGTTTTACGGAAGCAGTCTGTACTCGTGCAAAATTACAATGCTCCATTTAACAGAGCAAGGTTTGTGAATTTGAAGAAAATAAATCGGAACATTGAAATGGCTAACCCAGAGCGGCGATCCCAACCTAACTCAACATTTTTGGAATAAATTAGAATGCAGAATTGAGACTACGCTAAGACGCCGTCCAACCATTTGGAGGAGTATGCAATTAACAATTCAATGAATACAATCTTCAATTATATTTAGCAGTCACCTGAGCGTGAACCACGGTCCACTCACTTCTGCATTTTCCTGCTTTCCACTCGGCGACATCGTGTTGTTTCTTGAATAAATGCATCTTTTATTCTTAACTGCGATTGCTTCAATGTAAGGAAGGATTAAGCAGATACATACATGGATGAAATCAAATGAGTTTTTTATAAGGTTTATTGATGCTAAATAAACCTTTCATTTTTAGATTCCTAGTTTACTGGGGCACTTGCTTCTAGGAATATTCGTACCAATAACTAATCGCGTTGTATAAAGGTTGCCTATCTTCTTACTCTTTTCCACCTGGTTCCCTTCCTTTCTGAAGGGGATTTTCCACAACTGTATGAATATGGAAATGTTGCCAATATTGCAGTAATCAAGTAACTCCCTTTCTATATCACACAATTCAGTGATTACTGAGAGTATATAGCGGATGGATGAAAGAAACGCACATGGATTGATTTACTAAAAATAGGGCTGATTGGTACAGCCAGTAGTACTTTTAATCATACTAAAACTTAAGCTTCGTCTATTTAATAGACAATTTTCAGCTGAGAGAGATATATTTACTTCAAACACATGTCTGGAGTGAAAACAAATATGCATATATTATCTATATTTTAATGAATGGCACAGTATAATAGAATTTTTCTGTAGTCTTAAGTGACTTTCTTACCTTTTGTGATATCCGGCCTTTCTAGCTTATCGTAAGATCTGTTTTGAAGCATTACTTTAAAAGCTGTTTCAGAAAACTGTATGGAATTTCTGTAAAATAAAAAAAAAATACTTCATACATATCATATCGATTAGTATTTTCCGAATTTCCGAAATAGAGATTTACGTAATAGAATATTAAAAGAAATACAGTCATCCTTAACAATCCCGGCTTGCAAATCGAAGAAATGGGAAAAGCAAAATTTTCCCAAATGTCTCAGGATTGAGGACTTCTTTTTTCTTGTTAACAATCTATATTAACAAAATATAATAATAATACATTTTGTTTAATTCGTTAATTAATTTTATAGTTAAAATTTGCTCATACAGTTCTATTGAAAATTCATTATATCTTTAGACTACATACCCATATATGCGATGTCTTGGAAATTTGTACATCTTATAATGGGGGTCTGTTTTTGTTGTAGAGTTTTAGGAGCATCAGCGACTAAGGCCAATTTATCTGTGTATATTGTCTGTAAATTGCGTGTATTCTGTGGTCGATTTGTTGTTTGCTGGACGAAAAACCGAGTTTCCGGGAGAAAAACCATGCTGCCCTCGTCTGAGACCGACTAACTCAGCCATATTGGGAAAAAGTCCCATAAAAATTCCTCACGTCATCAACAGGACTCGAACTCAGGTCTTTTCTACCCAGTGTGCTACCCACGAGGGCGTAATGGGTTCTGTGTAACAGCGTATTGGTTTCGTCATTTGTTTGGAGGGGGTCTTGATTTGAATCACGCTGGAGACTGTAGGAATTTTTAAAATCATCTTTTGTGACCGTAGAGATTTGTGTTCTAGAGCACTTTGTCGATAGCGGGCCTGAACAGTCTTGGCCTCATATCCTGATACTGGATAACTGATCGCGAATCAAAAAAACAAAACAAAACAGAACTTTAAGTTGTAGTTCCTCTTGGATGCTAAAATGGAATGGAACCCAAGTTTTCCAAACGTGGAGAGTAGTGTAACCACTATATTTCTATGGGGTTATACAATACATATCAAAATAGAAAGTTGGGATTTTGAAGTGCTGATCACTCTACGGTTAGGAAGAATTTTTTTTGTATGTTATAAAGAGTGATTTAAATATGTTATTTTTTTAATTTGAAGAATCAATTGTTCGTTGCACGCAAGAATTAACCAAGCCGTAAACACTGAATTTTCAGGATTTGATGTTTTGAATTTGAAAATGCTGATCTGAAAAAAGGCATCCAGTCGGTAGTATCCACCGCTTATCAGATAGTGTAATCTCTATATTCCTAATACCTAGGATGATGATGATCCTGGATGATAGAAAGATGATAGAGGCTGTTAAGAACATTCTTAGGTGCGAGTTACCACGTGCACATGGTGTTACAATGCAGTACATGTGGATCAGCGCCTCCGTAGCAATATTGGGTTGATAAGATAGCATGTCTAGATATCCCAACAGCATGAAACTCGTTGGAAGGCTCTGAAGTTGGTCACATCATCATTCATACAGAACACTTAGAGAGTGAAAAAACCTCCAAGTTTCTTGGAGAGGTTTGAAAAGGCCAAAGTTGTATTAGATCACTCTATAATTTGATATGTATTTTTAATTTTATTTTTCTGCATCTTACGTTATTACAGTACTTCTGTGGATCAATGTCCAGTCTGTTGATGGGATCACTGTATTTTGGAGAAACGTTCATTTATTCACTGGTGTGCAAAACTTAAGGACCAACACTATTTCTAAAGGTTACAACCACAAAATCAAACGAAACAGCCTGTGGCGATTTGCATAACTGTGGCCGTTCAGTAGAAAACTGGTGCAAATGCAAAAATTTGAATCGTGATGAGAGGGCTCACATAAACAGATAAAAGCAGCAGTTCAGCAATTATGTGCAAATTACCGAATGGTGAGCACGATTGTTACAGACGTTCGATTGGTTTCATACGAAATGGCCAGTAGACAACATCTGGATGACTTTATCGGGGGTCGAATAATTGGGAGGCTCGAGGAAGGTCGAAGTGCGAGGAGTACGGCTGCAGAGTTCGGTATCGCCCATAACATCCTATTACGTGCGTGGTCGGCCTTCAGAACGACAGGTACAGCTGTTCTAAGGACTAGTGGTGGTCGTCCACAAAAAACAACGCCCAATGTTGACCGCTATATACTCCTACAGGCCGAGAGAGACCGACACCAGACAGCGGGAACTATTGCAAACCAGCTGCACAGGAGCACAGGACGCACGATATCGCGGTTTACTGTGGCCAGGCGACTACACAAACGTGGACTGTTTTCCCGACTGCCAGTACGCTGTGTCCCTTTAACACCTGCCCATCGGACACATCGTTTACAATGGTGCATCGAACACAAGGACTGGACAGCAGCGCAATGGGGTAAGGTACTCTTTACTGATGAGAATAGATTCAGTCTCAGCAACGATTCTGGACGTCAGTTAATTTTGCGAGAGGTTGGCACACGGTATCACCCCGCAAACATCACTGAAAGGGATCGATATGGCGGTCGAGGTGTTCTCGACTGGGGAGGCGTTATCTTGGATAACCACACCAGACAGCGGGAACTATTGTCCAGCAAACAAACAAATCGACCATAGAACACACGCAATTAACAGACATAAGACAACAGCACGGCAGATGAATTTAATTATCCGGGTAACCTAAATATAATAGTATGGGTTTTTGGTTATCTTGGATGGACGTACACAACTCCAGATACTGGAAGGTGGTACTTTAACCGGTGCACGGTACTGTAGTGAGGTAATCCTGCCCCATGTGCGTCTGTTCCGAGTTCTTATTTATGGATGATAACGCCACACCCCATCGCACTGCAGCTGTTGATATGCTTTTGGAAACCGAGGACATTGTTTTTATGGATTGGCCTGCCCGTTCAACGGATCTAAATCCCATCTAACGCATATGGACGCTCCGGGGAGACGCCTAGTGGCACGTCCACACTCACTAGAAAATGTTCACCAGTTGAAGATGGCGCTGACCGAGGAATTTTTTTTAATTAATTATTTTTATTTTAGGGTTGCCCGTAATTAAATACATTAACCCGTATTTGTGTCTGTAAATTGCGTATGTTCTATGGTCGATTTGCCTGTTTTGCTGGACGAAAAAACCCCAGTTACTGGGGAGAAAAACCTTGCTATCTACGCCTGAGACCGACTAACTTAGCCACGGAGTGAAAAAAGCCCATTAAAGTTCCTCGCGTCATCGACGGGATTCGAACCCAGGCCTTTTCCACCCGGTGTGGGGAGGACGGTGACGATACCACTGTGCTACCCGCGCAGACGCTGACAGAGGAATGGATGATGTTACCGCAAGAACTTATCAACAACATTGTTCTAAATAGGGACAGGCGGTGCATAGCCTGCATCGACATTAGGGGTCGCTATATCTCCTACTGAAGACCACCTCTTTCCTTTGTTCCACCTTTGGCAGTGATGCATCTGTATCATGGCAGCCAGTTCTATGTTGCCATTTTTGAATAAAGTCCCTCTGTATCGTTTTGTTTCCGTTTTTGTGTCGTTGTTGTTTCCTTCATCATTTCTGTACCTCATGAGGTTCCTTTGGTATGCTTTTCCCATATCCAGGCCACAGGCCACTCCTATGAGAAACTACAGGTGATAACCTGACTGGCCTTAAGTTTTGCACACCAGTGTAGTTAATTATATTTAAGCGAAGCCGTGGTTTTAGGTTTATCCTACAACCTCTCTCATTCCAGGTTTGGTAATTATTTTCTCAAGGGAAGAGACATCGATCCATCCAATAATTAGGTTAGTGAGTGCGTGAATGTTTTTGAAATTAAGCCTATCATGGCTTAATTTCAAGTGAGTTGTGTTGAGCTGACCTAGAGATTGTTAGCCATTTTTATAATCCTCTTGATCCATCTTTAGATTTAATATTCGATTCCGAAAAAATTCTTATTTGAGAAGTGGGTTTAATATCATTTAATATATTTGTTTATGGATTTGGTGTCACTGTGGAGAGTTATCTCTTGTCTAATCGTCCGTATCGCTCCATAAATGTCAGACTTTCCCATTCGAGTATTGTTGCTGGGATGGGAACTTCTTGTCCCACTTGAGTGCTAGATCAGTGCAAGTTGAAACTTATTGACAGCTTGTTCATTAACTGTAAAGTTTATGTTGTTTCTCATTTTTATTTTATTTTATTTTTGTTTGTTAACTGCACAATTTTTTTGAGGATTGAGTTCCCCGCCTGTAGAATCAGGATATTTTTCGAAATTTCTGATTTGGTGTTTTGCAGTATTTTCATCAGACGTTATGCTTTAGAGACATAAATATTTAATATTAGGGTTATCAAAAATAACAAACTCATTTACCTATGTGTATTATGTGTGTTAATTGGGTTTTTGCTTTGGTCGGTTTGCCTGTTTTGCAGGACGAAAAACCTGAGATTCCTGGAGAAAAAAAAAGTATGCTCGCTTGAGACCGACTAACTCAGCCAAGGTGTGAAAATAGCTCATAAAAGTTCCTCATATCATTAACGGGATTCGAGCCTGGACCTTTTGCGCATGTTGTTTGCTGGACGGTAATTATAACCACTTGCTACCGCGAGGACTGGTCTTTAGAAAGAACGAGGAATTTCACATCGGCAGCGTATGAGATGAAATTCGGATATGATATCAGAAAGAGCATAAAAACCACTGCAAAAAGGGACGCCGAAAGAACACTTCCTGCGGGATACCTATAATTATGCGTCGGAGCTTCAGACGTCTAACAATTTTTCATATCTCCCTAAATTTTAAAGTGTACCTGAGCAGCAGTAGTAGCTGCTGGTGATTTAGTCAGTATTGTGATTGCTGAATGATGCCAGAAAGCGGACTTTTTCTGCTTCTGTCAAAAAAATAAAATAAAAATAAATAAAAATTCTCAATCATTCATAATTTCTGTCTTCAAAAGTAACCATTCATTTCTGCTTTGAATTTTATCGAACTCTTCGTCTCGAGCACCGTCGCTGACAATTTATTCCAAAAATCTACAACGTGCTGCCCGAAGGTAAACTTCATGAGATCCAGCCTTCTGTTACTCCCTAAAAATTTGTATTTCTCTTGTATTTCTGCCCGCTGGTTCTCTCTTATGCATTTAAAATATACTTTCCTCGTCAGTGTCATTTAGGAAGATGAAAAAACAAAAGTGTCTCCAACACTTATGCCTGAGGACTCCACTTGTTGCACTTATCCACCCTGAAGAATGTTCATTTATGGCTACTCTGTCTCCCGTCTTTTAGTCAGCCAGAATCTAATCAATAATCAGATTAATAGCTTTTCATAGTTATGTGAAAAGTCTAGTCGATCTTAGCAATATGTTAGAGGCAAGTACTTTGTTTTGTCTCAAAAGCAGCGCAGATTCACGATGTGCAGGATTTCCTTTCGAGAATATTTAAATCAGGTGGAGATCCCCGTAATCGTTTAATTTCAAGGCTATCATCGTACGGCAACGACGAGAAGAATTATTTTTTTAAATAAATTACCTATCTCATTCACTGCAATTAAAAATGAAACAACAGTACGCGAGAATAGGCACCGGAGTCAGTCTTGATCTGGAACATTTATTTATTCGTCCTCAAATGAATGCCACCCTAAAACTGGCTCTCATGTGCCATATAGACAATTCTGTCTATAGCGTACTATAGACAGAATTGTCTATAGCACGCTACCGGATGCACAGTCTTCCTCATATATTGCCCAGTTCTCCTCATGAATTGTGGACGCTTTATTAGGTACATCTACCTAATAGTGAGTACCTACTCACTGTTCCTTTCCCACATTTATCCCTCAGAGCAGTTCGGATTCGCGGCATGGACTCAGATGTAAAAAGTGTGACATAGTGATGACTGTCGTACGTTGACTCAATTGCTTCCCAAAGTTGTTGCAAACTGGATGGCTGCAGATCTCTACTTTAAAGAGTTTGTTCGACCTCATCCGACATGTGCTCAATTGGATTGAGTTCTGACGACTGGGAAGGCCACCACAGCAAGGTGAACTTGTAGCATCAAAATGTTACTCCACTAGTATCAGAGGATCCATTGTGCACAATGAAAACACTTCTCACATTAACACACCACTACCACCAGCTTGCATTGTTGATCCCTGTCTCAGACGACGGTAGCATGGTTTTTTCTGCCGTAAACTCGACCAGAAAACAGCAAATCAACAACATAACACATGCAATTTACAGACAGATTATATACGACATAATATGGCCTAAGTTGATGATGCACCTAAAAGTCTACTACTTGTTGACACCGCTGGATGGATACACTCTCCCGGTAGTTTAGTAGATATAGTGGGCTTGCCACAATCTGATCTCCTCTTGAATCCCGTCGATGATGCGAGGAACTTTAGTGGGCTTTTTTCACTCCGTGGCTGAGTTAGTCGGTCTCAGGCGGGCGTAGATAGCAAGGTTTTTTCCCCAGAAACGGGTTTTTCGTCCAGCAAAACAGGCAAATCGACCAGAGAACACACGCAATTTACAGTCATAATACATATATGGGTGTATGTAAGAGATTACGGGTGGCCCTAATATAATAATTTGAATTTGACCTCCTCTTCACCGCCCTCATTGCTCCACTGGTAATCCAACAGCCGAATACCCTGGTATATGTTGTTGTTGTTGTTTTTTTTGGTTTTTAGGAGCATTAGCAACTAAGGCCATATTGCTCCGGAATATGCGGTGGTCATTCCCTGACCTTTCCGCATCCTCCGTATTTGGTGGTGACGGGCTAGAACCCCGGTCTAATCAAGAAGCGTGTGCTACCACTGCTGCTCCTTCCCACCTGGCTATGGAGGCACCTACCCTGGTATGTGCTAACAACCTAAAGATACTCATGCCAATTAAGGCAAACCAAGACGCTCACCAAATTTAAGAAGAGCTAACCTCCACTCTCTCATCAGCATCTACATACCTCAAACAATTTGGTCTGTGCGTCAATCCTGATCTTCTCGTTTAATCAACACGTAATAAAAATCCATCCAGCCTTTAATGGATTTTCATCCCGCTTGTTCAAAATCACATTGACCTAAGGATCAGATTCGACCGAAAGCTTCTTTTCAGCCAACATGTACACATCCTTCTCACAAAAGCCGTCAGACTAAGATGAATATGTAAACAGCTTCTGTAATATGTGACAGACAAATCCGCCATGGTCAGATACATTGCAACAATAGTTTATGCCCCACTTCTCTATACTGCAGAGATTTGGGCATCCACATCTCCCTCTACCTTCAATGCAGTGTTCTCCTACGAATATTGGCTCCTCAGGTGGGCTTGCCACAAGCTTAGTCTACCTATCCAGCTCCCGACTACCACCATGGCCAACTCACTCAACATCACGTGAACTCAACAATGAGCTCACGTGGCTCATTGATAAAAGGAGAATCGTCATAACGGTGAAGCTCATGACTGGTCTCATCTCCTCTCTCCTCTCCCTCCTGGGACAACTGTACACGGAGGATCCCAGTGGCGCTTCAGAGGGCAACTTCGCAGTTATGCTCTCTTCAAACACGCCTTCACCTGTCCGACCGGTTTCTTCTTCAGCAGATATTATCACGTGTGTCTAGGATCTAGATGCAGACTTCAAGTTTAGTCAGAATCGACAATATAGAAAAAGAATACTCTGTGGTGGGTGCCCAAGGCTACCAATATTATAACTTGAGTCCCGAGCAATGTATGATCTTAATCAATTCAATTTAATATACACTGTGTTGCCACTTTATTAGGTATAGCTACCTAGTAGCGTGTTGAGCCTCCTTTAGCCTTCAAAACAGCCTGAATTCGTCTAGGCATGGATTGAACAAGATGCTGAAAACGTTGTGCAGGAATGGAGTACCATGCAGATATGAGTGTGTCACGCAGTTCCTGGAGATTCGACGGAGGTGTAGGCCTCCAGCTCAACCCAAAGATGTTCAATAGGATTGAGATCCGCGGACTGAGCGGGCCAATGCAGCAAACAAAAGTCATTGTCATGTTCCTGGAACCATTCCATAGTGATTCGCGCTTTGTGCACCGGCGCATTATCCTGCTGGAAGTAACCATCTGACTGAGAATAAACTGTCAACATGAACGGATGCACTTGGCCAGCAACGATGTTTAGGTACAATGTGGCATTCAGACGTGAATCTATGGGTATCAATGGACCCAATGTGTGCCAAGAAAACGTTCCCCACACCATAACACTGCCCCCACCACCTTACAGAGTAGTCGCCAGACATGACGGGTCCATGGATTCATGTTGTTTTCTCCAAATTCTGAGCCTTCCATCAACATGATGCACCAGGAACTTCGACTCGTCAGACCAAGCAACTGATTTCCAATCCACGATAGTCCAGTGCTGGTGTTGCTATGCCCACAGGAGGCGTGCTCTCTTGTTCTTCATTGATAACAAAGGTACGCCATGTGGCCGTCGGCTGTTGTAGCCCATTCGTGACAAAGTGCGACAAGTGGTCCGTTGAGATATTTTGTTCTGCGCACCAAGGTTGTATTGTGACGTGATGTGCGACATTGTGGCCCGTCTGTTTGCTTGCAAATTCTAGCCATCCTCCTCTGACCTCTGTCATCAACAAGTGGGGTGAGTAGAAGGTCTTTCTACCCCCTCCCCACCCCACCACCCCCTCTTTTCCCTCTCGTGGGGCAAGGGCATGATATACCTGATATACCTGGGGTCGCCTTCCCTATTGACCCCATATTTCTGTCTTTTTTCCCCAGCCTTCCGTCTATCCCCCCTACTCTACCTATATCGCCAGCGTAAAGCGAATGCCCCACACAACGAAAAATTTTAAATGTCAAACTCGACACACTTGCAACCTCTTTCGGCCTAACTAGATTCAAGCGTTTATCCCCCCTTTTATATATATATATATATATATAGGTCCTAGCCACTGAAATCTCAGGAAATTAGGTGGCAGGACCTGCCAGAGTACTGTACTTATCTAAAAATACTGGTGTACCTGGTCTGCCTCCACGGGGCCAAGTGTGGGCAACGTTGGGCCTCAGTAGGGGTACAGCGGCTAAACGGCCAGATGAACAACGGAACACAACACTATACATGTACAATATCCATACACTTTTAAATCTCTGGCCTTTCCAGCGAACTGGTATACCCACAATGAAAGCAACGCGGAGATGGGGGAAACCCCTGGTGCCGTTAGACACTAAATACTCTTTACACTTTACACTTTTGTCATCAACAAGAAAGGTATTCCCACCCAACTTCTGAATCTGCATCTGGACCTCACAAATGACCATAAGCAAGAAAAAAGGCGTGTCGCCAGCCACCTGCAGCGTGTATGGCAGGAGTCCTGGAATGCAACAAATAAAGGAGAAGTAACTAAGGAGTTCTTCCTCACAATCGCCCTTACCTATCCCAAGCCTCCTCTCTGGTATTCACCTGGACTGCAGGCAACCTTTCTGCTTACTGGGCACGGCCCATTCCAGCAAAAGTTAACAGCGCTCGGTATCGAAAACAAATCTTACTGCCACTGTGGACATGAGAAGTCCTGGGTCCACGTCATGTACGAGTGCCCCTCATATGATGATTACCGCCTACGACTCTTCACCGAGATACAATCCAACCCCTGTCAACAAGAGCACATCCTCATAAACGATGAAACATCTTATGCAGCCTTCACACGATTTTCACAGGCAGTTATTAACACCAGACGGGTTTATCACACCCATGACAGGCCTGACCGGAGCATTCCTCCAGCATTGCAAACCTCAACAGGGGTAGAATAAATGCATTACCTACATCTTACTCTAATTCCTAGTGTGCAGAAAATTATAGCAACCAAGCTATAATGCAAACCCCACTCTGGGGTAGGATTATGTTGGTACCCTGTTGTGGGTGCGGAATCTATGCTGCTGGCACTCTACTGAGTGCGGGATATCCCTTCAGAGCGCAAGGCCAATCGCGCTCTTACGGGGGCACTTGCCCATGTGACTTTAATCCCCTATACCCTCTCCCCCACTTCGCCTTAAATCACCGGATGGACCCTTCACCTTGGTGTATCTTTGTTCCTTTCCCTACATTCTGACCCACTCTACTCTTACTCTAATTCCTAGTGTGCTCTCTTCAACAAAAAGGTTTTTTTTTTTTACTTGGTCTCTGTCAGGAAGCTCAGGCGACCCTGGCAGAGACCAGCCAGAGTATAACGGGCAGCCTGGCTCACCTCCCAGTGGCGGTGGCGGGTAACGTAGGATCCCACTAGGGACCCTGCGGCCAAGCAGCCAGAGACACAACAGAACAAAACACAGTACTTCATAAACCAGACATTACACTTTTTTTCTGGCTGTGCAGTTGTTCTGCATTTCATTACAGAGTACATACGGGGCAGATGTGGGAAACCACCGGTGGCGCCTGACCCAAAATACTATGCCACTATGCCATCAACAAGCTTGTTGATGACATTCATTATTTATGTTTAAATAAATAACGAATATCATCAACAAGCGATTTTTTTCCACAGGAGTGCCGTTGAGAGGATGTTTTCTGTTCGTTGCACCATTCTCGATACACCCTTGAAACTGTGGTGCGGGAAAAGTTCAGGAGAACTGCCGTTTCAGAGATGCTTTGTCCAGCACACCTACTACCATGCCACGTTCGAAGTCCGTTAGATTACTCCTTTTCCCCATTCTTGCTACAGTTTGTATGCTAAACTGATACTAGAAAGGTTGTTCTGCTGCATTTATATCCACAACTGTTGTAACGTGACTTGCAACGTTGTGGGACAAACCATTTGTGTGCACTGCAGGGGTGTACCTAATAAAGTGGCATCACAGTGTATATGATTACGTAATTCAGTGTATATTCTTATGTTATTTTGAAGACTAAATGCTCAAGACATAATACGTTATAGGTTGAAATTAACTATATAATATCGGTTTAAATACACCATAGTTTACTCATAAATTTAACTACATACGTAGTGTAACGGCATCGTTTAAATTTTATCTCATGTTGTGGCTGCCTTCACAACGAGATAACAGGTATTGCACTACTTCATATGAATAACGCTTCTCTAGTAGAGAAGACTATTGTTATTTATTCTCAGTGGGCACCACCATGACGGCATGTCTGCATTACCAGGGTACCTGCCCGCCCACTGATGAGTGAGCCAACAAGCTCCGAAATGCGTCTGGGTGGTGGGGCCCACTGAGAATAAATAACAGTACTTTCCTCTACTAGAGAAGCGTTATTTATTTGAAGTAGTGCAATACCTGGTATCTCGTTGTGAAGGTAGCCGCAATATGAGATAAAATCTAAACGTATAAAATCTAATCTAATTGTAGTTAAACTTATGGGTAAACCATGGCGTATTAACACCGATATTATATTCTTAGGTTATGTATTTTGTAACTAATGGTCTGTACACTCACTTATTGTTTTCTACTGTATATATAGTATACTTAATTCACTTCTTTATTTTCTGTTACTTTGTTTTATTTATTTGTTATCATTTTTTATTATTATTTTTATTTTCTTTTTGATTTATTGAAGCAACCTTGTCTTTATAGTACATTGTTAACCACTGGTCTCTGTGCCGTTCTTTTTCTTCTTATAAGTGGAAAATGCCCTGGTTCGAATCCCGTTAATGATGCGACGAATTTTTATGGGCATTTTTCATAATGTGGTCTCAGGCGAAGGTTATATGTTAACACACACACAGGTTGGATACATGGACCCATTGCTGTTTTTGACATATTTTGATCCTCCCATTAGCATGAAGCAAAAGGTTGTTGTTGTTTTTAGGAGCATTAGCAACTAAGGCCATATTGCTCTGGGATATGCGGTGGTCATTCCCTGACCTTTCCACATCCTCCGTATTTGGTGGTGACAGGCTCGAACCCCGGTCTAATCAAGAAGCGTGTGCTACACACTGCTGCTCCTTCCCACCTGGCTACGGAGGCGCTCTGAAGCAAAAGGAACTGGGATTCATCAGACCAGGCAACGTTTTCCAGTCTTTCATGGGTGTTCTTGACCCCACTGTAACTGTATTTTTTTTTTTTTTTTTTGTGTTTTGCTGACACGAGTGAAACCTGGTTCGGTAGTCGTTTGCCAAACCGATCCGTGACGAGGTACAATGAATTTTGCCCTCTGAAATCCCTATTTGGTTGCCATTTTTTTTAAAGTATCATATTAGGGGCACCCGAGAACTAACTTATCTGCCCATGTTTAATATGTCCATAAATTTGTGTTCTCTAGTCGATTTGTCTGGGCAAAATACTGGAGTATAGGGGAGATATCTTGCTGTCTACGCTTGAAACCGACTAACTCAGCCACGGAGTGAAAAAAGCCCACAAAAGTTATTCGCCTCATCGACGGATTACCATTAGTAGAGGCATATGATGCAAGAAAGCAAGCTTATGCAGCATCAGCCAAAAAAAAAAAAAAAAAAAAAAACCCACTCCCATTTCACCACTCCGTTCGTTCGAAATACCTCTCCAGCTGAGGCTTAAACTTATTTAGGCTATCAACTTCCTCGACAAGGGATGGAAGTCTGTTCCACCGACCAACTACCTGCTGGCTAAAGGCAAATTTCCGCACATCTATTCTACATCTGTCTTTCTTCAATTTGAATCTATACCCTCTCAGGTGATTATCCCGAGGAAGAATCTCATCAGCATTGAGCATGCTCAAACCATTCAAGGTTTTATATACACCTCTATCAGATCACCTCGCCGGTGCCTAGTCTCCAGACACTGTAATTTGCAAAAATTACAGTGCCCGGATTCGAACCCGGGCTTTCCCTCCTGATGCAGGGAGGACGGTGATTATTACAGTTGTGCTACTCGCGTGGACTGTTTGGTTAGCACTGTTGTATTGGAGTTTTCATTTGACTGATTTGCCTTTCTGTTACCCTGCACAAGTGTTGTCCACCTCCCGCATCAGCGAGCTGTTTCCAGACTAGTTGTGCAATTGTAGACAAACAGGCAGCTACAGAGCTAGTAGATCCAATAGGATTTTGAGATATCTGACAAAAGAAGACTTTTGTCTAGTTGTTCTCTCTCTAGGTGAATACTGATAGTTACTGAGCGACACACGTACTGCGGTCCTCTTTACCAGGAAACTAGACAATTCTCCTATTGTGCAATGCTATTCACTGTCTGCTTTCAACACGTTAGGATTGTGATCTACCTGCTGAGTAGAGGAACTTATTGAAAGTTAGTAAGGAGCCAGTCATGTCGATGTGTCTCTTTGTCTTTGTCTTTCTACTCCAATCAAAGCCAGCTGTAAAATTTGTTTTATTAGAAGCAAGCCTGCTTACATGGTTTTTAAGACACAGTTAAAATAAACAAATGCTTATGTTATTTTTTTATTAGCTAATTAACAAAAGGAAAATAATAAAACACTTTATTGAGGGTTTCTGGATTACCTATTGCGTGGGATGCGTCGGCGACGTTCTAAACAACAACGTCTTCCGGTTGCATTACCTCAGCATGTATTCGTCTTAGTGAAGGAGCGCGGATAGAATATTAATGAACAGTAAGCTGCCTTCAAGTGATAGTGGATCAGAGAGCAGCAAATAACAGAAGGCAACAAGAGAACAAAAGAAAGAACGTTGTTTGCTATCGTCACGTTTTATTCCTCGGCATCAGCTATTGAATGTTGGTAAATACGACGATTTCAAAATACACTGTGCACCCTGCTGGTGTGCGACGAAACTAAATGACTTAGTTGTAGCGGTATCTCTCGATGGATTTCTTCTCTCTTCGTGCATGTCTGTTTTCGTTAAACGTTTTACTCCACTTGCACCCGCTCTCTTGCATGCACACAGACAAGCAAATAGGTCTCGGTTATTAAGTGAACCATCATATGCCACTATTTAAACAAACAAACAAAAAAACTCCTATTTATTTGAATTGTAGCAACTAATTCAGTAACAGTGAGCCCTCGTGGGTAACACAGTTAGTAGAATCTCCGTCCTTCCCACACCACGTGGAAAAGACCTGAGTTCGAGTCCCGTCGATGACATAAGAAAGTTTTATGGGCCTTTTTCACAAAAAGGCTCATAAAACCTCCTCAGTTAGTCGATCTCATAAAACTTCCTGAGTTAGTCGGTCTCAGGCTATGGTAGCATGGTTTTTTTCTCCCGGCAACTCAGGTTTTTCGTCCATCATACAGAAAATCGACCAGAGAACACACGCAATTTACAGACAGCAAACACAGAGCAATATGGCCTTAGTTGCTGATGTTCCTAAAACCCTATTACAACAACAACAACCAGCAAACACAGCAATGCAGTAGCACGTGCTCCCAGCTTTCCAATATGTTTCTAACATGTGCCATGTTATTCTCTAGATTTTTCTATTAAGTTCTCAGTTTGAGTGCTGTTGACCACGAAATTGTCCGCAGATCGAATTGTTGGAATAATTTTACTCGCGAACCTCGAAACTGGAATTTCCTTGAAACGGGAATTACTGAATCTCTGAGGATTTCTTAGATTTATTTATTTACGCCTCGTTCTTGACGGACTCTCTGTGAAATTTTAAATTCTGTTCACGTTACTTGAAGGAGGGAAACAATGTCTTAGTTTTAACCATTTCTTTAGGAAGCGCGTGAAGGTCTTTGGAAAGACTTAATACAAATCTGAACCAATTCTTTAGGAAGCGCGTGAAGGTCTTTGGAAAGACTTAATACAAATCTGATGCTCTTACCCCTCATATGTTGCGACTGGAATAGCATTGCTAGTTTCTATACTTTCAACACTACTACTAATACTACGTTAGTACTGATTTTTAGAATTTTAGCTGCCATTACCGACTGGGAAAAAATACTCAAATTAGAATTTGTTTCGGGTGCACTGTGAACCTAAAGTCATTGTTATTTTTGTCGGATTTTAGGCCTATCAACAACTCAGACCATATTGCACAGTTGTGTATTATGTTTGTACATGTTGTTCGCGACTGAAAATCCCTGGAACAACTCACGTGGGTAAGCCATATTCCGTCCTCCTGATATCAGCTAATTTTTTTATACTCATGATGACAATGCTGATTGATTTTTGGAAAACTAATGACACGTTTGACCTTATGAAAATCGAATATCAGGTCAGCAGTGCAGATGTCGATCGACGATCTGTGGAGAAAGATTGTATCAGTCAATCAGTCAGACTACCAGGCAAGTTTAAAATATAGGGCCATACGAAAGATCCGTCTCATCTGAGGGTCAAGAGAGTGAGAGAGAGAGAGAGAGAGAGAGAGAGAGAGAGAGAGAGAGATATATAAAGCTGTATAATTCTGGGTGAGTAAAGGAGGCGAAAATCATTAAAAACAATTGCTGCGGTTGGAATGTTCTGTATGGAACAAATTAGGAGGATTCGGGTAGGTCTCGCTCCAACCCCAGCGGGTTTTAGTTGGGATAGTTTTTATTATAGACGGTTTTCTTTGTCACGAATCTTCAGTTCAGTTCAGGCAGTCACTGACTCATAGTGGCAAACCTATCCAGCAGGGCCATATGAAACAAGCCCAGCGACCGACTGGGCCATACATCTCTTTTCCAAGGTAGGGCAGATCCATGTATGGAGACTAAGTTTGTTCACATATGCAGTTTAAGGCTTATTCGGTGGCTATGCGTTCAGAAACATCTTCATATTGAATTCCTATAAGAGTGAAAAAGGGTAACCTAGCAACAGATTATATGCTTAAACAGGAAGAATCAGTACCAATGGAAGAATTATAAGCATGCAAGATTCATGTATTCTTTAACATATCCAGCCACCATTCAGCTGGCTTCCACCATTTGGTTGGTATTGAACACTAAAATTCTGCATAGAAGCATTCTACTTGGCACGATCTATAAATTAGCAAAATTTAAGCGGGGGAGGGGGGTTATCTCGTTAATTGTTCGTAAATGTTATTAAAATAATTATCATTGTGCAACCAGATTCATAGTCACTTCCACAGGTGAAAAGATTAGATGCACACGCGAGTTCCCCCCCCCCCCAACCTCCATCTCTCAGATTATTACGACTGTAGTTTCACAGCACTCCATCAACAGTAATTCAGATTTGCCATTTTTTTTCGGGTATCATGCAGTCGGAATTGAACACTAAAATTCTGCATAGAAGCATCCTACTTGCCACGATCTATAAATTAGCAAAATTCAAGATTGTGAATTCGATTCCAGTTGCTAGCCGAAGTTGAGAGATACACTATATCTCTAAAGTATTCAGATATTCCTGGGATTTGGGAAAAATGAATCACAGCTCCCATCAACAGGAAGAAATATAAATAAAACTGCATCCATGCTATAACTAACGAAATAACACAACCATTGTAAATAATATTTGTATTTTAAAGTGTTGTAGTTTATTAAATAATTAAGCTACAACAGTATTTGTTGTTCCCAAACGTCAGTAAAGTTTCAAAGTTGCATTTTTGTTCAGTAAACTTCAACAACCATATGGGTACCTTTTGTTGCTTGATAAATGTCCTTGCGATATTCAGCTTCTGTCCATATTCGGTTCGACATGTCTGGTGTAACAGTTGTAATGACTTCAATGATTCTTTCTTTTAGATATTGTAAAGATAAATGTTTTATTTTTATAGAATAAACAATATTTTTAATTTATCCACGTGTCAAGTCAGAATTTATACTCGCCCAGAAGATCGTTCCACTCTTTCAATTCAACGATTTAAAAATTTTCATTCGTTGTTTGGACATGTTCCATAAAATGCGGTAGGGCACCGTCCTGTTGAAAGAAAACTGGCGTTCCAAATTCATCAATTTGAGAAAAGGCGTAGAGTTAACAACGTATCCAAATAAGTCAAGCCAGTATTGTTTTTATTCGGCACAAAAGACATTAACCGTCTTACTATCGTGTACATATTCCGTTACAACACGAATATTTCACAACTACAAGTATGGCAGTTGTGCTGATTTAAGACACCATTCGGGTGAAATGTGGCTTCATCGGACAACATCTCGATTCAAAGGCATTAGGATCGTCGTCAATTTTTTTTTTTAGAAACAGAGCCAAATATACACTTCCCAGGACGATCAGCTGGTGTAATATTTTGTTTCAGCAGAAGTTTGAAAGTCCGAAGTTTCATTCTTTTACAAAACACTTTTCGGACAGCAGATTTTGGTACTCCGAGTACCAAATATACTTGCATTTTAGGACTGAAAAACTAAACTATTATATTAGGGTCACCTAGAAAGTCACTTCAACTACCCATGTGTATTGTATCTGTAAATTACATGTGTTCTCTGGTCGATTTGCTTGTTTGCTGGACGAAAAACCTTGCTATCTATGCCTGAAACCGACTAACTCAGCCACGGAGTGAAAAAAGCCCATAAAAGTTCCTCGCATCAGCGACGGGATTCGAACTGGAGACTTTTCCACCCGGTGTAGGGAGGATGGTGATGATACCACTGTGCTACACGCGCAGACTATGCATTTTAGGACTTCTTTTCAACGTTGGAATTTTTACATTATGATCGCTACAGCTAAGTAGTTCTGAAGATAGTAGATTTCTGGCTCGAATCCACGCGCCAGGGATGGTAACTGGTTGGTGGCAGCTTCTGCTGCCAGCTGGGCTGAGTGTCCAGTCACACCACACAAACAACATAACCCACTAACATATACACCACTACACCGATTCGCATTTATCTGTACGATATCAATACACATTAAACCATGGAGTAGTCAGGGCTGCAAAACACAATAATTAAAAAAAAAAAAAAACTTGAGTTCCAAACGTGAGAGACGCAATTCAGTTGCCAGCTATATAAGCAGGATTATGTGATTCACCCAACCACTTTCGCTTCCACACAAGGTCTCTCTCTCTCTTATGAAACCCACGAACACCAAAGGTTTCAGAACCTATAGTACTGAGTACCATGTATAGGAGCCCTCGTGGGTATCACAGTTAGTAGAATCGCCACCCTCCTCATACCGGATAAAAAAGACCAGAGATCGAGTCCTGTCGATGACGGGAGGAATTTTTATGGGCCTTTTTCAAAACGTAACTGCGTTTGTTGGTCTCAGACGAGGGTAGCATAGTTTTTCTCCCGGAAACTCGGGTTTTACGTCCAGCAAACGACCAGAGAACACACGAATTTAACAGACAGTATATACAGAGCAGTATGGCCTTTGTCGGTGATACTCCTAAAACCCTGTAACCACGACAACAACAACAACAACCATGTATAGATTGAAGACTGAGAAGACAGAGGATACTTGCTAACGTTCAACTTGAATTTCTGCAGATTTTAGTTTTCGGGAAATATATGGGAAGGAAGATTGTTCCAGGAAACAGATTTAGACGGCATAAATGAGGAATAGAAAAAGTTAGTTCAGTGAGTTTGGAGTTGGACAGTGAATGGATGCTACTGGTTGCGGCTTGTGTTCGAACTGATTTGTAGGAGAGTGGGCGAATTACAGATGCAGCAGAAATTGAACGTCATGAGGCAGAGATGGATCATTAATTAACTCGACTGTCTTCTTTTAAACAGAGTCTAAAATTTTTGACAGATTTTAGGGGTGCCAACCCAGATGTGAAAGCAATATTCTCTGGGTGAGCGGATTTGAGATTTATACAAATGTGTAGTTCAGAAGAACTGAACTTTGGGAGAGAAAAATTAAGTTTTTTGATGTATAGGATGCAGTGTTTCTGATGTTCTTATGTGTAGAGAGGTTAGAAGTCAGGGTATCCCCAATAGAGATATGCGATCTTGTCTAGTAATCTGAGTCATGGAAGATGAGTATAGGAGCAGTAAACTACTTTTTTTCGAGAAATAAACACAGGACAGTTTTAGAAGGATTGAAGTTAACTAAGATTTCCTCATCCCATTGGAAAATTACGTGGAGATTGACATTTAACGAATTGGTGAATGGAAAACTGGAAGGTGAATGCAGTGCACTGTCATCAGCAAAACAATGGATAACATTTCTAGTCGATGGAAATAGGTCATTAATATACAAGACAAAGAGTGGAAGAAAGAGCTTAGCGTTGGGGAACGCTAGCATTAGTAGAGAAGTAAGAACACAGCTGTGTATCACCCACAGCAAGCGGTCAGCGAGAAAACTAGATACCCAATTGCAAAGAACATTCAGAAGTAATATGTGAGCTGGTTAAAAAAGTTTCTGCCAAACAAGATCAAAAGCCTTAGAAATATCAAGAGAAACTGCTTGAGTTTCAGTCAGTTTTTCCAAAGATGAATAACATCAGCTAATATATCACCAGTGAATCGACATTGACGGAATTTATATTGGCAATCATTGATCATATGGAAGATTTTCAGACAGTTTAAAAGTTGGCGGTTGATGGATTTCTCTATTACTTTGGAAAGAGTTGAGGTAATTGGGGCCATTGGACGGGAGCGATTTGTTGGCTGGATATGAATAAATTTCCAAGCAGAGGAAAAACACTAGTGGAATAAGAATGCTTAAAAAGGCGCCGCAGAATAGGAACAAACTCAACAACACAGGTTGGAGAACAAGTGGAGAAGTGCCATCAAGGAGTTTTCTGGATGGAGCTTTCTTGGCATTAAGGTTCTTCAGTACTGATATTTTAGGAGTATACCAAGGTCGTCGATACAAGAGTTAGAAGAAAAGTAGGATTATAGTAAGTCATCTTTATCTTTGGCTGAGTATGCAATGGAACCGTCCGGTTTGTAACAGATGTGGGCTTATAAATGGACATAGTGGCATAGTGTTTTGTTGAAGGTGCCATCAGTGGTTTCCCACATCTGCGCCATAGTACTTTGTGAAGAAGTACAGAATCGCTGTAAAAGCCAGAAAAGGGTAATATCAGAGTAGTGTTATGCTGCTGTTGTGTCCCTATCTGCTTGGCTGCAGAAGTCCCCCAATGGAACCCTGTGTTGTTCGCCATCACCTCTGGGAAGTGAGCCAGGCTGTCCATCATACTCTGGCTTGCCTCCGCCAAGGTTGTCTGAGCTTCCTGCCGGAGACCAAGTTTAAAAAAAAATCTTAACATGGTCAATTTCTTTTATTATTATCTTCTTTATTTCTCCTAGATTTTAGTTACAAGAACTGGCCAGGGGGTGAATATACACATTCAATTATGGTACAGAATATATGATTATGCAATTTTAAAATACATCTAATACTTCTTATCTGATTTATACAATGTTTGTGAAAATTTGGATTATACATTGCAAAAAATACCTGTTATCTGCCTAAGGCTTACTACTTAATAAAAATCTTGTTATCCAATTAATAAAAACTGGTAAAACTATATACTGCTACATTTAAAGTATATCTTCTAAATTAAAACACGTAGTGGGAGATTCACCATATTTACACAAGCACGCATATTTACAGCTGAACAGCAGCCTATAATGTATAGCATGAAACAACATATGATAGTGATACAATATAATACAATTTAATATAAAATAAAAACATGAAAGTTCATTTTACTGTTTCCAGCAGCCGGTTTCTTCGGTGGGAGTAGAGTGCGATAGGTAGGACATATCTTGCAATATATTTCATGCCGGGAAGACGGGCGATGTTTCCTTACATCTGTATCTTCAGGTAGGAGTTTTCGAGCACTTCTTTTCTATATGATTTGCTTGTACAAAGTTTTTCAATGTTGATATTTAGGGTATTAAGCAGTTTTAGAATGTTTGTTGGAAAGAATCTTCCTAGACTATCCAGCTGTGTAAATGCGGTCCTGAGTTGCGGTTCCTTATCTACAACTCGTCTTTGTTTTTCGCCGGGTGTTATTATCCACTCTCGAGCTTTCGTTGAATCCTCTAAATTGATTATACCAATGAAAAATTATACTGCTTTCCGGTCAGGAGGATTTCTCCGTATTCGCCGCGAATATAACGCTGCACAGTCACAAAAGATTTGTGTTTAGAATAAATTAACACACACTAAGCTTTCCCTTGTACATGTGCCATGTTACTGATGCTAATACGATGAAAAACTGCAGTCGAAGAAGAAGAAGAACTCTTTATTGCATACAAAAGGCACACGCCGTACATAATACCCTTCACGGTTACAAGCCAGGGGTAACATAATACACAATACCCTTCACGGCTACAAGCCAGTCCCCTATATCGATGGTGGTTGGCTTAATCACCAAATGGAAACCTCATGGTGTTGTTACAGTAGCCTGGAAACGTTTGTGGAGACGACAGAAATTGATGGAAAGAGACAGAGGGCTCTCAGACTAGTGGTACGTATATCACAGTCCTTATCGAATACCGTGAACCAGAAGTTTAGAGAGACCATGGGAATTGATATTAGTACAAGAAGTATGAACGTAGGGAGTTGCAAGCAGTAGCATTAGATTTTATGGAAGACCTGCATCACGCAAGCCAAACATCACAGCACGAAATGCATAGTGTCGACTTGTCTGGTGCACAGCCCCATAGCAATTGATCCCTGCAACACTGGAAAGTTGTGTTGTGGAGTGGTAAATCACCGTACACGGTTTACCGATCTGATTTCCGTGTTTGGCTCTGGCGGATGCCCGGAGAACGTTTATTTACCAGAGCTTGTTGCCTCAACTACGAAGTTTGGCAGCGGTGCTGTCACTTTGGGATTGTTCCTTGTGGTGTTGCGCACTATTTATGTTAATAAGTGGCAGGCTGACTGGTCTGTATTATCGGAGACTGGAAAGGTGACAAGCGATTATTTGCCTAATGTAAGGGAATTCAGAAAAAGGGACCTATTGTGGTTTGCTCCTGGACTATGTGGAACATACCTTTTGTCAGGTCACGCAGCCTCAATAGCAAGCTATATAAACTTGGACTGTCTCCTTCCCCTCTTTGTCTCTGTGGAGGTGAAGAGGACACAGATCATATTCTTTTGGAGTGTCACTATAATACCGACTTACGGAATGAACTACAACTCATTACTGGTTCCTATGACAGGGAGAATAAACCTTTGCTGATCCAATCACAAGATGTATTTGAAGCTTTTAACTTATTTGCAACACGAGCATTTAAACGACGAGAGGAATCGAGAGCTGCTGCCCTGAGATAGCCTGAATCTGGATCAAGGACTGACATTCTCTTTGCAGACTTAAACAAGAACCGCTATCTAGAAAGAATTGATTAATATATTGGGTTTCAATATATCATAAAAGCTTCAACTGCTACTTCCTGCATTTTGTCTCACGAACTTGAGGTTATACATCGTGATGGAAGTTAAATCCTTATTGATTGGAGTGACGAACCTACTGTAGTAGAAATCGTAAATAGTGTACGTAGTATGTAGTTTGACTCTAGTGCTTCAGCTGTGCCATGCTACTGGATACCTATCTAACAGTGAAATTAAGGATTACTGCAACTACCGAACCTCCTCCTGGTCTGTTGTAGAGTTCTGATATGCCTTTGCTCCAAGAGGATCTCCTATCAAACGATGGGAGTGCTAAAGAAATCTTCAACATGGAAGAGCTACCCTTTAAGCTGAAGGATCTGTCGAGGACGCGCCTCGACATCTCCTAATCCTGCTCACAGGATAGGAATTTTAATTGTTAATCCTAATTTAGGATAGGATTACACCACGACATGTGGCTTCTACAAAGGCTCAAAATTGCCTCCACCTCCTCTTTTTCTTTTTTTTCTTCTTTTTTTCTCTTTTATCTTTTCTCAATTTCTCTTAACTTCCTTTTATTACGGCGGGTCCTTCTCTGACCCCCCACTGCACTTCTTTCCTTCCCCACCACCCCTAACTTTTCCAGCTATTCCCATTTTCCTTTTCTCATAACTTTGTCTATCTTGGAACTTTGTTCCGGTATAGACTAGCATGAAGATAGTACGTCCTGGCCACCTCCATGTGGCGGGGATGGGGGGGAACGCTGTGACCAGGTGTTTCTGCTTCCCACCTGCTAAGAGCCAGGTACCGGCCGACTACATAACAACAGAACACATCATAACATTTACACACCCAACACACTACATACAAATGGCCGGTTTTGGCGTAAGCCTCAACACATGGAGTGCAATAGCGGCTAATGGGGGAAACCCTGGGGTCCGCCACAACAATACAAGAATATCCCTGAATATCCTCCTGAATTGTGGCGTTGGATTTAGTCCATTAGTCGTCTTTCCTGGATAAATAAATGCCATGCGGTACACTGACATTCTGGACAATTCCGCTCTCCCCACACTGTGGCAGCAATACGGGGAGGGCTCTTTTCTATTTCAGCAAGACATTTCACTGTGCGATACTGCGCAAACTGTAGTTGTTGTGACTTGGTTTAAAGGCACGGGCGTGCAAAAGCTTCATTGTCTAGGGCTCTGACCTTAGCCCATATAACACCTTTCGAATGAACTGGAACGTCGACTTCGGGCCAGGACACATTCTCGCAGTTTTGCTTGTTTTTTTGTAGTGGGGTTTTAGGAGCATCAGCGACTAAGGCCGTATTGCTCGGTGTATATATAATGTATGTAAATTGCGTGTGTAGTTGTGTTCGATTTTCTGTTTGCTGGGAGAAAAGCCAGAGTTTCTGGGAATAAAAACCATGCTACCCTCGCCTGAGACCGACTAACTCAGCCAAGTCGTGAAAAAGGCCCATTAAAATTACTGATGTCATCGACGGGACTGGAACTCAGGTTGTTTCCACCCGATGAGACTTGTCTGATGCACAGCCCATCGTTATTAATCGCACAGCAATTCTACCAACTGTGCTACTTAACGAGGGAAACACGCTCGCAATTGGTAGCTGAATTGACCGTTGTGTTGAAGGAAGAATAGACAAAAACCTGCTTCCTGTTATCAGAACTTGTTTGTAATTTATGGATGAGGAATGGCTTTCATATCGGAAATCTTGCCGACTGCATTCGCAACCTGTACGCAAATTTTAGTATGAAACACCATATTTTATATAGTCACACGATTTAGCAGTTTGCTTTATCTAACACCTCCAAATTCCAAGTATGGGATGGGAATGTATATATAAATTTGGATCTTCCCATTCTACCAAGAGTGAGATCAATATTTAATTTTAACGACATTGTTTGCAAATTGAATTCAGAGCGTAATTTCATTAAAAATCATAATTCAGGTGTCGTTTAAACCGAATTAGAATTGAATTTATAATTTATTCCTCGTAGGTATACCTCTCTCCCACCTCACTGGATAGACTACGGTTAGTGGCTCACATGCTAGTATCGCTAATTACATATAAATATGGTAATTGTAAGACAGGAAAGACAGCACGGTTGAGAGATTTAAAGGGAGAGGTGTAATTTTATGGGCGTCACTCTGACAAGGACAATAACAGCAAAGGTTAAAACATGTTAGGAAATGATACGATACTGATAAAAACACAAAATTCCTCCTTCAATAAAAAAGTGTCTGGAAAATAGAAAAAAGGACACTACCATCCCATAATATTAAACTCAACTTGAGTAAGGATGAAGCTTTACTCAAGTTGAGTTATTATACCTACAATTGAACCAAGAATGACGCTTGGAAATGCTGAAAGCGGAGAGTCTTCAGTACTGAAATGTCGACACTCACTTTTGCATCTTAAATAACCATATTTATTTTTCATTTCAGAGAAACAGATGGAAATACCCATCACGACCCTCATGCCAGGTCTTTAGCTTTGAAATTTTAACAAATTACTTGAAATCAACGATAATGAATAAGGTTAAGACATAATTTAAGTAGTAACTATACACTACCATCAAAAAGTATCCGGCTACTCCTGTTTCAATAGTTCATTGGACCTTCCCGGATAAAGGAGCAATTCAAACCAGTACATAAGGATGGTGTATAAGCCACAAAAGTTAGTTGGTCTCGTCACGGCAGTAGAGCCAAGTTTACTGATTTCAAGAGAGGTATTACTGTTGGATGTTACATTTCTGACTTGTCGATTCATGCACTTGCTGACAGTGTCGGTGTCAGGAAGTCGACCGTCGGTGACGTTATCACGAAGTTGAAGCGTTTCGGTACAACCACCGTACAGCAACGTACAGGAAGAGCAGAAGTCCAATTACGGGTGACCAAAGACTACTTCGAAAGGGTAGTAGAATAGTATCCTACTACCCTACTGTCCAGGCTGTCCTGGTATTGCACAGCATTCATGGTTTGTCGATAATGGGCCCAAGCCAAACCATGAAAGGAGCCCCATACCATGACACTGCATCCACCAAACTTCATTGTTGAGAGGATACAATCAGGAAGGAACTGTTCTCCGGGCATTTGCCACACCCAGGAACGGCCATCAGACTGGTAGAGTGTGAACCTCGACTCGTCTGTCCATAGGACTGTTTTCCACTGCTCTACAATCTCGGATTCGAGCTCCTTACACCATGATAATCGGCGTCTAGCATTTGTTTAGGTGATAAATTCTGTTGAACTGTTTAGGTAATTCTGTTGAACGTGTCATCTTGCATGACCACTTTTGCAATTGTCTGTTTGAAACTCAGTGTACATATTTATAGCAGGTTCTGTGGCGTGTTGCACGCATTGGACCTATTTTCTCATCCATGGAGGGGTGTCCGGATATTAATGGTAGGGCAGTGTATATATAAAACGGTGAAATCAAAATCACAGAGTAAAGGCAATGTAAATTTATTATTCTGAATGTGTTTAAGAGATTCTACGAGTTGAAAAAGGGGTGAACTATGGTCCAATGTTTGGCTTCTTCGCCATAACAACATTCCGACCCACATGGGCCTACCCCAAAGCAATTTTTGATAAAATACACTACGTAATCATACAGTTCATTAGCAAAACGTATCTCCGAATGACTTCTAACTGTTTATATCAATCAAAGTCATCCGCAGAGGACGAAGATTTGTCATTTTTGATATTCAGAAGAATATGACAGAGATTCAGAAGTTAATTTCAAAAGAGGAGTTCCGAAAATGTTTTGGGTAATGTAGTAACATTGGAAAAGTATATAACCTTCCCAGATGATTACTTTGAATTGAATGACACTCTTTTAGACGCATAAGTTCGGGTGTGTTTATTTAAACAAAAAATAATAAATGAGTCTCATTATTTTACAATGGCAAGTTCTCCATTCATCAGTAGATGTCATATCATTTTCTAGTTACTCAAGGGGCCTGCAATGCTCCATACAGTTTATATCTTTTCCTCGATCAGTTAGTTTAAGAGGACATAATACAGTAGTCTTATTAAGTCGCCTAATGCTTTCACAAGATTATCTTCATTTCGTTACGGTAAGAAACTACGGATTATATTGTTTTACACTGTTCCAACATTTCATGGTCGATAACTGTATATTCGAATAAACAACTCTTGTTGCTTCTAGTTTCATTTTATGACTCGTATTAGTTACTTGAGCAACTAAGCGTAAAACATGTCCGTTGCTCCGTTGATGATTCTTCACATTTTTCCGCGGTATCACGGCATTACTGCTGCAAAAGCGGCAGCAAGGTCGGAAAATCTTATATGAGTAACCCCAGGTGTTAGAATACTAACCGTGGGAGGATTCCGTTGACCTCAATAGAGAACGCATTCAGCATTATCCGGTGTATTTTTGTTTTTTATGAATTCAAGTGGTGATCTGAGAATAAGATTCGTCTTTTGTCTCTCTCTCTTTCTACCACTCATCGTTTTCTACCTCTTAGTGGAAATTAACGGGATAACAAACGATCATCTGAAAATATCGACTCCATCGTGGCCAATACATTTTTCCACACTCATGAATCCAGACCAGGTAAACAAGCTGGTGACGTCATGAAGCTAGGAAAAATGACGCACTAAATCAGCTAGAACATCATTCGCTTGTCTCATTTGGTGTACATAGATACCTTGCAATTCTCATTACAGAACTAAAGGGACTGTAAGTTTTTTGTTTTTTTTTCAAGGGAAGTAAACAAGTTGTTAAAGTTGATCAATTGAAATGAACGCGATCCCAAATACCCATTTGGTTTCTAAAATACTCTTTGATGATATTTACCAGAAAGTTCAAGGATTTTGTTATTTTCTTAATGACTTTAATATCTTTAGATCAAAGTTCTATTTCTTGTTTTTAAATTCATTCAGCAAGAGTTTTCGATTAACACTAGCACGCTATTTTTACAACCGTCTGTTTGATGTTTATTCCAGATTAACAAAGACTGTATTTTGTACAAATAGCTAAATGTTCATATGCAGTGGAAACGCAAAGTGATAGTTTAGGATGATTAAACCAGAAAATATATCTTTTGTTTACTTTTCATATACTAGTTGTGTGAGATATAAGTAGAGCCTTGTTAAGGTGAGGTGTGGTGCAATCCTGTATTTATGTAGTCTGTAGCCCAGGCGCACATATTTTTAGAAGCCTTAAAATAAGGTCACAGGGACCCTGGGACAACTGAAAAAAGTTGCGATTTGGGGCTAAATTGAAAAGTGTCTGCAATTCTGCCCAAAACACGATGGGAGGGAGTATATGATGAGAGTTTTGTCAATTAATTCGGCCCTGGAGAAATTGCGCAAGGCGCATGGGATAGACATTTTCTCAGCGTGGCATGTGCTTGTTAACAGGAGAGACTGCTTCTACAGGGGTACATTGCACTTAAATAGAAATGGTGCAACAATATTTGCTGTTGCTATCGAGGCAGGGTTACCTGGGTTCAGAAAACTGCTAGGTTTGGTGGGATACACAGACTAATAGATTAACAATAGCCGCAGGTTGAGGTGGAAGTGATTCATGCACTGCTTCTATTGGAATGAGCAGCAGCTCGGAAACCAAGTTGCTGGGGATTTCAGAAACTACTAGAAGTCATCATGGAACAAGTAAATACATGGACTGTTTTAGGGTAACTAAGAGTAAGAACAGGTCCACGTATTATACTCGCCTGTACACCAATCTAAGAGCATATTAAATAAATTTGATGAATTTGAAGTGCTGGTCAAGACATCAAATGCAGACATTATTGGGATATCAGAGACGTGGTGTCACTCAGATATAACGGATGCAGAATTTGAATAGTGGAGTACAATGTGTACAGAAAGGATAGCGAGGATAGGAGAAGGGGAGAGGTTATACTTTTATTTAAGAAGTACGTAATATAAGTTAGTGCATCCAGTTGATATGAGTAGTCAGTGCAATGTGGAGTCTGCGCGGGTAGTAGCACAGTGGTATCGTCACCGTCCTCGCCACACCTGGTGGAAAAGGCTCGGGTTCGATTCCCATCGACGACGCGAAGAACTTTAGTGGGCTTTTTTCACTCTGTGGCTGAGTTAGTCGGTCTCAGGCGTAGATAGCAAGGTTCTCACCCCGCCCCCCCCCAGAAACTGCGTTTTTTTCATCAAGGAAACAGGAAAATCGACCAGCGACACGCAATTTACAGACAAAATAAATATATGGGTTGATGTAATCATTTATGGGGGACACTAATATCATAATTTGGTTTTAGTGCAATGTTGAGTCAGTTTGGTGTGACATCAGCACTGGGAAAACAAAAATGAGAGCAGGAGGGTGTTCTAGGCCTAATGATTCTCTGATAAGTACAACGAACAACTGTTCGGAGAAATAGAGTGGGCCAGTAAATCAGAATATCTTATAATGGGAGATTATAACTTCCAGATATTGATTGGAACTTGTGGATTGACCACTCGCACATTAGCAAGACTTTTGTGGATTTATTGGATGACTGTTCGCTACAGCAACATGTTAGAAAGGTAACAACAGGGAGTAATACTCTTGATCTGATTATCAACGTTAATTATTCATGCATTAAGAATTTACAAAGAAATGAATCACTAGGTGGTAGTGATCACATCGTATTGATGAAGGATTTACTTAAAGATCTAAAGACTATGAAGGGTAAATGTAAGAGGTTTTGTTTTCGTAAAGGTGACTACAGTGGTCTCGGACAGTTTTAATTCTATATAGTGGGACCAACTAATGATGTTACCATCAACAAATTATAAATTGGAAGCACTCAAGGAATTAATCATAGAAACTACACTGAAAGGACAGAATTCATGACATATCTGGTTCCAGGGCAATGTGATGCTGTCACCCCTTCTCGCTAGTGGACGAACCAACCGCTTGGCAGGTATATGGGTACACTGCAGCACTGCATTCACATAGACAGCAATTCAATGTCAGTATGGATAAACGTCGTGAGTTAACCGACTTTGAAAGAGGGATGATAAATTATTATTATTATTTTAGGGTTTCCCGTAATTAAATACATTAACCCGTATTCGTGTCTGTAAATTGCGTGTGTTCTATGGTAGATTTGCCTGTTTTGCTGGACGAAAAAACCCCAGTTACTGGGGAGAAAAACCTTGCTATCTACGCCTGAGACCGACTAACTCAGCCACGGAGTGAAAAAAGCCCATTAAAGTTCCTCGCGTCATCGACGGGATTCGAACCCAGGCCTTTTCCACCCGGTGTGGGGAGGACGGTGACGATACCACTGTGCTACCCGTGCAGACTGAAAGAGGGATGATAGCGGGTGCTCGACGCATGGGTCACTCTATCGCGCAGGTGGTACAGAAATTGCAATCGACAGTATCAAGAGTGTATCCGGAATACGCCGTTTCCTGAATAACGTCTCATCGTGGACAACGCTGTGGGAGCAGAAAGGTGGTGGTTGAACTCGTCCGTCGACGTCAGTCTCGCATTGTTACAGCCAACCGGAGAGCGACAATAGCACAAATCACCTCCGACTTCAACGAGAGCGGTGCCAGAAACGTCTCCACCAAGGCGAGGGTGCGTATCTGGCGTAAACCGCACGAAGCTATGCGCCGTCGTGTCAACAAGGAACTGTTCAGGCAGGTGAACGGTCGGTAATGGTCTGGGGCGTGTTCAACTGGCACACATTGGGACTTCTGGTACGTGTAGACTCATCTCCGAATGGTCCAGGTTACGTGTCCCTCCTTGCAGACCATCTGTATCCCTTCATGGTCATCGTGCACCCACACGGTAATAGACTCTTCCAGCAGGACAAAGCGCCTCCCCACAGAGCCGTGGCAACTAGAACATGGTTCGAAGAGCATTCCGCAGATTTTACCACCATTGAATGATCTTTCCGTTCACCGGACATGAACCCTGTGGAGCATCTTTGGGATGCTGTGGAAAGGTCCATTCGAGCTTTGGATCCTCCACCCAGGAATGCGACGGAATTATGGACAGCAGTGCAGCAAGCATGGATGGAAATACCTGTGGAACGCTTTCGATAACTAGTAGACTCAGTGCCTCGCCGTGTGACTGCCTTTATCCGGGAGAAAGGTGGGCCTACCCGTAGGCCCACCTTTTCCCATGATATCTGTCCATAGTTATTCCATGATATCTGTCCGTTCAGTGTACTAGGCTTTTCATACTAACTATGAAATAAATAGTTCTTCAAGGTATAGTCGTAAGTGGATGTCATATGAAATGAGACTTGAAATTGTTTTATGGTTGGGTTTTAGAAGCATCAGCGACTGAGGCTATGTTACTCCCTGTAACCGTCTGTAAATTGCGTGTGTTCTGTGGTTGATTTGCTGTTTACCGGACGAAAAACTCGAGTTTCCGAGAGAAAAAACCATGCTACGCTCGCCTGAGACCGACTAACTCATCCACCTTGTGAAAAAGGCCCATAGAACTCGAACTCAGGTCTTTTCCCTTCGCCTCCCAGGGTGGGGAGGCAGCGATTCTACTAAATGTGCTACCCATGAAGGCAATGAGACTCGAAACAGAGAAATGCATCGGTTGCATGCAAATTATCAGGCGACACAGAAACCTGTTGTAGATATAAACTAGTCTGTAACCAAGTCACAAAGGAAGTAAGGCAAGCGAAGGCAAATTAAGAGAAATATCTGACAAAGGATGTAAAGAAAAACAGCAAAGACTGCTTTACTTATGTAAACACTAGAATGAAGGGAATGAATCAGATTCGTCCCATTGATATCGATGGTTCGACTGTTGATAATGCTGTTCAGGCTGCTAACAAACTTCAATAAGCAGTTTGAATATAAATTCTTTAGGGAAGTGAAGGCCAGAAGTTTATCAAACTCTAACAAGGAGCTAACTGATTTTGTAATAACTAAGAGGAAAGTGGAAAATAAATTGTTGAAGTTAAACATAAGAAAGGTACCTTGGGTAAATGGGATCTATCGAATTAAGTTAATCGAGGCAGGGAAGGAAGTAAGTAAACTAGTAGCCATAATTAAAAGAACATCCTTGAATTCAGGAGGAGGTTTCCACAGACTGTAAATGTGCGAAAGTATCCTCAGGGGTCTCACCAAGGGACCCAGCCGTCAAGTAGCCAGAGACACAACAACAAAACATAGCATTACTTACACAAACGAGACATAACACTTTTCTGGCTTTTACAGAGATACTGTACCTCTTCACAAAGTACTATGGCGCGGATGTGGGAACCATTGGTGGCGCCTTCCACCAAAAACTCTGCCACTATGTATCTCCAATTCATAAAGGGGAGATCAAAAGCTGACAGGAGTAATTATAGACGTGTTAATTTAACTTCTATTCCGGAGAAAATTATGGGAGTCACTGGTTAAAGCAGTAACTGTTCCAGGGAAAATAATGAAGTCACTGGTTAAAGAAGGAATGTGGGATCATCCAGAAAAGGCTACAATTATACTTCAGACACAGCATGGATCAATTTAGGGGAAATCTTGTTTCATCAGTTTGATTGGATACTACGATGTGTTCACAAAGGAAGTGGATGAAAAAAATAGTTTTGATAACGTATTGGATTTTAGGAAAGCTTTTGATATTGTTGCACATGGAAGACTGCTGTACAAATTGAAGCAGTGTGGCATTAAGGGCAAATTTCTGCTATGGATAAAGGGATGGTTGGGTGGGAGAAGATAGAGTGTGGTAATCAATTGACACTGCTTCTGGGTGGACTAAAGTTATTAGTGGAGTCCCCCCCCCAAATTTCGGTGTTGTGCCCATTGTTGTTTTATGTATTTATCAATGATATTGAAGAAGGCATACCAGGCTTAATGTCCAAGTTTGCAGATGATACTAAAGTTGGCAAGGTGGTTAATGACAGGAATGACAGTATGCTACTGATATACACGGTATCTCAAAAATATTGGTACAAACGTTTAGAGGAGGTAGGTAACATCTAAAGGAATGTGAATCGCGTAGGAACCCATAACCGGAAACGTCACGGGAAAGTAGTAGCAGAGGCACAAGAAGCAGAAATGACACAAGACAGTAATTAGTGGCGAACATTTATTTGACATAATATTAACAATGGAGTACGAGATGGATGCATTTCATGATGTTACAACAGATGCTCGAAGGTTCCACCACGAGACGCGATGCATGCGTGACACCGACGCAGCATGGATTGGAGGACACGGTCGAACACACCTGGAGTTTCTTTGAAGCAGCAGCACAGACGAGTCTCGCCACGAGATCCATTTCCGTCTCCACAGGCGATTCATACACGATAGATTCGAGGGCTCCCCCACAGAAACAAACCAAGGCTCGATAAATCAGTTGAGCGTGGGGGCCAGACAACGGGTCCACCACGGCCAATCCATCGACTCCCAAAACGCCTGTTCAAATGGTCACGAACACACCTTCCATAATGGGCAGGCGCCCCGTCATGTCGAAACCAAGTGTTGCGCCTCACATTTGCTGGAACATCGTAAAGTAACCCTCGACACGAAATTATAAGGTCTTCGAAATTAAGCATGAAAATGATCTAATTGAGCAGATATTAGAAAAGATATTTGTTCAGTGAAACACCCAACCTACTATCTGCGTGGCAAGTTCGGTTTCTTAGTAATAAGAAAAAAACTACTTGTCTCACTAGCACATAACTTGTAAATTGTGAATAAATTTAACTAAATTTCTTACATGACGCTAAAACTGACAAAACAGATATTTGTACAGAGTCCGAAGGTGAAAGAAAAAAATAGAAATAAAGTAAAAAATGAACCTGTTTCACCGACGAATATAATGCATTTAAACAATAATCAATTATGCATTTATGCAATAAGCAATCGCTCTGTACGTGACATTTCAACGGCATTGAAGATCCCAAGGTTGACGATTTGCGATGACTGCAAATGTAAGCGGATGGTGCTGAAACGGTCACGAAACAACACTCAAAACTTCGGAAGCTGACGGAACATGACAGGAGAACCCCGCAAAGAATCATCTACTTGGAATACAGGTCGACTCTTACGTAGCACACACACAGGCCCTTAGACGATTGAGACACATATCAGCACCAGTACAATGTAAAGGAAGCTGCATAGCACCCATCCAGTTGCCATTATCAATCCACTAATGCCAGACACTGTCTAGCTTGGTGTAAGGCCCGCCGTTGTTGGACTGTAGACCAATGGAAATTGGAGCTTTTGGAGTGACGAGTCAAAATACATGGTCTAACAGTCTGACGGTCTGGTGTGGCAGATGTCTGGAGGAAGCTACCTGCCGGACTGTATTATCCCGACAGTGCAGTTTGCTCAGGTAGCGTGATAGTCTAGGGCTATTTTTCATGGTGTGGCATGGCAGGACTATTGGTTGTTTTGAACAAAATCATGACCTCAGGTCAGTTTAGGCGTCCTGGATGGCAATCCATTACTTATGTTGTGGAAACACGTAGGGGAAGCGTATCAGCAGGACAACACTCCAAATCATACTTCTCGTGTTGGGATGGAATGGTTAGAGGACATCAGCTGCGAAAAGTTGGACTGGCCAGTCGAAAGCCGTGACTTCAAGCCCGTAGAGAACCTTTGGGATGAACTGAATCGCCAGGTGTATGAGGAGAGACCATTCATAAGCAGAATGCCGACTGATAGACTGTATCGGAGGACAAAACCGTTGGAGAGTGTTCCACAGAAACTAAAGGCTGTCATAAAGGCTAACGGTTTCAGCACACGTTAGTTTGCCTGTAAATAAAGGTTGTTTGTAGATATGCAGGTGTCCGGATATTAATGGTAAGGCAGTGTATAAACTGACAGGGTAACAACACAAACTTTGTTATTTATACAAAAAAAAAAAAAAAGATAAGCTAAGTAGCCTATATAATCTGTTATGCATTATCAATACCTTTCTTGAATATGTAAATATTCATGATGGTGGCCTCGAGTTTTGCACCTATAAAAGTGAATTATAAATCATTCGAAAAGTCGCAACCGGTAATCAAGTTTATGATATTAACCAGAACTTAATGAGTTAATTTTTAAAGTGAAAGTAGCTCCCTTGTGGGTAGCGCAGTTGTTAGAATCACCGTCCTCCTCACACCGGGTGGAAAAGACCTGAGTTCGAGTTTCGTCGTTGACGTGAGGATTTTTATGGGCCCTTTTCAAAACATAGCTGAGTTAGTCAGTCTCAGGCGAGGGTAGTATGGCTTTTCCTCCCTGAAACTCGGGTTTTTCATCCAGCAACACATAAAATTGACCACATAACACAACAATTTACTGACAGTATATACGGAGCAATATAGTTTTAGTAGCTGATACTCCTAGAACCCAACAGCAACAGCGAAATTAGTAATTTATCCTTTCGGAAATGACTGACTGACATTGTAAATCAAAAAATATGTGTAATCACAGCGGTAACAGTTCAACCTGCAATGTAAATGATTAACGTGTGTTTTTAGACGTATTCCTTGATTCTTTAGAGAGAAAACTTAAAGTGATATAATGAGGGATAAAATTATAAAACCAAGTCACAGAGAAGGGAATTTACTGATTAAATGAACTAACCACTTAATGTTAAAATGGAACCTTATTTTTGACCTTTGCTTCCAACCTCCATGGCATTGTGCGGTCCACTTGGATCACAAATATCACAGGCAAGTCGATCACCGAACCGCGCATGCCACCAGGTAAAGTAAAATGAATATTTTGCATGTGTGTTGCAGAAGCACACTAAATGGGTAATCATAGTTATACATTTAAAAATATAAGACACAGCCAATAGAGCTGTTAATTTGGATAAGAAAAAAAGAAAAACTCCAAATATGGAAAAGGCATCTTATTGGCGGTATAAAATTATACAATAGCAAACAGTTTGAGAACAAGAAAGAGGAAATGGAAATGAGACGAGAAATAGCTGTCTTAACAGAAGAGACCAACTGCATCACTGTCACAAATACAGCGTGTTTCCAAACTCATCTACTTCACAGCAGCTGACGGCTGACCTCTTTTAGAGAATGTACGCCGAACCACGAATAATGTATTTTGTCTAAGTGAACAGTCATGCAGTGTGTGGAAGAAAGTCTTCTATCCAAACACATAACTGTTAACCGTATGCAATATAAGTAAATACAGTTTGTAAATACCTTTGTTTAAACTGTTTTTAAAGCCAGCACGGTTTAAAGATCAGCATGGTATTAACACCATGCTGATCCCAAAAAACTGACATCATCATCTTGCCAGCACTTCGTTACACCCTGCCTTTTTTTTTAGGGGGGAGTGATTTTGATGCTTACATTGTTTTGACATTTGTTTAGTTTCGAGATCATAGCGAAGGATCCAAGTTTCATCCACGGTGACTAGCCGTGAAAGAACTCTTCCTTTTCCTGGCATATCAACAACATTTCATGTGCACATTGTGCCCTTTCCTTTTCTTGGTAAGGGATCAGAAGTCTGGAAACCCATCTAGCAGACACTTTACTCATATGTAACTGTTGATGGATGATGTTCTCCACAGACACTCCCACTGCACTAATTTGGAGTTCTGCGACTAGCTGCCTGACGCTAATACGGCGATCTTCCAGGATTAATGCCTCAATTTTTGTAGCACTCTTTTCTGTTATACAGCAGTTGCTGGGCGTCCTGGAATTTCTGCATCATGCACTGAGCTTCTAGTCTGTGCGGTAGCACAGTGGTATCGTCACCGTCCTCCCCACAGCGGGTGGAAAAGACCCGGGTTCGAATCCAGTCGATAACGGATGGAACTTTAGTGGGCTTTTTTTTTTCACTCCGTGGCTGAGTTAGTCGGTCTCAGGCATAGATAGCATGGCTTTTTCTCCACAGAAATTGGGTTTTTTTTCGTCCAGCAAACAGATAAATCGACCAGAGAACACACGCAATTTACAGGAAAATAAATATATGGGTGGGTAGATGTAATCATTTATGGGGGACCCTAATATCATAATTTTTTTTTTTTTTTTTTTGCACTGAGTTTATTTCACATTTGAATTGTTTATACCAATGCGCAACAACGCCGTAACTTCGGCAGTCTTTTTCATAAACAGCGACCATTTCTTCGTAAATTATTTTGGGTGTTTTCCCATTGCAGAAAGAGGAACCGAATCACTGACCTGTATTCACTTCATTCAGCGCTGCAAAGAAAAAAAAATGAATTGTCAAATTAAAACCAAAATTTGTCTTTTCTAGAGAAATTTCTAGATACTAAACAAAAAAAAGTCATCTTTCTATCACAACTACTTCTGAGTGAATACAAATATTTTTTGAACCACCCTCGTAATTGTCCACACATTAAATTCTCCTAGCAGAATGGCTATCAATAGGGGGTGATTTCCAACCTAGAGAAATAAAGTAGTTTAATAATAATACTATTATTATAGGATGCCAGAGAGACGACATTTCAAACTCATTACTGCGTTAGATGTTAGACAGTAGACGAAGGCAAACAGTTTGAAGATAAAAAAGAGGAGACAGACATGAGATGACAAATGGCTGTCTGGAGCAGAAGAGACCAAACTCGACACTCTCACAAACCCAGCATGTTTAAAAATTCATTGGCTCCTTATCAACTGACAGTTGGCCTCTATTAGAGAACGTATGCCTAACTATGACTAAATTATTTTGCCAAAGTTAGGAGCCAAGCAATCTGTGAAAGCAAAAGTTCTATAAAATACACAACGCCGTCAAGTGTACTTTAACCCCCAGAATTGAGTCGCGTTTGTCTTACACGGTGCAATTCTATAGCCTCCACGTACAGTCCCTGGAACCAAAATAACACCACAATATCACATTAAGGAAGTAACCACGATGCAATCGAACAGGCTCATCGTGGGGACTGTCATCAGTGCAAGCTAAATAAGAGATCACAACAGACTCACATGCCATTAATGAGTGTTCAAGAGCTCTGAAGCCCACTTATTAAGCAGACAGATTCCTGACTCATATAAGGTTCTGAAAGAATGGCTTTACAGAGCGTCTTGTACATGCTGAATTGAATTCGTTTCTGGAACCCCCCAATGGCCGCTCCGTTTAGAGTTGACGATGGTCCTGTGGTTAGCATAAGCGATCACAAGTAAGGGGGTTGACGATTCGAGACTGTAAGCTGTCACATAGCTGCACTGCCCATTGCAATGGCAAAATTTTGGCAGTTCTTAATTCAATATGTATATGTAAACTCTCGTGGCCTCGGCAGTCTTGAGAATATTCGGAAATTTATTTATTTATTCGAGAAGTATATTCACTCTAAAGATATTCCTACTCTTTTAACGAGACGTTATTGTCTATTAGATGGAAATGACGACCTTTTGCAAGGTCTTCGAAACCTCATAGAAGTCTCAGTTCCTATCTCTCAAAGATGTTCAGCTTCGTACATGCATTGCACGTTACGACTGCCTTCCTTCTCCTTCTGATGTTTGTGGGTTGGCCTTGGTCTCTCTCTCTCTCTCTCTCTCTCTCTCTCTCTCTCTGTGCATGCGCGTGTGTGTCTCCAGGTGTGGTGCATCAATAATGGAACAATTTAATCTGGACTCATCTGTGAATTAAATCGGACCTTTTCTGTCCTTGGGTCTAATTGGCATGTTCACTATTGAACTTTAATTCTGCGATGATGAGGAGGAGGAGAGTGAGAGTTTATGGGTTATCTTGCATACAAACTTCCTTCCATATCAGCATGTTCCGTCCTTAGACAAATGCGAACACAGAAGACAGTTACCCTGCTGTCATCATCTTCCGGTATATCCTGGCAGTTAGGGCCAGTCATGTGATAACGTTGTGACCCATGGTCAACCTTGTACAGTTTTTTGGGGTACTTCTCCTTTCTCCGCAATCGTCATATCACATTTGAGTGGACCTAACTCCGCTGACCATGTGGTCATCGGGAGTATAAACAGAAAAATTATTATTTTCAAGCCTCGCTTGCGTAAATGGTCCATTACAAACTTACCGATCGATCTCTACAGCAGTGAAATGGGATCACCGTGCAACTGTACCATGAAAAGTTACTCAGATGTGCTTGGCATCCATGCACAATTGATATACGAGCACAGTTACATTTACACCAATTCAGTTAAATTGACAAAAATTAAGTGTGCGAACTCAATCAAACCTTAACTTTTGTCTATCAGTGTAGTTATAAGAAATATGAGTAATAGAACTATGAAGCAGGGTATTACAAATTATATATCTGAGGTAATATTGCAGTAGCTTAAACAACAGCCGCGTCTACACATTAATGATAATCGTGTGAGTAATTTCTAAATGCAGAGAGAGAGAACTGTTGTCAGGTAGTTATTATAATGAGAAATAAAAGTTATAAGAAAAATGAACACCGTAATATTGTTCTACGCAGAAGAAAACAAGCAGTGACATCAGCTTTAACAATTTCGAATTTTAGTACATTTGTCTCTTTAAAGATTTGCACATTTGCCTCTTTAAAAATAATGTTGACATCTATCCAGTTATATTAAAGGAGGCAGCAAAGGAAGTAAGCAAACCCTTAGCCATAATTATGAGAGCTTCCTTGGACTCAGGGGAGGTACCCATAGACTGGAAATGTGCAAATGTGACCCCAATTCATAAAGGAGGATCAAAGGCTGACACAAGTAATTATAGACCTGTGAGCTTAACTTCTGTTCCAGGAAAATTAATGGAGGCACTGGTTAAAGAAGCACTGCAGGATCATTTAGACAAGACTTCAGTTATAGCTCAGACACAGCATGGTTTTGTTAAGGGGAAGTCTTGCCTGCCCAGCTTGATTGGATACTATGATGCAGTCACAAAAGAACTGGATGCAGGGAATAACTTTGATATTATATACTTGGATCTTAGAAAGGCTTTTGATACTGTTGCACATGGAAGACTGCTACACAAATTGGAGCAGTGTGACATTGGAGGCAAATTGCTGCTATGGATAAAGGGGTGGTTGAGGGGGAGAAGACAGAGAGTGGTAATCAATGGACACTGCTCATTGTGGACTAATGTTATTAGTGGAGTCCCTCAGGGCTCAGTGTTGGGTCCATTATTGTTTTCTGTATTTATAAATGATATTGATGATGGTATATCAAGCTTAATGTCCAAGTTTGCAGATGATACAAAGGTTGGCAGGGTTGTCAAGGACACTACTGACACTATGTTGCTGCAACAGGATCTGGAAAGGTTGAGCAGATGGGCTGAGAGGTGGCAAATGAAGTTTAACATTGACAAATGTAAAGTACTACACATGGGAAACAGCAACCCCAGAGCAACGTATCAACTCTGTGGTACTACACTGACAGTGGTAGAGAATGAAAGGGACTTGGGGGTGGTTGTGCAGGCAGATATGAAGTTCTCTGAGCAGTGCAGACGGGCTGCAAGAGTAGCTCATGGAGTATTGTCAATGATATACAGGAATTTTTCCAGCAGGGATAAGGAGGTGATTATTCCATTGTATAAGGCAATGGTCAGGCCACACCTAGAGTACTGTATACAGGTCTGGAGGCCTCATTTCAAGAAGGATGTAGAGCTGCTGGAACGAGTACAGAGAAGGGCAACAAGATTAGTGAATGGAACAAAGGGGTGCTCTTACGAAGAAAGGCTTAAGTTTTGCAAATTACAGTGTCTGGAGACTAGGCATCGGCGAGGTGATCTGATAGAGGTGTATAAAGACTTGAATGGTTTAAGCATGCTCAATGCTGATTGGATTCTTCCTCTAGCTCAGAAAAATCACCTGAGAGGGCATAAATTCAAATTGAGGAAAGACAGATGTAGGATAGACGTGCGGAAATTTGCCTTTAGCCAGCGGGTGGTTGGTTGGTGGAACAGACTTCCATCCCTTGTGGTGGAGGTTGATAGCCTAAATAAGTTTAAGGCTCAGCTGGACAGGTATTTTGAACGAACAGAGGGGTGAAGTGGAAGTGGGTTTTTTTTTTTTTTTTTTTTTTGGCTGATGCTGCATAAGCTTGCTTTCTTGCATCAAATGCCTCTACTAATGCTAATCTTTTCGTGTTTTAAAGGGAACTGGACAACTTGAAAACTTATGTGGATAAGTCAGTATTAGCCCTAACAACCCTCTTTGTGATGCTCTCTATACTGATGTGAATAAGGTCGCGTAGTGTGTAAAAATTCCTGTTAAATGTTCAATTCCTGTTCAATCTATCCAAGAATTTTTCTTTTGCGGGGGTTGCTGAAATCAGATCTGCTTTAACCTAGAGAAATTCAGTCTGCTTTTTTTCGTTTTGAAAGAGTATCATGAGGAGGGACGATGTCCCCATTAGTCTTCTCCCCTTCGATAAGGGGAGATGGATTTTCTACTGCTTGCTGAGTCATCGGGAGAGTGAGGACTGGAGAGTCACAACATCCAGTTGTGGTAAGTCACAAAGATTCATCAGCAGATTGTCGAATCAGGTTCAAGAAACCCAGACCGTTCGTAGACGTCCATGTCAGGATCGTAGACCATTAAAAACTCCAAAGCAAGATCGTAGTCGCTTTCTTCTTGCCAACTGCAACCAACGCTTGAACGCTGACCAACTACTCGTACATTTTGCAGCATCGACAGTAACGCGATTGGAACAGAAATCATACGAAATCATACGAAATCGCCTGCACAGACATGGACTTTATGCTAGTGTATATGTGGTATGTGTTCCATTGAGTTCCCTTAATCGTGGGGTTAGAGAAATGCGAGCACTAGAACATCGTAATTGAACTCGCGAGGAATGGGTGTCGTCTGCTGTTCACAGATGAGTCGAAGTACAGGCTTCAGTCAGATTCTGTTGTTCCTAGTGTGACGTGAAAGAGGAACCCAAAACCAGATATACGTACAGAAACACAGTCAATTCGGTGGACATGGTTTGCAGTCTGAGACACATTGCATTAATCTCTGTGCTCTTACAGCGTGCTCTTAAGCTGGCCCAGACTACAAATCACGTCCACCGAATTGACTGTATTTCTGTATGTATACCCGGTTTTGCGTTCCTCTTGTTGACTGCCCTCAAGTATAGAGACGAGATCGTAAAACCTATGGTCCTTCTATGGTGGCGCTCGAGACGAAGAGTTCATTCTGATGGTTGGTTGGTTGGTTATTGTTGGGTTTTAGGGGCATTGACAACTAAGGCCATGTTGCTTCCTGTATATTGTCTGTAAATTGCGTGTGTTCTGTGGTCGATTTTCTGTTTTGCTGGACGAAAAACCCGAGTTTCCGGGAGAAAAACCACGCTACCCTCACCTGCGACCGACTAACTCAGCCACTTTGTGAAAAGGACCCATAAAAATTCTTCCCATCATCAACGGTATTCGACCTCAGTTCTTTTCCATCCGGTGTGGGGAGGACGGCGGTCCTACCAACTGTGCTTTCCACGAGGGCCATTCTGATGGACGGAAACGCTCAATCCTACGGGACTCAGCTGATCAACAGTATGTTGGAAGATGATGAAATTGGCCGTATGAATTGGTCTGCCTTCTCCCCGACCTGAATCCTATCGAGCTGGTCTAGAATGCTCTAGGAAGACGTATTGCACAGTACAAATCAACTGGAAACAGAACTTACACAAGAGAGGCGACTATTTCTGCAACAAATCATTGATATCTTATTTTTTTCGATACATTGCACAGGTGCGAAACATGTCTAACGATTTATGGGAGTAGTACCCCAGAGTGGATAGTAAGGTTTTTCTTCTCCAGGAAACTTTCGTTTTTTGTCCAGAAAAACAGGCAAATTGACCAGAGAACACACACAATTTATGGACATATTACACATGTGCGGATGAGTTGGCTCCTGGATGGCCCTAATTTGACAAATATGATGGTATCCCAAAGTAACGACGTTTTCCGTGAACATGCCGTCGACAACAGCGAAAAAATCTGTTCTTACAAAACTACAGTACTTTCCTTCTGGTGTGTTATGTCCCAATAAAGCTGTAATTACTGTTTACTCTGGAGTCTCTTTGAACGTTTTCAGCCTACAGTGATGAGAACTTAGCATCATATATATCTTGAGGTACGAATGCCACATTTACATAAACATCGATTGCACGCGCTGTGATTTCTGAAACTGTTTTGACCAGTGTATAATATTTATTTAGTTGTGTTTTTAAGGTATAATTTAAACATCTCAAAGAATGCTCTCAAATGCTTTATTCTTATTTATTCTTTAAGGTCATTCAGACTTTGCTGTGTTAGCGAGGACGTCTAGGAGGTTGATAACCCATACTTCAAATACCATAATCCCAGTTGTATTTTCCAGTAGGTTCAATGATTTCTAATCCTGCTGCTGACGTTGCTGTAAGACGTAATCCTAAGAAGATTATCTGTCATTTCAGTAACTATTTCTGTCTCTGTCTCTCTCTCTCTCTCTCCGATCCTATATGTAATGAAGTATTGGTGATATCGTTGTACGTGATAGTTCCAAAAATGCTGCTCCAAAAGCAGACACGATATGCAAAACATAAATTATAGCAGAATGTATAAATACTTTTAATGATTACTAAGGCAAGACGCGAATTTATACCACATAGACAGATTGCTCACTAAAGTAATTCGTGTGTCCGAGGATTTATAGAAAAATGTTGTGAGAAACTTATAAGAGAGCTCAAGGACATCTAAACAGATAAAACTTGTTATGAATTATGGAACCCAAAGATATTGATCCTGCCAGTCACCGAAGACAACATTTAAAGCATTTTGGATCAACAAATACTTGTGAAACCCATGAGGTCTATGAAGGAATTAATTATTTTTCTTTTCTACCCGATTATTCGACATTCTTAATTTCAAAAAACGGTTGAGAATGTCGAGTCGAAAGGATCAGTTAATGAAAGTTAAATAAATTTCTCGATGGTAATTAGTTTAACAGGTATATTAGAAATGGAATTCTCAATAATTAACATTTTTTATTCAAAAAATGGAAAATCATTTATGGATTTTCCTTAATGTCTATTTTAAGATTTTTATTATGAATTTAAATTAAAACATGCATTTGAACTTACAAGTTTCCCATCTTTGAAAATGATTGTTCCCCTTGAACACAAAATATTCTTTGCTGTAGTCTTACTGGCCTTTCCATTTTATCCTTTGGCTTTATTAGTTAAACATTTTAATTTAAGTGTGCTTCAGTTAAATCATTTTAACTGAAGTTATATTAATATTAATATTAAAATTTGCTTAATTACCATTTTAATCTAAGTGTGTCTTCAACAGTTGTTAACTTTAAATTCTGTTTGTAGGTGCTTTGTTTGTCTTTGTAACCCTTTCTCAACTATCATATCTTTGAACAGAGTAAGGGTTGTTGTAATAGGGTTTTAGGAGCATCAGCAACTAAGGCCGTAAATTGCGTGTGTTCTGTTTGCCCGAGTTTCCGGGAGAAAAAACCATGCTGTCCTCCTGAGACCAGCTAACGCAGCCACGTTGTGAAAAAAAAAAGGCACAAAAAAAAACCTTCACGTCATCGACGGGATTCGAACTGAAGTCTTTTTTTTACCCGGTGTGGGGAGGTACCACCTATGCTACCCACTAGGGTAAGGGGAGTTAGCGAAAGTGTAATCTATCAAGATTCATTCTCCACTTAGTCATGCTGGGATTTGACTTTTATTATATACAGTACATGAGTTTTATTTACTATGTAATGGAAGTACAGATGTCTGATATATGGTTTAGATACGGAAGGGATGCTTGTTAATTATTAATTAATAATAAATAAATGAATTAATAATTAATATTAAATTTGTTTAATTGCCATTTTAATCTATATCTAAGTGTGTTTTCTACAATTGCTAACTTTAAACTCTGTTTGTAGGTTCTTTGTTTGTCTTTGTAAATATTTCCCAACTGCTGTATCTTCGAACAGAGTAAGGGTTGTTATAAAAATGTTTCCCAACTGCTCATGTTAGCCGTTCAAACGATGAATCATTGTATAGTATGATTGCTTTGTTAATCTTAAGCTATTTAGATAACTTTGACATATGATAATGTCTGTCAATCGGACGTTGTAAAAGTCTACAGCTAGTTCTAAAGTATGGCTCGTTGAATCGGAAAAAAGAAGAGACCTCAGAAGTGGAAGGTATAGTTCCAGTTATGCTAAAGAAGTTGAACAAAATGAGAAGTGAGTGTATAGACCATGCGATAGTGTTATAAATTTGTCGCAGGACGATCTTAATTAAGCATATGAACTGCAACCACCCATTTTTAACTCAGTGCGCAATATGAGCAAAGAATTTCTGAGTTCGACATCGTTAATATAACAATGATTATATTAAGTTTGGTTTTTCATTTAACTAGAGTTAAAGGGCATCCTCAGCGCAGCATGTGGTTTGCGGAGTGCTGAAAACAGAAACACGAAACTTTCCCCTCCTGTATCGTCATTTGGAGAAATCGTTTGAAAAAGAAAATGTTTCCAAACCTAATCGGTTGTCTTTAGTAGGATTGTCTTTATCCCAACCGGGGTCTCCTGGACACACGGAATAAGGGGTGGCATTCGAACTGGGAGCCTTATGTTTTTCTAATTAATTTTTGTAACATCGTTTGTAAAGAGCTCTCTACTTGTTAACGTGTATAATTTTTTTTTTAAATTTCCCATAAAGTATTATTATTTTTATTTGTAATAATAATAGACATTAAAACTTGCTACTATTGTTGATACATCGGCTTCCATCTAATTGTAAACTCCTCTGATATAGGTGAGAGAAGGAGTTTTACGATTATCAATTTTGATAAAAATATAATAATTAACTGTATTTAGTGATCACGTGGGCTCGAAGGAGAGTTCGCTCAAATGCTTGTACTTCTGCACTCTTGTGTCGACCACCCGGCTACTTGAAGACTTTCGAATGTATATATATATATACATTCAAAAGTCTTCTTCTTTTCCAAGTTGTGAGCGATTTTATTCAGGCCTGCACCCGGGGGGAGGGATAGGTCAAGATAGGCATAATCTTTTTACAAACATCATTTCTAATTATAATCTTTGTAAACATTACAATGAAATGCATATTTTTCGTCTAAGTGACCCCTCGACAGATTCCAATCTTTCCAATTATTTACTTGATGAATTGTAGGTGACAAGGTCTACTCGCTTTGAATTTGAATTTGTGATTAAATATTTGGAAAAAAAAAAAGAAATAAGATTGACGCTTCTCTTCCAACATTACATAGCTTATTAACCGAAACTAGACTAAAACTGAATTCAACGTCTTTCCACACTGGGTGGAAAATTCTTGGCTTCGAATATCGTCAATGAGCGCGAGGAATTTTTATCACCTTTTTACAAGGTAGATGAGGCGCGCCTCCCGTAGCCAGGTTGGCAGGAGCAGTAGTGCGTAGCACATGCTTCTTGATTAGACCACCAACTAGAGAGGATGCGGAAAGGTCAGGGAATGACCACCGCATATCCCCGGAGCAATATGGCCTTAGTTGCTAATGCTGCTAAGAACCAAACAACGTAGATGAGTTAGTCGGATTCAGGCGGTTGCATAGTTTCTTTCTCTCAGAAACTTGCGTTTTTTTTTTTTTTTGTTTCTAGAAAAACAGACAAATCGACTACAGGATACACTCAATTTACAGACATAATATAGTGTCACCTCATAGCTTTAGTTGCTTTCGCGTTTAAGACACATAGAATCATTCACCTCAGCCATATTTGCTGCTAAAAATGAATATAGAAACAAATTCCACCATGAGCCTAGCTTATGTTTAAAATTAACAAAAATCACTCCGAAATAGCAAAATTTGTTTTCAGTGAAGCGAATTCATCCCTAGCATTAATTAAAAATAGTGCTGTGTCTTGAATTTTAGATTTAAAAGGTTTCATTTTAATGTGGGTTTGTCCATCAGTGATTTATATGGAGGCCCAATAATTATGTTCGTAATGTCCAATAAATTTGATGCTGCTGTATCAGAATTTTATGTTATAAAGAACTAAGGTTATAATGAATAAACAGGTAAAAATGATGCTTTTTATTCATATTCCTTTCTAACGTTTATGATTTGTTACTGAGGCGTTACAGTAACTTTCTATTTTTTTTTTAAAATAGTACTCTAGCCAAAAAGGTTGAGAATGGCCTGTGTGATATGTATGAAAAATTAAATAAATAATAATTGCTGCATGTCTACTGGTCTGATTTTAATGTAATTTCAGATGGCTTCAAAAATATTTCTATAAGAGCCAAATATAAAATTTCATGAAATCCATCACACTGAGAGTCAAGTTATTACATGCGGACAGACAGACAGATAGACATGGTTAACATAGATAGGCGCTGTGCTCATATATACTAACGTGGCTAATAATGCCCTAGGTTGACGGAATCTATCGAATATTAAAAGAAGCAGCAAAAGAGGTATGCAAGCCATTAGTCATAATTATGAGAATATACTTGGATTCAGGAAGGTCCCTAGAGATTGGAGATGTACAAATGTTTCACCTGTTCACAAAGGGGACAGGCACTTTAAAGTGCGAAGTGATTAATTACAAGTCTGCTCTTGGGATATGGAGTTAATGGGTAAAGCAGGAATGAGGATCATCTAGACAGGAATGGAGTTGTACAGCAATCACACCACGTATTTGTTAAGGGGAGATCCTGTCTGACCAATATAATTAGCTAATATGACGCCCTAACGAAGAAACCAGATGCAAAAAATAATTTTTGAACATCATATACTCAGAGTTCAGTAAAGCTTTTAGCACTGTTCTAGATGAAAGACTGCTGTACAGATTGGAGGTTTGTGGCATTATGGGCAAGCTGCTGCTATGGATAAACGGAATGTTGAGTGATAGAAGACAGAGAATGATTATTATTGAGCACTTTCTTCTTGGACCACTTTTATTTGTGGTCCAAGAAGGTCCTCAGGGTTCAGTGGCGGGCACCATATTGCTTTTAATATTTATTAAAGATACTGATGAAGGCATGTGAAGCTTATGTCTAAGTTTGCATATGATACAAAGGTTGGCAGGTCGGTTAATGGCAGGAATCAAAACCTACTACTACAACAAGGCCTAGAAAAATTAAGCAGATGGGCTAAGAAAAACGCAATAACGTTTACCAATAATGGTACACGTTTCGAAACTATGTGTTCGAACGCCCTCGAAAAACGACACCTCATTTACGAAGTTTGCTGTGAACTTACACTGAACAGTAACGTGTGGGCATTAGAGAAAAACATCATAAAGACGATGTTCCCCGTACCCGACAGTTATGGGCGTTCACACTACCGTTCATCCGTGCCAGAAATCGTAAAGCGAAGTTAAGGATTATTGGGATCATATGGAGCTAACTGATGTCGGGCATGATTGGTGTAGTCGTGGCACAGTTGGTAAAATCACCATCCTCCCCACACCGGGTGGGAAAGACGTGAGTTTGAATCCCGTCAATAACGCGACGAATTTTTATGGGCCTCATTTAACAACGTGGATGAGTTAGTCGGTCTCAGGTGAGGGTAGCATATTTTTCTCCTGAAACTCAGATGTTTCGTCCATCAAACTGCAAATTGGTCAAGAACACAAGCAATTTACAGACATGTTATATACGGTGCAATATGGCCTAAGTTTCTGATGCGCCTAAAACCCTACAACAACCAACTAACATGATTGGTGGCGCGTTTAGTGATTCTAGGCAAACCTCTGCAGGAGTCACAGTTGTCACCGTCCTCCCCACACCGGGTGGAAAAATAAATAAATCTTTATTGTGAAGTACAAAGTTACAACACAATATCCCATCAGATCTCGTCGATGACACGAGGAACTTTAATGGGCTTTTTTCACTACTTGGGTAAGTTAGTCGGTCTCAGGCGTAAATAGCAAGGTTTTTTCCCCAGAAAGTGGAGTTTTTCGTCCAGAAAAAAACAGGCAAATCGACCAGAAAACACATGCAATTTAGAGACACAATACACATGGGTAGTTGAATTAACATTCTGGGTGACCCTAATAAATAGTTTTTAAATAAATAGTTAAACCGCTGCAGGAAGAATCGAAGCATTTTGCGTACTGTTGCCCATAATATATCTAGCTGCAATGTTGCTCTGGCACCAGCGAACGATGTGCATTTTGTGTGATTCCATCGACAAGAAAAACCGATTTCGTTAACAACATATATCGCTAAGCAATGTTTTTCGAGTTTGCTTATCATTTTCTGTAATATATTTTGGGAAAGGGATCGTCTTAAGTTTTGAAACGTAGCCTGAAGGGCAGGCAATATATGCACTAAAACTGTTGTTTTGTTAAAATCTTTATCATTAAAACACAAAGTTTGATTGTGGTACCTTGTTGACTTTTGGTCTCGTTAACTTTTACAGTATTGCACATAAGACATAAGCCTTAGTAGTCATGTCATGAGATTTGCTTTTTGTGCTGACCCGTATGAGCGTAAAGTGCAGTGTAGTGTAATTGGCTTTTTAACTTCTTTTGTGCCTTTCATTTATATGGACTAGACAGTGTTCTAGACATTGTCTAGTCCATATTTATCTCTGGGATATTCCACTTAAAGGCTGCCAAAATATTGTGCTTTAATTAGAATGTAAAGAAAAACCACCATATATTTAATGAAGGGATATTTCAACTGAAATTTGCACCTGTAATCGCTGGAAGCTAGATGTATGTTTAGTAAGCGCTGGTCTCATTTTTCGATTATTAATTTATTTTTAATTTGGCTTTGAATTTGTTTGATTTTATCTATAATTAGCTGAATCCTTGATTTTAGGCCTTGCTGCTAACGAAGTGTTATAATCGCCTTTTTTTCACTTTGTGTTAGAAAAGATCTGAGCTCGAGTTTCCTCTAAGCCCGAGGAACGAATTGTTATGGGCTTCTTCACTGTGGTCATATTAGTTAAGAATAATTTCGAGGAAAGGGCTGCAATGTTTTTTTCTTCTCTCTCTCCGATAAACTAGAAATTTTCATCCAGCAAACAGGCAAATTGACCATTGAAAACATTAAGCATTAAACATTCAAGCATTAAACATTAATTTCCTTGAAAAGTATTAACAGAATGTTCCCGATTAATACAATAGAAATCCCGAACCAGTTTCAAGTAAACTGTGAACAATTATGCTCCAGTGAGGCCCACAGAATGATTATCTTTCAGCAAACAACTGAATCACATCAGTACAAACTGGAACATTATGTGGATACTCCCCTTTGGAGACACCCAGCACGATGGACGTTTTTCATTAAACTGTCAATATTTATGTAAATTTATTCTGTGTTGTAAATTTTTTATCTCCTCTGGCTTGTATGCTGTACAAGGGGCAATTGTAACTAGCAAGCAAATAAATGAAATTAAAAATGAAGTTAGCTAACTTCTAGTATAATGGTTACAATCACAGTTCTTCCACACTGTGTGGATGAAGCCTAGGTTCGAATTCAGTGAAAGCGATAGGAATTCCTTAAGGATTTTTTTTTACATTTTTGCACAGTTAGTCTGTCTCGGATGTGAATTGTAGTGTTCCTTTCTCGTTTTTTTTTTTTCATTCATAAAACCGACCATACTAAACACGCAGTTTATAGACACAACACACCGCCACCTCATACCCTTAATTTCCTTATCACAAAATCAACCAAGCAAAAATCCTTGATTTTATTAACTTCATTGCACCATCTTCATTAATTTATTATTTTCAAAGATTTATTTTTATTCTCAGCTCTTATATTTTGAAATTAAATAAATTTGGATTTCTAATTATAATGACAGAATGAGTAACAGTATCTTTACCACAGACAGTCAGTTGATGGTAGTGGTTGCACACGGGCTCTGCGCTTACAGCGATCTCGAGTTCTCTAAACACATTTTCAAAACAGTTTCGGAAATAATCATTGAAGAATGTTAAAGAAAGAGAAAACGGCACTTTGTTTCTTTATTAATCTACGAAAGATCTAATATCTTTTTTTACTTAGCAACTTAGGCAGAATCGTGGATAACAGTATTTGACTATAAGTTGAACGTACGGTATAAGCTAGTAGTTGTAGGGATTTAGGAGCATCAGCGACTAAAGCCATATTGCTCCGTATATACTATCTGTAAATTGCGTGTGTTGTGTGGTCGATTTTCGGTTTTCCGCGAGAAAAGCCAGAGTTTCCGGGAGAAAAAACCATTCTACCCTCGCCTGAGATCGACTAACTCAGCCACTTTGTGAAAAAGGCCCATTCCTCACGTCATCGACGTGAGGAATAGCAATTTTTTCCTGACCTAGCAATTTTTAAGCCGATTTTGGACAAAGGTGATAACTAGAGTATGAGACATCGGTAGGTTTATATCTTGTCTGTAAATTGTGTATTCTGTATTGGGTTTGGCTGTTTGTGGCACGAAAAACTAAGCTTTGAGAAGAAGAAAACACCGCGTGTCCTTCTGAGACCTATTAACTCGGCAGTCATATGAAAATGCCTTTTAAATATACCCAATGTCCCAGCGGGAAGACTGCTTTGGTCTGTAGTTGGAAACAAATCCAGCCCTTTCTACCCGCATGATAAGAGTAAGCACCCTTGTCACGTATGCGCAATTTCTAAAGCAATATTTACAAACTGCTTAGGTAAAGTTCACAAATTAAATAAATTTGTCGAAACAAAATGTTTAACATGCAATGTTTGAAAATCGAACAATATTATTTCAACTTATTTTCTTATACTGCTTATTAATCTGTAGTTATTTCAATAAAAGTTTTAATTGGCAATTTAGACAGCCACAATTCACAGATAGACAGGCACAACCAGCAGAGCTAGATTTGGGGATTCGTGGTCTATTAATATATATCATGCTTATTAAGAGATTACAAATGAAGAAAATGCTCTCATATATGTAACGGAAGGAAAAGAGAAAGACCAAGTGTGAATTGTACTTACGTTGATCCCATTAGCAAATAGAAGGTGATGAACCCAAGTAAATGTCCTAAAGCTTCTCTTAACGTCGACAGATGTAAAACGGGAGTTGTCCAACACTGTGAAGTTTGTGGACGTCCTTCTTGTGTGAAAATTCCAAAGAAATCATAACGAAGAGACTTCAAGGACCTCCGTAACATTCCGCGTAAACTTGAGAAGTCATCAAGGGCCTCCCTTCAAACCGATCGCTTAAAAAATGGTGCACCTGTAATCCATCTGACCTTTATAAGCAAATTTTTCACGTAGCGGCACTGGGGCAAACATCAAACTAACTTTGCTGGCACACAGTATTATCAGTTGCGTGCTGTCTAAGTATCTCCATGTTCCTTGCGCACCAGAAAAGTGTGACGCGTTTTCTGCGCTGTCAGTGTGTTGTGCTCCGTCACACCAATGCCGCACACTTTCCCCCAGCTGAATACAAAGTATGACTGGAGAAAAATTAGCCCTTTTTGTACACTTGGGTTGCTAAGCAACCCGTAGAAATTTCTCAGGGGAAGAGCGACAATGCATCGGCACTCAAATGAGGAGATGCGCGTTGAAGGATGGGCAAATATATTTATTGGGACCCATGTGATAGATATTTTACAACCTTTTTTTTTCTTCTTTTTTTTGCCGGACATGCACAGATCTTTCGGGCAAGACTGAATAAACTCGATCGATGAGGTTGATTCCATATTCAAGGCTAAGCGTTAATAGAGAAGTCCACAAGTTTGTGTTTACAACGTATTTGTGGGATATTTCCAATGTAATATCATGGACACACAATCTCTTGAGAAGAATCAAACAGGCTTCTCGAAGTAGTGATTGCAAGAGAGAGAGAGAGAGAGAGAGAGGGGGGGGGGGGTTAAGCTGGAATAGCGCAGTTTCAACTGTTAAGACTTTTAAGAGAACGAGTATATTTTTAACGCTTTGCTTATTTAGCATTTGAAATAGGTCTCTGTATTGATCAAGTCAGTTATTTTGCAGTTCTGAGAATTTTCAAGTTATTAACCCGCACTGTGTGGGTCTTATGACTTGATAGATATTAATAGCAAGAAATAAAATTTTTAATCAGCAAATATCGATTGTGCGTGACGAAACGTCAAGTTTATGGGATGAAAAACTTTGCAATTCTAGCCGTCAACTAAAATTTAGTTTCCCAACCTTTTTCTCTCCAGGGCACACTTGGAAAACTATAATTTTTGTACTGTACACAGAGATAAACTGGGGCTGATTTTGGAGTGTCTATAAGGACTTTGTGAAAAAATTTATTATATTTGCGTTATATTTTATATGTAATTATGATGAGAAAAGTGAAGCGTAAATACTCTGGAAGATATTAAATATTTAATACTAAATTCATACAAACCTTCAAAATAAAATATTTTCAAATTTTTTAAATGAGAAACTTGAGCTTACTTCTGTGAACATAACATTTTTATATCTGGTTTTATTCTTGAAATGGCTACGCGTAACTCCTCATCCAGACTTTTTAATGACAATCTCTTTGAATTCTTGATAGCAAATGGAAGAAGAGTGTCAATTGCTTTTTCTCTGATTGAAGGAAACTCCTTTCTCACCATTAACTAAAATTCGGATAGCTAGATTTCTTTAAATTGTACTTGAAGAGTGCGATCTTTTCTAAATCTAACCGCTCTTCTTTTTCTTTCGTTGATAAATGTAATGCTAGAATTTCTAGGGACAATGCGAATGGATTTCGAATCCAATCAAAATTTTCACATCAAGTATTTCAAAATAGTGATGAAGTTTTTCCTCAAGCAAACCCAAATGTTGCTCTACTAATCCCAATAATTCTTCTTTAGGATTTAAATTATAACACGGATTAAACATCATTAGTGATTTGATTTTAACCTCATTTTTGCTAAGTTGAATTTTTTCTTTGAATCCATAAACTTTATCCGTACACGTTAGCATGTTTTCATGTGATCCTTGCAATTTTCGATTTAGCTCAATCAGATACTTAAAAATATCAGTTAAGTAAGCTATTTTTTGTAGCCAAATAACTATCCTTCATTAAATCTGCGAAGTAAGAATTATGCACAAAAAAAATTTCAACTCTTCTCTTAGCTCATGAACTCTTGATAAAACTCTTCCTTTGGACAGCCAACGTACTTCAGTGTGAAATAGCAGAGAGTGGTATTCCAATCCAATTTCTTCATACAAAGCTGAAAACAGACGTGATTTAACAGCTTGAATTTTATTAAATTCACCATCTTGATAACATCATGTAATGTGGAATTCAGATCCACAAGCAAACTGTTAGATACTAAGGCCTCTCTGTGAATAAAACGATGTATTGCCAGAATTTCTGGGTTTTCAGAATGAACTCTTCATGTAAAACCTTTAACACTTCCGGTCATTACAGCTATACCATCAGTTCACAGGCTTAGGCAATCTTTTCATGATATCTTATTTGTCTCAAAGTATTCATTTATCACTTTGAATATTTCATCCCCAGTTGTGTAATTTGGCAGTTCTTTGCAGAACAAATAATGTTCTTTCAAACATTTCTCTTCAGTGATACTAAGTAGTGCTATTAATTGAACACATTTACTAATGTCTGTAGAGTCATCAATTTGCAATGAAAATTTTTTAAATTCGATAATTCTATGAATTAATTTTGTGTCTTTGTCTTCAGTGCGTCTACTAATAGTGTTATTCGAAAGTAGCACTTTTTCAATTTTTTTTTGCTTCTTTTGCCCCAAGGATAGTGTTAACAATTTCAATCCAGTCTGTTAAAATGACCTAGGGATGATAAACTCACCTTTGTCTCTCACCTCGCAGAGGCAAGAAAGAAAATCTTTGTGGCTCTGTGGCGTGTTAAAGAGGAATTGACAGGGATACGAATTTCTAATCTCGTAACACGCTATGTGGTGAGATGTGTTTCTCCCATCGCCCTTTATGCCTCCCTTGTATTGACTTCCGCGCCAGTTGACAATCTGAGGAGGTTCCTGACTGTGGAACACTGGATCCTGAGGTGGCTAAACGGCCACCTAGGAAACACGTTTACCATCTTTAGAAGTACACCCAAACCTAGATTGAGTACCCTGGGCCCCTAGCAACTGATACTAATCAAAATGAACATATCTACCCTCTCAAAACTCATCATCAAAAAGATAGAAATCCCTAGCATAGATGAGATAGTCTTTCACCACCCAACTTCCAGCAGACCCCGTCAACATAGCCAAACTACAATGCAGTCACCCAGGAACAGGATAAAATCTGTAGACCGGATGTTTCCTTCCAGTACCATAGGTACGTTCCTCACCTTTACATAGACTGTGACCGATTTTACAAAGAAAAGAACTACCAGACTGAGATTGTGCATCGTGTATACACCATCCTGCAAAACAACTACCAGATCGACGTTGGTAAAAGAAAGGTTCTAACCAATTAATCATGTGGCTGTGTTTCCCTGTTTCTATGTTCATACTATGCATTTATGTAATATTGTCATATACTATGTCGCTGAACTGGGATTATTCCTTAAATGTCACTCTCCGTGTGTATTAGCCATGTGACTGTTTGACTGTGTATACGTTCTTTGACTATTTATTTATTGTCACTCATGTAACATTTATATATTCTTAATGATTCATTCTAGTAATATTGTAAAATACTATGTCTATTGAACTGAGACAATCTCTTAAATGTTACCTTCCTTGTATATTAGTAAGAAACCTCCTGGCTTCGTATGCCGTTTCCGGGGTAAGATGTACACCTCAATCTGATTTAAATAAATAAAAATAAAATAAGCGATTCTGCAATTGTATGAGGCATTTTAGATTTGGCTACCAATTGGGTGACCTTATAACTAGCCTCTGTTGTAATCGAATTCATAAAAGAACTTTGCTTCCTATTTTGCGTTTGAAAACGCTTAAAAATTTCTAATCTTTTTTTCGCACATGCTGGACGTTTCGTGGTAAGATGGCTGCGTAGTTTACTTGGTATCATTGCTTCATTTGATTGCCATTATATTACCTAAATTCCGGCTTTATCTTTTTTTGGTCTCAGGGGAAGCTAGCATGGTTTTCCTCCCAGAAACACGGGTTTTTCGCTCAGCATGCAGGTAAATCGATTATAGAAAATACATGCAGTTTACAGACATATTATCTACTACGTAATATGGCCTAAATTGCTGATGCGCCTAAAACTCTACAACAAAAGTGCCCAGTGGCAAAAATCACGATGCATCGCTGTTTGTCACTCGTTTGGAGTGGTCTGGGTTCAATTCCTGTCGATGACTAGAGGAATTTCTCAAGTTTTCTTTATTCGAGGTTATAGGTAGCCGAACTCCGATGGAGGCTGTAAGGTTTTCCCTGCGAGCTATTCTGGGTTTTTCAGCCAGGCAACGTGCAAATCGGTCCCCGAACACACAATTCTACAAGTATAATACATTTATGGTTATGAGGGCATGCTTGGGAATCGTTAATACCAAAATACCAATATTATTATCATCCTATATACAGATCATATTTAGTGAATTTTAAGGGTTTTTATACAGTGTATTTATCGAACTATGATAATTAGCCAATAGTTTAAAATTCGAAAAGTTTATTTATATGATGAATTTATATTTCTTTTGTTGAGAAATTCTCTGTGGTTGGAAATCATCAGGAATACAATTGATGACCACTTGGATGTAGCATCAACATATGACTGCAGAAAACTATTACTATGAATCTTCGTGCCCTTAGTTATAAGTTTATGTTGCATCCAAGTTCTCGGTGGTATTCGATTTATTTCTCTCCTACAGTAGAATTGTTCAATTACTCAAAAATTTTGGAAGGAATCGACAAATATGAAAAACTATGCGGTGAATGAATGGCTAGACACCGACAAATTTTAATATATGGAATGTTATTCACTGAGGTTTATAAATTTAACAATAATAATTTAGAACAGTGTTTCCCAAATGACGTTCTCTGAAACCCTGGGGGGTTCCGTGAAGTGAAAATACGGGTTCCTCCAGAAAATAAGGAAGAAAAAAAATGAGAATAACATCTCAAGAATTTAAAAAAATATATTAATAATGTTTCTTAAAAAATTATAATAATTAGAATTAGAATTATTTATAATAATTTTAATTTAAGAAATCACAGTATATTCATGTGTTAAATTACGAATTATATGTATGTAATTTGAAATGATAAACATAATATTAATGGGAGGGACGTGGATTGCAGGGTTCTGCAATTTTTAAAATTTTTTAATTGGGATTTCGTAAATTTTTTAAAGATTATGAAAATCTTCTGTGGCCAAATTAAATTGGGAAAACACTGATTTAGAACAAAATGTTATAAAATTCTATAAAGTTTATAAAAAAAGATATAAACTAATAATATACAGTATTAGTGGATAAAATTTGCTGCAGAAAGCTGAGTGAACCGTATTTCTACTTTAGAATTCTGTCGTAATTGCAAATCAGAAGGAAACGTATTATACCATGTGTTTACAGTACATCATATCATTATCTCTGTGCTCCATTTTATCAAGTTTAATAATAGTGAAGCAACAGTGATATACACTGGTGTTCAAAGAAAGTGCATCACCCCTTAAAATTGTAATCGTCGTCCGAATAACGTAAGTATATGGCAATATTTCTTACAGATTGCATCAGATAAGATTGACACGCGTATGTGATGACGTAATATTGCATCAGCTGTTACTTTCAGCTATATAAGCACGCTCTGCAAGAGTTGCAGTCATTCCCTGTTTGTGTCAGGATGGCGAGTTACCAGTTAACGCCACAACGAAATAGTGCTATTGTTGCTTTACGTGAGGAAGGATGTTCTTCCCGTCATATTGCTTATAGAGTGTCTTGTAATCAGTCGACAGTGAGTAGATTTCTTTTCAAACTCAAGAATACTGGTTCTGCTGATAGGAAAAAAAGGAACTGGACGCCGCAAACGAGTCTGTACTCCAAAACAGGACCGCGTTTTGAAGCGCTTATGTCTTAAAAACGGTAAAGCTTTTTCGTCTGAGCTGAAAAGAGAATGGGAAGAACATACAGGAGTGGTAGCAAGTGCAGTAACAGTCAGAAGACGCCTCTTCAAAAATGTACTTGTAGCCCGTCGTCCTAAGAAGCCCCTCCTTACACAAAAAATGAAAAAGGTTCGTTTAACTTGGTGTAAGGAGCTTGTCAAATGGATCCCTAAGCAGTGGAAGTCAGTTATTTTCTCGGATGAGAAGAAATTCAACCTGCATGGCTCTGATGGGAGACAAACGATTCGCCGTAGACGTGGTGAAGAATACCATCCAGACTGTATGGTGTCTACAGTGAAATTCCCTACCAGCCAAATGATATGGGGGATGAATTTCGTATCGCGGAGTAGGTCACCTGAAGTTTATAAAAGATTCCGTAATTGCCAATGGATACCTGCCTATATTGTAAGGCAAATTGCTGCCAACCATTAGAGACCATTTCAACCTGCCAAGTAACTGCATCTTTCAGGACGACCTTGCTCCTTGTCACCGGGCGAAAAGCGTAAGTAGGCACTTCTGTAGTTACTTTAGCTTCATTTCTGCATTAGAGGTTCGACAGCAATGTGTTTACATTTGTTACAGGTGAAAAAATGGTTGGAAGAACGGTCTATTACAATTGTTAGCTGGGCAGGAAACAGCCCGGACCTGAATCCTATAGAGAACTGTTGGCATCGTGTGGAATCTGCAGTTGCCAAAAAGAAACCAAAGACCCTTCGTGAACTTCAGGAAGCCATAATTCTTGTTTATGATTATCTGAAGATAATCAACTGATTATCTTCAGAAATTGATCTTGTCAATGCCTCGGTGGTGTGCTGCTGTCATCAGGGCCAGAGGCGGTTCAACTAAATATTAGTTTGCTGGTGAACTTTTCATTTTGTTTTGCACTTAAAATGATAAACTGAAGCAAATTGAGGGCTTCTGATAACATTTCACCATAATTGTCATGTTTACCAAAACTGTTGTATAAAGATTGCAACTGCACATTTTGGAATATTTTGAGAGCACCTGTCAAATATTACTTAACTTTGCCTTAACTATTAATAAATATCTTTTGTTTATATTTATCTTTGTGATGCTAGTCATTAATGTAACATATCATCGCGAAAAAGGGTTAGAAATGTGAAATTCCTAGGTGATGCACTTTCTTTGAACACCAGTGTAAAAACTACTTAACCGTTAATGAAATTGTTTTCAAGCTATAGTCGTTCTTTACCAGGTATACTTTTATCAGTTTAATTATAAGTCCGCCAAATGTAAAAGCACTTTGACTAATTTTTCTATTTTTGAACTTCTAACCATTATGATAATTGGATGTGTTACGCGTGGTCGGCATTTCTGTCACGTATACAAAGTCCTCTTTTTGTTGATAGGATGCGGAACCTTATATTAGTGTGTATGTCATGGTTGGGATGTGCGCAAGCGGTCACCAACTGTTTACTGTTGTTAGGACTCACCTATTGAAAGACCACTGATTATAAATCTAACGAGGCTGTTGTATTTTTTTTTCCTTTCGGTAACTTGAGTTCAAATAATGCAATGGCGACTTGCATGCGCAGCTTTGAAAAGAAATCAAGTTATGAAAGTAATTCTTATGTAAATGTACTTTTTTATAGTGAATTGGTGAATACTAGGATTTACCAGTCCACTTTGGTAAAAGCGTGGAATGTTGAAGCTGTAAATCCAAGCATATAACGGTTCACCTTGGTTGATGATTGCATTTGCGAATCTTTTACATTATCTGACTGAACTCGTATATTAGGTGCTCCGAATATAGCGAATATTTTATCCAGGCAACATCGCGGGACAGCAGATATATTCCTCTATACCCTTGTTTAAACTTTTCTGATTGTTAAACAAGGACATATTATTCATACAGGAGGTTGTCTTGACGTGCATGGGCGTACATGAACCTATTCCCACAAGGTTGTCTGGGTAACATATGTTACCCAGACAACCTTGTGGGAATAGGCTCATGTACGCTCTTCCCTCTACCCTTGTTTAAAAATTAGAAAAGTAAATGAATCATTGATGTGGAAAAATTTTTGATATTTCCTTTTTAAACACGAGCTTCTAAATCCTAGGATTTAAGGTATCATAGAAGTAAAAGTCCGAATTTCGCTCTTTTACTAAAGTGAAGCAGTCAATCCCAGGATTTAACGGATTTATAGCTTTTACTGTAACATACTGTGTGTATAATTATAGACTGAATGGTCTTCTATAATCCAGTGGCCTGATCTGTAGTAAAGAAGTATATTGGATTGTCATATTTAATGTCTTGTTTTTTATTTATTTTTGTATTATCATTCACAGGGAAGTCCCTATAACATCTAAGAAAGTTAAGAAAATACATTGTACTTTATACATACACTGTTTGACAAAAGTAACCAAACACCTGCATGTTTCAAAGAACCTTTTATTTCTATTCCCTGTTCAGTTTAACTACTGTTTCAGGGAGTGTTGGCCCTGCTGGAATCGACGTTCCGGCTAATTTCAAAAAGGCGTTCTGTGGAATTAAGGTCCAAGCTCTGGACAGGCTAGTATCAAGCTTTTGCACTTCCTTCTTAAAACCAATACACTACAGGCTGCTATGTTGTATTCATATGGTGCATTGTCATACTGAATCAGAAGAGGACTCTCCCCATACTGTAGTCACATGCACTCATCGTTCATGGAACGACGACCAATGGTCCAAGAAATGGCCCACGAGAATTAACTTCAGACCCTGACAGCTTCTCCACCAACCTTCATAGGCCCTACTGCACGCACTGGTAAATAACGTTCTCTGGGAATCCGCTACTCACAAACACTGCCATCAGATAGGAAAACTTTGTACCGTGATTCGTCACTCCATAACAGCTTTCCAGTGTTTCACAGACCAGTTGCGATGGCAAGCACCAGTAAAGTTTAAGCTGTGCATTGCGTGCTATGATGTTTAGTCTGTATTCTGCAGTGTTCCACAAAAATAAAATGCCATGCGTCATTCTTGTACTAATGTCGGTTAGTTCCTGTGGCTTCCCTGAACTCCTGGTCGACAAAATTCGATGAGGACTAATAGGATACATGCATTACTCTTCTGAGCGCCCTCCAGTCTCTTTCGGTCAATTTCTATGATCTACCCACATGTTTCCGGTTAAAGTATGAAGTGGCACCATGAAGTTTAAATTTAGTGATTATTACATCAGCCACCCTTGATCTGGGGTGTTGTAGTTTTGCTGTAATGGGGCGCGTACAGATTTATTAATTGCTAATATGGCACCCTATTCCAACTCCGTTGGAAGTTGCTAAACTCAGAGCCTCTACCTATTTATTCTGTTTTGTTGATCTGCTTAATTCTAACTTGAACATAGTTGCTTTTATACCTATTCCTGACATGTGGATGGCGGTACGGTTCATGTTTTCAAAATTCCAGGAATATTATACTTTTGGCAATATAGTGTATCATGCAAGCTTTTTTAAAGAGTAAGAACCTCTAATAGAGTCTATGCTATTGTAAACGAAACGGGTTTTTTTCAAATCCATGAAAACAATAAGCAATATGAAGAAATCTATTATCTTCCAAGCATTTTCACGATATTCTTTTTCTGAAGAATAATATTTATTTTGGTGATTATGTATTTTTATGAAAAAGAAACCTAGAAATTTCACAAAAACTGTGGGTACTCGAAAATTTTGTCTCATATTTGAAATCAGCTGGAAACAAATTAGGTAATGTATGCATCGCTTTAAGGAACTCAAAACTCGATATTATTCTCAAAAGCATGTGGAAACAAAACGTTAACATTCCAAAAGACTAAAAGAAGAAAGCATATTCTGAAAACTTGGAGTCAATCTGACTTTTTCTTGTAGATCAATGCTCAAACATCTGAAACATACCGACATTTATATTGATGTGATTTTAACGAAATTTGAGATGACTTGACAAGGCTTTCTAAAAGATCCGAGTATAAAATTTCATAAAATCTGTCTACTGAGAGCCTAGTTGTATCATGTGCACGGATATCGTGAAGACAGTGCTTTGTGAGTGTGTGAACGCGCCTTAAAAAGTTAGGTGATATGCGCCTTAAAAAGTTAGGTGATATGCGCATTGCGTTATTTTTAAGGCGTGTTCGATACTTCAGAGATTAAAAACACAATTATTCAGTAAATATTTGGCAAATCCTCACTACGTGTTGTTCATGTGATCAGTAAAATTTTACTTCACATTTGTGACGTGAAATTTGGGTAAGTCATTCTTTTATTTTAAGGGAGGGGACATTCGCACAAAGAACGTGAGTTAACCTATTGACATGATATTAAGTACAAAGGTCCAGAGGAATATTCTAAATAAGTACTGGATTTTTAAAAAATCAGAGCTGCTGTTCCAGATATATCGCGACGTTTCTGTGGGAGCTATAAAATCGGAATTGGACCATAAAACTTCAGAGTCCAAAACATGCGAAGAAAATTTTGTTTATCTGAATTTTTCCTATACCGTAATGCCCGAAACATGCTTTTACTTAGATTTCTTTTGGGCGAGGGTAGGTCGATCCGAAATTTCTCTCTTAAGTAATGCTCAAACATCGAAACTAATAAAGATTTCTGTAGGATCTTAAAACCTTCCCAGGAATGAGATTAACAGAACGTAGGCTGAAATTTGATGTTCGATCATCAAATTTTCTTGTCGAGTAAAGGTGAAACATGAGCGTGCGTTAAGCTCTAAAGCAACTAAGGATATGAGGCAACAGTATATTGTGTCTGTAAATTTATATATTCTGTAGTCAATTTGCCTTTACTACACAAGTTTCTGGAAGGAAACCATGCAATCCTTGCCTGAGACAGACTAATTTAGCCACGTTGTGTAAAAGCCCATAAAAATTCCTTGAGTCACTGACGGGATTCGAACCAGGACATTTTCCGCCCAGTGTGAGGAGGACAGTGATTATATCCACTATGTATGTCCGCCAGGGGCAAAAGCTGATGACGTTGTAGAGCAGATATCATCTTTTAAGGGCACAAAAGGTGATATCGTTGTACACGTTGGCACTAATGACCTTAAGAGTAAGAGATCTGCAGATTTACTTAACAAGTACAGGTCAATGCTGGAAAAAGTCGCCAGTTAGGGTTAAATTTGAAAGTGTCTGCAATCTTGCCCAGACACGATAGGAGGGAGTAGATGATGAGAGGCTTGTCAATCAATTCGGCCCTGGAGAGATTGTGCAGGACTCATGAGGTAAAATTTTTTTCAGCGTGGTCTGTGCTTGTTAACAGGAGAGACTGCTTCTACAGGGATGGGATACACTTAAATAGAAAGGGTGCAAGAATATTTGCTGATGATCTCGCGGCAATGTTAGGTGGGTCGGAAACTGCTAGCCTGAGGGGATTTACAGACTAATAGATTAACAGCAGCCGCAGACAGAGGTGGAAATGATTCTTGCACTGCTTCTAACGGAATGAGCAGCAGCCCGGAAAGCCAGTTACTGTGGATTTCAGGTACTGCTGGGGTCATGAAATAAGTAAATACATGGGCTGTGTTAGAGTAACTAAGACTAAGAACAAGTGCATGTATATTTGCATGTACACCAATGTAGAGTACAGTAAATAAATTTTATGAATTTGAAGTGCTGTTTAAGACATCCAAGGCGGATATTGTTGGGATATCAGAGACATGGTGTCTCATAGATATAAGGGATGCAGAATTGTTATTTGAGGAGAACAATGTGTACAGAAAGGATAGACAGGATAGGAAGGGAGGAGGGGTTATGCTAGTAGTTAAGAGACACAAAATCTAAGGAAGTGCATCCAATTGATGTTGGTGGACAATGCAATGTTGAGTCTGTTTGGTGTGACATAAGCACTGCGAAAGCAAAAATGAGAGTAGGAGTTTGTTATAGGACTAATGAATTTGATTAGTACAATGAACAATTATACAGAGAAATAGACTGGGCCAGTAAATCAGAGTGATTTATAATGGGGGATTTTAACTTCCCAGATATAGACTGGAACTTGTGGATTGGTCACACACTAGCAAGGCTTTTTTGTGAATTTATTGGATGATTGTTTTCTAGAGCAGCATGTTAGAGAGGCAACAAGAGGGAGTAACACTCTTGATCTGATTATCAGCAGTGATTATTCATGCATTAAGAATTTACATATAAAGGAACCACTAGGTGGCAGTGATCGCAGTGTACTTATGTGGAATTTACTTAAAGATGTAACTACCATCAGGAATAAAGGGAAGGGTTTTTGCTTTCGAAAAGGCGACTACAGTGGTCTCAGAGATTTTTTAGGTTGTATACAGTGGGACTAACTGATAGTGTTACCAATAGCAAATTCTAAAAGGGAAGCATTCAAGGAAGCAACTTTGGAAGCTACTAGGCTTTTTGTTCCAACTAAGAAATACTGCTCTAGTATTAGGCCCAAATGGATGTCAGATGAACTAATGAGACTCGTGGCAGAGAAGAAAAATGCATGGGATGTACATAAATTGTCAGACGACACAGAAGCCTATGGTAGATACAAGCTACTTTGTAATCAAGTCACAAAGGAAGTTAGGCAAGCGAAAGCATTTTATGAAAAATCTTTGGTAGAGGATGCAAAGAAAAACAGCAAAGACTTCTTTACTTATATAAATTCTAAAAGGAAGGGGATGAATCAGATTGGTTCACTTGATATCAATGGTTTGACTGTAGATGATCATTCTCAGATAGCTGCCGAACTAAATGAGTATTTTGCGTCTACATTCACACATGAGGAGTTATTCAAGGAGGAGAGGGCCAGATGTTTATCAAATTCTAACAGGGAGTTAAATGATTTTGTAATAACTGAGAGCAAAGTGGAGGAGAAATTGTTGAAGTTAAACATAAGAAAGGCACCTGGGGCAGATGGGTTCTATCCAGTTATATTAAAGGCAGTGGCAAAGGAAGTAAGCAAACCCTTAGATATAATTATGAGAGCATCCTTGGACTCGGGGAAAGTCTCCACGGACTGGAGATGAGCAAATGTATCTCCAATTCACAAAGGAGGATCAGAGGGTGAAACGAGTAATTACAGACCTGTTAGTTTGACTTATGTTCCAGGGAAAATATATAATGGAGTCACTCGTTAAAGAAACATTGCAGGATCATCTAGACAAGACAGCAGTAATAATTCAGACACAGCATGGGTTTGTCAAGGGGAACTCTTGTCTGACCAATTTGATTGGATACTATGATGTCGTCACAAAGGAACTGGATGCAAAAATAATTTTGATATCCTATACTTAGATTTCAGGAAAGCTTTTGATACTGTTACACATGGAAGACTACTGTACAAATTGCAGCAGTATGGCATTAAGGGCAAGTTGCTACACTGGATAAAAGGATTGTTGAGTAGGAGAAGACAGAGAGTGGTAATCAATGGATTCTTCTCTACGTGAACTAATGTTATAAGTTGTGTCCCTCAGGATTCGGTGTTGGGTCCATTGTTGTTTTGTATATTTATCAATGATACTGATGAAGATATATCAAGCTTAATATCAAAGTTTGCATATGATACAAAGGGTGATAGGGTTATTAGTAACAGTAATGACAGTACGCTGCTGCAACAGGATTTGGAAAATTCGGTAAATGGGCTGAGAAGTGGCAACTGAAGTTTAACATTGACAAATGCAAAGTACTGCATGAGCAGCAGTAACCCCAGAGAAATGCACCAAATGGGTGGTTTTACATTCAGGGTAGTGGAGAATGAAAGAGATCTGGGGTAATTGTACATTCAGATATGAAGTTTTCTGAGCAGTGCAGAGAAGCTGTCAGAGTAGACAGCCTGTCTGCACTGCTTTCCTGAAATCTAAGTATATGATATCAATGTCGATGTCATGGGGGTCTTGTCAATGATATACAGGAATTTTGCGAGGAGGGATAAGGACGTGATTATCCCCTTGTATAAGGCAATGCGTACAGGTCTTAAATCGTCATTTTAGGAAGGATGTAGGGTTTCTAGAACGAGTAATGAGAAGGGAAATAAGACTGGTGAAGGGAACAAAGGGGTGCTGTTATGAAGAAAGGGTTAAGCTCTGCAAATTGCAGCTTCTGGAGACTAGGCACAGAGGAGGAGATCTGATTGAGGTGTATAAGGCTTTGAATGGATTGAGCACGCTCAAGGCTGATGGGATTCATCCTCTTGCTCAGATTACAAACCTGAGGGGGCATAAATTCAAACTGAGGAAAGACAGTTGTAGAATAGATGTGCGGAAGTTTGCCTTTAGTCAGCGGGCAGTTAATTGCTAGAACAAGCTTCCAGCTGTTGTTGTTGTGGAAGTTGATAGCTTAAATAAATTCAGGGCAGAACTAGACAAAGATTTGGAATGAATGGATGGGTGAAATGGGAAGGTTTTTTTTTTTTTTTTTTTTTTGGCTGATGCTGAATAAGCTTGCTTTCTTGCATCAAATGCCTCTACTAATGCTAATGCTAATGTTACCCACGAGGGCGGAAAATTTTCGGGTAAAATGTTTATTAATTTTTATATCTCGAAATTACGACAAAAAATTGCAGATATGTTATTGATCCGAATTTAATTAAATTTAGAGTCGCTCTACAAATTTTTCTAAAACTAATGTTGTTGACTGGTCTTATTGTATATATGTATTTCATCAATAATATTATATAAGATAAGCAAACAGTAAATGCAATTTTGCTTGATTTAAAATTGATTGGATAAAATTAGAAACAATCTCTCAAAGAAGAGTAACCAATCTGTAGCTAGAGAATAATTGTTGACAAAGTAAATCTGCTAAGTATTAACAATAACAGAATGTATCAATATAATCTCTTGATTATATTTACTAATCTAACTACTAATCATATATGAGTATAATTAAAGGAGTTATCGTAATCGAATGAATCGATTATTTCCTCTTATAGTAATTAATATTTCTCTGATGTAATCTCTCTCAATGAAATCTGGCTCTCTGTGGACCACCTGGATTTATCTGTGCCATCTATAGCAGGTTACAATTTCTTTCTCTGTAGCAGGACCTCTGCTAAAGGGGACAGCAGTTGCTACCTCGATTAAATCGGAATCGTATGCAGGTAAACAAGTGTGCTCTTCTTCTATCTCTTATATGAAGTTTTATATATTGAAGTTCTCTTTGTATATAATATAATGTTTATTTTTCCTTTCTGTCTAATCCTGAAATGTATAACGAATTTGTAATGTGGCTCATATCTTGTAATTTTAAATTCCCTTCTGTAATATACGGAGACTTTAATCATCCCTATTTCCTGTATAACGGACTTCGCAAGCTAAGTGAAAACCACTTCAACTATCTTTACTTTCTGCAAATTGTCAACTTTCCCCCAATAGGTATTCAAACTCTGACCTTTACAATAATATTAAATTCATTTTTCCGCTTGTAACTGATGTTAGTTTTATTAATTATTGTCGCGTTTCCTTTAGGTTTGGTATTGAAAAACCCATTGCTCCTTCGCTCACATGTCAGTATGTCTCTCAAAACCAGAAAGGAAGAGAATTTTCTTTCTTTAATGACAAACACTGACACGCCCTTCGATCTCTTCAAACTCTTTTCTTGGGATCTTATCTATTCTGCTCCTGTAGATTTAGCCCTTTGTTATCTGCTTGACTATCTTTTATTTAAAAAAAAAAAACTAATCCTATAAAATATCATGTATTTCGTCACTGATGTTAGTGACGAAATACATGATACTTTAGCCTGTCACTTTAGCACAGCAAAAAAAGTTATTTTTGCTGTGCTAAAGTGACAGGGAATCGAGACAGCATTGTATTTCGTCACTGTGAGTCGGAAAATTGATGATTTTGTAGATTTAAGATCATCAGCTGCCACTCAGCAGTGGCAGACTGAAATACCGTTGACAGATCGTTAACGTTCCGTTGCCACACTGGCGTCTGACAGGTGCCACTTTTCGTTTGACGTTTAACAGACGCTAAGTGATCAAAAGTGTGCATGTGGACATGTGTTTTTGTAAGGGGCGGCTCCTAGAACGTAAGTTCATCTCTGTCTCGTATCTCTGTGAAGGACAGTACTACTGTAAGAGGGCCAGAAATGTGTGTAGTATAGGTTTGTGTGTATTATATGTGAGTTCTGTTGTTCTGTTCTGGCCACTTGGCTGTCCAGAAGCATCAATCACCTGGACTGATGATTCTGAGTACTCGTCCACACTGCGGGAAGGTGGGCCAGTCCCAATGGAGCACGTACTGTCTCGATACGAGACTCTGACCCACCTGATGTTGCCAAAAGGTGGGCAAGATTTCTCTGGGGGGGCCACTCAAGAAAGGAAAAAAGAATTCCCACGGTGCAAAAAAAAAAAAAAAATAATAAATAAATAAAATAAATAAATAAAAATAAAAATAATAAAAAAATAAAAATTAAAATTAAAAAAAATATATAAAAAATTCCCCCAGGTGAAAAAAAAACACAAAAAAAAAAAAACCAAGCTGTCTGGCACCAGTGACAGCCGAAGTCCCAGGTGCCGGAACAGAGCGCGAGTAAAAAAATAAATAACAAATAATAAAATAAAATAAAATGAATAACAAAACAATAGTAAATAAATTTAATCCTGCGCCCCGGATACAGTGAAGAGGAAGAGATAGGGTGCCAGCAGAGAAAGAGAGGGGGGGGGTAAGAAAGTGGTTTTCAGTCCCGCACGGGACAGAGTGAAAAAGAAGAAAAAGTGAGCCAAGGCTGCTCCCAGTTCCACGGCAGGTCCCGGAACTAGTGCAGAACGCAGGTTGGAGGGAAAAAAAAATTTGCACTGAAGTAACAGTCAGTAGGAGTAAGTGACTTTCTGTTGGCAGTGGCACTGTTAATGATCGGGATTTCCACGTCAGTGATTGGCGATCAGTGTCCTCCTCCAGGCAAATACCTCAGCTGCGAAGGTTTGGAAGGCTTCCAGATTGTTCTGGGTACATATCAGTTGATGCAGATCTGCTGGAGTGAAGTCCTGGATCTTATTCTGGAGACGGTTTCTGATGTCGTGGTAATGTACACACTCCAGAAGCAAGTGTTTCCAATTTTCACTTTGTCCGAAAACGCAGTAGGGAGTGTCAATGAGTCCCAGTGTATGCAGTTTCTCATTTAGAGAACCGTGTCCGGTAATGTGTCCTCGAATCTTCCTTTCAGGAAGATTCGAGGCTGAGGGAGAACCAACGGGCGTTCTTTTTAGTGGTTGCAAAAGTTACCTCCGAAAGAAAACTCCGCGTTACCACCTCTACAGTAGAAGTATCCCATCTGGTCTGCCATACATTCAAGAGTTTATTGAGACAACGAGATTTCTCCAGCTTTATATCCGTAGTTAGTGAGAGTTCTATATCCAGGATCGTTGCCGGAATACTTTTTTTAATTCAATAGCAGAGCCCCTTGTAGATTGCATAAAGGTCGAGAGGGAGGGTGCCTGCTGTAACTTGGAAAGCTGCTGTAGAAACTGTACGGCAGATTCGATTGGTCGCCAATAACACAGCTCTTTGTATAGAGTTTTCCTTCATCTTAATGATGGGTACTCTGTGAAACAAGACCCCGGCAGCATAGGTTACTATTGGAAGAAAGACAGCTTTATAATAAAGAAGGGTTCGTTTTGAGAGTTCCCATTCACTTCTTGAGATCCTTATAATTGCGGCAGAGAACTTTTTGACCTTGGAACTCAGATGCTGTAGATGGGGGAAGAAAGACAGGCGGTTGTCTATTACTACTCCCAGGACTTTTGTCTGTTCTAGGAAGGTTATCTCGCTTCCATTGATTTTGACTTGGCGGGGCCTTCGTAAGTCGAGTTTGTTTTTAAATACCATTATCTTAGTTTTGGCATGGTTAATTTGCAATTTGTTCAGTAGAGTCCGGGTAGAGAGATGGTTGAGTACTTGCTGTGTTGTGGATTAGAGGGCTGCTCTGGAATCACCAGCGACCACGATGGTGAGGTCGTCGGCGAATGCTATGATTTTTGTTTTTTCAAAACTGTTACTGAGCCAGCTCTGGAGTACCATATTCCACACTAAGGGCTCCAGGACAGAGCCCTGGGGACATCCCCCCGGTGGATGGGTTTATGGACTTGGTGGTATTTTGACTTAACTATTATTATGCGTTGTGAGAAGTAGCGTCTGAACAACCAGTAAAGATTGTTTGGGCATTCTGCTGTGCGACGACGTTCCAGTGCACTTTCCTCCACCATACATTATCGAAGGCCCCCTCGAAGTCATTAAACAGAGTGAGTTCATATTTGGATTGCGAAGTTTCCAGATGCAGGATCAAATCAGAGAGGGCGTCTTCACATAATCTGCCCTGGGTGAATCCATATTTGGCTGGTGAAATCATACCTTTGAAAAGAAAGAGATTCGTGATTCGGATGGCCATTAGTCTTTCCAAGTGTGCACCCTTCTTCTAGACAAACCAAATTATGATATTAGGGTCCCCTGTAAATGATTACATCTACCCATATTTATTTTGTCTGTAAATTGCGTATGTTCTCTCGTCGATTTGTCTGTTTTGCTGGACGAAAAAATCCCAGTTTCTAGGGGGGAAACCTTGCTATCTACGCCTTAGACCGACTAACTCAGCCACGGAATGAAAAAAGCCCACTAACGTTTCCTGGCGTCATTGATGGGATTTGAACCCGGGCCTTTTCCACCCGGTGTGTGGAGGACGGTGACGATACCACTATGCTATCCGCGCAGACCTTTCTTTCTTCTAGACATGTAACATTTCACGTGTCGTCTGTTAAAACGTCAACAAAGGTGTCTAATCTTGTCGTAGAGCTCTTATTTCGCCAGCTAAATACAAGAAATACAGACCACGTGGCGTCTGGAGAAAAAAGTGCTACCCTCGTCTGAGATCGACTAACTCAGCCACATTGTGAAAAAGACTCATAACAATTCCTTTCGTTATCGACGGAATTCGAACTCAGGTCTTTTCCACCCAGTGTGGGGAAGACAGCGAACCTACCAACTGGCTACCCACGAGGGCGAGTGAGGGAAGGTTAATGTAAAAAGTAAATAGAAGTGGACCTAAGGGTAAACCTCAAAGGACACCTTGTGAAACACGAAACGAAGTTGATATAGTACCTTCTATTATGGTGCTTAACAGATAGTTTACTAATACTAAGCAGCAATTCAAACTGACTCAGTAAATTGCGAACCTGGATGAAAGGTCAAAAAGACAATCAATGTTATTAGAATCAAATGCATGTGAAATGGCAAAGGATAGGAATACTGTTTGATTTCTTTGTCCAAATTGGTTCATAAAAAATGAGATAACAGGTCCATGTTTGAAAGAGCGAACATGAATCGAAGCGATCATGGGACGAAATAAAATAACTAATAACATTTCAACAATTATTATGAATAAAAAATTAAAAAAAAGGTACATTTAGACAACCTGAAATTATATGTATAATTTCAGGTTGTCCAATAAAGATTTCTTTGCTTCTTTAACCTTATTTTCCGTCTGGATTAACCTTTATAGTTCTTTTTGAACATTTATATTATTTGAGAGTGTCAAGTCAAATGCACGTGAAAGAGAAAACGATATTTGAATAAGTGAATGCTTAGTGAAACTCGATATTTAATCAGAATTAGTCTCATTAATTAGCATGGACACCGTGACGCGTATATGAATGAATTTGGATGAAACTGAAAAAGCAGTTTCATCTAAAAACAACTTCCTAAACTGACAACAGTTGACGACTGGAAGAGATGTTGAAGTGTAGTAGTTATCCTTGATGTTAACTGATGAGTCACTATGCGACACATTGAAACAAATCTGCGCGTAAATTTTTATCCCAGTAATTGAACCTACTGGACTGGAAATTTTATATGGAAAAAGTGACAACCATTACTTAGCAGCAGGTCGGCACGTCGAGGTGTAAAACTAGAAGTAAAATGCTTTAGATAGAAGGTGAAGAGAGTGGTTGCAAAGGAAAAGGCGCAGCTGAAATACAAAACTGTTCGCTTTGTATTGAAGATATTGCAGAACAAACTTCTCTTTCTTTTCTTCCATTTAGCCATGTGGATCTCTCAGTGGGATCAAGTTATTTTCCTGATGGTACATTTTCCAGCACGGTAAATGTACACTTAAAATCTATTGAAAACACTCGAAAATCTCTTGGAGGGAAGACCAGAATTTGAACAAATATGTACAAGTGTACGATCGTTAGTGTTTTGGAAATTAAGACCAGGTGAAATAACGGTTGCCCATAAGGGTGCAAGGCGATGCATTACTTCTCCCCCCCCCCTCAATAGTTTTGAACTTCCCTTGAAGTTTTTGTTTTTGTAGTTATAGGAGCCTTCATGTTTTTATTTGCTCGTATTGTTGAAAATATATTAGAATTTTTGAAGAGTGTTTCGCATTCAGCAGAATTCGGTGACTACGAAAAGGTGCACAGCAATATTTCTCAATCTTTTTAGGATGCAGCCCATATTCATAATTTATTAACTTTTTTAAAATCAGTTTAATCAGGTTTTTTTTTACTAGTATGATAAACTAGCTATCCCGTCGGTCATCGATCCCTTGTAATTCCTCCTTGTTACTTTGTTTCAAAATGGTAGATAAAAATGTAATTCTTTTTTGTCGTGCGACCTCTGTTTATCCAATATTGAGTTGTTTATGTAGAACCACTTAACACAGATGGGTTGACTATCGATGATCATGCTAAGGTAGCTGATAAATTGAATGAGTATTTTGCATCTACATTCACACATGAGGAGTTATCAAGGGGGGGGAAATGCCAGAAGTTTATCAAACTCTAACAGGGAACTAAGTGATTTTGTAATAACTGAGGGCAAAGTGGAGGAGAAATTGTTGAATTAAAAAACATAAAAAAGGCGCCTGGAGCAGATGGAATCAATCCAGTTCTAATGAAGGAAGCAGCAAGAGAAGTAAGCAAACCCTTAGCCATAATTATGAGAGCATCCTTAGAGTCAGGATCGGTCCCCATGGACTGGAGGTGTGCAAATGTATCATCAATTAACAAAGGGGGTTCAAAAGGTAACACGAGTAACTATAGATCTGTTAGTTTAACTTGTTCCAGGGGGAAATAATGGATCACTGGTCAAAGATGCATTGCAGGATCATCTAGACAAGACTGCAGTAATAGCTAAGACACAACATGGGTTTGTAAAAGGGAGGTCTTGTCTGACCAATTTGATTGGATACTATGATGTGGTCACAAAGGAACTGAATGCCAAAAATAATTTTGATATATACTTGGATTTCAGGAAAGCTTTCGATACTATTGCACATGAAAGACTGCTGTACAAATTGGAGAGGTATGGCATTAAGGGGAAGTTGATACAATGGATAAAGGGGTGGTTGAATGGGAGACGACAGAGAGTGGTAATCAATGGACACTGCTCTTCGTGGACAAATGTTATTAGTGGAGTTCCCCAGGGTTCGGTGTTGGGTTCATTGTTGTTTGTATATTTATCAATGATATTGATGAAGGTATGTCAGGTTTAATGTCCAAGTTTGCAGATGGTACAAAGGTTGGCAGGGTTGTTAACGACAGCAAAGACAGTATGCTGCTCCAACTGGATCTAGATAAGTTGGGAAAATGGGCTGAGAAGTGGCAGCTGAAGTTTAACATTGACATATGCAAAGTACTGCATATGGGTAGCAATAACCGAAGAGAAACGTACCAACTGTGTGGTACTACACCCAGGGAAGTGGAAAGTGAAAAAGACCTCGGGGTAATTGTGTAGTCAAATATGAAATTCGCTGAGCAGTGCAAACGGGCTGCCAGGGCAGGTTATGGAGTCTTGTCAATGATATATAGGAATTTTGCTAGCAAGGAAAGGGAGGTGATTATCCCGTTATATAAGGCAATGGTCAGGCCACACCTAGAGTACTGTGTACAGGTCTGGAGGCCTCATTTTAGGAAGGATATAGAGTTGCTAGAACGAGTACAAAGAAGGGCAACAAGGCTGGTGACGGGAACAAAGGAGTGCTCTTACCAAGAAAGGCTTAAGTTCTGCAAATTGAAGCGCCTGGAGAGTAGACACCTGCGAGGTGATCTGATTGAGATGTGTAAGGCATTGAATGGGTTGAGCAAGCTGAATGCTGATGGGATTCTTACTCTTGCTCAGATTAAGAACCTGAGAGGACACAGATTCAAATTAAGGAAAGACAGTTGTAGAATAGATGTGCAGAAATTTGCCTTTAGCCAGCAGGTGGTTGATTGGTGGAACAGACTTCCATCTTTTGTTGTGGAAGTTAGCCTAAATAAATTTAAAGCTAAGCTGGACAGGCATTTGGAACGAATGGAGGAGTGAAATAGGAGGGATTTTTTTGGCTGATGTTGCATAAGCTTGCTTTCTTGCATCATATGCCTCTACTAATGCTAATGCTAAAACAATGCATTGCAACGTATAACGGTGGGTTATATCATTATTCGCAATAGGATAATTTGTGGGAGAGATGTCCTGCTTCGGGGACAAAAATAAGAAAAAAAAACAGAGGCGTTTTTTATAACCATTCGTAATGTTGTTTGTTTAATGATTCTTGACAGCATTTGTTTTTCATATTTTTCCTATTTTCTGTAAAAAAACTTCATATAATATGTGGTACATTTTTTTACGCATCTGTTTTTCGCATTTTTAGACAGCAATCGCAGCAATATTTATTTATTTATTTTAATTTACTAACATAATGGTTTTCCAAACAATCGACATGTCTATTGCTATCAACCTTTTCTGTTTCTTCCGAGAGTTATTACGTTGTTTCTCCCGAAAAAATCGGATTTTATCTGGCCAACTGACTATAAAATAATCAAACCAACTAATGCAGAGAAGGTATTTCGACTGCTTTTCACGAAAATATCGATATCAGGTTTTGATATTGTTTCACGAAAAAAATCGAAACCTGATGAATACTTTGCTTTTACATATGATAAAAGCAAATAAAATGTGACATGTGATTTTAAGCCGTACAGGTCGTCTTCTGGCACTGCTGCCCATCTTGTCAGATCTTCTCATACTAGCTAGCCGAATCTTCCCAATGTTTATCAAGGTTGTCATCATTATCGTTACTATTTTATGTAAATTGTAGAAGTGTTGTAAAAAATATCACTGCTTGTCGTATCTTCCTTCTGCAACAAACTTTTGCTCTAGTCTCCCTTACTGAAACCTGGTTACATCCACACGTACTTGACAGTGAAATTTCACCTCTCTCCTATTCTGTCTATCGTTTGGATCGAGACTCGAAGGGTGGTGGTGTTGCTATCTCTACCCATCACTTGGTCAAAGTGCTTCAGTTCACTAAACATTCTTCCATTGAAGGTATCTCTTTATTAGTTAATCATGCAGGAAAGCTTTTCTTGCTTATGCTTTTTTACCTTGCTCCCCCAGTTTCTTTAGCCACCATTCAACAATTAGGGGATATTATAGATGCAGCGGTCTTTTTGAAACCTCCGAAAGCAATACCACTTATTCATGGTGATTTTAATGTCCCAACTGCTTTTGGCTCCAATCGCTCACCAAATTCACTGACTAAGTAATTTTACAGCATTTGGCTTAGTGATTCCCTAACTCAAATCTGTAACTTTCCCACCCGGAACTTCTCTTACCTTGATTCAGTTTTTACCCATGGATCAACTCTCTTCTCAATTTCTAAGGTGATAATTTCATCCGTTCAGATCACTTCCCTATTGTCGTAGATTTCCTTTCTTTTATTTCTGAACCTTCCTTTGACAGATACTTTTTTTAGCTTTAGGCACACAGACTGGACTTTTAAATCGATTTCTGGGCAATCTTGACTGAATTCAATCCATAATTTTGGATCGATCGATCACTACGTTGAAGAGAATGAGAATATTTAGATTTAGTAATTTTCTTAACATGGAATCTAAGGGAAGTAAAGGAAAAGTAGCTAAAGTTAGTTTTCAGTTAATTACATAAGCTTGTTCGACATCCAGTGAGGGAAGTTATTACTATTAGAGTAGTAACTTCCCTCACTGGATGTCGAACAAGCTTGTGTATTTAATTCGTCGCAAAAATTACCTCCACAAAAGGTATTTAAAACTGAAAACTAACTTTAGCTACTTTTCCTTTACTTCCCTTAGATTCCAGGTTAAGAAAATTATTAAATCTGAATATTCTAATTTTCTTAACTCAGTTAAAGTCGAACTTACTCGGAATTCCAATTCGAGAACATTGTGGTCCAATCTCAAACGGCTATCGAGATCTCCTAGAATTCCTTTGCTAATTAATGATTCAAATATCTCTATCAACTATCCTTTTGGCATTGCTAATATTTTTGCTACGAACTTTTCGAAACTTTGTTCTTCCGAATAGCAACGTTCTATTCCCTGTTATCAGTTTGAATATAATACACTGGTGTGCAAAACTTAAGGACCAACGTTATTTCTAAAGGTTACATCACAAAATCTTTACTTAAGGTACTCTTTACTGATGAGAATAGATTCAGTCTCAGCAGCGATTCTGGACGTCAGCTAATCTGGCGAGAGGTTGATACACGGTATCACCCCGCAAACATCACTGAAAGGTATCGACATGGCGGTCGAGGTGTTCTCATCTGGGGAGGCGTTATCTTGGATGGACGTACACAACTCCAGATACTGGAAGGCGGTACTGTAACCGGTGCACACTACTGTACTGAGGTAATCCATCCCCATGTGCGTCTGTTCCGAGGTGCTATTGGCCCCGAGTTCGTGTTTATGGATGATAACGCCATTAGGAGAACTTAGTAATGTAGGCCCTTGGAAAGAGTCTGAAGGAAAACTCGCGAAGGAACTGCTCATGAGTTCTAGTTCCGACCACAGAGAATGAGCCAAGTATGTACACCTATGAATATGTCGTCTACACCAGAAGATGCGTCATGTCAAGAGTGCCCCAGAAGTGAACGCAAGCCTGTCAACTTCGAAGGAAAACCGGAGTACCCCCACAAGTGAACGCAAGCCTGTCAGCCTCGAAGTAAAACCGGAGTGCACCCAGAAATGAACGCATGCCTGTCAGCCTTAAAAGAAAACCGGAGTGCCCAGAAGTGAACGTATGCCTGTCCGCCACTAAGGAAGCAGAGTTCCCAAGAAAGGAAAAGAAAGCATGTCTGCCACGAAGGAAGCCTGAACGCAAAGAAATTGGAAGTAGCGGCCATTCTGGAACGTAAGTCTGTCCTTGGTTTTTTTTCTCGAATCCTGAACTCAAGGACTCATAACCTAGCTCTGTAAGAAATTGAGTGATAGTCCTTTTAAAAAAAGGAATATTCCTGTTGTATTCGGCAAGTTAGTTACTAAGGTTGAGATAATTTGTTATGAATTTTAATGATTTTGAAATAACGTAAGGGTAGTAATGAGGGATGACTAAGATGGTAATTAGAGAGTAACTAAGGTGGAATGAGTGATTTATAGTGAACGTTATTGAGGTAAGAGGTAATACATTTGTAATACATTTAATGGGTTAAAAGCTAAGAGATATAACAAAATATATAGAAAGAGTAATAATAGTTAAAATGAGTTTACTGATGTAAGAATAAAAATTGGTAATGTAAGAGAATGATTGAGTAATCATCGAGGATTCAATTTAAGTAAAATACTGACACAAACTGGTGTTATTAATTTGTAAATTGAGAATAGTTGATGAGAGAGAGAGGTATTGTATTGTACTGTAGTATGGTTCAAATATATGGAAATTGGTATGCTTGTATGTAATTATTTGTTTCTTTTATGTAAATGCTGTATATAATGTTCATTAAAAGTTGTAATTTTTTTGTAAATAAATGTGTGTCTTTAATGTTCTGCTAACACCCGCTTTACACACCCTACAATTCAGAATTGGAATTTTCTGTGAATTGCAGTCAGATTTGCGTAATGCGGGGAGTTTAAAGACGTCAGTAGGGCGAAAGTGAATTGCAGATAATAACATTTTTATCCTCCCCCACAATATTAAGTGGAATGCAAACTCATCTCCTTGTTTTTATTTATCTAGAACTTTGCATGACGCTTTCATTAACTTACGTTTATAGGCTTCGTCCTCACAGTACCGCTCGGCATCAGTTTGAAGATCACTGAAAATTCTCAGCGTGTGTCCTGGGAAAAGTCTTTTTAGAGGTTGTTTTCTTATCTAATGCAGAGCGAAAAAGCTGACCTGATTCACTTTTCTTGTGATTAGCACAAGTGACGATATTACCGACCTTAACAGTATCATCCATTTTTTTTCAAAGATCAGCTGAGCGTGGGTTTCATTATTCTGGCCCTTGACGTATATCTTTCAGGAATGACGTTTAGGATTGTGTTATGGGATGAATTTGGAGATTCAGAAGATTGGAGAAGATTAGAGATTTAGAAGAATAAGAGGTAGACTGTTATAGTTCTCCAGTTCTGTTAAATTAAATAACTAGCAGAACTCAAAACACAGTAGAAGGTGATCAATAACAGGATCAACAGAAAATAGATGCTAGTCTGGTATAATTGGTTCATATTCCCTTTCGATCTCTTCCAACATAAATTAAAATCAGCCAATTGTTGACTGGTTACCTGTAATCAGTGGTCAAACTGAGACGGAACACATCGGTACGTCAATCTCCTCTTGATACAAAGCATTCCACTTTCATACACCAAAAAGGTTTCCCAAAATGTCTGGCTTCCGAATGTAAGAATTAATAACAGTTGTCGTATATTTGCAAAATATACTATTGCAATTATTAGAAGCATTTTAATTTTGCATTATTGTGCAATTATTACATGAAAGCCTCCGTAGCCGAGTGATCAGGAGTGAGAGGGCATTAGCACACGCTCTTTGAGCAGACCGGGGTCCGAGCCCCTAGTTGCTAAATACAGTTGATCTGCCAACCCGAACCGGACCAGCTTGGGAGATTATGGTCTATTTCCCTCAGCCTGACTTGTTGAGGAGGTGTCCATCCTGCCTCATACCATCCACAATGGCTGCAAATTTATTTATATTTAGAAATTACCCGAATTTCTGGATATATCTAGAAGTTCAGGTGATTTCCGTTATTTTTCTAAACAAAATTCCAATTTAATGACAAAAAGCATCTCTGGATAAGTTGGCCATATAAGTTGGTCTTTATCCGGCGTTTCAGTTATAATAAATAAAAGTACAAATTTTTATCGATTTGTTCCTCAGTTGCGAGAATGGCACGTTCCAGAGATGAACGCAGCAGAATTACATTAATATAAATAATGGCCATAAAGCACAGTCGGGACACCTAATGAAGTGGACAGATCAGCATGACGTTGGAAGTAATGCATTGCATTTTACCACAAGGTCACAGATATGTGGAAGCTAAGTAGTGCAGTACACTCTTGCACGTGGAGGGTAAGGAGTGATCAGCAGATAACGAAATATGAGTTATTATTATATTCACCGGAATCCGATATTTAACAAGCATTATTTCTGCTGAGAAAACCCACATCTGCTCTTCGAAACTCAATATTGTTCAATTTTGTCAGCAGTAAAAAGGTTACGATTGATTTCTGTCATCCAAATAGCCGATAAATTTGTGTTATTTTGTACTGTTTATCGGGTAACCTAGTTTCCAACAGGTGGTATATGAACTTCATCATATCATCCAGTCATAAGCTGTTCTATTGGTCAAAGTTTTCTAGAATCAATAGCAGATTTAAATGTTTTCGTAAAAGAAGGTTGTAATAACATGTATTTAGTGCACCTGTTTCCCTGTTGATCCATAATTAATGTTTATCCGAAATACAGACCATAAACAAGTTAATGAAGTACGCCTTGCGTTACATTTCAAGCGTGTTAGCAAATAGTAATCATTCACGGTTTATAACACTAAAAAAAAAAAAAAGAGAAAAAAGAACGAATTTTACGCGCGAACTGAAATAATTTCTTTTCTGCGCATCCGCCATATTGCCCCTTCATTCTTCTATCCAGCGCACGGGTGGACAAACAATGTCCAGTGCTTCAGTTACAATATTAAGTATATGGATAGTCTCTGTGTGTATGTATGAAAATACAAAAATAAGAAATAATAATTGCCGGATTTCTATTGCTCCGATTTTAATGGAATTTGGGAAACTCAACAAATCGTTTTAACAAAGTGAAGGAGTCGAGTTTTTACACACGGCCATACAAAGAAATAACAATTGAATAATTGTTATTTCTTTGTATGGCCAAATTAATAAAATTTGGAAAAAGGCAAATATTTTTAAAAGGCTTAAATATAAAATTTCTTGAAAACCCCTTCACTAGGAGACGAGTTATTACATGCGGAAGGACGGATGGACATGGTGAAGATATATACTGTTCCTCATACCAATTCCAAAGCAAAAAACAACTGTTTCCCTCCAATGTCGTGTGTGTAAAACCTGGACTCGATTCTTGTCGTGACGAAAGGAATATTTTTCTCCAAAAACTCGAGTTTTACATCCCTCAAATAAGGAAAACCGATCGTAGAATACAAGAACGTACACGCAATTTACAGCACGATCTATACAGACTTCATGGCTTTAGCTGCCTGGGAGTTTATTCTGAACAACACACCACTACCAAAAGTATTCGAACGTCGTAATATTTTTGAAAAACACGAGTTCTAATGAAAACTTTAATTTCATTGCAACAAGTAGCAGGAACTGGTTGTTCATCCCTCTTTCAGTGCAGTCGCCGGCTGTAGAACAAGGACATATTGGCAGTGTCCTTATCCGGCGTTTTAGTTCATCGCACAGGTTTTCGATCGGATTCAGGTCTGGACTCTGGACTGGCTAGGCGAATTGTTAGATTTCTCTTTTCTCAAATCAGGTTTTCACGCTGCTCTGTTAAATCAAGCCGAAGCATCGTTTTCTTTTCGTCGAGGGTTAGAAGAAAGATATGGACTTTATCGAATTATATCAAACCTAATGTGGAAATAATGCAATTTTAACTTGACAATAGACTCAGTCAGTAATAAAATTGGGTTGGATCTATTACAAGACTCTGTATAATGGATGGAGCATTATCTTTCTGAAAAAGGACCCATTTTCACACTAACTGCTAGAATGTGGGCACTAACAGATTATCAGTATAGGACTTGGAATTGATTGTTTTTGGGTTGGATCTAAAATATAAAATATTACAAGTCTTAATCAGTTTGAGTTTTAAAAGAAATATTCCTCAGTTTTCATGAATCATAATGATGAAGCCATGATATAGCTAAGCAACTCTCATAACAAGCTCCGCCGATGTGTTCACAAGGTTGGTGAAAAGGCCATATGATAATAAATCCCTTTCCTCTGTATTAAGAGGAAAGGGATTTATTATCATATGTCATATTCGGGTTTATATTGAAAATTATAAACAAAATCGGGATTTTGTTTTAAAAATTAAACAAAATCCTGGTTGAAGCTTAAATATGAAGATTAGTGTAGTTGTTGGTATATATCGAATGGTTCCCCCCCATATGTGTTTTTTTTAATCATTGTGGAGTTATTGATAAAATTCGATTTGTTGTCTGACCTCTGTGTAACGACCATGGCAGGGTGCCAATATCCGATTTTGGCTGTCGATACTCGTTGCGCAACTGCGTGTATTTTAAATCTCTTCATTGCGGCGATGACAAGTTTGTCGATGGAATCACGACTGCCCAAGTTCAGTTACCTCAGTATAATTCGATTGAATACGGGAATATCTCTATGGCAATTGAATATGGACATCCCGAGAACCACACGGACATAGCTGTTGTCACATGTAGGCTTATGATCTATAGTCCATTGTTCAAGCATTCAACATCTGTCACAATTTATTCACATGAATGTATTTCGAGATGATGACCAAACTAGAAAATCAATTATTCTAGTCTTGTTGTGGAGATGAAGAATTGTAACACTATTTACACCATGGAATAAGCAACACGCTATGTCACATTAATAAAACAAACAACAAAATAAGTTACAAACTATGAATGGCTCTTTTTAGACTGTTGTTGTTGTAGTAGGATTTTATGAGAATCAGCAACTAAGGTCATATTGCTCCGTGTATAGTGTCTGTAAATTGCGTGTATTCTGAGGTCTATTTTCTGTTTGATAGACAAAACCCCCGAGTTTCCGGGAGAAAAAACCATGCTACCCTCGCCTGAAACCGACTGCCTTAGCCACGTTGTTAAAAAGACCCATAAAAATTCTTCGCGTTATTGACGAGATTCGAACCCGGGTCTTTTCCACCCGGTGTGTCGATGACGGAGATTATACCAAATGTGCTATTCACGAGGGCTAGAGCTTTTATCATAACAAGCAACAACGATATGATATTTTTGTTCTCTTGAAAGAAACATTTCAAAACGAGCAGAATTTTGTTCAATTTTTAATCGTGCATTTCCTGGGAAAAGTTGTTCAGACAACATCACGAAGCGTGATATGATGCTATCATAAATGTCTAACTTTCGTGAGTGCCACAGTGATAATAGTGATGAATATTCACGTGACATAGCGTGTCGCTTATTCCATGTCATCTGTTTATGACAGTATGAGCAACTTTCAAATTATTTCATTCCTCCTCTTAATAGTAGAACACGCTCTCATTTCTGTTCGCATATTGAGAAAGACTTCCTTCTGGACATTCTGAAGATTTTTGCCAAGGAGAAATACATTACTTCCCACGTTTCTAAGATTACTGCTTGTTATAATTTGAGCCTTTTCCGTGTTTTTAGTTGTACTGTTTATTTTAGTGTTTTTTAAGCATTTTCCTTCACTAAATTTGTTACTTATATCAGCATGGAAAACTTATCTTCATTTATAAAGATAGTCTTTCCATTACTCAGTCATCTTATATGGACATAAGAGTAGGCAAATTTGAATCTTCGTTTCTGTTTCTTATTGTTACAATATACAGTACATTGAGTAGCTCTCTTAGCAAACTCAGGGTTTTCTTCCTGCAAACAAGCAAAAGCAAATCGATCACAAAATACACATAGTTTACAGTATACGTACTCCTCATAGCCTTAGTTGCTTTGGTTGGAGCAATATGGCCTTGGCTGCTAATGCTCCTAAAAACCAAATAACAAACAAACAGTTGTTTTGGCGATTAACACACACACACTTAATGAAATCCGCAAGCTAATTGATTTTGAGCTCTGTGTTATAGTTGTCGCCAGGTATATAGGGTATATATGTGATAGTGGTACCAGTATCAGACACTACCGCTCTGTTCACGTAGAACAGTACACCTAAAATGTATGGAAAATGGTCAAACAACCATAAAAAATCTGCAATGGCAGCCTTATGACCTATCCTATCACAAATTGTTGATGCGAGAGGCCGACGAAAGAATGGACCACAGTGGACCAAATGAAAATGCATTATAACAGTGATATGCAAAGGGGCATATCAGAAAGCATATTGGTTGGGGCAGATAATGTGTAATGCAAGTACAGAGTTGCACACATTCGAGAGATGAACCGTGAGTCCCACACTGGGTGGAAAAGACCTGAGTTCAAGTCCCGTCGATGAGGTGAGGAATTGTTATGAGCCTTTTTCACAACGTGGCTGAGTTAGTCGATGTCAGGCGAGGTTAGCGTGGTTTTTTTCTTCCGAAAACTCGTTTTTTCGTCTAGCAAACAGAAAATAAATTTCAAACTTAATTTACAGACATACACAGAGTAATATGGTCTTAGTCGCCGATGCTCCTAAAATCCTACAACAAAACGACTACTCCTAAAATTCTGCAACAAAAAGCGACTGATGCTCCTAAAACCATACTAGTACTACTACTACTATTATACAGCTATTGAAGACTGGACGTCAATGTTACCAGGATTTCTTGAACACTCCCATTAATAGAATGAGAGTTCGTTGTTAGAGTTGCTTGGCTCTCAGGGGTTATCGTAATGTCTACATTCCCTTCTGCAGGATAACCATTTTTACACATGCACGAGTTAATTTGGAATATAGCAAATGTTTATTTATTTATTTATTTATTTTCAAACTTCTCATCCACAGGGCACACAGATCCTAGATAATGGTGAGAACTATAAGAATTACAGAGAATCAGTGGTATCATTAAAATATATACAAAATTTGGATTAAGAAAACAAGAGTACTGTAAAAAAAGAGCAATTAATGTGTAAAATCAATATTATGATTATTCAATACCCGAAGGAAACGGAACAGAGGCTACCAAGTAAGTGTTGAGTACGAGGGACAGGTAGTTGTAAATTAGTCTTATAATGAGAATTCAAGAGGAGTGTAGTGAAAAGTATTTGTTCAAGAAGAGATGGAGAATCGATAACAGAGTTTATGATATTGTAGACAAAAAGAGACCCATGGAGTTGTCGTCTGAAGTGAAGAGGAACGATACTGAAGCGACGAAAAAGAGCTCCATAGCTTCAACAGTGAAAGGCAAAGTGATTTCGAACGCATAAGAATTTAATTTGAATTCACTCAAGTCTGTGAGAAACGTATTCCTGTTGTGGAAGCCAAATAATATCACAATAATCAAAAATGGGAAGTATAAGCTGCTTGTACATAAGAATTATAACTTTGTCACTCTTAAAAGCAGGGGACGAACGCATAATTAAATAACGTCTCAGACTTCCAAGTTTTGGAAGTCTGAGATTTTACGTGATCGACATGGCAAGGGGAATGAAGATCAGATCGGAATAGGACACCTAAGTTCTTGAATGTGCAATTAGAACTTGAACTTGCAATTTGAGAGAGTTTCCAATATAATAATCAGTATAATTGATACCGATGTAATAATCAGGAGGTTTAACTGCACGATTCGAGCGAAAGTGACATAATTTGCATTTTAATGGGTTTAACTTGTTTCTAAAAAACACGTTATTCTTTTTGAGTCAGAGTGAATGGGAATCAAGACAGGACTGGAGCTCATCACTCTCAGTTGAAGAATAAATACGAGTATTGCACTTTGTAAAGAGTAATATCGTCTGCATAGAGTTGCCACTCAACATTAACTAACTGAAATAAAGTTGACAGATCATTAATGTAAGCAGTAAAGAAAATAGGACCCAAGGGTGAGCCTTGAGGAACACCTTTCGAAACGATAAAAGGAGTTGATAAAGTGTCATCTATTATGATGGATAGTTTACGATTTCTAAGCAGTGAATCAAGCAAATCCAGTAAAGCGTGTGTGGGGGGGGGGGGGTCGTAAGATGAAATCTTGAAGAGCAGTCGGTCGATATGAACAGAGTCAAATGCGTGTGAAATATCAAGGAAATGCGAATCAGTTTGATTTCCTTTGTTCAAATTAGTTTGTAGGAAATGAGAGAACAAGGCCACAGATTTCGAACAGTTGATTTCCTGGGAAGAAGAGCATATTGCTTCATGATACTGTATAATTTTATTGAGATTAAAGAACTAATCCAAAGTAACTCCCTCAAACGAAACATGTGGAAATGAAGTGTAGAGAGTTTATCTATTTTTGCATGCATGCCAAAGAATGTTAGCCCGGGATATCGCAAGATATGTATAGTCGAACAATCGTATCCAAGCAATTATGCTTGTTCAGATCTCCTCCACAGAGAGATAAAAAGATTTACCTCTCTCTCTCTCTTTGTATCTGCAGATTAAAGTGGAAGCAGTGAAAATCGTCGAAAATTGGTCTGTAGACTGAACCTGGACTTACCTGTAAAAATTGATAGTTGTTGTAATTGGTTTTTAGGAACGTCAGCGACTAAGGCCATATTGCTCTGTGTATATTGTTTGTGCATTGCGTGCGTTATGAGGTACATTTTCTGTTTGCTGGACGAAAAACCCGAGTTTTATGGAGAATAACACCATGCTACCCTCGCCTGAGACCGACTAACTCAGCTATGTTGTGAAAAAGTCCCATAAATATTCCTCCTGTCATCGATTGGACTCGAACTCGGGCATTTTCCACCCGGTGTGGAGAGGACGGCGATCCTACCAACTGTGCTACCTACGAGGGCGCGAAAATTGAATAACTTGTTGGGTACAGTTGAAGTGTTCATGACACCACGTTGAAATGGACCCATCTCTCATCTGTTATTAACTCTTCAAACAGTACGCGAGTCGATCCCCTTATCCTCTTTGCTGTCCACGTCTTGTTTACATTTTGACATGCAGTATAAGATAAGGGTATACATTTTCTTTTTGTGAGTATCTCTTCGTTTTATTTTTGTACGAAATCGACAAAATAGAGGGCACCCCGGAACAGCATGGAGTGTTAGTTTTACAGGCTCACCTTTAACATCGCTTTCCCTTTCATTCTATCCATTATGAACTTTGGCGAAGCCTTCATAAAACAATCGCTATTATCTCTAGCTGCAATGTAAGAAATCCGATGGGAAGGGCAAACATTGCTCTGAGTTGATTTATTCATTATTTGTACAAAACATTGAAGATGCGGTCGGTCTGCAGAGTCACTATGTACCACATCCATCATGTCTAAATGTATTTTCTCATTGTTACATATCAGTAATACAGTTGATTGAAATTGTAATTATTCTAAGGTTTAGTTTTTATTTTGATATGAGTGACAATCCAAAGAAAAGCTTATTCACGGCGTGTCATGTTTCATGAAGGCGTTGCTCTTTGTTTGCCAACTAGAGACGTCACATAAATCTAGTACATAACTCCTGTTGTGCGCCAAAGAACAACAACAACAAAAAAAGGAATTTTATTATGCAGCGCGGGCTACTTCACTCATTTCCTACCCTTCTAATCAATTTGAAATCTCGCCTTACAGATTGGTAATGTTTTTGCATGTCTGGTCAAGGACTGTTTACTGTTCCAAATGATCCTAATAGTCACGTTGTTAGAGAATTGCATTTGGAGGGTAGTCAGATATTTCTTAAAAATAATTCACCGCACGTTTTGTTCTTGTTGTTCTTCCAGTGGCTGTTTCCGGGAAATTAATTCGAAAAAACGAAAATAACCCCATGATAATGGATATATCGATGGGCTTTCAGTACCAATGTGAGTCAAAGCCAATTTCCTCCGTTTTCAGTTTTGCACGATACTAGGTAACATTTCCTGGAGACAAATAACGTTGTTCTAAACAGAACCTTTATGACTTTAGCTTTCAATATCCTCAGAAAATGTCATATTAGGGTCACCCGAGAATGAACTCATTTACATGTGTATTGTTTATTATGTCAATAAATTGCACGTATTCTCTGGTCGATTTGCACGTTTTGCTGGACGAAAAACCCGAGTTTCCAGTTGGGCCTTGCTATCCATGCATAGGATCAATTACCTCAGCCACAGAATGAAAGATCGACATTGATGGGATTCGAGCTCGGACCTTTTCCATCCGGTATGAGGAGGACAGTGTTATTACCACAGTGCTACCACGTAGTTTATTGCTACATACTTAAGTATCTAGCAATCAACTTATTTTAATTATTCAATGTCCACTGAGTAGCTAGTTAATTAGGTACATCTACATTCCGTAGACGGATCCCGTCAGGGAGTATCAAGTGTTCGTACCAGGCTGTATAAAGCAAGTAGCCAGACAGCGAGAGAGAGTGTGCGCATGTGTGAAACCGATTGAGTGATAGACCAATCAGGCCTCTTAAGTGACTTAGCACAGTATGATAGTCTATGAAAGTGTCACGGACTCCATACTGATGGGATGTTCATGCACAACAGCATGCCGGGAATGGCCAAACAACCAGAAAACATCCCAAGGGGATTCTGCGTTTCCAACAAACATTTCATTTCTGATAATTATCCAAGGAAAAATAGCACTCCGGTTGTTATAGCCCACGTGATGAAAGAAAACAAAATCTCTTATTAGGAAATCCTGAATTAATTTTCCTCTCACGTGTGTTTATTTTCCTCTCACATGAGAGGAAAACGAGTTGGCGCAGAAATCACGCGATATATACACTTTTTTATATACACTTTTTTTTGTAACTAAAGTAAATTTATAATAAAATTCAAAGTGTGTGTGGTTCTATAGAAGATGCAGCTTACCTCGCAGACACGCACGTAGTAATGTCTAATAATGTAATGTATTCATAATGACTTGCTCTTTTAAAAAGAAAACTTGCCTTTAAAACGTCCATCAGCCTCTGTAAACCCGACTGTAACTGAATAATATGAATGGCATTTAAAACAGGATCATTATTTAAATAGATTTGTTCTACCAAATCTATAAACGAAACCTCCAATGGGCTTGGTGAATGGAAGAAAAGTGCCCGGGCACTTTTCTTCCGTTCATATATGAAGAGGCCAGGCACTTTTATGAATTTTATTACATCGATGAATTTATACTAATTGTATTTTTTTTAGTTACTAGTATTTACTTGAATTCCCCTTTCTGTTGTCTTACTTTTCGGTTGTTGATAGATTTATATATTTCTCTTTGGGTCAAAGCCTCAACATCTGCTGTGAAAATCAGCTAATAAATCTTATCCTTTTAGACACGGCATCTACAGTGATGGAGTGGATGAAAATAGAAAGAGAACGAGGCTCTCGTGCAGAAAGAACAAGAGAACATTCCATCAATTAGTCAGAAGTGGACGATATATGGGAGATATTTATGGCTTCTTCGAAAGCACCGTATTGTGATTTCATACATTATGGAAGAATCCGTTGTGGCTATCACATGACTGGAGTTTACGAAGAAGGACAACATACCTCACCTAGCATTGAGAAAAAAATAGCTTAAAGCACTGAAAATTTGTAATATTTTAACGAATTTATAATATTTTTCTTTTTTTTAAATTGTATTTCCATTTGATATCTAGAGCTCCCTTAGCAATCTAGTAATATGCGATTTAAGGACACCTGTGCCTATAATGACGGAAGTTATAAAAGCACAAAATCGATCAAATAGCGGAATGACCATTAAGTACCTCGCTGACAGTCCATTATCTTTCCTGACTCCTTTTAAGTATGCATCTAATGCAAGGACATTTCCTCAAGGCTGACACTCAAAAACAGAAGAGTGGATTCACATTGGTCATTACAAATAGCCACATCATATACCCATCATCACAAATTTTCATTTATAATTATGGACAGTATCGATGTATCCAAAAATAAACTTCAAAAGAAATGAATCGTATATATTCCATATAATGATGCATCTATAGATACACTACCCAACCAAAATATTAGAAACCTTTTTTAACGCTAAAAAAATTTGAAATAATTTCAGAACAAATTACTTCTTCGCCCTTCGGCCTTAATTTTTCAACGATCTCCAGTTAAAAGGAATTTTTCTCTCGATAAGGATATCTGAAAATTCATCTCTGGCTGTGCTTCTTATGTGTATTTGCTTCCCATAATGAGTCTCCTCGGGTAGCTGCATCGGATCATCGGTAACATGCAGGCGAAGACCCTTTCTTCCCCATCTCTCTTTCTTCTTTCAGTAGCTGTTGACAGAGACAGGTCAATTGTCCTAATAAGCATCTATAAATCAACTATCTGTTGCTTTGGCCATAATCATCACTACACATAAAGGTAGACATTTTCTCCTGATCCAGTACATAAAAAGTTCACTTCCGGATTATAACTGTCAACAGCAGTCTTTCTTTCGGCTTATGGAAAGGATAATTAAGATGAGATGATATTCTATAATAAAACAAAACCTATTCGTAATGCTACAGTAAAGTGGGCGCCAACCATCATTTCTCTCTTCAAATCGATCCTGTTCAGCTAAGTTGGATCAGGAGCTCAACAGAAACCATTTATATACTTTCTTAAGAGTAATGCGTGCATTTTATGTTGCTAATATAATTCAAAATAGGGTACTTTGCTACAATTCAATGTTCTTTGTAGTCATTAACATTGGTACTGGACGTTTCGTAAGAGCTACTAGATGCTGATGTTTTTTGTGAGAACGAAATCGGGTGACGACGAGACTGGTGACGTCATAACTGTAGAAAATTATCCAATTTTGCTTCTTAATGCGTCAACTGATATTTCATAAGTACAGTTTGTGTATGTTTATGAAGAAATTTTCTAGGAGTAGTAGAGGAATAGCGGAATAATGCTTATCCTCAATTCCTTATGGTCTCATTAAAATGAACTGAAAGGATGACACTAGATCGTAAATAAAAATAAGATTTGAATAATTTGGCTGCTGTGTGGACATTACGAAGCTAGTTATAGCTGAAAATGTATAATTTGATGCAGCTGTTTACTCCTTTTAAGGATTAGGTATCTGTGTAGTAAATATGTTCGCTTCATATTTTTAGCCATCAGATCAGATTACCTAAGTGCATAACACTCCAAACTTCACACATAATTAAACTTTCACCGATTTCAAATCCTTCCTTAGCGTATATCACGAAGTCTTTACCAATACTATCGTTTAATAGACTTGGAAAATAATGCAAGTTGAATGCTAATGATATGATTTTGCTTAAAAGTTAATACGCATAATGGGTGTTAACAGTAAGGCCAAATGATGTCCACAATCTTCAGCCAACAATAATAATAAAAATTCAGATAAAACAAAATATTCATACTATTCTCATTCGCACAAAGTAATCAACCAATTGTGCTTTAAGCTAGTAATTTCCTCGGTACATATGCAAAATAATCGAAACAATCATGGATTGAAAAGCCATGATCGTAGGCCAAAGGACATATTAGTAGGACTAACTGTCAAAAGGACAGTGTTCTCCCAAATTAGCAGGCGTTTATCATCCACGGCACTGATGGTGCACATTATTAAAAGCCCTTAGTTAGTAGAGTCATTGTCCTCCCCCACACCGGGTGGAAAAGACCTGAGTTCGAATCCGGTCAATGACGCAGGGAATTTTTATGGGTCTCGTTTACAATATGGCTGAGTTAGTCGGTCGCAGGCGAGGACACCACGGTATTTTCTCCCGGAAAATCATTTTTTCGTCCAGCAAACAGCAAATCGATCACACAACACACGCAGTTTACAGACATTATGTACAGTGCAATATGGACTAAGTTGTTCATCTTTTAATCGCTGATTAAAAGATGAATAGTTTCTTTCAGATAGTTTACTTGAGACGGTTGGGTTTGTTTCAAAATAAGCCCAAGTCCGTAAAACATCACTGTGTTCTATGATTGGTTTGCCAGTGTGGAGATAAAAAACCCAGTTTCATCTCCAAAATGAGTGATCTCCCATTTTTATGGAAATCAAACAAGCATTTTCCATGGTGTGAAAAAACACAGGCTATAAACACTTTTCGAAGGCGAACCTACTCCTCTTTTCAGGATGTTCTCGTTAACTAGATGTAGGAATGCAGGTTCAGGAAGGATATATGTGTCAACTTAACGAATGTCAATTTAATTTCTTCTCAGAAACTTTCTTCGCCTATAGGGTAAAAGTAATCCAATAACGAAACTGCCTTCCATTAACAGTTACTTTCATGAATAGCAAACACATTTTAAAAATCATTTATTTATTTTCATAATTTACTTAACGAAAAGAATTATCCTTTATTTTGTTGATTATCAAATCATAATGATATCGGAAAGGATCAAAATGGCGTTATTTGTACGCAATAGTACCACGTACAGAATAATCAAAGTAAGTTTACTGCCATCAACATTTCTGCCATATTAGAGCCACCGAGAATTACCTCATCTACCATTCCCGGTCATGTACAAACCTGGTCGGTTTGCCTGTTCTGCTGGACGAAAACTCGAGTGTCCGGGGAGGTGGGGAACTTGCTGTCCTCACCTGAGACTAACTGAGCCACGGAGTGAAAAAAAAACCTAATAAAGTTCCTCGCGTCATTGACGGGATCCAAACACGGATTTTCCACTCGGTGTTCGAAGGACAGTGATTATAACCACTGGGTTACAAAATGGACCAAATATTTCGGTATTGAAAGAGCTAGCTGTTAAAAGCAGAAATGTAGAAATACTTTAAATATTATTGAACAGCTGAAATTGTTTTTCCTTCGGACCTTACATGGCACAAAATAAAATTTGCTTCAATATCATCAAACCTTTAAATAAAGAGAAAACATTGAAAATGTAAATCCAACACAACTTGTATCCGACAAATACAATTTCTAATCCTGAAAAGCTTTCCAATATAAAAACGAAACACACATAAATGTTAGCAAATGGACCGAATCCAACACTAACCTCATTATATAAAATCAGTCCAATGCTGTTTGGTACCATCATTTGCCAAATTTTAGGAATCACCGAACTGTGAACATTTTCATCATATCTTATTCGCAGCATCGTCTCTAGGTGAGAAACTGTTTGGCCCTCAAACGCTCTTATCACGTGCTTTATTAATAGGATAACCCTGAGAAAACAGCTGTGTATTTAATTATGACATTATAATATTTGTGGGCACTCTGTTAACTGTCACGTTTACAGATTCAGTTTCCTCCTCAAAATAGGTTGTGGGTGTGAAAAGCTATTGTGATCGAATGAGAAAGCATATTCTCTAACTAAAATGAGATTTGGTTCTTTTTTTTTTCTTTTCATTTATGATTCGCTTCATCTGTTTTGCCAAGGACTTAGGTTTGTCATAAGACATAAACGCTTTTTACACGACCAGTTAAATTTGGCGTCATTATGTCTAGAAATTCCACTGAATTAATGAGTTATTTACTTATCGATTTAAGGACTGATGAATTAAGAAATATATTCAATCGAATGAAAATACTTAAAGGGATGCCAATGAAGAAAATGCTTTATCATCCTAATGTCATCAAACAGAAAAATTAAAGAAATTTTATAGAAAACAAAATACAGCGTTCTTAATATATTTGTATGAGCAGACTAACAAAATATGGCATCAGGGGGATATCTGTATGTTTTTTTTTGGAATGGGCTTCTTACAAACTAGATAATGGATGGAAACAGCTTAGAAACAGCTCTTTTTGGTGTCTCAGATTTTTAAATGCTCAGTGGATTCGCCTTCTGGTAATTCTGTGTTTAAAAGATATTAGGAACTTTGGCAGAAACATGGATAATGGTATTTGTCTCTAAGTTGAATATAAGCCCACGCCTTAAAGTCGAAGCGAACATAAGCCTAAGCCTTGAAGTAGAAGTATACCGCCTTCAGTCTTCAGTAGGAGAAATGGAAAGCAGTAAAGCGTATGAATTTTATTTGATTTCAACTGCTACAAAATACATTCCTTCAATCCTGTAGTCAAAGCCAGGGTTAGGCATGGGTAAATTAAAGATAAATTGATCGAGACATTTAAAAATAATAATATGAAATGAGAATGTCTTTGTATTCTTCTGATGAAATAGGATATTTTGATGGATGCACTTCAAGTTTGAATGCGTTAAATATGGAAATTTCCTAAAAACTGTCCCATGGTAGTCTGTTCAATGGACATCACTTAGAAGGAAGGTTATAAAATGCTTGAGTTGAATTCCAGAGAAGACGCTAAGGCTGGCTGGAATTTAAAGCCAAGGCTAAAGCCTTAAAAGAGAAAAATATCGTAATACCGAGAAGGTGTAGGTGTCTTGTATATGAGGACAGCAGCAGTGTGTCAATTTGAATCGTGGAAAACATTTGTTGAAACTCAACGTAATGAGGAATCCTTGCAGCCTTATTTTTGTCAGGTTAAAAAAAACCTGACTAGGAAAAAAATAAATAAGTGAGCAGTGAATAATGTGTTCCATACTGCTAAGTTAAATAATAATGTTGCAGAAATTGTAAGGAATTTATGAGACTGATCTGAAAAAGAATATGCAATAATTGTTATATGTCCTATAGGTCTACACAACCTGAATCTAGTTTCAAATTCTTGAAATTGATTAATGCCATCGACAAGATAAAAGTTGAAAAGGTTCACGGAATTGAGCTGATCGAGCCCTGGCTTGTTAGGTTTTTCGGTTGAGGCCTGAGTGCATTTGGGTCTATTCAATATACACTAATATATATTTGAAAAAGGGTCTGTTTATGATCCTATTAAAGAATCCGGGAAAAAAAAAGTTTATGATCGTATCTGATGCCAGCCCATTATGTCGTGTTACAGGTAGCGGGGGCACTGTGGCATAGTGTTTGGGATAAGGCGCCACCGATGGTCACCCACAAATGCGCCATCAGTACCCTTGTGAAGTATAAAGAACTCTGTAAGCGCCAGAAGTGTGTGTGTGTGTGTGTGCGTGCACGCGCCATGTATGCGTACAGTATTGTGTTGGGTTCTTTTGTTTCTCTGGCTACTTGGCCACAGAGCCCCTAGTGGGACACTACGTTGTCCTCCACCACCACTAGAAGATGAGCCAGGCTGCCCATCATTCCCTGGCTGGTCTCCACCAGGGTCGCCAGATGGATGGCGTCCAAATTAAAAAAAAAAAGGTGTGAGAAAGGGTGATAGTCGAAGAGTCAAAGTGGGGAGGAAGATGGAAACACGAGAAAAATGGCATCCTCCAGATGAGGGAGGCAGGAAAGGAACGAAGGGTTGGACGGATAGCGGGTGTGGGGAGGAAATAGTATTTAACGCTCCTTAATAGGTTTTTCATCAAAATAAATAAATAATGTTAATCGAATTAGCCGAGTTGCATAGTAGCGAGTATGCAAACTCAAATGCATAGTAGATGCATTTGAGTTTACAGTGGTTCTAAACATCTGATGTTAATGTGGTGATGCTTTTGGTTCTTGTATTCACTATATCTTATAAACTCTCTGCGGCTGTTCTGAATTTTTTTATTTATTACATAATAATAAGGGGACTCCATGCATTGTGGTCTTATGAGGGAAGGTTCAGAAAAAAATCGCGTTAAAAATTCGTAAATCTTTCCTTAACGAGGTGGAGTTTAGTTTCATGATAAGACAGTGCCGAAATCTAGCAGGGGGTAATCAGGTCGCGCACCCAAAAGCTCGAATAAATTGGAGCAGATATTGGGTATTAAGCTGCAGTTCTGTAATAAATAAATAAATAATTCATTATATCACCTCCCCGAAAAAACACTGTCTGAATCTTTCAATGCAACAAACATAGGTACCGTAGGAGCTCCATACAAGATAAAACCATAGCACATCTTTCTGAGATAGAGTGATTACTTGAGTAATCACTCTATCTATTTTTTTCCATGAGGAAAAAATAAAGCACTTTATTATTATTGATAAGTAGTAGCCTTGCGTTAAAATGTCAAGGCTATGTCTAGTTCAAGTAACCGTGTGTAGAATTAAATTTCCTAGTGATAATTGCGAAAAGGATCAGTGAAGCGGAATTGAAGTGTTAAGATGTTTACAGAAAAGTTATTTCGACAGGAATAAAATACAAAGCATTTTTCATATTTTTTTTCAGAGAATTTTAGAACTAATTAGGAATTTGATAGTCATCGTTTATGACATTTCATAAATTGCAGTTCTGTAATATGTCCTTGCGGTAGTACAGTGGCTACGGCACTGTACTTCTACAACGTGTGGCGAAAGCCTGCATTCGATTCCTGTCGAAATGGAGGGTTTATGATTATTATATTATCATTAATAATAGTATTATTATTATTACTTATTTCTTGTTATTATTTGGTTATATTTTTTTATTTTGCAGTTGAGTTATTCAGTCCCGGGCGAGGATTAGTTTTTTTCATGGTAACAGTTTTAATGCATTTAATCCATAGGCTGTTGTTGTTATAGGGTTTTTAGGAGCATCAGCAACTAGGGCCATATTGCTCCGTGTATACTGTCTGTAAATTGCGTGTGTTCTATGGTCGAGTTTCTGTCTGCTGGACGTAAAACCCGAGTTTCCTGGAGAAAAAACCATGCTACTCTCGTCTGAGACCGACTAACTCAGCCACGTTGTGTAAAAGGCTCATAAAATTCCTCACATCATCGACGAGACTCGAGCTTCGGTCTTTTCCACCCAGTATGGGGAGGGCGGCGATTCTGTGATCGAGTTTCTGTCTGCTGGACGTAAAACCCGAGTTTCCTGGAGAAAAAAACCAAGAATATACCGAACCCCTCATGGCCTTAGCTGTCTCTGTGTATATTTTAACACTGACTCACTGTCGCATTTAAAACTGGCAGTTCGAAAAATCTCTGTTTTGTATTTCAATCGACCTGCTGGTTGCTGTTGCAATGTGTCTAATTTCATGTCATAACTGTCTCATCAGTGTACAATATGCACAGCATTGAGGAACAGGATGTTTGGAGTGCAATACTGTATATTGAAATTTATAGCAAATTTTTATGCATTTCGATTTATCACTTTTTATTACCTTATAATACAATTGGGAACCCCAGTCTGCCTTCCGAATGAATAGCGAAATGTGTGTCTTACCACTTATGATCAATCACGTATCCCAGATATGGTAATCTGTCGCTGATAGTGAAATAAAATCTTTCCAACATCATGGTTATCTGATCTTAAGTTCTGAACTGAATTCCATGTGGACATGTGTTTCTGTAGAGGGCGACTCCTAGAACATCAGTTCAATTCCTCCTCGTATCTCTGTGAAGGACAGTACCACTACAAAAGGTACAGATATGTAGGTAATGTAGGTTTGTGTATATTATGTTCTGTTGTTCTGTTCTGGCCTCTTGGCTACCCAGAAGCATCAGTCACCTGGAGAGATTATTCTGAGTACTCGTCCACACCACAGGAAGGTGGGCCAGTCTCAATACTACACGTAGGGTGTCAATTCGAGACTGGCCCACTTGATGTTGGCAAAAGGTGGGCCAGATTCCTCTGGGAGCCGGGTCCAGAGGAGAAGAAGAAGAAGAAGAAGAAATTGAAGGCCACCTTTACCATATCGAAATCTCTGTTATGTTATCAAATTTGGGCATTCTCCTTCAGGTCTTCACAATTACAGAAAAGAACCGCACCATGCTTGCCCATACAAAGTGATACTTGCTAAACAAGTGATAGGAAGAACAGATATCCGCTCCTTGACAAACGGATATACCAATTGACTACTGCGAGAAGAAGCTCCGATAGTTACCAAGTTAAAGAAACTGCCATACTGCAGTTCTGTCTTTTCCCTGTAGTGGCAGACGTGACGGTATGGTAATTTCGCCACTGAAGTTACTATATATTATTATTATATTAATACGAGGTGAGCCAAATAAAAACAAGAATTATCTTTTACCAAATAACTGGTACTTTAGTACAAAAAAAATCTCCACCAGAGTTTTGACTCTTACTCCATTTGTTCAACAAATGTTTTTACCCGATTGAAAATATTTTGGTTGCTATCAGTACCATTTTTGACAGCTTCCTTAATTTCCTTATCCGTGTAGAATTTATGTCCTCTCAAATCATTTTTCAGCTTCCCAAAAGATGAAAATCGCAAAGTGACAAGTCCGAACTGTAAGGTGGATGCTGAATCACTCTCGGTGTATTTTCTCAGCGGTTCCCAGTGTTAACATGCGTGTAGTCGTGGGTTGTTGTGACACAGGATGACACCGTCATTAAAACATTCCGGGTGTCTTGCTTTTGGTTGAACGGCAGAAAACAACCTTGAGGATTCGTGCATAAGTGTGAGTTGATGGTTTCATCTCTACACGTGAAATGGCATAGCAACATGAGCATAATCTTCCTAGTGCTTTTGAACGTCTACGTTTACTATACCATTATTCTTTCTAAAAAATATATGAATTTTTTACCTTATTTGTCTTACCTGTTTCTCTATTACATTTAGACACTTTTGCATGCTAAAAACAACACACTAGTATTAAAATTGCACACCCAATCGGATTACTTAGCGCTTTTAAAAATAGGTGTTGCATTTGCGCGATATTTGCTGTTTCAATAGTACTCAGTAAGCTACCAAGAAAAACGTGACACAGTTCCTAAATAGAGAGAGAGAGAGAGTTGTGACACTTTAAAATCAGGTGAAATTTCTAAATTTTATATGTGTTAAAAATGCAGTTCGATTGAAAACAAAAGTGTTTATTAAATTTCAAAAGTTAAAAAAAAAAAAAAAACACAGCTTCCATATATTTGAGAATTAAACATTCTGTTGGTGGTAACCCACGGATGGAAAAGAGAATTGCAATTGATGTCAACGTTTCGGATCCGCTCTGGGGGTTGTGTCCTCAACAGAAGTTTTATTATTATTATTATTTATTTATGAATATCCCAAACAGTAAAGGTATTAGAACCTGTAGTACCGCCCATGGTTGTAGGTTGAGAAGACAGAAGAAGATACTTCTGCAGATTGTAATTTTCATGAAATACACGTGACAGAAGGTTTTTCCAGAAAATAGAAGTTGAGGAGATATATGGGGAAGAGGAAAAGGTTCTGCGACTTTGAAGGCGAACAGGGAAGCATGTTGACTGGTTTGGAAGAGAGAAGGGGAAATTAGAGATGCCAAATCAGTAGAACAGTACCCATGGAAGCCATGCAGCAGAGACAGAAGGTCTGTGAGACATAGACTGGAAAGATATTATAAGGAATGGGTCATTAATTAACCCGATTGCTCTCTTTTGAGTCTAGAAGCCCGAGAGACGTTTTGTAGGCACTACCCCAGATGTAGGAACAATATTCCATGATAGGGTGGATGCCAAGGGAGAGATTAGAAGTCTGGGTAATCCCTTAATCGAGATTTGTGATCTTGTGTACAGATCTGAATGTCATCGAAGATAAACATGGAAGCAGTAGACTCTTTTTTTGCGAGATATAAGACGGTACTGTGTTTCAGAAGGATGAAATTAGCTAAGTAATCTTTGCCTGGTGATTAGTATTTATGGATTTGGGGGCGGATATTCGAGAAATAAAAACTATTTGTTCCGGGCAAGGTTTCTCAAACTGGAAGGTGGAATGCAATGTGCTGTCCTCAGCAAAACTATGGATAGAATTTCCAGTCAGTGGAAGAAAGTTATTAATATACAACAGGAAAATAGTGAGAGAAAGAACTGAATCTTGGGGAACCAGCATTAGTGGAAAAGTTAGAAGACGGAGAGCCATCTACCATCACCTGCAGTGAGCGGTCAGAGAGAAAATTGGATACTCAATTGCAAAAATCATTCGGCAATCCTTAAGATGGGAGATTGTGTAGAAGATCTTCATGCCAAACATGATCAGAAGCCTTAGAAATGTCAAGGGCACTTGCTTGAGTTTCTCTAAACTGTTCCATTGAATTTTTCTACAGATGGGTAACAAAAGTTGAAATAGCCCAGTGAATCGACACTAACGGAATCTATATTGGCGATCATTGATCAGATGGAAAATTTCGAGATTGTTTAGGATTTGATGGTTAATTTTGGAAAGAGTAGAGGTGAGTGAATTACTTTGGAAAGAGTAGAGGTTAGTGAATTACTTTGAAAAGAGTGCAGATTAGTGAATTACTTTGGAAAGAGTAGAGGCAAGTGTAATTGAACGATAATTAGATGGGACTTATCATCCTTTTTAGGATCTTCCTGGATATGAGCAAATTTCCAAGTTGAAAGAGCACTAGTGAAATAAGAAAGTGTAAAATCTCCGGAGCACAGGTTTTGAGTACAAATGGAGAAATTCCATAAATACCTGGACCTTTTTTGTCATCAGGATTATTAAAAATTCTTCTGATATTCTCTTTATAGAAGGCATTGAGTGCAGTGTACTGGTAATAGTAGGAGTTAGTTTACCAAGATCGTCGGTACCAGAATTAGAAAAAAAAAAAAAAAGTAGGGTACTAGTAAGTCTGTAGAAGTTGCTCTTTTGAGATAAGTTATAAACTAAAGCCTTGAAACTTGTATAAAAAGAGTCCGATTACTTCTACAATATAGCAACTTGTCTTGAGGAAGAAATCCCAAGGCGGATCAGAAACATCGATATCAATTTCAGTTCTATTTGTTAAATGAACGTAACTTTGTGCACAAAATGATAATAATTAATCTTTATTGTACGTAAAGGTACGATACAATGTACCTATCACGGCATGCTGCCAGAGATTTCACATGGATAAATATAATAAGATCTAGTAAGAAGATAATAACAAAATAATAACATTGACAATTATTAATAATAACAGTAATAAAAATGATTATAATAAAATATCAAAATTGAGTTAATAAAGTCCAATTCAGGATCAGCTACCATGTGAACCACTTCTCCATTCACCTAGATTACAGGAATTCGTGGTTCACAGATAGAGTGACACAGATTGAGTTTTTCACTGTTCAGAGATAGATTTTACAGTTGAAATTCGTCCTCCTACTGGGTGGGGAACAGATCACATGCTTTTGTTAAGATCCTTCTCCTGTACTGCTTGTTGCAGGCAAACCGGTACAGATCAACGGCCAGCGATTGCATAATTGTCAACGTTTTTGTGGGAAGAAATCTTTCAGTCATATGCAGTCTCACATGGATCGAGAAAAACTGTGGCTTTGCTCTGAGCGCAGGAGGAGGAACTCTCCAGCAGATCACGTCCTAGATGTTGGGGACGGAGGTCTTTCCAGTGAGAATTTTCACAGTAAAGGTCTGTTCCATCTTCATTGGCAATCGTTCCCATCATGGCCATCGCTGTAGTTCGCTGCTGTGGAGGTAACCAAGATTTCCATGTGGCCCATTTGAGCAACCAAAACTCGGCTGCATATAGTCGCAAAACCCAAAATTTCTGCTTCGTAGGGGATGCGTTGGAAGATGACGAGATGGGCGGTCTGCCTGGGTTTATAACGTACAGAAGATGCTTTTTCGCCATCCAGCGATTTCGCCTCATTTGAAGGCGCAGATGTTTAAGTTGATAGTTGAAGCTTAACTTTGCGTCGAAGATCACCCCGAGGTCATGATGTTTTGCTACACTTTTGATGGTTTTCCCGACTTACGTAGGATAAATGACTGTCGGATCGGGCTTCAATGAAAAGACCATACAAGCGGACTTGTCTGGATTAATTTTCGACCAAAGAATTTGTGGTAGTTTCCTAATTGTGTAAGGCTGCTGTTAATTGTGTATTCTATATCTTGCACGTTATCCGAAGGCTTTATTGTGGTTAACATCTTTAAATCGTCCGCATACGATGTCATGTCGGTCTTATTGTTTATTAGAGGGCATTGATGGCAGTAAACAGGAGGCCTGATGAAACGTCCCCTTTCGGTACCCTTGTGTTTCTTTGATAGCTCCGGCCACCCACAGTTAGCGTAATGGTCCTGTTGGTCAGTAGCGAACGTCAGGAACTTGAGCAATTTGCGTTCAATATTATAGAAGGATTGACGATGTTTTAGGAATGCCGAAATGCTGACATTCTCAAACGCCGCTTCTAAATCCAGCTTATCACTACTTCAGATCTTTCTTCGAATGCAGTGATGATATGGTTGGTTGTGATTTGGAGGTTGCTGATCGTTGATCTCTCAGGCAGTGCATAATGTATCTGAGAAGGTTTCTGAGGGAGAAGGTGACTAGTCAGTGTTGTGAACATTCTCTTTTTCACCCATTTACAATCAATAAACCATTTAATTTGCAAATATACGTGGAATCTGTGACTTTTTGTAAAATAACACACGTGGAATAATTGAATAAATTTTATTCATTTACACCTAATGACTTTCACAAAGTTATTTATTTGTAATTAGTACTTACTGAATATAAATACGGTATTTCCATCCTGTTTTAAAATGTCTAATCCTCTTCGTTTACTTTCGAAGTTCGAACTTCTTGGCCTGCATTCGAAATGGTCAATACTTAATGATAAAAATAAATAAATAAAGAAAGAAAATCGTATAATAGAGGTCGCTTTAACAACTCTCTGTACTCCATACGAAAAATAAATAAAATATACATTGAAAAATAATTGAAGTTACCTTGATAAAGTAACTCGACCAGTGCGTTGAAGTGAATGTAAAGAGGATTTGACAGCATCATCGAATTATACTTTTAATATAATTGAAGTAATTTAGGTCTTATTAATAATTTTGTTTATGATGGCTAAATGCTGCTTCATAATAAATAATTATAAATGTCCTTTATATTTGCTGCGGTTACACCATTACGGGAATTGTTGAAAGTCAAGTGACGCTGTTAATATTAATAACAACATTATGTATTATTTTTCACTGGTTTTCTCTGTCATTAATATTATTTCTAAACAAAATGAGTACGTGACTGCGTGTATCATAAATAAATAACATTTTTGATCGCCAGGCCGGAAACAGGACAAATTAAAAAGCCAAAAAAAAGGTTTGGGTAATTACTTTAAAACTGCATACTTCCTTGTCACCTACTTTCCCACTATTCTATATTTAACAATAGACAGAAAAGGCAAACAACTATGGACAGCCTCAGTATTTTCAAATAGCTCACTGGGGCTTGCTAAGCAGTGTGCGTGTGTTTGTGTGTTTCTGGGGAAAGGCGGAATCGTCCACAATCACGATAGACTACTGCGAGCAATATACACTGAGTTGTCTTTGCATTAGCAACACCCCCCTTGTTTAGGAATAGACTATTCTATGACGCTGGTGAAGGCTCGACATCGGGAACGGCTGATATAAGATTGTATTCACACACGTGGCGATCAGTTTTTGAGTGTCTGCGAGGAAGAACGGGTCGACATTGAGGCCGTTCCGACTTAGAGCATGGAATGATTTTGGAGAAAAGACATGCAAGTGCAAGTATTTCGACAACAGTCAACACGGTTAAGTGCTTCCGCTCTCTGGTGCCACGAGTCAACAGCGGTCGAACAACCAACCAAAATTCACACGTGGGACAGATGCGCATGGTCGATAGCCGTGGGGAGTGGCGTATGCCTCTTCTCTTAAGACACATCGACCCGCCTAACCACCCAGTACGACTTAGGAATAACAAGACCAATACCCACATGGACTCTTCTGAGATAACACTTCGCAAAAGCACTAGCCCCATTTTTAGCTCAAAACTGTGAACAATTTATTATATATGCTGACGATTTGAAATTTTTTGTAACCTCTAAAGAACAAGAAACTGCACCCCATCTATCAGAGGAAGCAAACGAGGCAATCAGGAAGCTAGAAGAATATCTGCACTACATTGGCCTGAAACTTAATGAAAAGAAAACTGCCCAAATGACCTTCATCAACAAAAAGAAGAAAAATGAAATTACGATTTTTGTGAACAATACCAGAGTCCAAAATCCCCCGCACATGTTGCCTTGGCCTTAAGTGGGATGAAGGATTAAACTTCATACCTCACTTCGAACACATTAGGAAAAAGACATACGCAGCACTCTGGAGCACTAGACAAGAACTCACCGGTCTCCGAAGCCCTCATCTTATGATTCAATACATCCTTAAATGCGTTACACTGATTCCGTTGTACGCATCGACTATCTGGTCATCGGCCCCTGAGAGCAACATGAAGGCCTTCTTAGGAGTAGAATACTGGCTCCTGAGATGGCTAAACAAGATCGCCGGGAAACCGTTTAACATCTCAAGAGCGGTCTTGTCTGCCAATCTGGACATCACACCCTGGAAGTATAAGGTATAAGGTATAAGGTATGTTAGTGTCTAACGGCTCCTGGGATTTCTCCTATCTCCGCGGGTGTACATTGTATCGGGGCCAGAGATTTAAAGTGTGTGGGGGTCATGTGCTGTATATTGTGTTGTGCCCTTTGTTCCTCCGGTCTATTAGCCGCCGAGCCCCTAGTGGGACCCGACGTTACCACACCATGCCACGGGGAGGCTGACCGCGTGTACCACTGTAGCTAGAGTACTCTGGCGGGTCCTGCCACCTACTTTCCTGGGATTTTAGTGGCTAGGACCGAGAAGTATATCATCATAACCAGAAACATCTTAACTCTGGCAAAGCTACTAACGGAGAGAATAGATGCGCCGAAAGTGGGAAACGTGATCACTCGCACTCGGATGATACGACCCAGAATAAACAGGGAAGAACCAAGTCTCAAGTGCCAATTGACTCAATTGGACTGTCTGGGGAGATGCAAATACTGTGAATTATTTTAATAATTTAAATATAGATCCAGAGAAACTATGTATAGGACAGAAATCTTTGGTAATGTGTACCGGCAGGTACAAATATAATAAGAAGACTAATTTAATAATTTATATAATAATATTTAGCATTTAACAACCATTCGCAATTAATTAAACCAACTTAACAATTAATTCATTAACCACATACTCTGTTTTTTCATCTCCAAATATTGTAAATAAGTTCATGTAAATATGCTTGTAAATACTGATATAATGTAACCACACCCTCTAACCACGTGCTGTCTATGGGTGTCTCGAAAGAGAAATAAACAGATAATAATAATAATAATAATAATAACTTGTAAACTATGCGCCGGACATTAGTTCGTATGGGCTATTGCAGTCGACGGCCGTCGCGAATATTCCTGCTCCCTGCAAGGCACGAGAAACTGCGCCTTACGTGGGCATGTCAGCTCCAACACTTGACCACCAACGCGCGGAGATGGCGCTTTGGCTTAATGTGTAACGCAGTGACATCTCGGCACTATGGAAACAGTTTCAGAAAACAAGAACCATTACAAGACGAGCTGTCCAAGGTCTTCCGAGGGCTACGTCAACAACAACAGACCGCTATCTGGATCTAACAGCAATACGGAACTCTAGGATGTCCTGCCATCAACTGTCTCTTGAGGTTTCTAAGGCCACAGGTGAAAACATTTCCAACCGGACTGTGTTAAGAAGGTTAAATTCAAGTGGACTCTAACAAACTTCTGCAGAGCTCGTCTGAGGTGGTACCATGAACATGTGACTTGGAGTCCTGACAAATGGGGTGCAGTTCTGTTCTGTAATGAGTCCCATTTTAGCCTACAAATAGATTCTAGACGTTATTTCATCTGGAGACAACGAGGAATGCGGTACCATCCCTCCAACATCAGAGAAAGGGACACTTACGGCGGAGGTGGTATTCTCGTGTGTGGAGGAATAATGTTCAATGGCTGCACCCCTCGTCATGTTTTTGATAGGAGTACCGGAACTGCGCTGAGGTACTGAGAATTGATCCTCGAACACTATGCGCGACTTTTTAGGGAGGTAGTTGGCCCGGATTTTCTTATCATGCACGACAGCGCCACTGCACAGAGAGCTCAAGTGGTGGAGGAATATCTTGAAACTGAACATATCGAACGACTGCTGTGGCCAGCACGATCAGCAGCAGACTTAAATCCGATGGAAAATATGTGGGACGCCCTTGCGCCTCATGTTGCACGCCATCAGCCAAATTCTCCGTCACTTGGTGAGGTAAGGTCTGTGCTGTTAGAAGAATTGGATTTGTTGCCACATAATCTTATAGACACCCTGCTATAGAGCATGGTTCACTGCTGTCAAGCCTGTTTACCCGTTGGAAGGGATGATATGCCGTACTGATATCATGTGACCATATTTTCGAACACCTTATATCGACTTCTGTAATGTGACTGTTTTTGTAATTCTGATACCACCCGTCTAAATGTCCCTTATACCTGTCCGAAGTATCTCGCTGTCTCCTCATTTCATCGTTATTTTATGGTTTACCACCTACCAATTTTTGTACCGCTTCATTGCAAGCTGCGCGAGTTACACCACGTTTTCAACGCTTCCCATTAATTTTGTCAAGCAGTGTAGAATACTCGTGGTGAATATTTCGCCAAAACTGTTTCTGAGAAGAAGTAAAGATTAATATTCTCCGTCGGCTCCCTTTGCTGCTAGCTAAAGTGTCAATGGGATGGACTCGGGTAATAAAATGACTAAAAATGCAATTTAATATTTTTTTACATGTATGACTATATCGTCCTTTAAAAAAAATAACAATTATTCCAAAAAAAATGATCAGGACCTGCAAACTGCAACGTAAAGTTGTCTATGAGCAAAAACGCCAACTTTGTTCAAAGTCTAACCCTGAGATTTGTTGAGATTACAAAAGCTGTATAAATTGTCTTCTCTTCAAAGTAAATGGCAAGTTAGTTTCACTGGGAACTAAATAAATTCTCTGGATTTGAAAATTTCTTTTTGGAATTTGTTTTATTTCTATATTACTGAGAAACAAAACCTGTTGCAGAAGGAATGTGGTCAAAAGCTTGTTTAGTCTTTGAGTTATTCAAGTTCAAAGAGCGTCACGGACAGAGGGACACAAGCAAATTATATATAGAGAGTAATTAAGTTGATGGACATTACTTATCTGACTGATATATTTATTTATTTGTCGTTTTTAATATTAGATTTGCTTTAATACATGGTTTTTCTTTGTGAAATGCATTTTTCAATAAATAATTTGATTGTAACATAACCGGCGTGAGTGGCTGAGAGACAAAATAACACCACTTCTGAGAAGGGTCACCGTGTGAATGGAAGAGTAAGGTAGAGTGGAGATAGTAAAATGTGTATTATAAAAAATGTATGTTTATACAGTGAAACGAAATAGTGTATGTAGTGAAAATTAAGCTAATAATCAATTAATAAGCGTGAAATTACCGGTTAACTTCAATAATAGCGGGATTTACATAATTAGGATGATAATTCTTCTGGAAGAAATGATTGCAGGAATTAAATGCTAAGAAGATTAAAGAATGCTCTCCATGGAAGAATTCGAAGACAATTTTAAACTTCGTAAGATCACTTCAAAGTTAATTTAAAGAGTTATGAAGTAAGATTAATGCTCATCCCAAACCATGTCTGAGCACTAAAGAAAGATTAGATAAATCATTAGAGCGAATGGGCAAATGACATCGATAGTTTTTCCTTTTTAACTTTTGGCTAGTGCTTGCTCTCTTGCATCATTTGTAACTACTAACGCTAATAGAACTAATATTTAAATCTATTGAGACGATGATTCTATAATCAAAAAGTTGGAGTCATTTTCTTATGCCATTTCTCATTGCCTATAGAGTCTCTTCAGTGATTCGTTCAGATTCGGCAATATTACGAGTATTGGTTGATGTTCGTGGGCGACCAGGCATTGTATACTGCAAGTTGCTTTTCCCTTCCTTAAACAATGCGCAGCACTTATGAACAATTTTTTGTAGACATTGCTTCTTCACCCCCATATACATCCATGATTTATGGATTTCTGTTCCTATTAACCTCTAGCACATAAGAAACAGCGACTCCACTCTTCCACTTCTTCACATGTGCTTGTCTTTGCGATTGAGAAGTTCAAATGCATCGGTTATATCAGCCACTTCTAATCCATCAGCCACTTGCTTTCATATGTAATTATACAATCGCATCTGAAAGCAAGTTAATCAGATTACTTTAATCTAATTTGTCACGTAGCATTCTATAAATGTTCAATGTTACCTTTCTACGTTGCATCAAGTCTTTAAATTATAACATTGGGGATTTTTCGTCATATATTGGGCCTCGACAGTTTGTATAATCACCATCCTCCCCACACCGAGGGGAAAAGACATTAGTTCGAATCCCGTCAATGATTCGAGGAATTTTTATAGGCTTTTTTCCACAACGTGGCTGAGTTAGTCGGTCTCAGGCGTGGGTAGCATGGTTTTTTACGTCCAACAGACAGAAAATCGACCTCAGAACACATTCAATTTACAGACAACATGGCCTTAGTCGCCGATGCTGGGGAGGGCGGTGATGCACAGTCTTAAGTCAAAACTTCGGCTTACTGATGAACGAGACAGTCTCTGAGAGATCGACTGGTTGCTGAAGAGCAACAAATCTGGGGACTTCGCAGTTACTCTCGTGTCCTCTATCAAGCCAAGAAGCGATCTCACGGAGGACCAGCATCCGAAATGGATCATCTAATTGACCATGTTGTCAAGTAAAAACTGAACTGAAACTGAAAATTGACAACCAGCAGTTGTCAAGTAAAAACTGAAAAGTGGTTAATATAATCAGTTGTCTGCGCGTGTAACACAGTGGTATCGTCACGTCCTCCCCACACCAGGTGGAAAAGGCGCGGGTTCGAATCTCATCGATAACGCGAGGAACTTTAATGGTTTTTTTTCACTCTGTGGCTGACTTAATCGGTCTCAGGCATAGGTAGCAAGGTTCCCCCAGAAACGGGTTTTTCGTCCAGCAAAAAGACAAATAGTCCATAGAACACACGCAATTAACAGACATAAGACACAGCACGGCAGGTGAATTTAATTATTCGGGTGGCCTAAAAATAATAGTTTTTTTGTTTTTTTTTGTATTCTTGCAAGTCCTATGAAGGAAAGGTTCTTTTTTCAGCTTGGCCTGCCTATTTAATAGAATGGATTTATTTTGTAGGTGTGGAATTACTTCAAAGGAGAGGTTAAAGTGTCCTTGCTTTTGCCATAGTGAAGGTCTTAAGTGTTCGGAGAGATTGCTAATTGGGGAAGTTGCTGTAAGATGCAGTGTAAGGATATCGACTAAGGTTATTTTACACCATTCTCGAGAGCACTTATGGGATACTTTGTAATTCTACACTCATTGAAATACCGACTACAATTAGATATTACAATCTCCATAGAGAAAAACTTGGGTAAATAATTCTAAGGGGAGTATTATTAGGACAGTAAAAAGTCAAAAAATACAAAACTTAGCCTCTATATACAAGATAATGCTTGGAGTGTTTTAAATAACGTGAGTAAACTTGAGCTTCTGGTCAGATCAACTAACGCTGATATTGTAGGAACAACTGAAACATTGTGTATCTCGAGTTAGGGGATGACATTTCATCTCAGCGAATATCGAGTTCAGGAAAGACAGGAAGAAGCGAAGGAGTGATTGGTGGTGTTTATTAAAAGCTGCATGAAACCAACAAGACACTTCCCAGACTCTGAAGTCCAGGCAGAGAATCGTGAAGTGAGATGGCTAGTAGTAAACGAAGGATGATAATAGGGTGTGTTAACAGGCCAAGCGATTTGGAAGAGTACGATAATAATCTCTTTAGACAAATTGAGTGAGCGAGAAAGTTAGATGGCAGACGGCATCATTCTGGGAGATTGGAATCGTGGGCATGCAGTGCACATTGCTGGAGTTCTCCTTGAATCGACTAGATGATTGTTGTTTATTTCAATACATTGAAGAAAGCACAAGGGAAACAAATATCCTCGACATAGTTGTAACTATGGTCCAAGCCGTCCTGTATCAGAAATATTAGAGCTCAGTAACCGATAGCATAGCAGAAAGAAATCACAATGTCATAATATGGGTGGTAACCAAAGAATCTTCGGGTAGTATCCAAAGAAAGGGGACAACGACGGACTCTGGTATTTGTTGAGCTCTGATAATTATAGTTATTACTATATACTGTTTGATACTAATGCATTATCGAAGTACTTATGGGACTTATGCTGGAGTCTATGAACATTCCTTACAATTGAGAAGTACTGAAAAAGGAAGATGCCAAAATAGATGACAAGAGAGCTGAAAGATTTAATTGAGCAAAATCAAAAAAGCATGAGACAGTTACAGGGTATCATACGCGTGGCGCTTTCATACGAAAAACATAGACAACTATGAAATAAAACAAATGAATGGGTAAGATTCAATATGTCTCTTTCAAGATTAAAGTGATAGCACTCGTATAATCGATGATCCAACCGAAGTGGCAGCTGAGATAAACAAGTAACAGAAAGTATCTTTTTAGTATTCAAACAACATTAGTGCTAATGGGGAACAGTGAAACCGAGTGGAACCATTGTAAAATAAGTGACATGATATCAGAGAAGTACCATTTTGAAAAGCTGTTCAAGCCGAAAGAGTAAATAGTGTATAACTAGTTGTACCAAAAAAGGTGGAAAGTGATGGATCTAACCATTAGTAATGTTAATGAGATCATTATTATATTCAAAGATTAATCCCTTAAACTGGAGAAGTGTCAGTGTCTTCCCAATCCATATGGGAGGAGCTCGCAATGATAAACAAGCGAGTTCGATTTGTGTAGTTGGTAAGATTATGGAATCTATGGCTAAAGACGCAATATAGACCATTTCGACAAGAATGGTAATTCTAAATGGTCTCAATATCGATTTGTGAAGGAGAGACCTTCTCTAACATATCTGATAGCTTACTATTACGAGGTTATAAGGCGGTTGCATGCAAGAAAATACTTGGACATTATACTGTATATCTAAATTTTAGTAACGCTTTTGATATGGTTCCTCGTAAGAGGTTTAACTTCTGGTTAATCCTATGCAGAAGTCAAGTTACTATCTAGGTTAGCAGAAGCACACTGCTGGTGTAGCTTGGAAAAGCGAGAATTCAGTGTTGAAGAGGTGACCAAGAATGGGAATACATCGATTAATAAGCGAAGAGAAGCAGGCTGCATCGTTAGTGACTTGGAGATAGTTGTGGGATGATTTGTGAAGGGAACTGATGGCAGGTTGTAGCGTCTTCGCTAGAAGAGAGAAGTAGCAAATGAGGAAAAAGCTGTGAAAGCATATTTGGAACTGATTAGTGCACTAACAGGTTACATATCAGCCAGGTTAAGATCTCTGAGTCCTGGTGGGTAGCACAGTTGGTTTGGTAGGATTGCCGTCCTCCCCACACTGGGTGGAAAAAACCTGAGTTCGAGTCACATCGATGACGTGAGGAATTTTTATGGGCCTTTTTCACAACATGGCTGAGTTAGTGGGTCTCCGGCGAGGACAGCATGGTTTTTCTCCCGGAAAATCGGGTTTTTCGTCCAGCAAACAGAAAATCGACCTCAGAACACCTGCAATTTACAGACAATATACAAGGAACAATATGGCCTCAGTGGCTATGTTCCTAAAACTCTACTACAACAAGAATAAGAACAAAAAGATCTGTGAGTAGCCATTGCCAGAAGTCAAGATAGATTGTGAAGAAGAGATTAAGTGGTTCCAGTCTTCAGTTCTCCACGGAAACATAGATTATCTTCAGAAAGGCAAAGATCATGCAGTGTTTTATTGATGAAGTCATGTCCAGTTAAGAGATGAGGTCTCTAGGTTTTGTTTAAACTATTGAAGGCACTTCTTATCGATGGAAAAGACAAAGGAACGAACTTCCTGGTAATAAGACCCTTGTCCCCTTTTGAACAAGGATTCTGCTAATTCGTCTCATTCTGGCCAAAAAAAAAAAAAAAAAAAAAAACAACGTTGGCCCAGTGGAGACAAATTTTGCTCAAATGCGATTTCTCTCTGCTTTCATGTCGCTGTTGGCCTGTGTTTGAATACCAAGGAAGAAGACAACTCGATTCTTGCCAGCACATTAAATTAAACTCTGGAAAATGTCATGAAGATCCAAGGGAAGATTATCAGTGAGTAGAGATGCCGTATTAGAGGATGTTCCACTAGCGCAGGTCATGTGGAGTAGGATGATTCTCTGTGTCACTTCCAGATGGGCTTGGATGAATCGCTTATTGGTCCGTTGGTATCATACTTCTGCATCGTAGAGAACAATTGTAATGAAGCTGGAGTGTATGAGATGAATGGATTTACCATTCAACGCCAGTCTCTCCTTGTGACACTTGAGAGCAGCAGTAAACTGCCTTGTCTTGTGTCTGATTGCTTTCATATGAGGGATAAATGGGCCTCATGACCAGATGGATTCGAACCATTGCACGTTATAGTGCTACAAAGACTGTCTGCTTCACTCTCCGTTCGAGAGCTTGGTGGACACCAGCATTGAACAACAGCTTTCAAGAAAAACAAAATCTGCATTGGAGATGGAAAGAGTCAGGCGCTATACAAGATCGTATTGCCTTCTTCAGAGCCCAGGCAGTGTTCAACCGATAGAAATCATTGCAATTAAAAAGCATTTAAATGCAACCCTACGAAAAGGCAAATCGTTTTATGACTCTCAGCATACAGGAATTCCAAAAACACTGGACCTTGAACTGTAGATGGACCACATTGCACGATTCTCAAACACTGTGTCTCCGATATATCTAGGCAACTTACCCGTCAACAACGTTCCTACTGACATGCTCACCACCGTTCGCATCACCAGGAAGCAGCTTATAACTGCTATAAATGGATTGCCGCCCACTGCCACTGCAAGCCCCGATCTTGTGCCACAATTCATGATCAAATGTCTTAGCTCGTTTATCATCGATCCTCTATTATCAATTTTTAACAGTGTCTTAACACAGCACTACTTTTCCCCTCTCTGAAACAGATATGCTGTGAGGCCACACCCTAAATGCCAATCTGTAACCCTCATTAAACAGTTCAGGCCAATCTTTCATCCTTCCAGCCTCTTGAAGCACATGGAGAAGACATTACTTTCAACTATCACCAATAAAATCACACCTCACAAACCCCCATAGATTCACTATGTCATTTTCGGAAGATTCACAGTTACCCATTTAACATCCATAACCAACACTATTCTCAGTCCACTAGAATCTAAAGCAGAGCTTGCCGTCGCGTACATCGACCTGGTAATAAGACCCTTGTCTTCGACTCAGTCAGTATGCCCTCGCTTGTTCACCTCCTAGAAAATTACTTCTACATAAAAGGTGACATGTTGTGGTTTATCACAACTCTGCTCTCTGAGAGAACCATTCTCTTAATGCGGATCAACACACAATCTGGAAAAAGATCACTGCGGGAGTTCTCCAAGACGGAGTCCTCTCCGGAGCATTATTCACTGCAGTTATTATTCCGTTTGTGCAACGGAGAAAAGATATTAAGATATATACTCAGATTAACCCCGGTGAACATCTCTCAAACATAAAAAAAAAGATCAATAAAAAGTTACACGACTCAGGATCCTATCTCCATCAATTTCGCCTCCCGATTAACCCTGCAAAATCAGCCCAAATTGTTTATCTGAAGCTCCAACCCACTGAAATCCAAGCTTCTCTAGACGGCATTCCCTTTCCAGTGGTCAAGATGCATACTGACTTGGGAGTCATCTTCGATTATAAACTGACCTTCAACCCCCCACATTGACAAGCTCATAACAAAATTCTGTCAAATGCACTGGACCACCAAACAATAACTGCTCCACGTTAGGGATCTGGATTTGACTCGTCGGTCCATATACACCTCAGTATACTCCGTCGTATTATATGTCTCGGAAATTTGGGCGCCCGCAGCCCCTACCAACATCCAGCGCGTGTACTCCGCCGAATACTGGCTTCTTCGTTGGATCACGCATAAATATCGTCGTCCACCCCAGGAAAGGAAAACTGCGATGGCGATCTCACTAAATTTTTCCCTACTTCCAGGTCTGGTATTGGAAAAACGCCTTGTTCTCACTGCCAAAATGACAACCGGAATGGGCTCGGAGCCAAGCATCTGGGAATTATGCGGCTGGAGAGTCCCTCTACCCGGGCTGAGGCCAGCTCCCACTATAACAGACTAGCCCTTAGTGACCGTTTTCTTCCCAGGGAGATGCTCCCACAATCAAATCAATTGACGGTGACCTCTGCGGGTTTGCGAAGGATAGGAGATACCGTAGACAGATCTTTAAGACCAGGAAATCTGCAAATTGATATGGGTAGCATAATAATAAATAAATTATCTGTTTATACTCCGGGACGACCAAACGGTCAGAGGAGTTCACAAGGTAGACAGAATACAAGAAACAGCACCGTATTCAGCAGTCATGGGCTTGAACCCCGGTCACTCAAGGCACGTGTACAATGCCCAATATATTGTAAATAATGTTCAAAGCACGGTGTCTTTATGAATGTGTTGTGAATAAAGTCAAGAATATATGAATATCTTTATTAATAGATTGTAAATCAAAAGCATAATATTCTGTAAATAATCTGACACTGATTCTGTTGTTGGGGGATGAGCCCGAACCTCGATGTGGGTCCTGGTTCCCCCAAGGCTATTGTCCACCAGCCAATGTAAAACCCTGTTATTGCTGCTGTTAAGAGTGTATTGTATACACCACTTTTATATACAATAAAAATTATATATGTATATAAATGACCAGCGGTCATCGAGAGTAACACCAAGAATGTTCACAGAACAGCAGTTGATGAGTGACTGCTGGCTGACCCTTATAGTTGGAGGATGACGGATGTCAAAATTGCACTTTTTGATGGAGATGGTAAACTCTGAGAACTGACAGACAAAACAACGTTGGCCTGGATTTCCAGTGCCGAGCTTCATGGAGCCTGAATGGGGGACATAGGAAAGGGTAGTAGTGTGGAAGACCGTCAGCATTTGCCCTACTCCAGGAATAATGAATGTGAATGGTCGGTCCTTGTTGGATTTTATATGCATCATTCACTTAAACCATATTACAATGTATATATGTCTGTAAATTGGTGTTTTCTGCGGTTGATTTGCTGTTTTTTGGATGAAAAACCAGAATTTTATGAATGAGAACCATGCTATCATCGCCTGAGATGGACTAACTCAACCAGGTTATCAAAATGCTCATAAAACGATGACCATACCAATGCTGCTACCCAAGGGGAATCAGGAATGTGTGAAGGCCAGCTGCAGAACGAACTGCCAATGTGGCCCATATGTATACAACCACTAGATGTGGTCAGCAGTAGACTTAGGGGTGGAACTCAAGATAGAGTAAGATCCCACGCCACTTTCAGCATGACCGCTTGTGCAGGTATTTGAAGTGTCCACAACATAGTTGGTAGCATTTAATCTGTCAAGGCTTGTAATTGTTGAGGGACAGCGGCAACTATGAAGCACCTTCTGGTTTAAACAGATTTGTCATCTAATTGAGTGCAGCTCTGAATCTGTATTTGATGGAAGTATTATTGAAAGGTAGGACAGATGGGAGACTGCTGTCTAGTAGTGGTTTTCTTTCAAGCCCAGATAGATGTCAGTTTCTCACCAGGTATAACTAGTCTTCCGTGTGGTTGCAGAGCCATTGGTCATCCTGTGTCACTCTGAGTTCCTTCAGTTCCACCTCCATGGGGCTGTGTCCAGTAATTAGGTATATTAATTCCAGATTTGGTATGTGACAGGTCCGAGTATTTTCTGTTTGCTGGACGAAAAACTGGAGTTTCCCAGAAAAAAATCATGCTACCACCCCGAAGACCGACTAACTCAGTAACGTGAAAAAGGCCCATAAAAATTCCCCACGTCATCGACAGGACTCGAACTCTACAACTCTGCTACCCAAAAAGGAACCCGGAAATTGCTTGCAGTGCTGGGGTCGATGTTGTATTCGCATTACTTTCGTAATACGTCGGAACCAGTTTGAGGACCATTACGAGACTATAAAGAGGAACACTCCCTTTGTGACCTCAGTCAGTACTGGTGACATGGGCCAGCATTCAATGTATGTATTGATCTTTTCTTTCACTTACGCGAGATATGGCATGAGAATCCATTTCTGGTCTAGTATAATTCCTAAATATTTAAATGAGGCTTGGACTTTTCAGTGATTTGACTTTTCTATAGCAATCGACGGTCACCATGGGTATCCATTCTTACTGTTTTCTCGCAGTAAAAATGGATACCTGTGCACAAAAAATGCGCCTTGCATGAGCATGTCAACACCAACATTGAACCACCAACATGTGGAAATCTATCGCCTGCGCTGATGAATCCCTTTTCAGCTCTTACATGCTGATGGGTGCATCCGCATTTGGAGTGGGTCAGCAAATCAGAATGTCTCATTATGGGGGATTTTAACTTTCCAGATATTGACTGGAATTGTGGGCTGGTCACTCAGACAGTAGCAAGTCTTTTGGATTTCTTGGATGACTGTTTTGTACAGCAGTATGATAGAGAGGCAACAAGAGGAAGCAGTACTCTTCATATGGTAATCAGCAGTGATTCGCCATGCATCAAGAATCTGCAGGTAAAAGTCCCACTGGGTGGCAACGATCACAGTGTATTGATGTGAGATTTAATTAAAGACACAATTACTCTCGAGGTTAAAGGGAAAGGATTTTGCTTTCGTAAAGGTGACTACAGTAGTCTGAGATAGTTTTTAAATTCTGTGCAGTAGGACCAACTGATGATGTTACCAACAATAAAGGAAAATCATAGGCAGGTAATTAAAGAAGCTACTATGCTTTTCATGGAAGAAATACTGTTGAAAGCTTAGACCTCAATGGCAGTCAGATGAACTATTAAGAATGAAACAGAGAAGAAAAGTGCATGGGATGCATATAATTTATCAGGTAATACAGAAGCCAATGGTAGATATAAATTAGTCTCTAAATCAAGTAACAAAGCAGGTTAGGCAAGCTAGAACCGATTATGAGCAGTCTGTGCCAAAGAATGTCAATAAAAGCAGCAAAGACTTCTTTGGCAATATTGATATTAGAAGGAAGGGATTGAATTACATTGGGCAACATGATATTAATGGATTAACCGTTAATGACCCCGCTCAGATTGCTGAAAATTTGAACAGATATTTTGCATCCACATGAGGGATTTTTTAAGGGAGAATAAGTTTATCAAACTGCCTCAGGGAGCTAAATGATTGTGATAACTGAAAGGAAAATGGAAGAGAAATTGTTGAAACTGAACATAAAAAAGTAACCTAGGGTGGATGAGATCTCTCCGATCATTATAAGAGGGGCAGCAAAGGAGGTGAGCAAGCACTTAGCCATAATGAAAAAGCATCCTTAGATTCAGGGGCAGTTCCTCTTTACTAGAGATATGCGAATGTATTTTCAGTTTGTGCTCTCGTGGGTAGTACAGTTGGTAGGATCGCCGTCCTCCCTACACGGGGTGGAAAAGACCTAAGTTCGAATGCCGCCGATGACGGCAGAAATTTTAATGGGTCTTTCTCACAACGTGGCTGACTTAGTGGGTCTCAGGCGAAGGTAGCATGATTTTTTTCCCGGAAACTGGTTTTTCGTTCAACAAACAAAACCGTCCTCAGAACACACCCAATTTACAAACAATATACATAGAGCAATTTGGCCTTAATTGCCGATCCTTATAAAATCCAATAACAACAACAACAACAACAACATCTTCAATTCATAAAGGGGAATGCACGATTTAGAAAAATTAGGTTGATGGATTGAGCAATGGCAGTTGAAGTTTAACAGTGACAAATGCAAGGTACTGCACATAGGTAGCAGCAATCTCAGAGTAGCTTATCAGCTGTATGGAATCACACCCAGGACAGTAAAAAAATTAAAAAATTCCTTGGGAAACTGCACAGTCAGATCTGAAATTTTCTGACCAGTGCAGATGTGCTGCCAGGCCAGTTCATGGAGTCGTGTCAGTGATATAAAGAAACTTTGCTGGTGGGGACAAGAAGGTGATTGTCCCTTTGTACAAGACTATGATCAGGGTGCATCTAGGGTATTGTATGCAGGTCTGGCGGCCTTACTTCAGGGAGGATGTAGATCTGGAACGATTGCAGAGAAGGGAATACCAATTGATGAAGAAAACAAAATGGTGCTCTTAACTACACTGGTGTGAAAAACTTAAGGACGAACACTATTTCTAAAGGTTACAACGACAAAATCAAACGAAACAGCCTGTGGCAATTTGCATAGCTGTGGCCGTTCAGCAGAAAGCTGGTGCACATGCAAAATTTTTGAATCGTGATGAGAAGGCTCACATAAACAGATAAAAGCAGAAGTTCAGCAATTATGTGCAAATTACCGTATGGCAAGCACGATTGTTACAGACGTTCGATTAGTTTCATACAGTGCTACAGACAACGAAATGGCCAGTAGACAACATCTGGATGACTTTACCGGGGGTCGAATAATTGCGAAGATCGAGGAAGGTCGAAGTGCGAGGAGTGTGGCTGCAGAGTTCGGTATCGCCCATAGCATCGTCTCACGTGCGTGGTCAGCCTTCAGAACGACAGGCAGAGCTATTCGAAGGACCAGTGGAGGTCGTACACAAAAAACAACGCCCAATGATGACCACTATATACTCCTACAGGCCAAGAGGGGCCGACACCAGACTGTGGGATCCATTGCAAACCAGCAGCACAGGACGCAGGATATCGCGGTTTACTGTGGCCACGCGAATCCACAAAGGTGGACTGTTTACCCGATGGCCAGTACGCTGTGTCCCTTTAACACCTGCCCATCGGAGACACCGTTTACAGTGGTGAATCGAACACAAGGACTGGACACCAGTGCAATGGGATAAGATACTCTTTACTGATGAGCGTAGATTCAGTCTCAGCAGCGATTCTGGACGTCAGCTAATCTGACGAGAGGTTGGCACACTGCATCAACCCGCAAACATCACTGAAAGGGATCGATATGGCGGTCGAGGTGTTCTCGCCTGGGAAGGCCTTAAATTTTGATAGACGTACACAACGCAGATACTGGAAGGCGGTACTGTAACCGGAGAACGCTACTGTACTGAGGTAATCCTTCCCCATGTGAGTCTGTTCCGAGGTGTCATTGGCCCCGAGTTCGTGTTTATGGATGATAACGCCACACCCCATCACACTGCAGCTGTTGATATTCTTTCGGAAAGTGAGGACATTGTTCGTATGGATTGGCCTGCCCGTTTCTCTTGATCTAAATCCCATCGAACACATATTGGGCTCTGGGGAGACGCCTGGTGGCACGTCCACACCCACCAGAAAATGATCAACAGCTGAAGATGGCGCTGACAGAGGAATGGACAATGTTACCGCAAGAACTTATCAACAACATTGTGCTAAGTATGGACAGGCGGTGCAAAGCCTGCATCGACATTAGGGGTGGCCATATCTCCTTCTGAGGATCACCTCTTCCGTTTGTTCTATGTTTGGCAGTGATGCATCTGTATCATGGCAGCCAATGCTATGTTGCCATTTTTCAATAAAGTCTCACTGTACTGTTTTGTTTCCGTTGTTGTGTCGGTGTTATTTCCTTCATTCCTGTAACTCACGGGGTTCCTTTGGCATGCTTTTCCCATATTCAGGCCACTCCTATGAGAAGCTACAGGTGAAAACGTGACTGGTCCTTAAGTTTTGTACACCAGTGTAGATAGGTTTTAGTTCTGCAAATTGCAACATCTGGAGAATAGGAACCTGCTGGGTGATCTGATTGAGGCGCTGACTCTTTGGTCATATCACCCTGCAGGTGCCTAGAATTCATTGGCCTTCAATGGTTTGAGCAAGCTGAATGTGAATGGCATTCTTCCTCCTGCCGAGAGGACACACACGAGGGACATCAATTTTAAGTTGTAGAGCTGTGCCTTCAGCCGAGTGGTTGATTTTGGAATAGTCTTCTCTGTTGTGTGTGTCGCTATGTAAGCTTTCTTTCTTGCATCATTTACAATTACTTCTACTACTTTCAATCGTTACCGACCAAGTAGTGCTCTATGATGATGGTGCATCTGGACAACTCCAGAGTCTATCAAAAAGAACACACCATCCTTCAAGTCCTTTTGGTTTCTATCTGGTTTCAGGAATATGACAATGAATTCTCCGTTTTTCCATCGCCACCTAACTCGATCTGATCCCAATTGAGCATCTTTTTGCACACAGTTAATCCAAAGGCGTGTGTTATTGGACACATTGTGCAATGTATGGACAGCACTGCCACTACCACACGACACTCTGCCACATCTTGTAGAGTACATGCCAAGATGTGTACAAGCTGTATTATGTTTAACAGGTGCTCCCTCGTGGTATTAGATGGTTCAAATGCTAAGCCAACTCAGTGTGTTTGTATATATACACATGTATTTGGGTTTGGTGACTTTAAAACTCTTGTATTTTATAACATATGCATGAATTTTTTTGCCTTTCATTTAAAAAAAAATTAAAATTAAAATTAAACCCGTGGGTTTGAGCCAAAAGTGGAGAAAATGGGTTGAAACGTAGATTTTTGGCAAATTGCAGGGAATAATTGGGTAGCCACTTTTTGACTTTGGAAAATAAGAAAAGGAGTAATTTTCTTTTGCTAGATGCAAATACGTTTGTTACTTTGCACCATTATGCTATTTTAATACTAATACGAACGTTCAAACTTTAAAATATTATATTAGGGTCACCCGTAATTCATTATATAAACCTGTATTTGTGTCTGGAAATTGCGGGTGTTTTCTAATCGATTTGCCTGTTTTGCTGGACGAAAAAACCCCAGTTTCTGGGGGAAAGAAAACCTTGTTACTACACCTGAGAACGACTAACTCAGCCACGGAATGAAAAAGCCCATTCAAATTTTAGTAACACTTTGGTCTTCTGGTAGTGAATATTATTTGAAACTATATTTTGTTTCTCAAATAAATACTCCATTGAATTTTGCACCTGACTGAAAACAAAAATTTTTTGCATAGTTGTACAGTTTTACTTTTTTTAAAAATGTAAATCAGGATTTTAAAACTGTCCTATACTTGTTTTTCTTGTAGGTGTTATACATAAAATATACACTCATTGATCAATGAATTATGACAACCCCATCCGTAATGGACTATGCCTCATAGCTTGCAGTATAAAAAGCCGAACTGCTTTGTAAGGTGCAGCGGTCGTTATTTACATCCGTTCGTGCAAGTCAAAGTGATAAAGTAGCAGTTATTATGGGATGTAATAAAGTTAACATGAATTTTCAAAAGGATATGATTGTGGGAGCTCGTGCGTCGAGTGTTTCCATATCGGAAACAGCACGTCTTGTCGGTTGTTCGCGGTCCACTGTGGTTAAAGTGTATAAAGTATGGTGTCGAATGAGTCAAACCACCTCCATCTCCCGTCGACAGATCTGTAAAGGATTACGTGGTGATAGAGAGATACAGTGCGTTATACAGGCTTAACGGCAGGTCACTGTGCGACAGTTGACTTCGCAGTATAGTATGGGGAATGCAAAAACAATATCCCAAATGACGATGTGCTGCACACTCATACATATAGTGTTCCACAGCAGACAACCCAAGAGACACCCTCTCCTCACCGCTGATCATAGTCGACCACGAAAGCTGTCGTGTCAGAAACAGGCTGATTGCACACTGAAAGAATGAAAGCAAGGGTGCCGATCGGATGAGTCCAAATACCTGGTGCAGCACGCCGACAGACGCCTTCGTGTGTGGCGCAAGCAACACGACTCCATGGACCTATCGTGAATGGTATCATTGTCCAGGCAGGTGATGAGTTACTTAATATGGCGCATGTTTTGCTGGCAATCACTAAGACTCTTGATGCTTGTGGACCAATATTTCTCTAGTGAGACCTACCGGCAGTGCTTCCATGTTGAATTTTTTTTCTTGGACAGAAACGGGATCTTCCAATTTGATAATTTGCCATGTCATCGGGTCCACACTGTTCTCGAGTGATTCAAGAAGCTTAAAGATCTGAGTCATCTTCACTGGCCTCCAAATTCGCCTGACCTCAATCTAGTTGCTCATCTGTAGGACGTTTTTGGAAAGTGAGGCGTTTGGACATGCTACCGTCATTTATTCCGATACTGTGGAAAGCCTTGCAGGCTGCATGGCTCTAGATCCTTATGAGCGACGTCAGACATATAATGGAGTCTTTGCCTAGCCGAGTGACGGCTGTTATCTGTGCGAACGGTGGTCCAACACGGTATTAGGTAGGTAGTCACAGTTCAGTGATCACTCAGTGTATATAACACTTATAAGAAAATTCGATTTACCCCAATGCAACATTCATCCCCAAAAATTGTATTTTGAAGATGAATGTTGTAATCCTTGTGTTATCATTTTCTATTTTTCTGGAGCACTCTCCCATTACAGTTTTAAACAGAATATAAGTACAGTATGCATTGCTATAATTGGATTGCAGAAAAGAAAATACACTGACATATTTCGTTGTAATTTTGCGTTAGTGCTGCCCTCTTTAGTTACATGGACGTCTCCACATGTTTTCTGGTTTTATTTATAGTGTGAGATCAAATTGAGGAATCTGGAGTGTTGTTGTTTCTCCTCATTTTGGTTTTTATTCAAAACTGTTAGCGAAAAGGATATTGTACACTTGATCGCATTGCATTAAAGTCAAACTTTTGTATCACCAGTCACAATGGTAAGATTACTATTTGTCGTCTACCCCTCGTTTCTCGTGGACTCCTTACGGATTCAGATTTTCCGCAGTCGTTCTCCTTAAAAATACTGCAAACATAATGTAGATATGAATATTGTTTCAAGTCGTGAATAAAAAGGAAACCGTATATAAGAAAAGGCCTATAATCAATATACATAAGCACTTGTGGATGTGTTTTCAGTTTCCTCACCAACTCACTCCACTGTGTTGCTTTTTTTTTTTTTTTTAAGTAAAATTTCGATGTAGTAGTAGTGACAAAAATGAAAGAGAGCAAGCTTATGTAGAATCAGACAAAAAAAAAACATACTTCACCCATCCTTACCATCCAACAATTTGTTTAATTCTTCATTGAATTTATTCAAACCATCCAATTCCACAAAAACAATTGGAATCCTATTCAAACAAACACTCACTGGCTGAAGGCAAGCTTCTGCACATCTGCCCCTGCAATCATTCTTCCTCAACTTAAATTTATGCCCCCCCCCGTGTGTAGGCTTGGCAAGAGGAAGAATGCTATTCACATCCAGCCTACTCAATCCATTCAAGGCCTTAAACACCCAAGCAGATAATCCCACAGGTGCCTAGTCTTCAGACTCTGCAACTTGTAGAACTGAAGCCTTTCTAGGCAACAGCAACCTTTTGTTCCTTTCATCACTCTGGTTTCCCTTCTCTGCACCCATTCCAGCAATCTACATTCTTCCTCCAGATCTACATCCTGCAGGCCTCCAGACCTGTACACAATACCCTAGATGTGGTCTAACCATAGCTTTGTACAAAGGGATAATCATCTCCTTATCCCTACTAGCAAATTTTCTGTATATCATTTACAAGACCCCATTACCTGGCCTTGCTGCACGTCTGCATTGCTTAGAGCAGTGGTCTCCAAACTTTTTTGGTTGTGCACCCGTATTCTACTTAAAAGGACTAGCTCGCATCCCGGAATAAAAAAAAATTAAATGTATAAGTTTCATATATTTTTTTATTTATAAATCATTTACATGGATGGCATTATATCTAAAATCTATTTATAAAATCATTTGTTTGATTGTTTTCTTTATCTACCTTTGTTTAGTAAGTTAAGCAAGGATGGTAGATATACTCCGAGCCCGAAGCAAACAGGTGGTTGCTTTGTTTTGGACATGGGCGAAACTGACTGCATGATCAAACAAAGCCGCACATTGAAGTATTAAAAAAACATTTATTTATAATTTTTATCTTCAATTACATTTTGAAAAACTAAAGTTTTCATAATTAATTAATATTGATTAATTAATTAATATTGATATTGAAATTAATTGCGGATTATCTCGTGGATCATTTCCTGCACCCAACTTTGGAGGCGCCTCCGTAGCCAGGTGGGCAGGAGCAGCAGTGCATAGCACACGCTTCTTGATTAGACCGGGGTTCGAGCCCGTGACCACCAAATACGGAGGATGCAGAAAGGTCAGAGAAGGACCACTGCATATCCCCAGAGCAATATGGCCATAGTTGCTAATGCTCTTAAAAACCAAATAACAACAACAACAACCAACTTTGGAGACCACTGGCTTAGCGAATTTCATATCTGAGTGAGTTACCCCCAGGTCTTTTTCATTGTCTACTACCCAGAGTGTAGTTCCACACAGTTGATAAGTTACTCTGCAATTACTGCTACCCATTTGCAGTACCTTGTATTTGTAATTTGTTAAATTCAGCTGCCATTTCTTAGCCCATCATCCTAATTTTTCTAACTCTTGTTGCAGTAGCATACAGTCACCACTGTCATTAACCACCCTGCCAATCTTTGTATCATCTGCAAACTTTGACATTAAGCCTGATATATTGTCATCACTATCATTAATAACAATTGAAAATGACAATGGGTCCAGTACTGGACCCTGGGGAACTCCACTGATAATATTAGTCCATGAAGAACAGTGCCATTCTCTGGCTTCCACATAACCATCCCTTTATCCATAGCAGCAACTTTCTTTGAATGTCATATTTCTCCACTTTATACAGCAGTCTTTTATGTGCAGCAGTATCAAAAGCCTTCCTGAAATCCAAGTATGTGATATCAAAATTATTTTTTTGAATCCTTTTCCTTGGTCACTGCTTCAATCAGATTGATTAGACAAGACTGCCCGTTAAGAAATTCATGGTGTGACTGAATGGTCTTGCATTACTTCTTTAACCAGTGACTCCATTATTTTCCCTGGAACAGATGTTAAGTTGACAGGTCTGTACATCGCCTTTTGATCCCACCCCCCTTTATGAATTGGGGATACATTTGGAAATCTCCAGTCCATAGGGACCTCTCCTGAATCCAAGGATTCACTCATAATTATGGCTAAGGATTTGCTCATCCCCTTTGCTATCTCATTTAATATGATTGGATAGATCCCATCTGCCCCAGGTGCCTTTTTCATTTTAAGCTTCAACAATTTCTCTTCCACTTTCCTCTTACTTATTACAAAATCATTTAGCTCCCCATGTCCATATCAATTCAGTGCAGTGAATATTCATTTCATCTTAACATGTTTTGTATATATCATGTGTCTTTCTTTTCCAGCAACTATAAATTCTTCACGGATAATATGAGGCAGGTGAAAAGTGAAATTTGAGTTGCAATGTGGGTAGCAAGTACTAGTATCAATTTTCGATTGCATTCGTTAGGCAAATATGAGAAATTTACTTCATATAATGACATGAAAAAGCAGCTACAAAAGAAGAATACTGACAAAATGTACAGGAACAAATCCTAGCAATATGGTTTAACATTTAATCATTAATATTAAGCTAATAACTACTTTGTTGCAATAAAAAAAAATAAACTTCCTGATTATGGGAATGTGAGCAAATGGAGTTACTGTATGATAAAATAATTTGGCTTGCTGTTCAAAATGTAAAAGAAAATGATAAAGATAAAATATTGACTGCAGAATACTTCATGTTTATTAAATAGAGGCCATGCTGATTTTTTTTTTGCACATTACATAGATCCATTGCAACAGAGCAGCTTAAATTTTTATTGAATAATAATATCGGTGTGTGCACGTATATTGTATCACAATAAACCATATTCTCAGAGTGCACATATGTATGAATTGCTAGACACCAGGGGCAAGCCACCCTGAGGGTGCAAGGGGTGCATTTCAATTGGGTGCCAACATTCAAGGGGTGCCTGAAAACTTAAAACTTATACAGATATGAAGAAAATTTTAAAGGGAGTTGTCAAATTGCAATTGGCACCTGGGCACCACATTCCCTAGGAACTTCTCTGCTAGACACACATCCTTCACCTGAATCCATTGTCGGGAAGCCATAGCACTGCAGCGTATAACAGATAAAGATGCAAATCAGTCAATTCTTCATGTTTCTGAGGAGAATTGGTGTCATACTTGTTTCTAACTGCCGTTTGCAAATTTATCTGGATTTGAACTTAAACTCTAGTACTGTTTAAAAAACCTTGAAAGGCATAATATGGCCGTAGCCCTAGTGCCATTAAATATTTAACAACAACAAGGTACACTGGTGTGCAAAACTTAAGGACCAACACTATTTCTAAAGGTTAAAACCACAAAATCTCTACTTAAGGTACTCTTTACTGATGAGAGTAGATTTAGTCTCAGCAGCGATTTTGGACGGCAGCTAATCTGGTGAGAGTTTGGCACACAGTATCACCTCACAAACATCACTGAAAGTGATTGATATGGCGGTCGAGGTGTTCTCGTCTGGGGAGCCATTATTTTGAATGGACATACACAATTCCAGGCACTGTAAGGGGGTACTGTAACAAGTGCATGCTACTGTACTGAGGTAATCCTTCCCCATGTGCGTCTGTTTCGAGGTGCCATTGGCCCCAAGTTTGTGTTTATGGATGATAACGTCACACCCCATCACACTGCAGCTGTTGATATGCTGTTGGAAAGTGAGGACATTGTTTGTATGGATTGACCTGCTCATTCCCATGATCATAATCCCATTGAACATATATGGGACACTCTAGGGAGATGCCTAGCGGCACATCCATACCCACCAGAAAATGTGGAGCCTCCGTAGCCAGGTGGGCAGGAGCAGCAGTGTGTAGCACACGCTTCTTGATTAGACCGGGGTTTGAGCCCGTGACAAATACGGAGGATGCGGAAAGGTCAGGGGATGACCACTGCATATCCCTGGAGCAACATGGCCTTAGTTGCTAATGCTCCTAAAAACCAATAACAACAACCAGAAAATGTTCACCAGCTGATGGTGGCACTGACAAAGGAATGGATGATGTTACCACAAGAACTTATCAACAACATTGTTCTCAGTATGGACAGGCAGTGCAGAGCCTGCATCGACATTAGGGGGTGACCATATCTCCTACTGAGGACCACCTCTTCCCTTTGTTCCATCTTTGGCAGCGATGCATCTGTATCATTGCAGCCAGTGCTATGTTGCCATTTTTGAATAAAGTCCCTCTGTACCATTTTGTTTCCATTGTTGTGTCGGTGTTGTTTCCTTCATCATTTCTGTACCTCATGAGGCTCTTTTGGTATGCTTTTCCCATATCAAGGCTACTCCTATGAGAAGCTACAGGTGAAAACCTGACTGGTCCTTAAATTTTGCACACCAGTATATATTGTCATATACTGGGAAAGGAAACAAAAGTTATTTGAATACTGTGAAATAATATTCATTATTTCTAGAATTCATTAAAAACTCATAAGAATGGAAGTTGGAAATTTACTTGTTTCATTCAGAGAATGTATTGTTCCTTAGCATTGTAGACATTACTTTGCCTCTCAGTGTATCATGAAATAGCTGCAAGAAAATTATTGTTGACAAAAAACAAAGAAAAAAAAACATGTCCTTTCTTTCATGCTCCATTATCTGCTTCAGTTATATCATAAAACTAGATGAATGATTTTTATGTAGTTGTAATGGTTAAGGAAAAGGCTATTGATAACAGCTTCAAGAAAGAATTGCAGAAAGTTGAAGAACTGCTGAATTAGAGTAATTAGAAGTGTTTATACCAAATTTATAGTAATTTTAATCACTTAAGCGTAGCAGCCTAGTGCAATTTGGTAATAGTAGACATGTTCCTAGTGTGTGTGTGTGTACTGTTATCAACATTCTTGTGTTGTTGGTTGTTTATTCAATTCTTTACGAGATCAACCTACTGCAATTACAACATAAATGTATCATAATTCAATTATATTCATAATTCATTATACATTAGCATTAGCAGAGGAATACGATGCAAGAAAGCAAGCTTATGCAGCATCAGCCAAAAAAAACCCCTCCCATTACACCACCCCTTCGTTCATTCCAAATTGCCTGTCCAGCTCAGCCTTAAATTTATTTAGGTTATCAACTTCCACAACAAAAGATGGAAGTCTGTTCCACTAATTAACTACCTGCTGGCTAAAGGCAAATTTCCACACATTTATTCTATAACTGTCTTTCCTCAATTTGAATCTGTGCCCCCTGAGGTTCTTAATCTGAGCAAGAGGAAGAATCCCATCAGCATTCAGTTTTCTCAAGCCATTCAAGGCCTTCTACACTGCAATCAGATTACCTCGCAGGTGCCTACTCTCCAGGCAGAACTTAAGCCTTTCTTAGTAAGAGCACCCCTTTGTTCCCCAAATATGAAGAAAAACATTGACTAAACCTTGGGAAAAAACCCAGAGATCAGTTAATTTACTCTTCCAATTAATGACTGTTAATGTATTCTCCAAGAAAATAAACTGAACATGTTTATTACAGTATTAACTGATAGTCTGGGACACAGGTCTACAAGAGTTGGCACAATATCATCAGTTTTGTGCTCTTTGGCTCCACAGTATACACAGCTGAAACTCTTGTACCTTCCACTGAAAGTGTTTTCTTTGATTTTGCCATTGAAAATTCCAGAAATCTTTTAGTTATCATGCAAAATGTAAAAGGGCAGGACTAAATTAAGTCTGTTCTTTATAATTATATGCACATACTGAAAAACACAAATTTAACTTTTACTTACTCACACCCTTAATTATTACCAAGACACTTGCATGGAATCTATTTAATTTCCCTGTTTTGTTTGAATAATAAAAAATTTATTTTTTGCCTTTTTACCGAATTGAACCCAATTAAAAATATTGAATAATAATGAATGTTTTTATCATGATTTTAGAATTTAAGGTCCCCCCCCACCAAGATTGAAACTTAGATACTCAAGTGGCAACTAGCAGATGCAGCATGAATGTTTGTATTTTTGTCAGCTGTTTGTGTTTAGCTGCCAAAATCAAAGCATTATGGCAAGACACCTGTCGCTGGCATCTCTTAGACACCATGTGGGAATCGGACTTGCCTAGAACAGTGGTTCCCAAACTACTGAGATCTGTGGACCCTTTCAAAAATCAAAAAAAGTTCACTGACCCCTTCAAATATAAAAAAAAGTTTGCGGACCCCTATATATAACATATACACATATATATATGTATATGTTAGTGAATACTCTAAGTTTTTGTATTATATATATATACAGGGTGTCTCAAAAATATTGGTACAAATGTTTAGGGGAGGTAGGTAACATCTAAAGGAATGTGAATCGCATAGGAACCCATAACCGGAAATGTCACCGAATGTTGGTAGACGGCACTGTTCATCAGTTCACGAGAGGGAAAATTTCTGATTTACACATAGAAGCAGTAGTCACCACACGAAGAGCATGCACCGATATACGAACTGTGAGCTGGCAGACATGCACCTAGTGTATGGATTAGCAGAGGGCAATGGACGAGCCGCTCAACGAATTTATGGAGAATGCGTCCCAGAAAGACATGTACCGGACCACCGTTTGTTTGCACGTGTGCATCAAAATTTGTGCGATTATGGGTCATTTAGAGGTAACAGGAGTAGTGTGGGCAGACCACGTTCGACGCGATCTTCCGCCATGCAAGAAAGTGTTGAATGCCTTCCAGAATAATCCTACTACCAGCACACGTGCCGTTGCCTCTGCCTTAGGAGTGTCTTGTTGCAGTGTACAGCGTGTCTGCCATGATGATTCCTTACACCCCTTTCATCTCCAAAGGGTTCAGGTAGTGCTCTCCCAAGATCATCCTGCACATGTGGCTTTTGCGCAGTGGTTTCTCCAAGAAAGTGTTCAAGACTTGAATTTTTCAGCCTATGTTTTGTTTATTGTTTGAGGCTTATTTCACTCTCGAAGGCTTATTCAATCAGCACAATGCTCATGTGTGGGCTCACGACAACCCACATGGTGTGCGCCCCCATGCGGCACAACATCGCTTCGCAATAAATGTGTGGGTAGGTATGGTCGGTGACTGTTTAGTCAGCCCATACCTGTTACCATCCCGCATAAACTCCGCTAAATATCGGATCTTTCTTGAACAAGTTCTACCAGGGTTACTTGACGATGTTCCAAAAAATGTGAGACGCAACATTTGGTTTCAACATGACGGAGCGCCTGCTCATTATGGAAGGTGTGTTCATGACCATTTGAATGGGCGTTTTGGGTGTTGATGGATTGGCCGTGGTGGACCTGTTGCCTGGCCCCCATGCTCCCCTGATTTATCGAGCCTTGATTTCTTTCTGTGGGGGGCTCTCAAATCTATCGTGTATGAATCGCCTGTGGAGATGGAAATGGATCTTTTCTGCGCTGCTGCTACCGTCAAAGAAACTCCAGGTGTGTTCGACTGTGTCCGCCAATCCATGCTGCGTCGGTGTCATGCATGCATCGCGTCTCATGGTGGAACCTTCGAGCATCTGTTGTAACATCATGAAATGCATCCATCTCATACTCCATTATTAATATTATGTCAAATAAATGTTTGCCACTAATTACTGTCTTGTGTCATTTCTGCTTCTTGTGCCTCTGCTACTACTTTCCCGTGACGTTTCCAGTTATGGGTTCCTATGCGATTCACATTCCTTTAGATGTTACCTACCTCCTCTAAATGTTTGCACCAATATTTTCGAGACACTCTGTATATATATATATATATATGGTTGACCACAGTTTCTTGGATTCCCTGGAACTGGTCTACGGACCCCAGTTTGAGAAAAAAGCTGGCCTATAAGAAAGGTAGATGCTTTTTCTTGCATGGCATCTTGTATGGTTTTCTTGTATGGTTTGAATTGCAAACAAAAATTTAATGTTTTGTAATTCATAGTATAACAAAATGCAAACAGAAAATACAGAATAACTAACCAGTTAGAGAATATTGGTGGGGAAAGGTATATGTGAGGATTTTTAAAAAATAACAGAAATATTTTAAAAAAGTGGCATCTGTGTGACATCATCCTGCAGATGAAGGTTAAAATTGGCACACATTGCTTAGATTCAATTATTGAAACATGCAGTCTTTGTCCTTATTGGCAATGCATCCAGTAATTATGTTCTCTAGATTTGTGTCATGGAAGAGTCACATTGGCATCCATTTGTTGAAGTGCATGGGTTTTTTTTTCATTGACACTCATTCACTTTCAGTCAAAGATAATGAAGGAGATAATATACAAATCTCTCAAATAAGAAAGGATAAAAAATATGTTTAACTCCTCATAAATTTAGATGTTGGAAACACTGCGGTAGTACTCTAGTGAATACTCTAAGTTTTGTATTACTGCGTTAGTTAAGTTTTATTTACATAATGGAATTTAATTATATACACAATTTTGAGCTTACTTGGGAAATGAAATCACACTCCATTGTAATTTAACTATTGATATACTAAAGATTTTTTGGATATTAATACATTTGCCTAAGCTTAAAAACTAAGCCTAAATTTCTTAAAATGTAAAACGGTAAATTCTTAAAATTTATTAAGTTTATTAGTTTAGGCTCAGTGCTCTTATATACGTCTGTGATTGGCTGAAAATTTTTATTTACCCAATAGTAGGGCATTATTTTCTCATTTCTATTTTGAAGGTGAGGTCATTGATCACTACATCAGTGTTATTTAGTTATACAGTAGATTCCTCTTTATTTTGCTAATTTATACTATGTAACCAAAAAAGTTTGTTTATACTATTTCATAAAACCATAAATAACAAAAAAACAATTTCGTAAAACCAGAAACATAAAGCCTTCATTGCCACTCTTTTGTTGGCAATTGAAAGTTTTATGTTTTTGTGACATTTATATGTATTATAATGTTCATATCAGTACTCTGTTATACAAGGTATTTCAGTTAAAAGGCTCTGAGTTCTGTCTCACATATTATAACACTTAGTATTTTGATGGATATAAATTAGAAAGAGTTCCAGAAGTTCCATGGATGCTTGGCTTCTAGGCCAAGCATCCATGGAACTTCTGGACCTACCAGCTTAATTCTCACTGTTTTTGTTTTAATGAAAAATGCCTCAACTTGTTTGTGTCAAAAGTAATGTATTTTTGGCTTAGTATTATACGGTTAACACTGTCAACCATTTTTTATGTATTCAAATATATTATAGATAGTATTAGCTGTTCCTACGTCACATGACATCAGTTATGGCTAACATTTATCCATTTCAAGCATATTCCCCCCTCCCTCCACCTTTATTGTGGTTTAATGCAATTTAGGAGAGTACTGCTGATTGTTTCAAATGTTTAAAAAAGATTCTATTGAAAGATTTACTAAACATTTTTTATAAGATGGGTAATTTTTTCTTTTATTATTTTTACATGTATTAAGTTCTGTTCAAGAAACCTGCAAGTTTGAAGGTGATTGATTTAATTATTTCATTATTTAATTGTAATGGAAATAGCAGAGAAGTTTAAATTGATTTGATTTTTATGGGAACATTATGAGCTGTTAATTTTATTTCTTGATTCTTTGCTTATTGCACAGTTCATATCAAAAGCGTCATTTGTGTATTATTGATTTTGAATGTTGCCCATTTTTGAGGGCTTGCTTACAGTATCATTTGCTATTTTCCATTTTATTGTAATGTTTCATCATGCATTACATTTTCATGTATATGGTTTTAATTATAGATTTTCACTCCTTGTATAACTTGCTTAAACTGATTCCTTTGAATATTTGCATTAAGGTGTTTAAATCTGTCTTCTGACATTTGCAGTGGATGATTAGTATCCTTTCAGATTACTCACTACGTGTAATAGAAAACAGTGCTCCATCTTCAAATTAGGTTTTTCATTTTGCTCCTAGTGTTTTCTTCTTAGAAGCTAACTCTATACAAACTTAAAATTTCTTTATCATTGAATGGTACTTCCACATGTAGTGCAGTGCTCTTGAAACTTCTAAAATTTTATTTACTGTATTAAATGATAAACTTAGTATTTAAAGTTTATTTACCATGATTTCATTCTGTTTTAAGCTTTCACAAGTGAAAGCTGCCATTAATTTCATTAGCATTTTTTTTTCTAAAAATATACTTCATTTGGACAAATTTGCATAAGCATTTCTCTACACAAGCCTGTTATATTTTGTTGCAAATTGATAATTACTTGTAGATCAAGAGATGGAGATAATATTTTTGTTCCAAGAGAAAAGTGTATTTGGTTATACAGATGAAAGAAAGATAGAAGAAATATTTTTTTACTGTGCATTATTTTTATGGACATATTCTAGTACAACGAATTTTTTTTTGTTCTTAGGCTGTGTTTGGTGTACAGTTAGTGGTTACTATGGTGATGGCTAGTTTTCTACAAAAGCTTTCATCCCATTTCTCTATTGGAAGATGGTTACTCTGTTACAGGTATTTATTTTTTACTATTCTATTCTTATTTAAAATTACTGCTAAACAACAGTTTAAGCAATATAACTAAACATTTTGGCAATGTAAACTCTCCAGTTAAACAAAATTTAAAAAAAAAAACATTAAATTAATTGCAAATAGAGGAAAACATTTTCTTGTATGTTCATTTTTTTTTTTTTTTAATATAATCATATTGTGAGAAATTTACCAACTGTCATAAAGGTAATTGTAAAATTATAGCTTCAGGGAATTTTAAAGTTTTAAAGGATTTGTAACTATATACTTTTGCAAAATGGCAATAGGAGCGATGTGCTATAATGCATATCTGAGTTCAAAATGCACCTAAGCACTATGCCATAATGCATATGAATGGTCATTCTTAAGCAGTCAACCAGCAAGTGCCGTAGACCTAAAGGCACATGAAATTAACAAATACTCACAATTGGCACACTGATTGAATACTTTGCAGTATTGCTTATCTTTTGTTTATAGACTCGCCACACAGTTTTATTTGTTCGTTGCTTGTGTTTATGTTAGTTTATTTACATGAATAAACTTTTTATAAAATTAAGATTTGTTCTGATTTACAGCTCAGCACAAAAGTGTTCGCTTTTAGCAGTGAATTCCAAACTTTTAATTTTCAACCTTTATGTATGAATTTTTGGAATTCTATGGATCTCAGAAAGTTGATTTTTTCAACATTCCGAAAATTATGACAACCTGAATGGATTCTCTTGCATTTAGGTGACAGCAAACAAGCAAAACATTTTTTGCACTCAAGTTCCCTTAGTCACCCTACTATAGCTTTCAGCAAATTTCAAAAATGTTGTGATCAGTGGCTTTATATTGAAATAATCAGCTTATCAGTGAAGGCTATTGAACCAGCAGGTGATTAAATGGTTTAATATCACCCCTCCCTGTAGGTCTCCTTAGCCGAGTGGCCAGGAGTGGGAGTGCATTAGCACACGGTCTTTGAGTAGATTGGGGTTCAAGCCCCTGACTGCTAAATACACCTGCTTGCACCTTCATGATAGTGGAACTGTTAGTAATCCTGGGTATAACTCCCATACGCAAGCACACTGTGGGTGACCACCCAGGTGTGAACCAACGTAAGCAGAGTGGCATTCCTCCATGTCGCGCCCACACCACATGGAGGAATGCTGTCCCTCTGTGTTACCAGGCAGTACTAGGTGGTAGATGACTCTCATCAACTGGTGCAATGTTTGTTTGTTTGTTAGTTATTTGGTTTTTAGGAGCATTAGCAACTAAGGCCATATTGCTCCGGGATATGAGGTGGTCATTCCCTGACCTTTCCACATCCTCCGTATTTGATGGTGACGGGCTCGAACCCCGGTCTAATCAAGAAGCGTGTGTCCGTAGCCAGGTGGGAAGGAGCAGCAGTGCGTAGCACACGCTTCTTGATTAGACCGGGGTTCGAGCCCGTCACCATCAAATACGGAGGATGTGGAAAGGTCAGGGAATGACCACCTCATATCCTGGAGCAATATGGCCTTAGTTGCTAATGCTCCTAAAAACCAAATAACAAACAAACAAACGGAGGTGCCCACCGGTGCAATACCACCACTTTGCTTATTGGAGACTTGAAGTGGTGGAACCCATGTTTAGTCTCCAGAGCCAAGTTCCGGTCAAACCTTCCCTATCTCTTCATGCTTCCCCTTCCCTTTCCATCGTGCAGTATGACTGAGGTCTTTTGAGGTTATGATGGACATCATGGCGAGATACATAGTGTACTAATTAGTACACCGGACCGAACCTATTGGTAACTCACTAGGAGGCTTCTGGATTAGCTAGTGTATAACTTGCTACCTTTACTCTGCCAGATAGTGACTGGAGGGAGTCCGAGTAGTGTGTATGCGGGGGGCATTGTCGAGGCCACGTTATGTCAAGGATCTGGGTATATTCTTACCATGTGTACGCCATATCCAAAAATTTCATTACTTCATGCAGCATGTCCCCCCCCCCACTTTTTCTTACTATTGAATACAGCATGAATTGTCAAACTAATAGAGTAAGCTTAGCTGAGAAAAGATCTAAACCTGCCAAACACTTCCTAGACAATTTCACAAATATACATGGTTTCAGTTCTAATCTCAACGATATTCATTTCCACTTGCAGTCTGCCAAACCCCATGTACTTTTTCTGACAGAATCTCAGTTATCGGTTGATTCAACCACTGCTCATCTCAGTTGCCCAAATTATTCGCTGCATGATTCCATTCGCCTCAAAGGTGGTACTTGTGCATATGTCCGTTCCGATATTACCTGTCAGAGACTTGGTAATTTGGAATCTCCTCTTTTCGACCTTCTCTCTCTTAAAATCTCTCTACCTCATTCTGTAAAATTCATCTGTTGTCTCTACCATTCTCCCAACTCCACTAATCACTTGGAGCTCTTTGATTTCCTCTCTTTGGAACTTGGCTTTCTTCCAACTTTCCTAACAGTGAGGTAATTTTCCTTCTTGATTTTAATGTTCACAACTCCAGCTGGCTTCCATTCTCTAGTCACACAGACCCAGCTGGTTGAGAAGCTGAGGCTTTTGCAATTACTAATGACCTTGCACAGATTGTTCATTTACCTACCAGAATACCAGACAATCCTAACCATACAGCCAACATGCTTGATCTTTTTCTCACAAACAACCCTTCTAAGTACATGGTTGAAGTGAGTGGTTCTTTAGGCACCTCAGATCACAACTTGGTGATTGTCTCTTCTCCAATGGAGCCTTTATCTCATGACTATTCCATACCTCGTGTTGTTTGGCATTACAAGAATGCAAAATGGGATGGCCTGCAGGATTTCTTTTCTTCTTTTTCTTGGTCGCATTACTGTTTCAAAACTTCTAATGTCAACGTTTGCTCAGATCGTGTCAGTGAAATTATTTTTGGAGGAATGGAATCCTTTATTCCACACTCCACTTTAAAATCTCGTCCTTTATCTAAACCTTGGTTTTCCAATAAATGTGCTAAGGCTGTTCAAGAGAAGAATGTTGCATATTGTAATTTGCTTGTTTCCAATTCTTCAGTTTCATTTTCTGTCTACACCAGAGCTCGCAACAATTTTAAAGCAGTTATTAATCAGTCCAAACTAGATTTTGAACAGGCTAAGAGTAGAAAACTTGCTTCTTGTCCTAATGGTAGCCGAGCATTCTGGTCTCTTGTCAAAGCTATTGGCCGCAACTTTTGCCCATATCTGCCCCCAACTCTGTCAAAACCAGATGGTTCTATTGTCACTTCAGCCAAGGACAAAGCTCACCTGCTAGCATCCCATTTTTCTTCCAACTCAGGTATTAATGACCTTGGTAAAACACCTCCCACCATTCCCAACTTGCTCTATTCAATGCCTCCTGTGGTCTTCCGTCAAAAGGATGTCAGAAGGATTTTCACAAATCTTGATGCTAAGAAAGCTCCGGTCCTGATGGTATTTCTCCACTTGTTCTCAAAACCTGTGCTCCTGAACTTACTCCTGTTCTTTGCTGCCTTTTTTTCACTTTCTTATTCCAAAGATGTTTTTCCTTCCGCTTGTAAATTTGCTCATATTCAGCCAGTTCCTAAAAAGGGTGACAAATCCCTCCTATCCAATTATTGTCTCATTGCAATTACTTCTACTCTTTCTAAAGTAATGGAGAAATCAATTAACCGCCAACTCTTAAACTACCTCGAATCCTTCCATCTGATCAACGATCGCCAGTATTAATTCTGCCAGTGTCGATCCACTGGTGATATTCTAGCTTATGTTACCTATTTATGGATAAATTCAATGGAAAATTTCGGTGAAACACAAGTAGTTGCACTTTGACATCTCAAAGGCTTTCAGTCGTGTTTGGCATAAATGTCTTCTAAACAAGTTTCCATCTTATGGTTTGTTAACTGTTTTTTGTAATTGGTTATCCAGTTTTCTCCCTGACCACTCACTGAGGGTGATGATAGATGGCTCTGTCTTCTAACTTCTCCACTAATGCTGGTATCCCCCAAGGTTCAGTTCTTTCCCCCACTCTTTTCCTCTTGTATATTAATGACCTTCTTCTATTGACCGGAAATTCTATCCATAGTTTTGCCGACGATAGCACATTGCATTCCACTTTACAGTTTGAGAAACCTTGCCCTGCTCAATCAGCTTCAGCTTCTCGAATATCCACTACCAATTCCTTAAATGCCGATCTCCAGATAATTCTCCAGTGGGGCAAAGACAACTTAGTTGATTTCAATCCTTCTAAAACTCAATCCTGTCATATATCTCGCAAAAAGGATTCTTCTACTCCTATGCTTTTCTTTGGTGTTACTCCGATTTCTAGGCAAGATGATATATCTCTTTTGGGATTACCCTGACTTCTAATCTCTCTTGGCACAACCACATTACAAATATTGCTTCCTCTGCTTCTAAAAAACTTGGGTTTCTCTTTCGCTGTCGGTGTTACTTTTCTTCCAAACAGCTGTTCACTCTGTACAAATCGCAAATCTGCCCTACCATGGAATATTGTTCCCCCATCTGGGGCGGCACCCCCCAAAACCTCTCTCAGGCTTCTAGATTCCATCCATTCAGAAGAGGGCAGTTAGGTTAATTAATGACTCCTCTCTAACAGAGTCTCTCCACTCACTGTCTCATAGACGTACTGTTTCTGCTGAATGCCTTTTCTACAGATACTTCCATGGACGCTGTTCTTCTGAATTGGCTTCTATAATTCCTGCTCTCTCTTTCAAAAAAGTCCGAACACGTGCCATCACCAGCCAACATCCATTTAGAGTCCAACTTCAAACTCACATAACCAACTTTTCATCTTCCTTGTTTATTCATTCAACTGCTGTTTTCTGGAACAACCTTCTTTTTTACGTATTTCCTGAAAATTACAGTCTACAGAAGTTCAAGTCTAATGTCAACAAATATCTTCTTTCGTCTTCTCAACCTCCAACCCAAGCATGGTACTAAGTACTATAGGTTCTAATACCTCTTGTGTTTGTGGTTTTCATAAAAAAAAAAAAAAAAAAATACGGTTAATCTGCCAAACCTGCATTGGACCAGCGTGGCAAATTATGGTTCATTTCCCTCAACATGAATTGTAGGTGGAGGGGCCTTCCATCCTGCAGTGAATTGATAATGGCTGTAGTTTAATTTTTTTTTTTTATCACCCCTTGCACATGTACTTACACAACTTATAATACTATTTTTTTTTGTTTCATTTTTACACTTTTACACCAATTTTATTTTTTTGGTGTTAACTCATAGTTAACTCTACATGTCACATTTTTAAGTTATTAATGCCAGATATAATTAAAAGTGAGCTTAAAACTTTGTTTCAAGTGAATCTCTCTCTCTCTCTCTCTCTCTCCCAAAATAACATTTTTTTTTTTTTTCTTTAACTTGAATTTTTGAATGTAAATTGTCAGTTTTTTTTAAGTAACTGTCATGATAAGTATGTATGTTATTACAGCGTTGACTATTATTATTCTTTAATAAAAATATTCATATACTGTAAATTTATGCTTTTTAATGTTGGCATATTCTGAACACCTTGTGTGATCACTTACATTATTAAAACATCTATGGCTGACCGTTTACAGATTAATTCAAAACCATATTGCAGTTCAACAAAATTGTAACTTATTTTGTTTTATAAATAGAATTTTATCTCTTTTAGATTGGTTAGATATCTCCATCCTTCAGATGAGGAACTGAGATCGCTCTCGGGTGTACAGCGTAATGCAGGTAAAGGCAAGGGGAAAAAAGGAAAAGACAGGTATGAAATTTTTATTTTGTTTAATCATATTACTCATTCTACAGTTTCTGTTAAATAATTTTTATATAATATTGGTGTAAATACTCCATAGAAAACTCTTAAACAAAAAAACTGTTTGTAGTTTGAAGGGGCATCATTTTATCTGTATCTCATGTTGTGCTCCTCCTTCACAACGAGTTGCCATGTATTGCACTACCTCGAATAAGTAACCCTTCACTAAAAGAGAAGACTATTGTTACTTATTCTTTGTGAGCACCACTACCCAGACAGCACCGTTTCAAGGCTTGTTGGCCCTTCGTTGGTGGGTACACCTTCTGGCATCTCTCATATTGTGTGATTATCTTCACAACTGGATTGTCATGTCTGCAATACCAGGGTGCCTGCCCACCCACTGACGAAGGGCCAATAAGCCTTGAAACGGTGCTGTCTGGGTAGTGGTGCTCACAAAGAATAAGTAACAATAGTCTTCTCTTTTAGTGAAGCATTACTTATTCGAGGTAGTGCAATACATGACAACTTGTTGTGAACGAGGAGCACAATATGAGATACAGATAAAATGATGCCCCTTCAAACTACAAACGTAGTTTTTTCGTTTAAGAGTTTTCTATGGTGTATTTACACCAATATTATATAGAATACTTACACTCTTAAACATATGATGATTTATTGCATCAATCTTCATTTATAAATAATTTTTGAAATTTTGATGACCAGTTAAATAAATTCTGTTTATATATTGATTATTGTTTCTATTCTTGCTTGTGAAAGTTCTCTGTGTAAATTTTGATAGGTTAGTTAATGTAGGCAACGTGTTACACTTCAGGTGGATTAGATTTTTTTCTTAAATTAATTGAATTTTTTATTTTTGTGTGATTAATAAAAGTAAAAAAAAAATAACTAATTATCTTGTTACCAATTAAGTAAATTGATTAATTAAAAATATATAAATGTAATTGTTTTGACTTCACTGCATATACCCCCAATGTAATTGGGGGTATATGCAGTGAACGCATTCATGGCATTGTTTTATAATACAGCTAGGCCTCGCATAACGTGAGTTCGATTAACGCGATATTCAGTTAACACTATTTGAAAAATGATACCACTTTTCACTTTACACGATGCAAATTTCCAGTTAACGCGATCTTTTTTTTTTATGCGATAGTTGAAAAAGATTTGAATCGCGCGTTAAGCTTACCGCGAGTCGTACGGTCAATAAACAAACGTTTGCCTGCTGCCCGCCTCGGTGTGTTCCATCAACCATCGGAAGAAGACGTTTGTCTCCTGCTAATAAAGTCAATGCAGACTTGCATTTAAAAATTTGAATTTTTAAATGCAAGTCTGCATTGACTTTATTAGCAAATTCTTTTAAAAATTCAAATTTTTAAATGAGCCAGATGAAAATGTTACCGCGAAGGAGATAACGGTAAAAGAATTAGATGAAATCTTTCGTATTGCATAGAACCTCAAACAAAAGGTTTGATGTTCTCTGCGATATTTATTTCGCCAGTGCCCAGAGAAGATTGTTGTCGGCTATCGGAAATTGATTGATGAAAAGAGAAAGTCAACACTGTTCAAATATTTCCGCAACAGTAATTTCTTCATTGTGTATTTTATGTCAGAGGTTCCCAAAGTTTCTCGGTTCACGGCGCCTTTAATGTCTCAGTAATTTTTTCAAGGCGCACCCAGACCAAAAGAAATACCTAACAGTTTCATTTAGTAGTTAGGTCCAAACAACTTAATAAGAAATGCTGAAACTGTGAACTACCTCGACCTAGTAGTTCGCGCGGTGTCTGACAGATGTCAAGTATCGCTGTGTTTCCCTCGAAAATTTAAAATATTCTGCGGCGCACAGTTTAAGAACTGCTGTTTTATGCAATAAACATTTAATTCCATAATTATTTTCATTATCTTTTACATTATATACAGTTAAAAAGTTATTTAAAAGGTATTTTTAAAATTCTTTATGGACATTCCAGAAGGTCAAGAACCAATTATAATTTTTCCTATTGGTTATGATATTCGATTAACACGTTTCCGTTTTGCGCGATGCGCTCACGGGACGAATTAATCGCATTAATCGAGGCCCGCCTGTACTTTATAATCAACAGCATGTGAATTGTAACATGTGTTTCAGGCTCTGATTCCATAAATTAAGCAACTTATGTCAACATTTTGTAATACAATTTTACTTATTTCTTTCTCTTTCTTTCTCAATGATTTTTATGTGCAAACTGAGAATATTTTGTTTCTGAGCATTTGCAATATTGCTCACTCATTTCTTCAGCTGGTGAATTGCAACAAACATAATATGAAAACAAACAAATAATAATTTCTAGATTTCTATTGGTACAGTTTTAATAAAATTTGGGCTACGATTTTATGTCATAAACACAAACTTTCATGGTTAATATTTTTCGTTAAAAAAAAAAAAAAAAAAAAAAATTTATTTCACACAACCAAGGTAAAATTTCACACTTGTAATTAGACATATTTTTATGCCTGTTCTCAGGTACCAGGCATTTTCTCTCTACCACCTTTAAATCACTTTAAATCAGCTGATTTAAAGTGACATCGAGCTTGTCACCAGCTCACATAGTGTAATTAGCAAAAGCAGTTTGGGCTTAATTTTGAAATTTACTGAAAACAATACTGCAAAAAGAGAGATATATTTTCCTTCATTTGCATGAGCTAGAAGTATTAAACAGCAAATGACACCTCAAGACATGGATTAACTTACCCCTGACGTTGAACTTCAGAATGAGAATGAATGACCCTTTCCGAAAGGTTGTTGAAAATTGATGCATGGCTAGTTCTCATTAATGTGAAATTATGCTTCTCTGACGGACAGAATATGAAGCTATAAAGGTATCATTATTATCTTTAACCTCCATTTTGGCATATGGCAGCTACACACAGTCACCACATGTCAAAATATTCTATTGCTGCTGACTGAAACCTTATATTACAAAGTAGACAAGACTTTAATAAGCTTGGGCATGTTAATCTTTCTCATGTTATCACATGAGAAAGATTTAAAAAACATTTGAGTGTTGGGGTGAATTTTTTTTTTTCTTTTATCTCTAAATACTTGCAGAAGGATCAAAGACTATAAAAATAAAAGAAATTAAACAATATGATAGAGTTGGGAAAAAGTAATATTTTTTAAATTTAGAGAAAGATGTGAAGTGATTGTTAGAAAGTAAAATTTTTAAAGTTCATTAATTTATTGATTGGATAGTTCTTTGATTAGCATTTTGGTGGTTTTTTAAAATGATAAATTTGTAATTATTTTGTTATTGCTTTTGTTTATGTGTTGATAAATATCTGTTTAAACATGCTTTTTGATGTTTGTATTTTATTTAATTGTGAGTATTTGCTTTCCTCTTTTCAGACATAATGAAAATACTGAGGACTCAGAATTTTTAGTTCCAAAAAATCTGGAACTACAGCTTGATTCAATTGCAGTTCAACCACTAGACATGTTCCAGCTAAGGTTTTATACTGAGTATCAGTGGCTTTTAGATTTTGCTTTGTGTGCAATTATTGTGTACTCGCTGACAGAACTGTATTACTTTCTCATGCCAGCTAAGGAAGAAGTAAATCTCAGTATTCTGTGGTGTATTCTTGTCTTGGGATTCACTCTGTATCCTTTCTGTTGAATTTTTTTAATTAGCTTTTATTTTATATGAAAGAAGTCTTGAAGTTTGCATATATTTAGTCAAAGAGTGGTTGACTGTTGGAATAATCTCCCACCACCTCTTGCAGAGGTTGGAAATTTATCTAAATTTAAGATGAATTGGATAATATTCTTAAAAGAAAGCTGTATAAGCTTGCTCCATGCATGAGTTTGTTAATACTAATACTGTAACACTTATGTACAATGATTTTTTGAAAGAAGAATGAACATATTTATTTACATTAATTTACATCTGAATTATGATGGTCCTTCTCAAAATTGATCCTGTTTGATATAATGCACCTATCCTCGTATCATTACCCTTTTCCAGAAACTTGTGAAAATCCATTCTTTAATTTCCTTCAAAATCATTTACTGCTGCTTTGATTGCTGCTTCTGAAGAGTTAAAATTATGCCTCCTTAATATTTTTTTAAAATAGGGAAATGGTAAAAAGCCAGAATTCAAATGGTTTGACCTATTTGATGATTGTTACACATTTGACATTGATGAAAACCAAGCACTCCGAGACATTTCTTATGGATATGTTTTCAGAGGACCTTAAGCACAGATGCAAATTCCAGTAATGTTAGAGAAACTTATGACCATAAAATTTACAAGCAGATGGCACCGCTTTTCTTTCTTTCATATTGGAGAAATTGGAGACTTCTGTGTTGAGTTCTGCTGTTCACTCTCTGCATCATAATGTTCTAGTTGGGTCTCATCAGCTGTTATAATCCTAGCTAGCAAGTCATCACTATCTCCAGCAATCATTTTCTTCATTTTCAAACAGATCTCAATGTGCATTTTGTTCTGGAAAGTCTTAGGACCCAACATGCAAATATATGACTCATGTGTTGAGAGGTCATCTGTGAATATGATGTAAATACTACCCAAAGATATATTCAAGATAACAAGGCCTGTTATTTTGCTGCTGTGGTGCATGACAGATTACCATATATGTGTGATAATCCTTCATGCACTACAGGAAAACGTTGATGTTTTGATTGTCTATCACAGATGTTTTGTTGGAGCACCAGCTTTTGTTATTACCTTGAGTCTAGCTTTAAATTGTTCAAAGGAAGCACAGATGAATTTTGGGGAAAGGAACTGGACAATTCCCCACTAGAATATTCCAAAAGTATGTTCTTGCACATCCTAAATTATCTGTGCACAGAACAACTTCTCTGCAATGTTATCCATCCTCCAACATGAAGGCTAGATCTGGCCTGGGCCTAGGTTCTCATTATGCTTTCTGTAACATGGAATATGGGAATAAGCTTCTATACAACTTATTTAAAATAAATAAAAAAAATACAGCAGCAAACTGTTCTTCACATATGTCAGCCATAATGGCATAATCAAAAACAACCAAGTATTTTTGAGATTACTGCCATGCCAAATACATGCACAGTAGTACAGTAGACTACACACACACACACACACACACACACACACACACACACACACACACACACACACACACACACACACACACACACACACACACACACACACAGCCCTCATAGAAAGTTCTATCAATCACAGACTACATAGGTTTCATACAAGTTTTATTGATTGCTGCATATTCCATGGTTTTCTGTTTGATGCAATAATATGTAGTTTATAAGGAGTTTGCAATTTGAAAAGAGTTCATGGTGAGAAAGGTAGCATATTGGCCAGACATAGCTGAGTGGTCAGAGTGAGAGTGCAGTAGCATGTGCTCTTTGAGTGGACTGGGGTTCAAGCTCATGATTGCTACATATGATTAATGTTTGTATTGACGATTTATTGTAAACTCCACTGACCACGTGGTCATGCTGGAGCATAAACAAAAACATATGTTATTAAAATCTAGTAATTAGTGATTTAACAATTTTTTTAGCATATGTTTTTATTATTTTATGTTCATCATAAGATTTTAATTATACATAGTTATTTCAGTCATCCTGTAAATAAATAGATTCATATTTATCTGTGTAGTCAGTGTTTAATAGAACTTTTTATATAATTTTATTTTATTTAGGAAGCTACTGGGATTAAAAATAAAATTCATTGTACTAAGGAAAGATCAAGAACATTAATTGAGGATATTTGTGAGTTGTCAAAATTTAAACTGAGATTAGTTGCAGTTGGGAACAGTCTTTTTACAGAACTGTATTTCAATAATATCACTGTTGGATGGATAAATGTGGAAAGTCTGATGTTTAGCTACCTGGGAGGGACATGGAAGTTTATCAGTTGCAGTAGCTTGGAGAATCTTAATTCCCAGTGTGAATACATGCTGATCCAATATAGTAGGAATACTCTGGATTTTGAGGCCCACTGCACAAGCTTTGTTGAGAGCTTGCTGTAGTTGACTCTGGTGAGATGGTTTAGAAATGGATGAGAAGAATTTGATATCATGAACATTATGGTCCCAACTTCATTACCAATTTATTTATTACCAGCTTTACTAGTATAAGTTGGGACTGCATTACAGATAAATAGCATTACATTTTCCTTATGGCAAGTGCTTTTTTTGGTGATCAGTAAAGCATCTTTGGGTTCTTTCTGTTGAAAATAAATTGCAGGACTTTATGGTAAGTGAATATAAATCATTTTAATTATAATATACTGTTACCATTAATAGCAGTAATGCACTTTTATTTAGGTTTAGTCAATAGCACAAACTTGTACTAAACATGTCATTATAAATTTTATTAAAGTTTGTCTTTAACTGAAATTGCCAGAAAAATATTATTGTCTCTGACAGCTTTGTATTTTCGAGGAGAAGAAGCAATTGGAGAACGATCTTTATGTTTAACCTCAGGATTTTTATTTTTCTTTCTTGCAATGGTAGTCTTAATTGCTGATGAGAATCTTTTGGAATTTGGGCTGCAGCCAGGTCAGCTTATTTAGTTAAATTAATTGTAATCAAATTATGAGAAATTATAGTATATGGTGGCAATTTTTAATCAAAGAGTATGTGGATCAGTCTGAAATTTATAGATGGGCACTTAATGAAAGATTGTTTGCTTCTTGAAGCCATTTTAACATTTTATAAATATGTTTTATATAAACAGAAGAGGAAAGGTGTGTGTGTGTGTGTGTGTGTGTGTGTGTGTGTACACGGGGTGGTACATAAAGTCCTACCCAGAGGAAATTTCAGAAACCCTTGATCCTATATAGGAAAAGGCCTGTGAACTGTTTATTAAGAGTGTGTCTTGGAAGTTAGCAGCATTAACTTCATAACTATGATAGATAATGCAAAGTTACAGAGAATCACCATTTTAGTAGAAATTGCAATCCTGAAAACAGGATCATTTGTGGCAGATATAATCCCATGCTTTTTTCTTCTCTGCTACTCGTCTCATTAGTTCATCTGACCTCCATTTAGGTCTAAACCTTGAACAATATATCTTAATTGGTATAAAAAGTGTAGTAGCTTTTACAGTTACTTCTCTGAGCACTTCCCATTTAGAATTTGAACAGCTGGAAACATCATCATTGGGCCCACTGAAGCAAATTTAAAAACTGTATGAGACCATTGTAATCATCTTTATGAAAGCCAAATCCCTTCTTTACCCTTCACACTAGTTATATCTTAAGTAAATCCCACATTAACAGATTATGATCACTGCCACCTAGCAGTTCCTTTATCTGGAGATTGTTAATGCATGAAGAGTCACTGCTGATAATCAGATTAAGAGTATTGCTTGTTGCCTTTCTAACTTGTTAGTGTACAAAATGCATATAGCTAATCCAGAAAAGTTGCGCTATTATGTGAGTGGCCAATCACAAGTTCCAGTCAGTATCTGGAAAGTTAAAATCTCCTATTATAAGATTATGATACCTGATGAAACCCTATCCCAGAAATCCGACGTGCATGTCACATTGGATTTCTGGGAGCATTGGCAAGAGGAGTCAGTCAGCAGCACAGTCTGATAATGGGTATCGGTAAAATACCTGAGACGTTACCTTAATGTATAGTAATTTAGGCGAATAGCTTAATAAACTATATCATTAATTTCATGTGGTATAAGAGTGGTATTAAATATAGTAATAATCTTAATGGAAAACAACCACGTAACATCCTTCCCTAACTACATTACTCCTATTGTAAGATGTTATGATTTACCGTTTCATTCTATTTGTCTGTTTTGTTTATTATACTCATCAGAATCACTTGGCTAATGACAGATTCATACTCTCATTTTTGTTTTCCCACTGCTTATGTCACACCGAACTGACTCAACATTACAACAGTGTCAACTGGGTGCACTGCCTTAGAGTCTATGCTTCTTAATCAAGAGCATGACTCCTTCCCTTCTGTCCTGTATTGTTTTTGTACACTGTGCATGTTGTACTTAGCATATTCAAATTCCACATGCCCTATGTCTGAGTGGCATCATGTTTCAAATATTCCTGCAATGTCTGCATTAAACAACTTAATCAATACTTCAAATCAAATTTATTTGCTATACTCCTAGCATTAGTGTTCAATCATGTATATGTGTACCTGCTTTTGATCTTAGTAACCTAACACAGTCCATATACATTTGCTTGTAGAAGCAGCACAAGAATCCATCTTACCTCTGCTTGTTGCTGCTGTTAAACTATTAGTCTGTGTTCCCCCATGCTAGCAGTTTTCCAACCTACCTAACACTGCCTTGATATCAAAGATTTGATAGGAAATATTCTTGCACCCATTGTATATAAGTATATCCCATCTCTGAAAAATACCACCTCTCCTGTTAATAAGCACAGATGATGCTCAGAAAAATTCTAAGACAAAATTGATTGACAGAGTTCTCATGTACCCTATCCTATCATGTCTGTGCAAATACCAGATACTTTCAGTTTCAATTCTAACCGACATCTTTTTCACAACATTGCCCTATATCTGTTAAGTAAATCCTCAGCTAAACTATTCCTAATATCATTAGTTCCACTGTATAATAATATCATCTTTGGTGCCCTTAAAAGATGATTACTCTTTTACAATATCATACACTTTTGTTCCTATAGTCATACACTGGTCCTATTCCACCTATCATTTTTGCACAATATATTTCCCTTTTCCCTGTGAATAGAGTCACTGACAATAGCTGCTTCCTGTGGACTCAGTGCATTCTATCTTTAGGGATGCTGCTCTGTTGGTTGATGCATGAGTGTGGGCTCTAGTGTTGATCTGGGCAACTAAAATAGTCTTTCATTTTAATTCACTTGAGGACATCAACCCTTTCCTTAAGTTCTCATATTTATCCATCAGAATGCTGAATTTGCAATTAATCTCCTCACACTCTGCAACAAAAGATACACAGAGGCATCCCTTTGTTGTATCATGTTCAATTATAGGATTTGTAAACATGCAAAAAGTAGCGCTCATTATAAAAAGGTCCTGATTCATAGGAAAACTGCCCTTGGCAGTTATTCCCCCAAGCCACAGCATCCCCACTACTTTCAGCTCTTTGTTTTGTTACTCCAATCTGAGGCATGGTTTTAGCTTAAGTTTTAAATATACCACACTAGACTAAGAGCTACGTGAGTACATTGACAACACCACATATTCCCAGATTATGTGATGATAGTAGTACATACTACACCATAAAATTACATTAGCTACTGTGTTATCAGATCATGTTTGTATTATAAATTTGTAATTTATAGACTTATAAAAACACTTCTGATTGATTTTATTCCTACAGAATTACATAAAAATTATTAAATAGCATTTGTATTATTCTTATATTAATGTAGTGAACATTGAATGTTTACAGCAGAACTCCCTACTTTGATGCTCATTTTTTAGCAATTTCCAATGCCAAGTAAGAAACAGTTTCACCTACTTTATCAGATAAACACAAATATTAGCTGCAATTTGAACCAAAAAAAATAACAAAAAACATTAATTTTTATGTAATAAAAGAAGTGTACTTAGTGGCATTCAATAATGGCAAACAGCTACACTGAAAATAGATGCATTTTAATCTAGTAGTGGCAGAATCTCCAATTTTTGCAAAGATGGTGGCAAGGAAACTTACAGGCACCTATTTTATTTTTAATTTTTAGAAAACGTATGCTTTTTTAATTCTGCTTGAATAATTCCTTTTTATATTTTAAAATATAAAATATTTTGTGTTTTTTTGAGGATTCAAAACTTGTAACTTTTTAGTTTTTAAAAATATATTAAAATTTTTAAAATATTTAAAATTTAGCATTTTATACCTTTTGTTTTCAAAAACCCCAAAAAAATGTTAATTTTGCCAAAAATTACAATAAAACTTATTAGACATAAAATAGAAACATCAGTTTCACAGTTGCTTTCATTTTACATTTTTAAAAACCATTAAGTGAAATTTCAAACTGTGCATGTGCATTTATTTCTGCTTATTATGTATATAACTATTATTAAAAAATTAAAAAACATTTATATTTGATACTATTAATTACTTCCATTTTAAGGCTTATTTCAAAATTTATTTAAAATATGGCACCCTTCAGAGCATGCAAAATTGAAACTATATAAACTATATATGTTGCTTTCCCCAGCCATTTTGAGAGAATACTGGGTTTCATGCTATCATCTTTATGCCATGAAGACAGTAATAAATCTTTCAAAAATGACTGGGGTAAGATAGTAGATGTTTATTGACCTAATAGGAAAGGAAAAATGAGTAACCTGAAACTTTACACAAACAGCGTTGGTGCTTGTCCAGTATCATGCCATTCTTCACACAAAATCCAGTTAGTTAGTTGCAAAATGGTGGCAGGCACCTGACAGGTTCTTGTGCCCAATTTCTATACAAAAACCATAAGAAAATCACTTCAGAAGCTATTGCAGCAAAAGTTTGACTCTATTTAGGAAGATGTGCACAAACATAACATTACACATTACTGTCCTTTTACAGAGTTCTACACTCATCACAGTGTACCAAGCAGAGTTGAACTGATGTTCAGGTGTCACCCTGCATAAGATACTGTACATGTTTAAATGTTTATTTAGGAACGTATAAAAATTTCAGGATATTAATTATTGATTGACAGTTAATGCAAGAAAGTTACTTTTGAAAGGTAGTGGGACACCTGTGAGGTGCCACACCTCCACTGTCAGGTTAAAGTAAGTAAATGCCATACTGTCTCAGAACGGAATTGAGGGGAAACTGGAATGAACTACAGTAGTAGACATCCTTTCCATTCAACATTGCTGTATGTACACAGTAGAAGGAAACTTCTACAATGGACTACACCACATCAGACCTGAATTCTACATCTGTTATTCATCACCACAACACTACAGGCTTGCAGAGCCAATCTTCTTTGCTCTAATTACTTTTTTCTAGGATTCCATTGGTCCTTGATACTTGTGGACCAATGCTTGAATGTTAAACGTATTTAAATATCATTATGGGCTAAATGCTTACATCATGCCAAACTGGTTCAAGGAATATAAAGATGTCTCCCTTCTTCAATAGTCCTTACAGTCATCAGACTGCAATCCCATAGAGCATATATGTGGTGACTTTGAAAGGGCCATCTGGCATTGGAAACCACCATGATCCACTATACAGGAATTGAAAAATACTATCCAATATTCATAGGCCAGTATATCACCAGAATATTACTTGAAGTTAATGGCATCCATGCCAAGATGAATTGTTACTGTGTTGCAAATTGTTACAGGTATATTGCAGACAAAATAGCATAATGTTAACAGTCCATGTAACCATTGATGAATGCTACAAATGAATGACTTACACCTTTATACCATGGTAAAATCATTATTTAGCAATATGTTACAGCACCTTTACAGGAGCCTTGATCACTTGCCAAGCATGTGTACTGCTAAATAATAAATTATTTTATTACATTGTAAAAAGTGTCAGTAATTAGTATCATTCTTTATGCCACAGATATCTTTATGGGATCTACTTGAATGTTATTTAACTTAGTTTTAAATTATGCTGTTTTAAAAGGCATTGAACATCATTAGCAATATGAATATGATGTTTAAATGTCCTTTTAAGTTGGTGGCAACTTTTAAAGAAATTGAAAAGAGTGGCGACTGTTAAAATGAATTGTAAAACAGGGAAAGGTAATAACTCTTTCTTTAGAAGATAGACAACTTGATGTTTTTAAGAAACTATTACCAAGAAATTTGTTCCTTTACAAATGGTACTGTTACATGACTTTAAAAAATGTGTTGTTTAATCTTGGTTTACTTCTAAGAATAATTAGTTAATTCATAATTATTTATTTCAGCATATTCAAGTTTCAATACAAGTGCCCATGACTTCTTACAAAACCAGGGACTGAATTCCAAGTAAGTCAAATAATATTTTAAATGATATGTATTGGGCCAGTGTTATGCAATATATGCATATTTCTTAAGAGACAGTGGTGCTTGCAGTTAATATGTTATGTTGAATATCAGTTTATATTCAATATAACATATACTTAACAAGACAAATGAGACAAATCAACTGAGAAGTGGCAACTGAAGTTTAATATTGACAAATGCAAGATACTTTGTATAGAGAGAGCAATCCCAGATTAATGTACTAACTGTGTGGTACCACACTCAGGTTAGTGGAGAATGAAAAAGACCTTGGGGTAATTGTGCTGTCAGATATGAAGTTCTCTGAGCAGTGAGACAGGCTGCCAGGACTGTTTATGGGCTTTTGTCAATGATATACAAGAATTTTGCCAGCAGAGACAAGGAGGTGATTATCCTGTTGTATAAGGCAATGGTTAGGCCACATCTTGAGTACTGCATGCAGGTCTGGAAGCCTCATTTTAGGAAAGACACTGATCTTCTAGAATGGGTGTATAGAAGAGCAACAAGATTGGTGAGGAGAATCAAAGGATGCTCTTACCAGGAAAAGCTTCAGTTTTGCAAATTGTATCATCTGGAGATTAGAAACCTGAAGAGATCTGATTGAGGTATTTAAGGCCTTGAGTGGATTGAGTAAGCCCAATACTGATGGGATTCTTCCTCTTGCTCAGACTACACACAAGGGACATAAATTCAAATTGAGGAAGAATTGTTGCAGGTCAGATGTGTGGAAATTTGCATTCAGCCAGAGGGTGGTTGATTGGTACAACAAACTCCCTATCTGGTGTAGAGGTGTATAGTCTGAATAAAAATAAATTTAAGGAAGAACTAGATAAACTGTTAGAGGGGATGGACAGGTGTAATGGGAAGTGTTAGCTTTTTTTTTTTTTTTTGGATGATGTTGTTTAAGCTTACTTTCTTGCATTATTTGTTATTACTGCTAATGATAATAATATGTTACTGCCTCAAGTTTTCATAGTTGCATCACTTGTCAATTTTTTTCAGGAATTTTAATTTGAAATGTACTTCATTAAATAGCAATTTGTTTTAGAAACCTTATGCCTTTTATACTCTTGACTTTGTAATACTTAAGATGGGTTTAAACTATGCATAATTCCTTTAAGCCAGATGCCAGACCTCTGCTGGTATGTGTTTTTTATTTATCCAGACATTCTTTATTGACTGTACTCTTAATTTATTGGATTGGAGTAATTTACATTTATATGCACTATATTGGGTTTTTGAGTTTATGACAATAACCGAGAACACCATTTTTATATTAATTAAACGTAGTGTAACTTCATTATGCATTGTAGCAGTGATCGATACCCTTATGTTTAGTATACAACTACTATTGAATACATAAATATTCATAATACGAAAGGATATATAGTGTATATTAGTATAAAATTTTTTTGCTTTTGTTAAACATTATATACAGGCAGGCCTCATATAATGCGAGTTCGATTAACGCAATTTTCAGTTAACCCTATTAGAAAAATTATACCACTTTTCACTTAACATGATGCAAATTTCCAGTTAACGTGATTTTTAAAAATTTTTTTTTTTATGCGATTGTTGAAAAAGATTTGAATCGCGAGTCGTACGGTCAATAAACAAACGTTTGCCTGCTGCCCGCCTCGGTGTGTTCCATCAACCATTGGAAGAAGACGTGTTACTTGTTTGTCTCCTGCTAATAAAGTCAATGCACACTTGCATAAAAATTCAAATTTTTAAATGAGCCAGATGAAAATGTTACTGTGAAGGAGGTAATGGTAAAAGAATTAGATGAAATCTTTCGTATCGCAGAGAACTTCAAACAAAAGGTTTGAGGTTCTCTGCAATATTTATTTCGCCAGGGCCCAGAGAAGATTGTTGTCGGCTATCGGAAATTGATTGATGAAAAGAGAAAGTCAACACTGTTCAAATATTTCCGCAACAGTCATTTCTTCATTGTGTATTTTATGTCAGCGGTTCCCAAACTTTCTCGGTTCACGGTGCCCTTAGTGTCTCAGTAATTTTTTCAAGGTGCACCCAGACCAAAAGAAATACCTAACAATTCTGTTTAGTAGTTAGGTCCAAACAACTTAATAAGAAATGCTGAAACTGTGCTACCTCGACCTAGTAGTTCGCGCGGTGTCTGACACATGTCGAGTATCACTGTGTTTCCCTCGAAAATTTAAAATATTCTGGGGCGCGCAGTTTGGGAACTGCTGTTTTATGCAATACACATTTAATTCCATAATTATTTTCATTATCTTTTACATTGTATACAGTTAAAAAGTTATTTAAAAAGTATTTTTAAAATTCTTTATGTACATTCCAGAAGGTCAAGGACCAATTATAATTTTTCCTATTGATTATTATATTAGATTAATGCATTTCCGTTTTGCGTGATGCACTTGCGGGACAAATTAATCGCGTTAATCGAGGCCAGCCTGTATATATATATATATATATATATATATATAATGTTTAACAAAATATATATATATATTCATTGAATATTAATTTTTTTTTTTTCCCCCTAGTGGACCAGCTTCTCAACTTATGTTTAAATTATCTTTAGCACTCTGGTGTGGTTTGATGGGAGCTTTTTTTACCTTTCCTGGATTAAGGTTTGCAAAAATGCATCACGATTCATTGAAGTATTGCAATGAAAGTCCATTCATGAAGTAAGTAATATTCATAGTGAATTAGCTTATGTAGGAGAGATTTACTACTATATTTGTTTGAATTGAAGATTACCTTTCTAATTTTTGGTGCAAAATTTAAGGTACTGTCTTGGAATTATGGTCATATTATTCAAACCAGTGAATAATATGACCATATTATTCATTGAAAAAAGTCACTAAAAATATACAGACAAAGTGGTCGAGATATTTCTAAGTAATTGACTTATTTGGTGGGCCTATGGTACTTATTTGGTATCCTTAAAACAATGTTTTTTTCCACCTGCATACAAGCAAATAAACATGATAACTGAAATCCAATATTATATATATACAGGCACTCCCCAGCTTATGTAATACTCGACTTATGGAAATTCAACCTTACGTAAGTTTTTACCGGCCGGTGCAAACTTAAAAAAATCTGGAAACGTATTTTGCCTCCCGGGAATAAATGGAGGTATCATGAAAATATCGTAATATGAACCCAGTAACACATTGTGTTTTTTTTTGGTCATTCATTCCAAGACCTCGGAAGTTGAAATTTTTGCTATATAACTAAGCTATTTATCTCTCTAAAAAGTCATTTTTATAATGGAAATTGCACTACACTTTCATCGTTATCATGTTTTGTTATAAGAATCAATTTTTAATGCCTCTGTGATATTTTTCTAAAGCACATTTCTGGAGGTCACTACCATAAAACAATAAAAACAATTTGCACTTTCTGATTTATTGGGCTTTTCTGTTAGCGCAATCTATTATAAGTGGGTAGTAAACTCAATCTTATTGCATTTGCGATAATACAGTCGGTCCTCGTATAACACGTGTTTACATTACACGAATTCGATCATACATGATTTATAAATAGGGGAACGTTATCTTATATAACACGAACCGAATTCGCTTATGCATGATTCGCCTTTGTTTTTACAAGAAATGGCAGTCGAACGCGGAATCACCCCAACCGAACGCAACACGATAGGAATGAAGAGAAGATTCTGAAAATGTATTTATGTGTTTTATATCAGTGAAGGGGAAACGCATTTCACCATAATAACGTAAAAACCAACACAATTCCAGCTATCGATATAATCGCAAATGCAATTAGATGGAGTTTACTACCAGTTTATAACAGATTCCACTAGCAGAAACGAAACTGGAAATTGTTTTTATTGTTTTATGGTAGTAACCCCCAGAAATGTGCTTTAGTAAAATGTGGGGTGTTAATAGTGTATCTCTGCCTTTACGGTGTTGTTTATTCAGTTGCTATACGCGAGCAGCTTTGTTTATGTGTATTAAGCGTGCCTCCTCGTTTTGTAATTGCGCTTTATTCCCTAAAAATTAGTAAAATACTTAAAAGGTGTGAAAAGGAAGCGTCCTGGCGAAGACACTGCAGATTCAGAGAGAGAAAAAAAAAAAGCAATATCGATAAACAGAGGCAGACTGGGTCAAAAATTCTTACCCGGGAAAATTTATAGTGGCCTCATACTACGGTTTATGGCCATAATCACACCGGCCTTCAGCCCACCGGGATTTCCCGGGTAAGGCTTATGTTATTATTATATTATTATTATATTATGTTATGTTATTATATTATGGCCAGTCCGCCTCTGTCGATAGAGAAAAAAATATGAAATTGTGAAACGCTTTGAGCAAAATGAAAGACCATGTGATATTGCACGTGCTACAGACCTAAATGAGGCAACGCCGAGAATTACAAAGAATGCGGAGAAAATAAAAACAACTTTCATAGCGGGAACAACTCAAAGTGTAATTAAAATTCATTAGATTAAGATACAAGAATTGGAAGAGATGGAACGGCTGTCATCTGTTTGGATAGAAAATCAAACAAAAAACAAGTTTGCTTACGATATAAGCAAAAGAATTATCAATATTTTATTACGTAATAGTCGTAATAAAATACGTAAGCATTTTATTACGACTTACGTATTATAATTTATACTTACGTATTATAAAATATGTAAATATTTTATTTAATATAATAAATTTTTTAGTATTAAAAATACTAAAAATACTTTATTATAATATAATAAATAATAAAAAATATTTATTTTTTATTATTTATTATATTATAATAAAAAATATATTATATTTTTTATTACGTATTTTAATCATTATAAAATATTTACGTATTTTATAACGATTAAAATTACCTGATTATTTATTGTGTTTGGTAATGTTTTGGTTCCAAATGTGTGTTCAATCTTGGGTGGTCGGCACCTAACCCCACTTTTCCCATAGGGCCTGTTGTTTATATTGCACGATTTTGTATTGCACGAGGGTTTCTAGGAACACAATTATCATGCTATACGAGGACAGACTGTACCAATAACTGGAATTTTGTGGGTTTTTACGTTACAGTATTATGGTGAAAAAAGTTCCCCTTCACTGAAATCTTCAATCATATAAAAACATAAATAAATTTTCTGAATCTTCTCTTCATTCATATTTACTTATTACAATGGTGAAGGGAAAGGGACCAACGGAAAGTGCAAGTGCTGGCAGTGAACCCAATAACACATTGTTTTAGGAAACGAAACAAAATTGATTTAGAAATGAAGATGATTAAGAAGTACGAAGCAGAACAAAGTTTGTCATCTATCGCCAGAATTAGGTCTCGCTGCTTCAACAGTCAATACTATTTTAAGAGACAGTGCATATAAAAGAACGTGTTAAAGGATCAACAGTGATCACAAAACAGCGTTCAGGCTCTATTTCGAAGATGGAAAAGCTATTAATAATATGGATGGAAAATCATATTCAGGAGCGAGTGCCCCTGAGTCCAATGGCCATTTAAGCAAAAGCAAGTATTTATGAAGATATTAAAGATAAGTACAGCGAATCCCAAGCCAAGTTCGTGGCAAGCAACGAGTGGTTCAAGCATCGCGCTGGTTTCCAAAACATTAAAGTATGCAATGAAGTTGCCAGTGCCGATTCATCAACTGCAGAGGAATTTGTGATGTGTTGGAAAAAACCCCTTCTAAATTTCTACTACCCTCAACTTCTGCAATACCATGCTTATCAGCTGGAGACATTGATTTTGGTAACGATGCTCGAAAGGTAAAACTTGCTAACATTATGCCTGTCTCCTCTCTCTTTTTGTAATTTTGTACACTTTGTACTTTTTCCTGCACATGAGATAAAAAAATTGGATAAATAATTCTATTTACATGTTCGTCGAGCATTTCTTTTTTGCTTCAATCAAATTCAATGCGCATAGTTGTGAGTGCTACATAAGCATTTAGGGAAATTCCAACTTACGTAAAATTCAACTTGCGTAAGGTTCCGCGGAATGCAACCTTTACGTAAGTTGGGGAATGGCTGTACATTGAACTGTTATATTATAGCTGGCAGTTTTTGAATTGTATAACTGTTGGTTTGACTTTATGTAAAGTAAAACCAAATGTTTCGTATTGCATTCCCATGTGTATATATATATTTAGTACTCAGTAGTGCTGAATATATATATACAAATACAGTAGATCTGCCAACCCGCACTGGATCAGCGTGACAGATTATGGTCCATTCCTCAACATGATTGTTGAGGAAGCCTCCAACCTGCAGTGGATTGACAATGGCTACAAATTTATTTATTACTTTTTTATTATATAGCTAGTTAAGTATATCTCTGTGTTTGAATTTGTAGAGTATGCAAAAAGAAAAAAAATGTTGGTGCCATCAGTTTGTTTGTTTGTTTCTTTCTCATCTGCAATGTTGCAAAGAGATTTGATTCCTTATGGAAATAAGAATTTGGCTCTTCTTGGAAATAGTAGATTTTTGTTCTTTTTTCTTCTTTTTATGCTTATTTTACTTTACATTTTTGCAAGTTTTATTTTAAGTTGAACTTATTCTTAATCTTGACTTGGTGCATCATAGCCTTAGTTGCTCATGTGCCATAAAAACTAAAATCACTCACTCTCTCTTAATCTGGTTTTCTGTTTGGTCAGCAGTGAGTTATATACTTTTTATAGTGATAAACTTATTCAACATCTTTATGTATATATATTATTATTTTCTGAATATAGTTCACTACAGAAACAGAGGACCTCTATATTGTCTTTCCTCTTAATTTTGGCAGTTGATCCTTAAAAAGTCATTAAAATTGAGCAGTATACAATATGTGTATATGTACATTGTACAGCTAGATCTCCATATACAGCTTTCCATATGCGGAAAGGTCAGGGAATGACCACCGCATATTCCCGGAGCAATATGGCCTTAGTTGCTAATGCTCCTAAAAACCAAAAAAACAACAAAAAACAACAGCCTCAGGTTACGTAAAGAGTTTAACTAATGTACAAGTTAGTGCAATTGCATCATTTCTGTACATAGTCAACTACTTAGGTAGTTATAAATTAGCATCATTAAGTAGTTATAAGTTGTTATAAATTGGCATCAATTGCACTAACTTCTGCATTAGTTAAACCCTTTACGTAACACAAGGCTTTAGCCCTAAACTATACTGTAATCTAAATTACTCCATACCATCAGGCATCTCTCATATTGTGAATTTATACTTCGCAACTGGGTTGTCATCGTTGCAACACCAGGGTGCCTGCCTACCCACTGATGAGGAGCCAATAAGTTCCGAAACAGTGCCGTATGGGTGATAGTATCCGCTGAGAATAAGTAGCAATAGTCTTCTCCTGTGGTGAAGCGTTACTTATTCGAGGTAGTGCAATATCATGGCAACTCGTTGTGAAGGTATTCACAATATGAGATATACTTAATGTGCCAATTTATAACCACTTAAGTAGTTGTTTGTACAGAAATGGTGCAGTTGCACTAACTTGTACATTAGTTAAACACTTTACGTAACCTGAGATTTTAGCCCTAAACTATACAGTAAAATAACACACATAACATATATACAGGGTGATCCAAAAGTCGGTAAACAATTCAAGAATCGGTATTTCAGTGAATTTTTGACGTATGGTAATGAGATTAGTGCAGAAATGAATAGAATTACGTGAGTTTTTTACCAAAAGAATGAGAAAATTATTTCCAAATACGTCCATCAAGTGGCGCTTGATCTGTAACACCACAAAGCACCTCATTATAGTAAATATTCAATGCGGTGGCCTTTGTTGTCGAGCACTGCCTGAAGACAAGTAATGACGTTATGGACAGCACGAAACAGCATTTCTGGAGGTATCATCGATACCTGCCATTGTATAAAGTCTTTTAGCATTGCCAATGACGTTGGGTGATCTCTGTAAACCCGTGACTTCAGGTAGCCCCATAACCAAAAATTGCAGGGCATCAGGTCTGGAGACCTTGGTGGCCATTCATGCTGAAAGTGATGGCTTATCACTGGATTCTCTCCAGACACTGAGAGTAACAATTGTTTCACAGGAGAAGCAATATGGGGTGGTGCTCCATCCTGCATGAATGTCACAACATCCAAAGCTTGCCTTTTCCCCAGGCTAGGGATAATGCAGTTGCGTAACAGGTCAGCATAACGCTGACCAGTGACAGTTTCAAAACCAGAGCCACTGATTTCCTGAAAGAAAAATGGCCCTATAACAAAATAAGAGGTGAATCCACACCACACCGTTACTTTTGACTGATGCAATGGAGTTTCCGTGTAAGCTCGAGGGTTTTCCGTATGTTAATGAGAGAATTGTTACCATATGGAAAACACTGTAAACACACACACAATTGCCCAAATTCTGCAATTGTGTGTTTACAGTGCCATTGAGAGTGAAATGGACTTCATCCGTCCACAAAACAATTGACAGCCTGTTGTCACATTCTTCAATTCACCGAAAGAAACATAACTCAAATGCATCCCGCTTTGCAAAATCGGGATGCCCAAGTTCTTGAAGGTGTTGAATTTTGTATGGATATCTACGGAGGACTACTCTTAGTGCTCTCCACACAACACTCCCATATGGGACGCCAGTTCGACGTGAAACTTCACAAGAGCTTGCTTCTCCCTGTGATGATAATGCCATTAGAGTATCCATGTCTTCCGCAACTGCAGCCGCAGTTGTAGCACATGTTGATGGTCTTCCACTTCGTGGACGATCTTGTAACGAACTAGTTGTCTCAAATTTCTTAATCACCATCTTTAGTCCTGCAACAGTCATTGGTCCTTTACCATGTCGCATACCCTTCAGCTGACAGAAAGATCACAAAGCTGCAGTTGCAGATGCAGCATTACGGTAATAACAAATGCACCAACAGTGCTCTATCTGGTAATGATAACATGACCGCTTAGCTTCTTTTCTTTTTCTTTCTCAAACGTTCACTAAACTGCTTAGCTGTTGTTCTTGCAATTCCTTTGTAGCAGACACTTGTGCGACATCATTCATGGTACAGCGCCACCTGGCGGTCATATTTGGAACTAATGTTGACATTCTTTCGGGAAAAAAACACGTAATTCTATGCATTTCTGCACTAATCTCGTTACCATATGTCAAAAATTCACTGAAATACCAATTATTTAATTTTTTACCGACTTTTGAATCACCCTGTATATTAAAATAAATATTAAAATAACACAAAACATAATATCTATACTCTTCACTCCCATAAGGTAACTATCCAATCCTGCTTTGAATTTAGCCAGACTCACTGCCTCTACTGCATTGGGAGGCAACCCACTACCTGTTGATGACCTTCATGAGATCTAGTCTTCTCTTATTTTATGAGATTTTATATTTGTGTTTCTTGGTTCTTGTCTCACCTCATTCATTCTGTTGCCTTATATACCCTTCACTGCATTATATACTTCAGTTAGATCTCTCCATTAGATGTCTGGTTTGCCAAGCTTTGCAGGATACACCTAAATCATTAATGCATCAATTTACCCACATCACTAATCTGATCACCTTTCTTTGAACCCTCTCCAGAAGTTCTGTATTTTTTTCCAGTTGCAATCTCCAGATCTGAATGCAGTATTCCAAATGTGGTCTAACAGTCATCTTGTATAGAGGAATAATGATGTCCCTCTCTACTGGCAGTGGTCCAATAAGTTATGGACATCCTGTGCCTTCTCAGCTGCCTGTTTACACTGCATGAAAAATTTCATGTCAAAATAAATGATAACACTGAAGTCCTTCATGTTAAATCACTTTTAAGCACCTCTCTTCCTTTGCTTTGTTTATATTTGATTCCAGGATTTTTTTGTTCCTCAAATGTACACTGGTGTTCAAAGAAAGTGCATCACATAAGAATTTCATATTTCTAACCCTTTTTCACAATGGTATGTTACATTAATGACTAGCATCACAAATAGAAATATAAACAAAAGATATTTATTAATAGTTAAGCCAAAACTAAGTAATATTTGACAGGTACTCTCAAAATATTCCAAAATGAGCATTTGCAACCTTTATACAACAGTTTTGGTAAACATGACAATTATGGCTGAAATTTTGTCAGAAGCCACCCTCAATTTGCTTCAGTTTATCATTTTAAATGGAAAACAAAATGAAAAGTTCACCAGGTGCAAACTAATATTTAATTGAACTGTCTCTGGCCCTGATGACAGCAGCACACCGTCGAGACATTGACAAGATCAATTTCTGAAAATAGTCAACTGATAGTTTGTGGTTCCGAACATGAATTATGGCTTCCTGAAGTTCACGAAGTGTCTTTGGTTTCTTTCTGGCAACTGCAGATTTCACATGATGCCAACAGTTCTCTATATTTTCAGGTCCGGGCTGTTTCCTGGCCAGCTAAGAGTTGTAATGGACTGTTCTTCCAACCATTTTTTCACCTGTAACAAATGTAAATGCATTATTGTTGAACCTGTAAGGCAGAAATGAAGCTAAAGTAACTACAGAAGTGCCTACTTACGCTTTTCTCCCGATAACAAGGTGCAGAGTCGTCCTGAAAGATGCAATTACTTGGCAGGTTGAAATGGTCTCTAATGGTTGGCAGCAATTTGCCTTCCAGTATATCAGGTATCCATTGGCATTTACAGAACCTTTTATAAACTGCAGGTGACCTACTCCGTGATATGAAATGCACCCCCATATCATTTGGCTGGTAGGGAATTTCGCTGTAGACACCATACAGTCTGGATGGTATTCTTCACCATGTCTACGGCGAATATTTTGTCTCTTATTAGAGCCATGCAGGTTGAATTTCTTCTCATCTGAGAAAATAACTGACTCCCACTGCTCGAGTGTGGGTCCATTTGACATGCTCCTTACACCAAATTAATCGGTCCTTTTTCATCTTTTGTGTGAGGAGGGGCTTCTTCTTAGGATGACGGGCTACAGATCCATTTTTGAAGAGGCGTCTTCTGACTGTTACTGCACTTGATGCCACTCCTGTATGTTCTTCCCATTCTCTTTTCAGCTCAGATGAAGAAGCTTTATGGTTTTTAAGGCATAAGTGCTTCAAAACATGGTCCTGTTTTGGCGTAGAGCATCGTTTGCTTCCGGTTCCTTTTTTCCTATCAGCAGAACCAGTATCCTTGAGTTTGGAAATAAATCTACTCGCTGTTGACTGATTACAAGACACTCTATAAGCAATATGGTAGGAAGAACATCCTTTCTCATGTAAAGCAATAATAGCACTCTTTCTTCGTGGCATCAACTGCACGTAACTCGCCATCCTGACACAAGCAAGGAATGACTGCAATTCTTGCAGAACATGCTTTTATAGTTGAAAGTAACAGCTGATGCAATATAACATCATCACCTACGCGTGTCAATCTTATCTGATGCAATCTGTAAGAAATATTGCCATTTACTTATGTTATTCAGATGACAATTACAATTTTAAGGGGTGATGCACTGTCTTTGAACACCAGTTTATATATAAACTTACATTTAGAAGCAGTAAACTTTAGTTGCCATTTTTTGGACCACATACACAGCTGAACCAGACCTTTTTGAAGAATTGTGGCCTGGCTCAAATTGTTAGCCACCCTTCCCAACTTCAAATCATCAACCAGCAAACTTTGGCAGCTTCCCTTGTATGCCCTCATTAATGTTGTTCATCAGAATTAGGAAGGAACCTCACACAAAACCCTGAGGGACCCCACTTGTTATGCATGTCCACCCTGAAGACTGACTATTATGACAATCTAGCTCTTAGTTTTCAATAAATATTGTAGTTTAGTTATTAGTAAATTGTCTGTGCTGCTCTGAAATGTATTTAAGAAATTATTCTAACATTTCATCAGTGAATGATCCCTGACATTCTCAGAGACATTGAATAACAGGCATTTTTACCCACTAATATAGAAGGATGGTCAGGGAACACCCACTGACCATCCCTTATGTTACATGAAACTGTATAAGTGACCAGTTTCATGGAACATAAAACACGAAGCTTAGCCAAATCAGCAATCATGTATTAGTTTGAGAAAATAATGTTAATCTGCTTTATATTTTTCTATCTGGGGAAACTTTTTCTTCTCCGATGGCAGAGTTTGGGCTCACACTCTTTAGAAACAACTGTGTTTATTAACAAGTTGACCTAAAGTTAATATCAATTTTAATCAAATAACATCACCAAGGTGAAGATGGTTCATTAAAAACTGGAAAGCACTGTTGTGACCAGTTTCAGAATGTTGTCTGATGGTCACAGTGGTTCCTTCGATATTTTAATGAATAATGTGTTCAGCTCCTTGACCACTCCTGTAAATTAAATTAAAAACAATATTAGTAACTGTAGATTGACTTTTGAATAAATATAGTCATTTCTGAAGGGCATAAGCCCAAAATATGGCACTGGAGGAACAAAAGTGGACAGAAAAGCAATGCAGAGTAGCATTATATTCTCAAACTGTTTTGATATTACATTGATATAGTAACTTGCTCCTTTACTTAATTGCAAATAATGTATAAAAATTGTAGTGATTAGCCCTATCATAAGTAATAAATTTAAAACAGGAAAATACAAACTAAGTGTGACAAAGTATGGTATTTCCTGGCAGAATTTGTATGGTTGCATATTTTTCCTGAAGCCACTTATAGGAAATAAAATTAATGGCCATTGCAACCACTGAAAATTAAGGTTGTGGTCGGGGATAAAACTTTCTTATTAGAAATATTTCAGTGTACAGCTCAATCAAAAACATTAATATTGATATTTCTGACTGATTTGATTAATGTTGAAACATTTCTCTCATACATCATTTGGAATGAATATATGATGTTTGTTTAACCAAACAAGCTATACATTATATGTGGAGTAACTGAAATTAAAATTTAAAATAATGGTTAATTTTTTATTTTATAATCTTATGCTTGGTTAATTTCATTTAAGCAATATAAACAGTAATATTTGCTCTCTATTATCCTCTAAACAAATTAAATCTCTCTTTCCAACACAATCATGATTGAAGGCAAACTAATTTAATTTCTTAGCATTAAAAAAAAGTTACTACAGTACCTTACGACTTAGTCTGAGATTTTTGCTTTTTCTTTGCATTTCTATTGATGACTCTTTCTAAATTAAATGTTTAGCACATATCAGTGCTCTGTTCTCTTAAATCCAGTCTGTATTTAAAATGTTCGGTTTCATTTCTAATATGAAGCTCTTCTGGTTGATTTTCACCTTTTTGATTTAATTAGTTGCTTTGAACTTATTTAAATTAAAAGCTGAGGTTGAATTACCTATCTATAAATGAAAATTAATCACCACAGCATAAATGCACATAAACAATAAGCCAAATTGAAAACCACGTAGCCGTGTAGTGCCAGTGCTTAATGTGCTGCTGTGAACAATGTTCTACCAGACATACACTGTGCTGCCACTTTATTAGGTACACCTACCTAGTAGCGTGCTGAGCCTCATTTAGCCTTCAAAACAGCCTGAATTAGTCTAGGCATGGATTGAACAAGATGCTGAAAACATTGTGCAGGAATGCAGTACCATGCAGACATGAGTGTGTCACACAGTTACTTGAGATTCGACAGAAGTGTAGGCCTGCAGCGAACAGCCCTTTCCAGCTCATCCCAAAGATGTTCAATAGGATTGAGATCCGCGGACTGAGCGGGCCACTACAGCAAAGAAAAGTCATTGTCATGTTCCTGGAACCATTCCATAGTGGTTCGGGCTTTATGCACCAGCACATTATCCTGCTGGAAGTAACCATCTGACTGAGGATAAACTGTCAACATGAACGGATGCACTTGGTGGCATTCAGATGTGAATCTATGGGTATCAATGGACCCAAAGTGTGCCAAGCAAACATTCCCCACACCATAACACTGCCCCCACCACCTTGCACAGTAGCCGCCAGACATGATGGGTCTATGGATTCATGTTGTTTTTGCCAAATTCTGAGCCTTCCATCAACATGATGCACCAGGAACTTCGACTCGTCAGACCAAGCAACTGTTTTCCAATCCTCGATAGTCCAGTGCTGGTGTTGCTGTCCCACAAGAGGCATGCTCTCTTGTTCTTCATTGATAACAAAGGTACGTGATGTGGCCATCGGCTGTTGTAGCCCATTTTCTACAAAGTGCGACTAGTGGTCCGCTACGATATTTTTTTCTCTGCACTAAGATTGTATTCTGACGTGATATATGACATTGTGTCCTGTCTGTTTGCTTGCACAATTCTAGCCATCCTTCTCTGACCTCTGTCATCAACAAGTGATTTTCTTCCACAGGAGTGCCGTTGAGAGGATGTTTTCTGTTTGTTGCACCATTCTTGATACACCCTTGAAACTGTGGTGCATGAAAAGTTCAGAAGAACTGCCGTTTCAGAGGTGCTTTGTCCAGCACATCTTGCACCTACTACCATGCCACATTTGAAGTCTGTTAGATCACTCCTTTTCCCCATTCTTGCTAGGTTTGTACGTTTAACTGATTCAAAAAATTCAAATTATTATTTTAGGGCCACCTGTAATCTCTTACATATACCCATATATGTATATGACTGTAAATTGCGTGTGTTCTCTGGTTGATTTGCCTGTTTTGCTGGATGAAAAAACCCAGTTTCTGGGGGGAAAATCCATGCTATCTATGCCTGAGACCGACTAATTCAGCCACGGAGTGAAAAAAGCCCATTAAAGTTCCTTGCATCATCAACGGGATTCGAACCCAGGCCTTTTCCACCCATGTGGGGAGGACGGTGACGATACCGCTGTGCTACCCATGCAGACACACTTAACTGATACTAGAAAGGTTGTTCTGCTGCATTTATATCCACAACTGTGGTCATGTGACTTGCAATGTTGTGGGAGGAACCATTTGTGTGCACAGCAGGGGTGTGCCTAATAAAGTGGTAGCACAAATGTATATATATATATATACCTTATTTTTATATTAAATAAAATTTTTTTGCACGCAATAAAATTATGCTATTATAATCCAGCTATTTCAAAGTCATGATTTATAACTTTATTTTAACTATATTTAACATGCTGAATAATAAAGTTATTAAAATAATTTCAGTGGTAATTATTTTGCATAACAAACATTACTAACGTACTGTATAAGAAAGAAAAAAAGATCATGAGAATAATAAAAAATATATCTCCTGTTAAAAATTAATTAAAACCATATGTAAAGGTGTTATATGCTTTATATTCTACTTGTAAGGCTTTTGAAACTAAAGAAATTGTTGGTATAGACAAGACACAACTGTCCATATAACTCTGTATAAATGAATGATAGGAATTCCCCTTGTATTTCTTGAAAAATGTTAGTTGGATATTAAACATTAAATTCATTTGTTATTCATCACTCTTCCTCTCTCTCCCCATTTCTTGTTAACAGAAAGTACTCTATATGCTCGAGGTACGAATTGTTTGAGCCCTTTCTTGAAGAACTGAACTTCAGGTTAAAGTACTTAATAACAGATTAGAAAGAATACTTGATGAGAATCAACCAAAAGAGCAAGCTGGCTTTAGGACAGGATTCTCAATTGTGGATCATCTTCACGTAATATTGCAGCTGATGGAGAAAGAAAATAAATATAAAACACCATTATGATTGGCATTTGTGGATTATGAAAAGGCATTTGACTCCATACTGCATAAGGCAATGTTTCGGGCACTGGAAAGACAAGGCATAGATACCCCATACATTATGATTTTGAAGAAAATATATGAGAACGCTACCTCCATTATTAGACTAGAAAAACACAGTAGCAAATTTAAAATCGAGAAAGCAATTCAACAAGGAGACGTAATATCTCCGAAGTTGTTTACTGCTGCCCTTGAGGAAGCTTTCAGAAGATTAGACTGGTCGCAGAAAGGAGTCAATGTGAATGGAGAGTATCTAAACCATTTACGATTTGCAGATGACATTGTGATCATAAGCACGATCCCGAAGAATTAGACGAAAACTTTAATCAGTTATGCACAGTTAGTAAGGATTTCAGACTAAAGATGAATATGGCTAAAACAAAAATAATGATGAATGAGTATACCCTACAAAAGGATATTGGAGGAACAGTAATTGAAAAGGCGGATTCATATACTTATCTGGGAAATGTCACTAACTGTAATAATGGTAAATGGCAGGAAGTCAAGAGAAGGATAAATTTCGGATGGATAGCATTCAGGAAATATAGTCACATACTGAGGAGCAATATCCCAATTTGTCTGAAACGTAAAATAATGGACCAATGTATACTCTCTACCATGACTTATGGAAGTGAAACTTGGGCACTCACCAAAAGAATGGAAGAGAAGCTGAAAACTACACAATAAAGAATGGAACGAATTATACTAGGAATCAGACTGTTATATAAGAAGAGAAACACATGGATTAGACAGCAAACTCAAGTAGAGGACATCCTTATCAAAACTAAAGAACTGAAATGGACTTGGGCACAAAGCTTGAAATGGACACAGCTTGAAGACTTGATGACAGATAGACTAAGAAAATAACAGAATGGTACCCAAGAGGAGCTAAAAGAAAACATAGAAGACAACAACGGAGATGGACAGATGAAATTCATGAGTTTGTGGGAAGTAAATGGATGCTCATTGCACAAAATAGAAGAAACTGTCAAGTTGCTGGAGAGGCAACTTGACACCCTGCAGTGGATTTAAAATGGCTGATGATGATGACAACAACTTGAAAGCCAAAGTTTAGCCATCCCTTGTATATAGTAATGTAAGTAAATAATTTTATTTATATTGTTTGTATCCATCTTATTTTGATAATGTAAATACCCATTATTGTTATGTCCCCAGCATCCAGGAAGGCTTCAGCTCTTGTTTATGCATCCTTGTGTATTGCTATTTTCCTACTAATTAGACCCCCACCCAACTCCATCATCAATTTGCTGTCAATATTGTTATATTTTATTAAGTGTAATGTATTATGTTCAAGTAAGATACAGTTATCTTACTTGTATAATATATGTATGCTAAAACCAGATGAGTAAGACAAATTTCAGATATACTTCTTCATTTTTACAAAATAAAAAAAGATAAAGTGGATTAGCTGCACATTAGTTTCCTACTGCTTATGCAATTCATTTCATAAATCTTATTTTAAAGATTACATATTTTTCAGTGACCAGTTTTTGGAATAAGTTTCTGATTTAATTAGCATTTTAATAAACTTCATAAACAGAACACATGCAGCCAACTTATTTGTTCACTTTGTAGGGTGATTCTTCACCTAAATTTTTTGGCTCCATTGCTCATTATTTTGCTCTGGGTGAAACCATTGGCTAGAGATTATTTTACTGAAAGAACATGGCCTGGGATGCAAGGAGTCCTGTAAGTATGTTATTAAGTACATTTAGGATATAAATTAAGACATAGTGGAATATAGTAATCAGAAATTTTGTTCTGTTCTTATATATTTTTCATTATTTTTGGTCTTTTCTAAAACAATAAACAAGTTGTATATGAACCTAAGAATATCTTGTGCATGTTTTTCATTTTTGAGATACCTTAGTCAAGACCATTTTTATAAATAACTTTGGTTATTAAAGAAACCAGAGTAGACAATTTCTAAAAATTCTGTAAAGGGTTATGAGTAGAGTCGTCAACCACTCATAAATTTAAGTGTGCAGGCTACAAAAGAGTTCTCAAACTCTATGTCTATAAAAAATTTTAAAAATATTGAAATATCCATAAAAATATTAGTTATAATTTCAGGGTTTTTAAAATATATATTGGATTATTGCAATTAAAAGAATCCCTTGTCAGAACTTTTGGAAATGCTAGCTGTGCAAAATATAGGTATAAAAGTTGGTTACTAAACATGCAGAAGTAGCCAAAAGTGTCTTCACCCTGGTGGTAAGGGAAGGTGGCATTGTACTACTGAAAAAGTAGCATGTGGTGCCATTTTCCCACCAGTGTAAAAAGTGAAAATGCAACGAGTTAATTCATATTTGATGTGCTGCTACATATAAAAAACAGATATTTTAAAAAGTTTTTTAAAGTTCATGATACCATATGTCTATTAGGACATTTAGTAGTGTGGGTTCCCCCTAAGAAGAATATTGTTTATTTTTCACTGTCACATTTTTATCTGTAGGGTGAACTCAAGAATAAGGCTTGTTCAAACATAGTACATGCCACATACTATGCTCTCCAGCCATGATATTATCAGGTAATTTAAATTTCATTAAAAAAATACACTTTTATATCAAAACAAGTGGATTTGTTAAGTGGTGAGTAAATTTTACTTATATTTCTGGACTCTGCTCAGAGCAGTAGCCATGTATAATCATCCTTTTTCTTCTACTATTTGACCAAACTTTTTTCCACTGTAGTACTTTCCCACTGATGGCACATTTTTTCACTTTGTACAAGAAGACTCTCTCATATTGGGACTGTCTCAGAAGGCTTAAAGTGTAAACATATAATTAACAAGAGAGCATGATATCATCAGATTTTTAGACAGGTGGCAGAAAGCAGTTTCATTGTAATAATGGTTTTTGCAGGATATTGCAGCATTTAGTAGTGTGGGTTCCCCCTAAGAAGAATATTGTTTATTTTTCACTGTCACATTTTTATCTGTAGGGTGAACTCAAGAATAAGGCTTGTTCAAACATAGTACATGCCACATACTTTGCATAATTGATGAATATATATTCTTTATAAAGTTGCATCAAATTCATTAAAATGAGTGAATGTGTGTCTGTCCAAGCAAAGTGGGTACTGCTGCGCATTTCATAGCAATTTTAATTAAATTCTATATTAATTTTTAAGAAAATTTTGTATTAAAAACTGGGTTGCATTTTAATGGATAACTGTATGAAAAATTATTACAAGTCAATTATTCTTTGCATTCAGGTCTTTTGTAACAACCTTATTATTATCAGATGAGGTATGATTTCTCAACAGTTGTTTTCTTGTGTTTCTCATATAATTCCATTTATGTATGGATGCTTCTTAGTCATCATCTCCATAATTTGGCATGATAGAAGTTGAAATTGCAGGTCAGTAATTGTCAGTGCCACTGCTGGAACTAGCCTTGTAAATCAGAGAGCCATTTTCAAATCTCCAGTCTTTTAGGACTTCACCTGAGACTAGGTTTCCATCTGTTGTGATAGAGGTTTGACAATCTGTTCTGCCACTGCTCTTAATAAATAAGGGCACGAGGATCCTTTATTTATTAATACAGCATGAGAAGTTGATGGATAAATACCTCTTGCAATTCATTTTCAGTGATCGTGCAATTGTCTAGTTCCCAATATCTGAGCCAATAATACTGTCAAGTCTAAAACAATACTGAAATATGAATGTTACTGCAAAAAAAAAAATAAAAAATAAATAAAAATATATAGCTCCGGCTGCCTGTTTATGGTCATCAGTTATGTTACCAAGGTTATGCTATAGTGAGCCAGTATGATTCATTTCCTTCTAATTATTATGAAATCAACAGGGATTACCTTTATTTTTGATATAGGATGCTTATTTTTCAGCGAACTCTCCTAGTCCAATGCATTAACAATTCTTTGTAAAGGTGATATAAAATTTATAAAAAATATTAGACATCTTCCCCACTGTCAGAACAATAGTGTTCCAAATCCCAGTCTCAATATTGAGCGCTCAACCCAACTTTGGTCTACAACCACCATACCTCTGCCAGCAAGGAAAACATTACATTATGTCATTGACATTAAAATTCAAACTTTAAAATTAAAAGGTCTAAAAAGCTTAGCTGCATATGGAGCATTTATTCTCTTCATTCCTTAAGTTGGACTAAAACTTTTCGAAGCAACATGTTCACAGGAATAAGAGCAACACACAATTAACCGGTAACCTTTGTTCTATGTAGTAATGTTTGTTCTTCACACATGCACATAAGTGACCAGTCATTGGATAATAAGAATGGTCTACGGATATTGCTTGATTTTTTACATACCTTCGTCTCTAGGGTTTCCGCAATAAGTAATTTATGGTGGTTATGTTGAATATTTATTATTTTTATTTCATTAAAGCCGAATGAATGTTCAACGTTCATGAATGAAATCAACATACATGATGAAAAATCAATGAATATCCATAGACCATTCTTATCATATGACGATTGTTCATTTTTGTGCATGCGTGAAGAACAAACATTACTACATAGGACAAAGGTTTCGGGTTAATTGTGTGTTGCACTTATTCCTGTGAACATGTTTCTTCGAAAAGTTTTAGTCCAACTTTAAAGGAATGAAGAGAATAAATGTTCCATATGCAGCTAAGCTTTTTAGACCTTTTAATTTTAAAATTTAAATTTTAATGTCGATGATGTAATGTTTTCCTTGCTGGCAGAGGTATGGTGGTTGTAGACCGAAGTTGGGTTGAGCCCTCAATATTGAGACTGTGAGGTTTGGAACACTATTGTTCTGACAGTGGGGAAAATGTCTATAACATTTTTTTATAAATTTTATATCGCCTTTACAAAGAATCGTTAATGCATTGGACTAGGAGAGTTGGTTGAAAAAGAAGCATCCTATATCAAAAATAAAGGTAATTCCTGTTGATTTCATTATATAATAGAATATAGGAATTATGAGCACTTAATAGCTCTCTATTAACCAATCTATTTATTACCTTCTTCTAATGTTAAGATATTCAAAAAACAAATTCTTTATTATTCCTCCTTTTGTCAGGTCTTTTCATTTGTGATAAGTGTTCAGCATCTCTTGATAATATATCTTCATCCCATTCTTTAACTTTCCTTTCTGTTACCACTTCATCAGTTCAATAGTCATTCACTTTTGTCTAGTCCTGAAACTATAATTCTTTAAAAGTATAAAAAGATGAGTAACTTCTAAACTTACTTCTTTGAATATCCCCATGCAATTGCTTATGGCAATGCTCTTCCCAGGAATTTTCCACTGGAAGATTTGATTAGTACTCACATTCTCTGGCAACTGTTCAGTAATTTCCCATTAATTTTTCAATGGCCTTAGAGCCAGTCCAGCTTTCATTATATTATAGTAGTGTGGAACTTCTAGCATACTCTGTACTCTCCTTATCTACTTTGCAAGTTACTTATGTCCCAGCCGGGTGGGTAAAGTGCCTGCCTGGCAACCCAAAGGTCACGGGTTCAAATCCCGCCTTGGGCTTGGATCTAAGTACTGCAAAAAACCTTGGGAGGTGCATTATGGCCACAGAAGCCGATGCACCAACAACTACCAAAAAAAAAAAAAAAAAAAACTTATGTCCCAAAATAGGGAGAAATTACTTCTACTTTTAACCATGATAAAATTATTAGTCTATGTTTTCCCCCTGAGACTAGCAATTTCCTGAAAAATATATTATGAGAATAGTATCTCTATAACATCATTAGATATTCTTGCACTTCCAGTCCAGTAAATATATTTATGGCAATTAACATTGCCATTCAGTTCAAAAATTGCTTCATCATTCCAAAGTGATGTCTGGAAAATTCATTCTTATGAATATTTTGGATAAATTCCTTTCTTCTGTCAGGATGATCATTTGTGTCCCTTTAAAATTCTTATAATTTAGGACGGTTTTAGTTCTGATGATAACTGTATTATCTGTCTGTTTTAATCTCGGTGTTGCTTGTGTGTATGCATGCACATGTGTGTGTTTGTACATTGATTTCTCCTTCATTTATGTGCTCATTAATTTATTAAATCAGCTATATTCCTATGGGCTGGAACCAAATTCTTATCCAGATCTTCAGTTAATAAGACCAGTTTCTCTCTTACATAAGCAGTTCCAACTAATTCAGTCTTTTCAGATGTTTATTTTCATTGTGGCTTATTATTTGTTTGTATAGTGTTGATTTGCTGTCTTAGTTCATAGTAATGCTATATTCAGCTTTCACAGTGTACTAAGTCCCCCCCCCCCATAAAAATACTTTATGAAAAAAAAGCAGTGTGTGTACCCTGTACTCCTGGCGGATGTTTTTGTTTGAAAACATCCTTGGCTTGGACGAGGTTAAAGGGTTTTAGGAATTAAAAGAATCTGAACATGTTTAACATTTTAAAGCCTTTATTTTTTTTGTTGAAAGTTTCATCAATTTCAGGTTGCAGTATGTGTTCAATAGGTAATTTACTTATACTGACAGGACAGAATTCATGGGATACCTGGTTCCTGAGCAATGCGATGCTGTCACCGCTCTCGTTAGTGGACGAACCCATCGCTTGGCAGGTATACAGGTACAGTGCATTCACATAGATGGTAATTCAATGTCAGTATGGATAAACGTCGTGAGCTAACTGACTTTGAAAGAGAAATGATAGTGGATGCCCAGCACATGGGTTACAATATCGTGGAGGTGGTACAGAAATTGCACTATCCCCTTTTGGCAGTATCAAGAGTGTATCAGGAATATGCCATTTCCGGAATAACATCTCATTGTGGACAGCACTGTGGGTGGAAAAAGGTGGTGGATGAACGTGGCTGTCAATGTCTGTTTCGCATTGTTTCAGCCAACTGGAGCGCGACAGTGGCGAAAATCACCGCTGACTTCAACGAGGGAGGTGCCAGACACATCTCCACCAAGACCATCAGGCGATCATTAGCTGCAATAGTTTATGGGAGCCACCGACCCACCAGAGCCCCATTGTTAACACCACGACACAGGACTCTGTACCTCAACCGGACAAAAGAACAAGGCACTGGACTTTGAATGATTGCAGATGGGTCTCCTAGTCCGATGAGTCCCGTTTCCAGTTATTTCGAGTGGATGGGAGGGTGCGTATCTGGTGGAAACTGCATGAAGCGGTGCACATGTCATGTCAGCAGGTGGATGGTCAATAATGGTCTGGGGCATGTTCAACTGGCACACATAGGGACCTCTGTTATATCTAGATGCATCTCTGAAGTGGTCCAGGTTGTGTGTCCATCCTTGCTGATCATCTGCATCCATTCATGGTCATCGTGCACCCACAGGGCAATGGACTCTTCCAGCAGGACAATGCACCTCCCCACAGAGCTGTGGTGACTAGAACATGGTTTGAAGAGCATTCCGCAGATTTTACCATGGATTGGCCTCCCCATTCACCAGACACGAACCCTGTGGAGCATCTTTGGGATGCTGTGGAAAAGTCCGTTCAAGCTTTGGAATCTCCACCCAGGAATGCGAAGGAATTGTGGACAGCGATGCAGCAAGCATAGATGGAAATACCTGTGGAATGCTTTCATTAGCATTAGCATTAGTAGAGGCATTTGATGCAAGAAAGCAAGCTTATGCAGCATCAGTCAAAAAAAAAAAAAAAAAACCACTTCCACTTCACCCCTCTGTTCGTTCAAAATACCTGTCCAGCTGAGCCTTAAACTTATTTAGGCTATCAACTTCCACGACAAGGGATGGAAGTCTGTTCCACCAACCAACCACCCGCTGGCTAAAGGCAAATTTCCGCATCTGTCTTTCCTCAATTTGAATTTATGCCCTCTCAGGTGATTATTCTGAGCGAGAGGAAGAATCCCATCAGCATTGAGCATGCTCAAACCATTCAAGGCTTTATACACCTCTATCAGATCACCTCGCTGGTGCCTAGTCTCCAGACACTGTAATTTGCAAAACTTAAGCCTTTCTTCGTAAGAGCACCCCTTTGTTCCATTCACAATTCTTGTTGCCCTTCTCTGTACTCGTTCCAGCAGCTCTACATCCTTCTTGAAATGAGGCCTCCAGACCTGTATACAGTACTCTAGGTGTGGCCTGACCATTGCCTTATACAAGGGAATAATCACCTCCTTATCCCTGCTAGAAAAATTCCTATATATCATTGACAATACACCATGAGCTACTCTTGCAGCCCGTCTGCACTGTCAGAGAACTTCATATCTGCCTGCACAACCACCCCCAGGTCCTTTTCATTCTCTACCACTGTCAGTGTAGTACCACAGAGTTGATACGTTGCTCTGGGGTTGCTGTTTCCCATGTGTAGTACTTTACATTTGTCAATGTTAAACTTCATTTGCCATCACTCAGCCCATCTGCTCAACCTTTCCAGATCCTGTTGCAGCAGCATAGTGTCAGTAGTGTCCTTGACAACCCTGCCAACCTTTGTATCGTCTGCAAACTTCGACATTAAGCTTGATATACCATCATCAATATCATTTATGAATACAGAAAACAATAATGGACCCAACACTGAGCCCTGAGGGACTCCACTAATAACATTAGTCCACGACGAGCAGTGTCCATTGATTACCACTCTCTGTCTTCTCCCCCTCAGCCTCCCCCACATTTATCCACAGCAGCAATTTGCCTCCAATGTCACACTGCTCCAATTTGTGCAGCAGCCTTCCATGTGCAACAGTATCAAAAGCCTTTCTAAGATCCAAGTATATAATATCAAAGTTATTCCCTGCATCCAGTTCCTTTGTGACTGCATCATAGTATCCAATCAAATTGGTCAGGCAAGACTTCCCCTTAACAAAACCATGCTGTGTCTGAGCTATAACTGAAGTCTTGTCTAAATGATCCTGCAGTGCTTCTTTAACCAGTGCCTCCATTAATTTTCCTGGAACAGAAGTTAAGCTCACAGGTCTATAATTACTTGTGTCAGCCTTTGATCCTCCTTTGTGAATTGGGGTCACATTTGCACATTTTCAGTCTATGGGTACCTCCCCTGAGTCCAAGGAAGCTCTCATAATTATGGCTAAGGGTTTGCTTACTTCCTTTGCTGCCTCCTTTAATATAACTGGATAGATCCCATCCACCCCGGGTGCCTTTCTTGTGTTTATCTTCAACAGTTTCTCCTCCACTTTACTCCCAGTTATTTCAAGATTCTGTAGCTTAATGCTAGAGTTGAATACACCTCTGGCATTCCCCTCGCTGAATAACTCCTCATGTGTGAATGTCGATGCAAAATATTCATTTAGTTTGTTAGCTACCTGAGCAGGATCATCAACACTTGACCCATCAATATCAAGTGGACCAATCTGATTCATCCCCTTCCTTCTAGAGTTTACATAAGTAAAGAACTCTTTGCTGTTTTTCTTTGCATCCCTTGCCAAGGATTTCTCGTAATCTGCCTTCGCCTGCCTAACCTCCTTTGTAACTTGGTTGCATATCAACTTGTATCTATCATAGGCTTCTGTGTCATGTGTTAATTTGTATGTATCCCATGCATTTTTCTTCTCTGCCATATGCCTCATTAGTTCATCTGACATCCATTTTGGCCTAAACCTTGAACAGTATTTCTTAGTTGGTATGTAAAGCCTAGTAGCTTCCAAGATAAGTTCTTTGAATGCTTCCCATTTTGAATTTGCTGTTGGTAACATCATCAGTTGGTCCCACTGTATAGAATTTAAATACTGTCTCAGTCCATCGTAGTCGCCTTTACGGAAGCAATAACCCTTCCCTTTACCCCTAATGGTAGTTACCTCTTTGAGTAAATCCCACTTCAGCACACTGTGATCACTGCCACCTAGTGGTTCATTTATCTGCAGATTCTTAATGCATGAAGAATCACTGCTGATAATCAAATCAAGAGTATTACTCCCTCTAGTTGCCTCCCGAACATGCTGATGTAGAAAACAATCATCCAATAAATCCACAAAAGCCCTGCTAGTGTGTGAGTAACCAGCCCCCAAATTCCAGTCAATATCTGGGAAATTAAAATCTCCCATTATAAGACACTCTGATTTACTGGCCCACTCTATTTCCCTGTACAGTTCCTTATTATACTCATCAGAGTCATTAGGCCTATAGCACACTCCTACTCTCAATTTTGATCTCCCAATGTTTATGTCACACCAAACTGACTCCACACTGCACTGTCCAGCGATGTCGACTGGCTTCACTTCCTTGGTTTTTATGTGTTTCTTAACTAATAGCATAACCCCTCCCCCCTTCCTATCCTGTCTATCCTTTCTGTAGACGTTGTACTCCCCAAATTGCAGTTCTGCATCCCTTATATCTGTGTGACACCACGTCTCTGATATCCCAACAATATCTGCCTTCGATGTTTTGAGCAATACCTCAAATTCATCAAATTTATTTACTATACTCCTAGCATTGGTGTACACGCAAGTATACCTGCACCTGTTTCTATTCTTAGCTACCCTAACACAACCCATGTGTTTACTTGTACCGCAATGGCTCCCAGCAGTCTCTGAAATACTATGCATCTTGTTTTTCAGGCTTCTGCTCATTCTAATAGAAGCAGTGCAAGAATCTCTTTCACCTCTGCCAGTGGCTACTGTCAATCTATTGGTCTTTGTCTCCCCCCAAGCTAGCAGTTTTCCGACCCACCTAACACTGCCTCGATAGCATCAGCAAATATTCTTGCACCCTTTCTATTTAAGTGTATCCCATCCCTGTAGAAGCAATCTCTCCTGTTAACAAGTACAGTCCAGGCTGAAAAAAATTCTACCCCTTGAGCCTTGCACAATCTTTCCAGGGCCGAATTGATCGACAAGGCTCTCATCATATACTCCCTCCTATCGTGTCTGGGCAGAATTGCAGACACTTTCAAATTCAACCCTAATTCTCGGCTTTTGTTCAACAGTGACCTGTACTTGTTAAGTAATTCTGCCGGTCTCCTACTCTTAATATTATTAGTGCCAACGTGTACAACTATATCACCTTTTGTGCCCTTAAAAGATGATATTCGCTCTACAACGTCATCAACCTTTGCCCCTGGCAGACATACCCTGGTCCTGTTCCACCTATCTTTTTTACAAAGCATGTTCCCCGTTTCCCTGACAATAGAGTCACCAACAACTACTAGTTTCTTCGGGACCAGCGCATTCTGCCTTAGGGGTTGCCTCTGTGTCACGCGATGCCCAAGTGCAAGCTCTGGCGTTGATGTGGGCAGCTGAGAGCTTGATGGGCCCCTCAATTTAGTTTCTTCGAGGGCATCCACCCTGTCCTTCAAGCTCTCATATAGGCCCACAAGAACGCCGAGTTGTTGCCTGATATCGATACACTCCTTGCATCGCGCACACACAAAGACATCCCCCTTGGCAGTATCATGTCCCGTACCCGATTGCTCTGCAAACATCAAGCAAACAGTGCATTTTATAAGGCTGTGAGTCAGAGGACAACTGCCCCCCTCAGTTCTGCTCTGAGCCACAGCACTTCCATTAGCTTGAGCCTTTTGCTTTGCTGCTCTGGTCTGAGTCATAATTCTATTAATTTATTAATTAATTATGTTATGTTATTAATTATATTACGTTTGTAATCTAAGTCGTTATATGTATTTATTTAAAAGTACAATTTAACTGCTAACGAAGTTCAACTAACGCTATCTAGTACGGTATATAACCTACGGTATATCTAGTACGGTATCACAATGGCGGGAAAGTTACTAACGGTAGCGGTAGTTACGAACGGTAGTTACGAACACGTGGAAACCCATACCGATACTTTTACGAGGCCGAGTAAAGAATAAATACACCAAATTAATCAAAAAATCACAAAATAATGTTATACTACTAAATTTAAATCAAAAGTTTTAGAAAACAATAATTTCAAATCAATAAATAAGAAAAATCCACTTAGCGGCTTTGAACACGACCGTCACTAGTAGCCTCAAGACTGTTCATTAAAATTCAATTAAATGTATTCAACTCCCTCTATTTTTGAGAGATGCTCGACAAGTATTACAAGCCTTCATAGTCATTACGTCTGCTGTTGTAAATTCTATGAGAAGATAACGGGTAATTTCCTGGAGTGCACAGTTTTACCTCATTTTCATATCATAACTGATCACAGATATCACAAACAGCTCCTCTTGTATTTTTCAGAAATTGTTCAAATTCTTTAGAGGACTTATGGTTATGTTCGATGTTCTTGTAAATGATTTCATGCTCGACTACTATTGAAACCTGTGGAGGGTGTACAACAGGCCACTGGGCTGAAATATGCTTTTGTTTATTTTTGGATAATGTAATCAAAGCTGGTTGTTGCAGTATCCAGAACATTTGAACTCAAATATTCTGGATCGAAACCTTCAAGAATTTCTTGAATATAATATTATAATGTCGACGGTCCAGCTTCTTGATGAGAAGTCAATGTAGAAATGTGATGTTGATCAAAATCTTGAGAAGCTGATTTTATTAAACTCTGCATTTTTTTCATTCTCTAGATTTTTGAACTTGTTCTTTTGTCAACATGGGAGGCTTCTTCGATGCATTTGAAGCTTTTATTCTTGCACAATTCTCTCGATTTCCCTCAGCTGGAGTTTTAGCCGTCTTCGAAATACTCTAATAGGTTAACTGAAATTAGGTTTGGTATTTTTACAATTCAGTAGTTAGCGAAATCCATTTTTAGAATATTATGACGTCATACCCAAAAACTACTGCAAGAAATTATTGTTTGTTGAAATGATTGTTTTATTGTTGCATTCTTGAATCAACGCTGTTTAAATTTTTAAACAGTTGAATCAAACAGCTCTTAAAATCTAACAGCCACTGAGTTATGAACAATGTAATGCTTTTTTTGCCTTTTTCACCTCCGTAGCCAGGTGGGCAGGAGCAGCAGCACGTAGCATATGCTTCTTGATTAGACCGGGGTTTGAACCCGTGACCACCAAATACGGAGGATGCGGAAAGGTCAGGGAATGACCATCGCATATCCCCGGAACAGTATGGCCTTAGTTGCTAATGCTCCTAAAAACCAAATAACAACAACAGCCTATGCCCGCTACTTAGAATGTTGGTGTTGATCAAAATCTTGAGGAGCAGATTTTATTAAACTCTGCATTTTTTTTTTGTTCTTTATGTTTTTGAACTTTTTATTTTGTTGACCTGAGAGGCTTCCTTGGTGGCTTTGAAGCTTTTATTCTTGCATAATATTACTACCCGCTTCTTACGTTAGTGACTGAGTTAGCATCATTTAGGAAGTGATGTCATTTCCATCTCTTAGTATGAACGATGTAACATTTCATTTTCATGCCTGCTACTTACTCTGTGGTATCAATGTTAGTAACTGAGTTAGCATCAATAGTGACATTTAGGAAATGACATTATTTGTGTCATTTAAAATCTAACAGCCACCTAATAGGAAGTGATGTCATCTGTGTCATTTCCCTAAGAAAATTTCATTACTAATTGGTTTTACTTCAGTCTGAAAATGTAGTAGGTGCCGCCATAGATGTTTTCACATCAAAAGTAATTAGTCATTTGGTGCTTATTGGAAGACCATTTTTCAAAAGCTCCTATTTTTTTTCACTTCCTTCTCCTTGCTAATTAAAAACATTTGCTTCAATTAGGCACTAAGTATTTACTAATTGAATTAGTAAATACACCTTATTTACTAATTGAAAATCAATGTCTCTCTTTCTCTTGTGAGAAAGAGAGAATAGAAATAATTATAATATCAGTTAAGGATAAAATAGAATAGTTAAGTTAGCAGTCCTGTTTGTTATGGATAATACGTTTTTTTTTTATACATCTGGAAGTAGCTTTAGTTTAAAAATACCCAGTTTTTAAATCTCATACCCACAGTTTCGTTTCTTTACAGTATGAGATCTGATGTTTTTGATACCACACGCCTTGTATTGCTTATTAGCATTGTATTTGTGCGCCTTCTTCTAATGCCTCGGTATCTCCAGTCTTATCTGAACATGGCACCTGAAAGGATAGAGCAGTTGAGAAAAGAAGCAGGGCGCATCAGCAATGTAGAATTGCAGCGAATGGTAGGAACTGATTATCTCTGTTTTTATGTTAGAGATGTAGAATTTAAATAAAAGGTTATGCACCATTATTACACATAGATAAATGCTTTTAAACTTTCAAGAATATTTTAATTATAATACTTTAGTTGAAGCACGATACTAAATCATTCTTCACTAATCTTCCCCTCTCTCTCCTCCTAAATACTTTAGTTGAAGCATGATACTAAATCATTCTTCACTAACTTTCCCCTCTCTTTCTCTCCCCTCACATAAAATGAATAGATTTGATGAATATATTTATTTTACACTACACTGCATTGAGATTTAAATATATATAGTTTTCATAATCATTTACAAAGTACAACAAAGCTGGTCTTTTCTTTTCTGCAGTTTTAAAGGTTTGTGGATTCCTAAAAAGAATAGTAGTAGTAGAGGCATGTGATGCAAGAAAGCAAGCTTATGTAGCATCAGCCAAAAAAAAAAACATTTCACACATCCATACACTCTAAAAGTTTGTCCAGATCTCCAGCTTTGATCCCCCTTTGTGAATTGGGGATACATTGCACATCTGTAGTCCGTGGGGACTTCCATTGAGTCCAAGGAGTACAATAGGATAAAAAAAATTTATAATGCAAATTAAATTGAATAAAGGATTTTGTCTTTCATGGCCCATCTCATCAGTAAGTTCAAGGCACTAGCCTCCAAAAAACATGAAGGGTGTAGCATTCTTAATACCATTTAAACCTGCTCTAGGACTCAAGGGTTTTAAGTTAAGGCAATTTAATTTTTTTTCTTTTATTTACTTCTATTTAATTTTTTTCCTTTCTTTTTAAAAATTGTGCAGCCTTTTAAAGTGCTACTTATAGAAGAGGAAGACTATTTTAAGAGCTGTACTTTTATAAGTGCTCTTAAAAAAATTAAAAACATAAAAGTCTCTCAAAGTATAAAATTTCTTAATTTTTCAACAATTAAGAACATTTAAAAAGTGTATCTTGTTGTAAAGTCTTTTGGAAAACAAATGTTTGTGTGACACTTTTGTGGATTAATAATGAATACATAAAAGTCTAGTATATTATAGGAGATAAGATAATTTTGTAATAACTGTATCTCCTACAAAATTCAACCTGTCATTTCTGTGACTGTAAGTTGCAGCTAGCTATAGAGTAAAATTGACTTTATCATTGTAAGTTATTTGAAAATGTCAGATATCAAATTTGTGTTACCAGTTCTTTTATATTGTATTGAAAAATAAAGTTATTATACCCTGCCAAAACACTTATAAATTTACATATTCAAATTTAAAGTTTAAAAATAAAACCCAATTTTTCTTTTGCATAGATCTTGTATGTGAATGGCAGGCTTAAAACAAATTTTCTTAAATTACATCGATGAAGGGATAGAGGGTGTAATGTCTAAATTTGCAGATGATGTAAAGATTGGTAGAGTAGTTAATGATCACTGCCAAGCAGCGCTTCTTCAACATGACCTAGATAGACTTCAGGGATGGTCAGAAAAGTGGCAGCGTTGCTTTAATCCAGCAAAGTGCAAGGTCTTACATCTGGGGAAACAGTAACCCCAAAATAACTTATTCACTTGGTGGAGTTAAACTAAAGTGAGTAGTGGAAGAAAAGGACTTGGAAGTTATGATAAGGTCAGACATGAAGTTCTCCGAGCATTGTAGATAGGTTGCAAGGAAGGCCCATGGTGTCCTATCTATGATTTATCAAACATTTGCTACTAGCAAATGTTTGATAAATCATAGAACTCAATAAGGACATCATAATCCCATTATATAAGGCTATTATTAGACCACACTTGGAATACTGTGTTCAAGTGTGGAGAACCGCATCTAAAAAAGACATTGAGTTTCTTGAAAGATGGGTAACTCGCCTGGTGAGATCGGCAAAATGGCATCCATATGAGGAAAGACTTGGAATATGTGGGTTGGAGAGCTTGGAAACTAGGCACCTTAGAGGAGACTTGATTTAGCTGTTTAAGGCTCTTAGAGGCAAAAGTAAAATGAATGGCAACAAACTTTTCATGGTTATAAATGATTCTAGAACTAGGAGCCATAAATTCAAGTTATGGGGGAGATGTTTAGATTGGATTGCAGGAAGTTTTATTTTAGCCAATGAGTTATAAATTACTGGAATAAGTTACCTACATGGGTGGTAGAAGCTGACAGTTTGGGCAAATTCAAAGGTCAGCCGAGAAATGTATAGGTTGTCTATTTCTTCTTCTTTTATTATTTATTAATTATTTATCTTATTTAATTTTATTATTATTATTATTATATATATTTTTTTTTGGCTGGTGCAGCATAAGCCTTAAGCTTCCTTGCAAGATATAGCCATTACTAATACTGAATGTTTAAATGCAAAAGCCAATTTTGCAGATTAGTCCTTTGTGGCTTTGGTTATTGATGTATCATTAACTTTATTCTTGTTGATGAAGAATTAAGGTTCCTCAAAAGCCATATTCCATTATTGTTACAACAGATCAGAGCTCATTGACTGCCAGTGTTCAGAAATGCATGCTTTTTTTTAGGATAATGTGTTTGCAGTTTTTAGTGATCTAAATGTATTTCTAATGTATTCTAAAGGCCTGGGAAGTGGGATTTTTTTTTTTTTTTTTTTGAATACCATGTTTCTTATAGGAATAACTGTGCCACTGGTTAAAAATATTAATTGCTTTCTATATTTGATTAGTATTAATATATACCTTTAAAAATTTTGTTATCTGCATCAGCAGGATATTGAAAGTTTCTCTTGTTTCATCCCTTGATGTGGCACCTGTACATGGTTAGGAAACCTCCCATGACACTGCTCTTCTTCCAGATTAGCAGCACTGAGATTCAATGCCCACAGCCTAGGTTTCAGGCTAACACCATAGGAATTTGCATTTTTGCCTTGCATTTCAATACGTTGAACTTGGAAAGGAGGATTCTGGCGGTTTATGGGCCAACCTCAACACCACTTTACCCCCTGCTTCAAGAAGACAGTTGGTCCTGGAAGACTCAGCCAGGATTAATCAACTAGTGGGTTCACCTTTCAAGGGTTAACTGTACCAATTCCATGCCCCTACCTCCGTGGTCCAAGGGAGAGAGTTCAGGCTTGTGGTGGTGTGGGTATGGTGTCTTGGTAGCCCTGGCATCCCACTCTTGAGTGCATTTATTGCTTGTTGGGTAGTGAGTGGCCCATTTGGGCTCTTTGGTGGGTGGGAAGCCTGGGCACTGAACAAATATTAAAAACACTATGAATCCTGATAATGTTATTTCTTCAGGGACCCCAATATGATCCCTATCTGAAAATAAAATTGATGATCCAGACAATGCCAGTGTAGCAAAGAGACCTCGAACAGAAGTAGTCAGTTCCAATTCTGAGGTTCTTAATCGTGCATTTAAAAACTGAGAAACCTATTGGGAAAATTCTCCATTTTTCATACAGAAGGGTTTACGGGGGTTAGCAGGTTCCTCAAAATTAGTTAAGAGGCTTCATTCTGAGGATCTCTTAATTGAAAAAAAAAAAAAAAAAAAATGTCAGGCACTCTGAGCAACATCAATCGAAGGGGTACTGATTACTGTGACATCTGACAAAACATTAAATTCATCAGGAGGTGTCATCTCAGAGTGGGACCTCCTTGAGGTCACAGAGGAGGAAATATGCTCTGAGCTAAAGCCATAGGGAGTGATAGCTGTTAAAAGAATTTTTGCATGTAGGGATGGGAAACCTGTTCCCACTCGAAACATCATCTTGATGTTTAATTTGCTAACATCTCCTAATGATATCAAAGCTGGCAATATTAATTGTGCCCAAATCCTCTAAGGTGTTTTTAAGTGCCAGAAATATGGACATTCTCAAATGGCCTGTTGTGGAGTCCTTGGATGTGCTGCGAAGGACCACAAAACTACATCATGTTTAATCACAAAACCCACCTGCATTAACTGCCAACCCTGCTTACTCACGTGCAGACATGGAAAGAAAACAAAGAAATTCAAATGCTAAAGGCAGAGCTGAACATATCATATTAAGAGGCAAGAAAAGCAGTGAAACCTTTAAATACCAACAAAAATATATATAAGCCCAGAAGGTAACAGGGAGATGTTCCATCGGAACCCAAACAGAAATGACAATCCCAAGAGTCATTCAACCCCATTGCATGCTACATAGTTAAGCATAGTTAAGCTCACAAAAACCCATACAGAAGGATCAATTAGCTGCTACTCCCATATCTGTGCTTCCTAATGCTTCACCAGTAATAAAAGAGACTCTTAAAGAAAAGACTAAAAAACCTGAAGTATCCACTAACAGTCAAACAAAAATGGAAGTCGAGCTGAAGGAGGTACCAGCTGATGCAATCTTGAAACTCTTTGTGGAGGAAGAAATGGACACAAGACAGCAATGATACCCCCCCCCCAAAAAAAAACATAAATCCAGGACTGAGAAAAGTAAGCCCTCAGCACTTTGGAAGCCAACCGATGGATCCGCCAAGTCCAAGTAATGTATCATATATACTGATTCTCTTAGTTCATTACAGGCTTTGTCATCATCCTCACCCAGTCCTGTCCAAGGTACAACAGAGGCCACTTTTCCTTCTGAATCAGAATTTGATATTTGCTTTTGCTGGATTCCTAGCACATTAAAATCTTGGGACACTGCAGCCAAATGAGTGCCCCTTTATAACTCTTACCTGTTAGTCTACAGGCTACAGGCAAGTAATACAAAAGAAACTGGTTTGCATAGCAATATTCTTGGCATGGGCAGGCTGCAAGCAAATTATATGACAATCAGCCTGTAATCAAACATTGGCAGTCTAGTCTGTGCAGGGATCATAAAGAGGAAGTTGTTCTTGCTTGGCTCCACATAGGACATAATCATCTGGCACATTCCTTTTTGCTGAGGGCCGATGACTTCCTATGTGTGAGCAACACAACACCTTTTTATCCATGAAGCATATTTTAACCGAATGTGCCAATTTTAGAAATGCTTGTTTTACCACTTTTAATCATCTGACTCAGCCATATACACTCAGTCAGATTTTATTTGACAATGGCCACGTGTCAGCAATTTTTAATTTTTTGTGAGCTATTAATATGTATATAATATCAGTGTAGTTACACCATAGATAACTCTTAAGAAACTATGATGGTAGTGTGGGAGGCATCATTTGCTCTGTATCTCATATTGTGCTCTTCCTTCACAATATGTATACACTTATTTAAAATGTATACATTAATATGTATATTAATATGCATGCACTTATATAAAATATATATATTTCTATTCTTATACAGCTTTTTATTTACTGATGTGGTAACCATTTGGTAACCATTTGATGAGGTAACCTTATTAAAGGTTCCCAGAATCACAATCAGTTTTAAATATCAAGTTTGACGTGGCACGTTATCTCCTAGTCATTTTTGTGCCATAAATATCAAACCAAACCAGTCTCTCATTTCAAGAGACATATAACTAGTGTAACTACTGAGGTACTTAACTATGTAGTAGCCTAGTGGTCAGGCGCGCGGGTGCATAAGTACACGTGCCTTGAGTGACCGGGGTTCAAGCCCGTGACTGCTGAATATGGTGCTGTTTCTTGTATTCTGTGTATCTTGTAAACTCCTCTGACCGTTTGGTCGTCCCGGAGTATAAACAGAAAATTTATTATATATTATGTAAAGTGATAAAAATGGGCTATTGCTTTGTCCATCAAATTTGATGGCTTTGCTCAGCTACTTAGTGGTTAACAAGCCACCTTAGGATAAGTAATGAGTAGTAAAAAAAAAAAAAAAATTGGTTCAGAAATATACAGAAAGCTTAAAAAGTTAATTTATTAAATAAACTGTTTAACTAAAAATTTAAATGAAACTCAGCATTCAAATGGGGAGGAGGGTGCAGAATTCATATAGAAATATTTTTGAAGTTTGTTCCATATGCTTCTGATTCTGATACATACCTAGGTGATACCCCTTCTTATAACCTCTTTATGTTATAAAATCATGCACACATATATATTGGCTAACTCCACTCCTTTTTTTTTTTCATGTAGGTTGCTCGAGTGTTCTACTACTTATGTGTGGTTGCATTACAGTACATTGCTCCTCTTCTCCTGTGTCTTTTTACAACTCTGATGCTGAAGACTTTAGGTTTGTATCTTTGCCAGCAAAGCTAACTTTTTATACATTATTTAGTGAAGACTTAGTAGTAGTAAATTAATTAATTCTCTGTAATATTTTTTTTTATTCTTAGGAACAAAAAAGTATGCAAGTGCAGTAAATAAAATCAAATAAAATTTGTATGTTTTAACTGTATTTAATTTCTGTTATCGAGAGATCTTTCTCATCACACTGAAGACTGAGGGCCAAATATTCAACCTTATGACTTGGGCTTATGTTCAACTTGTAGACAAATGCCGTTATCTGTTCTGCCTAAGTTGCTAATATCTTTTTAAATTTTATATCATCACTCCAAGTTAAAAAGATAATCACGCTAGGTGAAAGGTAATTACACATTAGTTTCACCAGCCACCATTGGAGTTCTGATGCTAATGACTTTATCCTGTGATAATTTGTTTCCAGCCTTTGTAGCAGTATATCAAATACACCTCTCTGTAAATTAGTATGTAGTATCAGTGTAAATACACCATAGTTAACCCATAAATTTGAACTACGTAAATAGTGTAGAGGGCATCCTTTTAATTGTATCTCATATTGTGGATGCCTTCACAACCAGATAGTGAATTAGTATACACCTCCCTCTGCTGAAAAGTGCTGATGTTTGTGACACTCTAATAGCCCATCTGTGACCCCGACTAAGCAATCATTCATTTTAGTAGCCACGATGTGAAGGAGCATATATGAGCATATATAACCAAAGATATACTTTTACACTTTGCTAATGTCGACTTTATCTCTCCATACATTGTTCTGTGCACTTTGTAAATAAATGCAGATCATTATGCAAACCTCCTTCAAGACATTCACACCCCTTCCCCCAAGTTTGAGGAAACATTTTCAGGCCATTCATTTTAAATGTAATTTTCGATTTGGCTGTGATGACTCAGAGAACAGTTGTAAATTATTCTATATGCTACAGTATTTAATATTTTTAAAAAGCTTATTAAAATTTCTGTTACCATGAAACTGTATACTCAAGAGAAAAAGTTTAGTCAAAATACTTATTGCATTGCTGGAGCATAGTTTGTCACACAAAGAATAAGTCAAATGTAATATATGTCATTATAGTTGCAGTCTATGTAATAAGATATATAAACTGAAAAGTAGTTTGTATTGGTAGAATCAATATAAGAGAAAATTACATGATACAAAGGTATAAAAAATGTTTATTTTTATGAACTGATACAGCCTCAAGGTTTATTTTAGGACAGCCACAGTACCATATTTAACAATGGGTTATGCATTTTTTATGTCAGTGTACAGACTCAGTCTTGCATTGTGTGTATACCCATGTTGTCCTAATACTTTACCACAGTGCCATAGCCAGCCTAGTGGCCAGAAGAGTTTGACTTAATTGCAACTATTTTATAACAGCCAGAGATACCAGTGCCACAGTAAACAGTTTCAGACTCACAATGTGCATAACTGCATATTAGTGTTAGGCATATAGTGTAAGGAAGCCAGAGGCTTTTGCTGCACTAGCGAAAAAAAAACAAAATGTAGATAAGAAAGTAGACTAAATTATTCACTTCCCTCCTCACGTAGGTAACTATCAGTTGACATTTGAATTTCTTCAAACATTAGCATTAGTAGAGGCATATGATGCAAGAAAGCAAGCTTATATAGCATCAGCCATAAAAAAAAAAAAACAAAAAAAAAAACCCTTCTCATTTCACCCATCCATTCACTCCAAAATATTGTCTAGTTCAGCCTTGAATTTATTTAAGCTGTCAACTTCCACGACAGACCAAAGTTTTTTCCAGCAATCAACCACCTGCTGGCTAAAGGCAAATTTGTGCTTTTCTATTCTACAACTGTCTTTCCTCAATTTGAATTTATGTCCCCTCAGGTGAGAAATCTGAGAAAGAGGTAGAATCCCATCGGTATTGAGATCACTCAAACCATTCAAGGACTTATACACCTCAATCAGATCACCTTGCAGGTGCCTAGTCTCCAGACCCTGCAATTTGCAGAACTTAAGCCTTTCTAAGTAAGAGCACCCCTTTGTTCCTCTCACCAGTCTTGCTGCTCTTCTCTGTACTCGTTCTAGTAATCCTACATCTTTCCTAAAATGAGGCCTCCAGACCTGTATGCAGTACTCAAGGTGTCGCTTGACCATTGCCTTATACAAGGAGATAATCACATCCTTATCCCTGCTAGCATGAGCCTTGCACAACCTCTACAGGGCCAAATTGATTAACAAGGCTCTCATCACATACTCTCTCCTATCGTGTCTGGGCAGAATTACAGACACTTTCAAATTTAACCCTAACTCGTGACTTTTTTTCAACACTGTCCTGTACTTGTTAAGTAAGTCCACAGATCTACTCTTAATGTCATTAGTGCCAACATGTACAACAACATCACCCTTAAAATGTGTCCTTAAAAGATGATATCTGCTCAACAACATCATCAACTTTTGCCCCTGGCAAACATACCCTAGTCCTATTCCACCTATCCTTTTTGCACAATATATTTCCCGTCTCCCTGACATTAGATTCATCAACAATAACTAGCTCCTGTGGGACAAGCACCTTCTACCCTGAAGATTGCTGCTCTGTTGCCTGATGCATAAGAGTGAGCTCTGGCATTGAGTTGGGCAGCTGAGAGCTTGATGGGCCCCCATTTTAATTCCCTTCTGGGGCATCTATCCTACTCTTCAAACTCTCATGGACACCCATCAGAATGCTGAGTTGGCACCTAATTTCTTCACTCTCTCTGCACCTAGCACACACAAAGACATTCTCCTTGGCTAGATCATGTCTTGTTCCAGAAAAATCAGCAAACATTTCACAAGTTGTACATTTTTTAGGCTGTGACACATTGGAGAATTTCCCCCTTCGGTTCTCCCCTGAGCCATGGCACTCCTGCTACTTTTTGCACATTGCTTTGCTGCTCTAGACTGGGGTATGATTTCTGTTTAACAATGAAAATTAATAAGGTTAATAAATTTAATATTAAAGGTTAATATTTAATTTAATTAATATTAGTAAAATAATAAGAGGAGTTTACCTCAATATAGTGCGTAGAACACTTCCGTATGATACCCTCCAGAAATTAAAACGGAAAAAACGAAAAAATCGACAACTTACCGGTACATTAGAGTAAAATATAAATAAGGAAGGAAAATCGTTTTGAATATTTTCGTTAGATTCTTTTAATTGCGTTAATTTGATTTTTAATTGTTTTAAATTGATTAGAATTGTGTTAAATTGATTATTTAATTATTTATATTTTACTCTAATGTACCGGTAAGTTGTCGGTTTTTTCATTTTTTCCATTTTAATTTCTGGAGGGTATCATACGGAAGTGTTCTACGCACTATATTGAGGTAAACTCCTCTTATTATTTTACTAATATTATTATCAACGTAGAACATATTGAGTAGTACAGCTCTGATTCATACTATCTAATTAATTTAATTAAATAAAATAAAATCCAGTCTTGTATCGTGGTGTGCTGGGTTTTATGACATGGTGGCTTTGTGCAGTATGGTTTGGCACAAGTGCTATTGGTCTCATTTATCATTCCTACTTAATTTGAATATAAGACATTTATTTCACATCTTTGTGTGTGTGTGTGTGCTCATATGAAACACCCCTTATTTCCTATACAATACTATACGTTATTAGATTAATTTTATTTAATCTAATAACGTATAGTATTGTATAGTCAATTTGATTAATTGACTATACAATACTATACTAAGCTAATGCAGTGATATGTATTACACTATAACATAACGATCAAAATGTTAAATTAGTTATATCCTTAGCTAAAGGTATATGCCCAAAAGTGATTAAAACCTTCAAAATATTTATTTATTACAATTAAAGCCCTACTATTCTTCTGCATTATGGTTACATGCTACAATATTCCTGCCAAAACAACAACGTGATAGCAGTATGGGGAGCATGTTGTAACTTACAAAATCACTAGCTAAATTTAAAAAATAAGCTAACGAACGCTACTAAGCCGATTTAATCTGTTTGTAAAACAAATTAATATGTTAACTAATCAAAATATGATAAAATTTTTTAAGAAAACATCCGTTTGCAGCAGCTCCAGAAGTCTTCAAACCTATAGTCTCCAATTCTGAGTTCCTTATCTCTGCATGACACCACGTCTCTGATATCCCAACAATATCCACCTTTGATGTTTTCACCAGCACCTCAAATTCATCAAATTTATTTAACAAAACTGACAACCTCAACCACCTGTGGAGGCAACTTGTTCCAGTAATCAACGACTCACTGGCTAAAAGAAAATTTATGGCCTCAAGTTGCAGAATTCTTTATAAAAGTGAAAATTTTGCCTTCGTTCATTTTACTAACCCCTCTCAGAGCCTTATAAACCTCAATCAGTTCCTCTCTGTTTTTCCTATTACACTCACCTTTTTCCAATTTCACCATACAAGTTGTCCTTCTTTGGATCCTTTCAGGAAGCTCAGTGTGTTTTTTCAGATGACATCTCCATATTTGCCTTATACAGTGGGATTATGACATTCCTATCTCTATAGGATATTATTCGATAAATCATTGATAGGATACCATGGGCTTTCCTGCCCTCCTGTTTTCCCTGCTCAGAAAAGTTCATATCTGCCCCTATTATACCCCCAGATTCTGTTCTTCCTCTACTGTCTTTAATTAAACCCCACCAAGTGTATAAGTTTTATTTAATTCTTATTCAGAAATAAATCTGAATAAGTACTGATCTTTATTCAGAAATAAACATTGACTCTCCCAGACACTTGATGTTAATCGCCTTCAGTTAAGCCACCGGAGCCAACTTAAAACATGTCTACTCTCTTTGACTGCCTACAGCAGAATCTTATATGTACACTATTGGCATTACAGAAATGATGCAATTGCACTAACTTTTATGCTAGGCTACTGGATAATATATTTTGATATGTCCTGCCCCCATTCTCAGTAGCTTAAAAGAGTTTACTTCCATGTTACAACTGTTCATGACAAGCATTTAACTGGTTCTACAGTTAACAGTGGGACACGCAACTTTTGTAGCAGCATATGGATTTGATTATATACATACTTATCTCCCAAAACCATGGCCAGGCCAAGTAAACAATACATAATTTTTAGGATTATTAGTGATAAGAGAAATTTGGAGCTCCTATATTGTATTTCATTGCTGAATTAAATTATTTAAATATGAAGAAAATTTTAAAAAATTCTTTTAATTTGTTTTTTACCATTTAACAGTGTATATATATATATATATATATATAGAGAGAGAGAGAGAGAGCTTAATAGTTGAGTTTTTTATTTTTAATGACTTTCTTTTTCCCCTTTTTTTTTTAGGTGAATATACATGGGGAAGCTATTTTTGGACAACCCAGTCTTCAGTGACAAATTCATCGATTATTACTCCATCACCTGAGGTGAATGAGAACTCTATATTGGCCACAAGTGAACAGTTTTCATTGACACTAGCCAATCTGAAACGAGTATTCACTCCAGTCTTGTATCGTGGTGTGCTGGGTTTTATGACATGGTGGCTTTGTGCAGTATGGTTTGGCACAAGTGCTATTGGTCTCATTTATCATTCCTACTTAATTTGAATATAAGACATTTATTTCACATCTTTGTGTGTGTGTGTGCTCATATGAAACACCCCTTATTTCCATGTCACTGCATGTAGATAGAGGAATAATTACAGAGATGGATTGTAAAGAAATTGTGTTTTGTTGTGATGAAAGAAGTCTGAAGTTCACCAGCTACTCAAAGTAGTTAATTTTCCATTTGATTGTTGTCTGTCAGGAATATTCAATCCATTATAGTATTCCCACATGTAATAAACATTTGTATGTACAAAGGCTGAAATTAAGTATTTTTTTGGAATATTTCATACATGCAACTTAAATGTGCATTTTAGTTTGTGCTTTGTTACATGAATTATGTGGTTCTGTGAAATAGATATTGTTTGTTGTTTAGAGTGCCAAGAATTATTTTTTGAGTGGGTTGGTTGAAATTTAAATTATTGGATTAATTGGTTTTTAGCCAGTTGTATGTTCTGTAGTTTGTAAGATGTTCATATAATCATATTATTTATTTCAGATAATTACTCACAGTTCAGAAATCTTGTAAAGCAACATATTTTGCATTTAATCATGACAATAAGATTTTCATAGGGAAGATAAAATTAATCTACTTTGTGTGTTGTGCATGTATATTTTAATTTTCAGATTTATATGCAAAACTTACCGGACTCTATATATATTTCTATAAACCAAAGTACGTGTAGATTTTTAGCCTGTATGATTGAGATATTTCTCATTCAGATTATTACCCTGCACTCTTAATATGATGATAGTTGGCAATTCTTATGGCTGTGCTATTGTGTGGTTCATGTCTCATTCTGAACTGTAATTGCCTTCCTAGAGTAAGTAAAATATAGCTGATGTTACATAAATCACTTAGTGAATGGTTTGTACCCTGTGTACAAATACAAATACAAACTAATAAGTATATGGACTAATATTATGGTAAATGAAGTATTGTTAGCTGTTACATTTTGCATCGCTTAAGAATGGTATAGTGAAGTATTATGCATTTCACCACAGCCATATACTTTTTGACATACGCAATAATTGGTAGCATTAATGGTGCCGAGGTAGTAACCACAAAATGTGAAACATCTTATTAAACTCACAAACCACAAATAAAGAAAGGAAAAAGAAAAAAAATTTTTTTTCTGGATATAAAATATAGAAAAATAGCAGTTGTTTTTCATTGGATCCAGTGCTGAGATTTGTAATCTCAACAAGTAAAATACTGCAAGCCCTCTAAAAGATTACTGTTTTGTATGTTTTATCCATTACAGCTTACTCATTTAAAAATGTTGGGGGAAAGAAGAAATAGCTGCAGTCACTTAGAGCAGGGGGTTGACAACTGCTGGCCTATAGCATGTTTGACTGATAAGCTAACATGCTACCATCTACAAATTTCTACAAACCAAAAATGCAGAATTGTAAAGAAACAAGTAACAGGAATGAAAAAAAAAAAAAAAAACCCTGAAAATCAAAATTATTTTATTAACTTTACATGCTTTCCAGTAGTATTCTTATTCTGCAGCAAGTAATAATTTATTTTTCCTTTTAAATTTTTTTTTGTGTTTTTTCTTTTAAAAAATGGTATGTCTTATCAACATTCTACACCCAAATAAAATAATTTTGAAACTGATATTAAAGATGCAGGGTTATTTTATGACCATGCATCTTGGGCCTATGCTTACTTTAGGCATTGACACTGTTATTCATGATTTGACCTGAAATTGCTGATGTTGTTTTAATTGAATATCACTCCCAAAAGTGGCAAATCTGCTATTCATTTAAAACTTGAAATATGCCATAACAGCTTGTTTCGAGACCTATTGGTCCCTTATCATGACAGGTGGCCACATTTAACAAATGGTGCCTGACATACCTGAGTGGTCAGGGGCATGAATGCAGTAGCCCGTGACTACTAAATGCGATTAACATTTGTATTGATGATTTATTGTAAACTCCACTGACTTGGTTGGTGGTTGTGCCGGAGTATAAACAAGCACTTTTTTTTTTTGAGCCAAATGGTGAATAATGCACCAAGTCTAAATGAGCAGTCACATGATTAGCATAAAGAAAAACTTCTTGTTGAACATGAAATTTGTCTATTTGTTGAACAATTTGTTGAACAATGAAATTTGTCTATATTTAAACCCCTAATACCCCACACCTTTACTGATTTGCTGTGGGGCCAATGGTACTCAGTATTAGGATATCATACTGCATACATTAATGTGTAAATGAACTAAAAAGGGTTTAGCGCTGAAAGTCTCAGACCACAGGAAATTTACTAAACGAACAAATTAGTGCAAAGCATTGTTTGTAATAAGTAATTTACTACAAACTAAAATGATGCTTTGCATTAACTTGTTCATGTGTAAATTAACATATAAAGAAAAAATTCTTTTCGATAAAATTTGAGAATTAAAATGTTGTAGGTGGCTGAAGTAGTATACTTGACAACAGAGTTAACCATCTGGTCTTAACAAGAATTTTATAAACTATTTTTATATATTCTTGATGGCTTGAATAGTGTCTGTAAAATATAAAATAGTGAACAGTATTCCAAAAAATAAAAACTTTTTGCAAGATGGATATTATTTAAAGAATAAGAATGTCTTTTGATCATGTCTACATTTGGAAAGGCTTTTTATATTACCTTCTGAATATATAATATGAAATTAGAATTTCCAGTAAAGGTTACCTAATCATTGAAATTGTTTGTGAATTTATTGTATGGTCTCTCTTTTGTGAATTTGTGAATTTATTGTATGGTGTCTCTTTTTCAGCATTTGTCAGTCCTGGAAGAAAGTCTTTCCATGCACATCTTGCCAGTGCAACTCCCATTGCATGCCTGCAGTTTTTTGGATTTCATTATCCCATTGTATTGTAGGCTTTCCTCTTGTTTACTATCCATTGGTCTGCATTCTGTTAATTTTCTGGTTCATCTTTTATCATGTGGATGTGGTATATTGCATTAAATATCTTTTTGAGTGAGACAAAAGTAAAGTACATTTTTTTTAATCTTTAATTTAAAATTATTTGATTATCAATGGATAAAAATATCAGTTTCTTAATGAATTTTGTTTTGATTATTATTAGTATAGATAGCTTTAAAAAATTTAATTATCTATATAAGTAGGATAGTGAAAGTTTCTTTCATTTCAGGAAATATAAAATTGTATAAGTATTGAAAAAATAGGTCCTAGTGATGAGCTCTGCGGAACTGAACTATGTGAAGTGAAAATATGACCTATTGTTCTGACCATCAAGTTTGCTCAGCAACTTTGTATCAACTTTGGGATAAGTAATTGTTCAAAAAAAAGACAAAAAAAAATAAAAAAAGTCAGTTCAGATGTACACAAGGCCTTGAATTTAGTATATTATAGTATTGTGTTTGGATCTTGAATCAAGTCAGATAGTCTATTTGCTGGATAAGCTGAAAATTTTAACTGTAATTTAGGATAAGAATTGGCAACATTATTTCCAAGAAAGTTAATATAATATTATCAGACTCTTTTCAGATGATTGAATTTGGTGCAAGTCTGATGCTGAAATCACAATTGTTTATCATCAAGAGGTAGTTAACAAAAAATTTCTTTGGGACCAGTTGTTTTATTGTCATTTGATTTTAGAGAAAGAAAACTGACCATTTTCTAACAAGATCAAGAAACTCTACAATTCAAACACACTAGATGTAGCCAGACAAAGTAATTGCAAAGTCATGGCTTTATGATCAAATGGCATTAAGCCCACAATTATTATGGTAAAACTTGATCAGTGGTGTGTACATAAATCAAGATATTATTTGACCTGCATGGGGAGGGGTGTATCATATATAATGAGGTAAAAGGAACACTAAATTAATTAGCTATAGTTTAATTTCTCTTAATGTTTAACTGTGTTGTTATGTTGATATTTGGTGGGGGAGGTGAAAGTTTCAAAAATTCTAAGCAGTTTGTATTGCTGACAGTAGTGAATAAAATAAATTGATTAACACTATATAATCCTTAATTTTTATTGTATCACATTGCCCATTTTGAGAAATTTTAATGAGTTACATTATAAGAATAAGCACTCGCTCCATTGTGATATTTATGTACCTCATTATATCAGTGAGTAGTCAGCCTCCCATCTGTGTAGGTTAGTAATGTTGTTTGGTAGTCTTCAGGGTAAGCAACACAAAAATCTGTATTTCCTGAATAACTTGTTTGCCATGCAGTATTACTACTATTTATGTATCACTTGATTCAATTTTATCAAATTCTGAATCTGAATTCTAGAGAATTTTTTTAAATTTTGGCTTTTGTAGGCTCAGATTAGACAATTATGGTCAACAAGTATGCTCTCCTCCTATGATTTTCAAAGCTGTGTTAATGCTGCTATATGTTATTAACTGTCTCTACAATTTAATTGGAAAGTCAGATAAAAATATGTACTATACATGTACTATATATACTACATAAAAACATATTAACAGACACCTTCCAAATGTAGATCTTCATATGTACTCCTGAATGGATAGGTGAAATGGGAAGTTTTTTTTTTTTTTTTTTTTCTTGCTGATGCTGTACAAACTTTCTTTCTTGCATCCTGTGCCACTATTAATGCTAATGCTAATTTGTTCAAGACCAGAACCAAGCAATGCTGTTTCATAGTGACTTGGACCAGAATAAATTTAAAGAAGAACCAGAGAAATTATTAGGAGGGGCAAGTAAAATAATTATTATTTTATTTTTTGTTTATATTTTTATTTTTTGCTGATAATGTATAAGCTTGCTTCATGGCATAATTTTTACAATACTATTACTTTTGAAGTTATGATGATAAGTGCCCAAAGATCTGGTCCCAGAATGCAGTTCACATTTCATACAGTCCACCACTGTATTTCCAAAAGAACACATCTCATTCCAGTATGGAACACACACACATAAAGCTCCACTGAAAAGTTCATGAATGTAGCCTCGGCAAAGAAGGCAGTTGCCACCTTATTTTTGAATGCAAAATAAATTCATTTTGATATCCTAGAACAAAACTACAATTAATGCTGTTCACTACTCTGATCTTCTGAAAATCACTCTCTGAAGCCAGCTGGAAGTGAAAGAGCCCTAGTTCTTCTGTTCAAAGATGTATTTTTCCTCAGTCCTCCTTACATACCTAATTTTATCTTGTCTTATATGTTTTTATTCAGCTGAAAGATCATTTAGGAGGCAAGAAAATTTAGATCAAATAATGAGGTCAAAATGCAGTCCTAAAAGTGATCAATTGAAAGATTTCTTTGAAATTAGAATGCAGAAACTCAAAATGTTGGCACAAATGTATTCTGAAGGAAAGAGTACCTGAAAGTGGCTAATTTTATTTTGTCCTATTAACTATATGGTTTAAAAATATATATCCAACTCAAATTTTTACCCCATCCCATGTATTTTTATGGTATTTTAAGGTTTCAGAATCATCTTCTATTTTTGCATTTTTTATAAATAAAAAGTTTCATGGTATTGCATACACAGGATCATCAAGAAAAAAAAAAAAGCAGTCTCGAACATTTGTATTTTTTAATGTATTGTGCTGTTATTAGTGAGTTTGGTGTCATTAAATAGTAAGAAATGGGAGTTTTTACCTATTCAAATATATATTCTATATGTGATCTCTGTGTATTCAAGATCATTTGCAGATGTTCATTGAGGTTTTTAGCATAACATGTTTTTCAAAGAGTCTCTCTACAGCATGTACGATTTCACCATTTTAGTTCTTTACTGGTATGGGGATTATTCCTATAGATGTTCTTCAGAAACTCTCATAAGAAATAATTAGCAGCAGTTCAGTGTGAATTAGGCAAGTACATTGGTCAAGACCATCCAGTCCACTATTTGCCAAGATATTGATTAGAGATAACCTTATCATTAAACATTCCTTCAAGAACTGAAGAACCACATTTACCATATATGGTCTTTCCTCATTTTGTTGGAAAAATGAACAATGTTTCTGTACCTTTGAAGAGTTGGAAAAAAGTGGGCTTGAAGGAATTTCAGTTAGCTTTCTGCATTAACTGTGTCACCCAGGAAGACTGGTTGAACAATTTCAGCTGATATTAGCATTATCATTAGCATTAGTTGAGGCATATGATACAAGAAAGCAAGCTTATACAGCATCAGACAAAAAAAAAAAAAAAAAGAACCTTCCCATTTCACTCATCCAGTCACTCCAAATGTTTGTCTAGTTCAGCCTTAAATTTATTTAAGCTATCAATTTCCACAACAACAGATGGAAGTCTGTTCCAGCAATCAACTACCTGCTGGCTAAAGGCAAACTTCTGCACATCTGTTCTACAACTGTCTTTCTTCAATTTGAATTTATGCCCCCTCAGGTTCTTAGTCTGAACAGCCGGTGCATCCAACCATGCATTTTTCAGGTTGCAAAAGCTTCTTGATAGCTAATCTACATAGGTGGTATCACTGCCCTCAACCCCACCATTCCAGTTATTGATGTAGCTGATAAAGTGGAAGTGCACTTTGTCACTGACCCATATGTATTGAATAATTGTTGCATTAATTAAACTTGATGAAAGTGTTGTGTTGTTTTTCAGATAGTCATAAAATGAATCACAAAAAACAAATCACCTTTTTTGTGAGCATAAATTGGGATTGTTGCATCTACATATTAAAAAGAAATGTCTTGGTGAATTGTGCTTTAAAGTAGATTTTTTTTTTTTTTTACCCAGGTGTTGTGAGACAGTCATGTTAGATTTCTTTGGACTACAAGTAATCATATCGTGTATGTGTGCAATGTTTTTAGACATACTCATGCACTTCTTTCTGCCAACAGCATGCTTCTTATTGTCTGTCGCAGAACTAGACTTTCAAACGTTACTAACCTTAGTTGGTAATCTTTCTGTACCTTTTCTGCAACCAAATCTCACTTTAAATTGTGCTTCACCATAACCAAGTTAAAACCTTTCATGTAAAAAACATGCTGCTGATTAATTCACTCAGCTTGTTTAAAGTTTTTTCCTACTAGGGTGAAATACTGTAAAAAAGGGATTACTATTCTGAAAAATGTCATGTCTAGCAAGTTTAATGACACGAAACTCGCCAGTGTTAGCCAGATTCATCAAAAAATATAGGCATTCAAAACTATTGCATGATTTATTGATGACCTTGTACATTCTTCTGCTATGTAGAATCAGTTTTTAACAATCAATGTTGTTGCCACTTCCATAAAAAAAAGTGCTCTTTAAGTTACTTGTGAATAATGAAATGCAAGTTTTCTTAATTCTAGTAGTTCTAAAGCAAATTTATTTATTTACTTTTATGTTTTCTGAGATAGATATTTTCGATATAACTTCTAGCAGTGTTTTAGGTAACTAGGGTTTGTGAGGATATACTAAAGCATAGCTGTATGTAATGTTAAGTAAATGTGGTGGGTGGAAAAATTTAATCTTCACTGAATTGGGATTTTTGAAACTAATGGAAGCATATTAAATGAAATGTAACTAAGAAGTCTCTGATCCTTAATTTTATCAAAAACATTAAATTAAAAAAAAAAAACTGATAAATAATTTATTTTTTTAGTTTTATTTTGTTTTCTTTGTTTCAGAAGCTTTATACATATTTACCTCTCTGTACATTTTTATTATAATCATTTAGGTTAACAATGCCAGAAAAATGCAAGCTGTATTTGACTGACTTCCCCCCCCCCCCCAGGATGTAGCCTTGTTATTTTATTACATTCTCTTTTATTGTTCCTGTTTTTTCATTGTTACTGATAATTTTAGGACCCAAAAAATTTTTCAGTCTGTAATCTCTTTAGCAACGTTAGAGCTTGCTGTTATGTGATCAGTAATGAACTTTCTTCCTGTATCATCCCGTATGAATGTGTTTATCTTTTATGTTTTAAAAAGCTGTTGATTATCTTGGTCATTTTAAATTTTAAGCCTGTGGATATTCCTCAGTTCCATTCTGTTATTGTTGATATTGTGTTATCCATTTTTTTCCTGTGAAGTCTTCAGTTTTTTGCGTGCTTATTTCAAATCTCTTTTAATAACCAGGTATTCTGTTTTGATTATTCGTATTTCTTTCTATAATGAAATAGTAGATGTAAAAGTAACATTTATGCTTGGTATTCCTTGCCAAATTATGATGCTTGGTCACAATGGTTGCTTGGATTATTTATTCAGTTAACATTAAATCATTGGTTTTATGTAAATTTGGAAATTACTCAGTTGGAAATTCAGTTGTGCTTGGTGAGTAATAACACATAAAGACTACATTAAAACTGTTAATTTTTGCTGTCTTCTAGTTCAGGTCGTCATAAATATTCATGTTGCTGAAATAAAAATTTCAAAACTATTTATAATTATAATAGCTACATCAATAATGAGTTAAATATCTTCAAAGTAACAGTTAGTGTAAATAAATATCTTTAGCTTTTCTTTGTTTGTATAAAAGAAAAAAAAAAAAAAAAAGGGGGAGAGAGAATATTTATTTGGACACTAAGAAGATCGGTTCAAAAACAGCTTACAAACACCAACTGAGTTTTATCAGAGTTATCTATTGCTGCCAGAATAAAATTGTTCATCCATGTTGTTTATGAGGAAAACACACATGAAGTGAGCCACTTAACTCTGTGTATTCTAAATGCATTTAAAACAAATGTCTTACCACTAGCCAGCTTTCTCTAGGATTGCACATTGACATTAAATTTTATTCTTACAGATTTATAGGTGCATTTCTATTTTAAATATTTTGCTCTTTAGGGATATATCTAAGTCTTTCAATCATATCTATCATGTTAGCCTTAAAGGTTAAAAATGGGATTTTTTTTATGTATGTATATGAACTACAGTTTGCATCTGCAAATTAACCTGTATGTCTGTGAATACAAATAATTATATGACAATGAAGGTAAAGTAACAAGTGTCCTTCCTATTTACAATTATTTATGAATGGATTGTTAAAAGAAAATCATCACTGTAAGATTGCTGATTGTATAACTTGTATAGTAAAATTATAAACATTTTTTCCCAAGAGTAATTTGATAATCCATAAAAATATGATGTTCTTTGTCTTCAGTAAAAGTGACTGGTTTCATTTTAAATACTAACACACGCACACACTAGACACTAAAAATTGTTGTCTAGTTTTGAAAATGAAAAATATAATCTCCAGTAGTTCTTAAAACTTTATATACCCACCCATCTATAAGTTTGGTTTACAATATGACAACATTTTTTGTTAATTTTTTAAAATTAGCTATGACAATGTAAGGTTTAATATAAAAAATCACACTACAAAGTATTTTAAGATTTATAACAAAAAAATATTTAAATGATTAATATTAACAACTGCACTGATTTTCACCAAAATATCCTCCACAAGATTTTATTACTGCCTTACAAAGACATGGTATTCTGGCAATTAATTTTATAATGCTGTTCTGACTAACATTATTTCAAGTGATCTGCAAAGTTTTCCATAGTTTTGTGAAGATGGATAGACTTCATGGACTTGCATGTCTAGATCACTGGTTCCCAAATGATGTGCTGCTACCTTTTTCAAGTATACTGCAAGATTTTAAGAAAAACTCCATTGAGTTCAGTGGCAATCACTATTTTGAAAATACCCACCAGTTAGAATATCTCTTCTAACTGCAGGTGTGACTTGAGTGACAAAAAGATTGGAAACCACTTGTAGATGATCCCATGAAAGCTGTATTGGGTTTAAGTCAGGTGATTGGGGTGACTACACCATAATTTGCAATACTCACTTTTGTTTAGTTGCCAGAAAGTCTCTGCACAGTTTAGAGCTGTGCTTTGAGTCATTGTTTTGTAATATTGTAATATAAGATTTTGTCCATAAGTTGAATTCCAGTGGATATTGCATTATGTTCAAAAATGTTTTTATAGCCTTTTCTTAAAATTCAATTTTGATGCCATCCAATCCATAAAAACGAACTTCAGATCATGATGGAACCACTGCTTGGATCCAAAAAAATTTAATTTTGGATTCATCCATCCAGAGTATGTCTTCCAACTCTTCATTTGTGCAATGTTGATGGCTCTTAGTCCAAGCCAACCATTTCTTTTCCAGTTTTAATAGGGTTTGTGCACCATTACGCAACCACGAAATCCTGCTTGTTTAAGACGAAGTTTTACAGTGGATGTAGACAGGAATTTCTATGTTCCTATTGAACTCAGCTTCGATTGCAGGTGCAGTAAGTCAACGACTGCATCTAAAAATCAGTCTTGTGTTCTTTTCTGTGCATTTGTTACATGCAGTCATCCTGATTGTGATATCATCTTTAATTGCTGGTCTCATATCGTGGGGTGGTAGTTTGTACTACTTTAAATGAAGCACCTAGATTTTTTGCCAGTACATCTCATGGAATAACTTTCTTTATACAGAGTTATAATAGCACTTCTTTTTTCAACACTCAGTTCCCTATTTCTTGCCATGTTTAACACAAAACACACTGAATGATGGCATTCGATTTTATAAGTTGCAGCTTTTACTTCTCATTTATATTGAAAAACTAGAATCATCTACATGCTGCTATAATGATACAATACCTCCACTTTCTAGAATATTCTAGCATAATCTATCTTCTACAACATTTAGGAATCTTCTATACCTTTCTGGAATATTTTTGATTCCAGAAATTTCTTTAATATTTTAATAAAAATTGGTAAGCCAGTTGCTCCTGTTTTAATAAAAACTTTGAAAAATGAAATGTGATTCCAAACTTAAGTGGGAAAGAACTTTTATAAAAATATTTTTTGCATTTTCACATGGATTATCTTCTTTAATGTGTTAAGAAATAGCCAACTATAATGTTCATGTATTAATCCACATTATTGTCCATCCATACATGCTCAAATAAAAGTGAAAATATAGTCTAAATTACATGCCATATATAGAGTGGAATTTGACCAGTAGTGGTCATCTGGAGTCACTCAGATTTTAACAAAAAAAAAAATTGTTCAACAGATTGCAATATTTCTAAATTTTATATGCTTAATATTAAAATGGCACATGCATTGGTCAAAACAATTAGAGGAATTCTACATTCTATTGAACAATCTACTGTATCATTGTGGCTATAATGCTAGCACAGATTGATATACAGATGTAAATTATTAAGCTCTCCAACAACTACAGGCAAGAACATTCCAATCCAGGCATGCAACTACTTCATTAAATACTTAGCTATGGTGATCATCTCATCCATTAACTGCAACTCCAAAAGACATGTTGATTATCATAGCAAAGAATCTGAAAATGTCATATGCATTTGGCCATGCCGACCACTTGGAAAGTCATAGGGAGACTGGAGGCAGGACAATAACAAGTGACGGCTTGGTGTGTGAGTGTCAATAAGGTTGTGTTACTGGTGCCAATAAATGCTAACCATTCAGGTCATATCACATAATTAGCGATGCTAAGGCAAGATTGCTGTCTTTCTCCTTGCAATGAGTGCTATGTAGCTACTTCGATACCTGACAATAGCAACAAAGACAGTCCAAGAACATGAGGGTGCATTCTGTCTATTGCAGTTGCCTTCCTGGTCACCAAAATTTGAATCCAATTGAGCATCTATGGGATGAGGTCAAATAAATAGAAATCTGTAATCATCCCACTTGCAAAGCCCTCATGGGTAGCACAGGTGGTGGGATTGCTGTCCTCCCCACACTAGGTGGACAAGACAGTTCAAATCCCATCGATAATGGGAGGAATTTTTATGGGTATTTATTGCAACATGGTTGAGTTAATCAGTTTCAGGCATTGGTAACATGTTTTTTCTCCTGAAACGTTTTTCGTCCAGAAAACAAAATCAACCACAGAACGCACGGAATTTACAGATATATACTGCACAAGTTGCCTAAGTTGCTGATGCACTTAAAACCCTTCTACAACAGACCAAAAATCAGAAGTGAAGATAAAATACTCATATTAGGCTAACCTGTAAACCTGCCCATGTGTGATATAAACATAAATTGCGTGTGTTCTCTGACAAAGGACTCCAGTTTCTGGGGGGGGGGATCTTGCTTCATGTCCGAGACAAACTCAGCCACAGTCAAAAAAGTTCCTCACATCACTGATATAATTTGAATCCTGTGGAGAGCACGGATTATAATCACTATGGTACCTGTGCAGACAGAAATGTAGATAAATGCACAGAAATTTCCACTTCTATTGTCAGAAATGAGAACAGGATTTCAACATGTGAACTATGGTTCATATTTTCTGTCTCAAGTGTAGCACAAGGGAGCCCAACCGTTTCCTGCAGTGTTCCACCTAAGAACAGATCCAGATACTGTCTGAATCTACTCTTCCCCTCCTCAAAACTGACTCACATCTGGTGCCACATTTTTGGTAACTGCATAAACAAATTTTATGCAGAACAATTTCATATTCATAAAATAAAATTAATATGGATTAACGAATCAATGCCATGAGTTGACTAACTTCCTTTGTTCGTTAACCTACATTAAATTTATTTTATAGATGTAAAGTTGCCATCGTGGATAGTACAGTTAGTAGAACCGCTGTCCCCACATTGGGTGGAAAAGACCCAAGTTCGAGTCTTGTTGATGACCAGAGGAATTTTTATGGGATTTTTGCACAACGTGGATGAGATAGTCGGTCTCAGTCGAGGACCGCATGGTTTTTTTCTCCCGGAAACACGAGGTTTTCGTCCAGCGAAAAGAAAATCGACCACAGAACATGTGCAATTTACAAACAGCATACACGGAGCAATATGGCCTCAGGCGCTGATGCTCCTAAAACCATACTACCTAAATTTAAGATTGTTTTCATTTTTTATTATCTCAACCCTCCAACAAAAAAAAATAAATTTGTTTAAATAGCAAGAATATTAGGTGGCACTATGAGCAGATCACTAGGGGAGAATTGATTATTGATTCCGTTTTAAAAGCCTGACCTTCAAATTTTCATATGGATTGATTTTAACTAGAAAAGTGTGCTACTTTTGTTTATCTCTCCAAAAATCGATTTTCCAAGGGTGGCATGCGACACTTCCAGCATAATATAACGGAAAAGGTGGGCGCCACTGCTTTAAACAATCCAAGCTATCTCAACTGTGTGGTATTTATCTAGGGGTTCAAGCTTCCCAGTGACAAGGATGGTAATCAGGTAATTGTAGGGTTTCTAAAACTACCTGGGCTATGGTGCCAAACAAGAACATACCATAAGACTAAATACAGTGCACCGTGGTACTTCGTTATTCACACGGATTGGGGTTGGCTAAGCATGGCTTCACAAATTCACAATATGAATTTGAGGGCTTTCTCTTTAGAACCGTTTACACTGAATAAAAGAATGTAGATTGAGTTGTTTTCTTGTTCTTCTTCGTCTGACTATGAAGATTTGAAGACTTGAGAACTATTGATCTGAAGAACATTTGTCTTCAGACAAAGAAAAGCTATCAACTCCACATAAGTCCCTTCTCATGCTTGTGGTCTTGTTGCTGTACCATGTTTTCCTTGGTATAAAACATTGGTATAAAAATATATACTTATAAAACATTGCTCTGAGAGCTATTTGATCGGATAAATATTGTTTGATAAAAATGATAATGATGTGGTACTATCAGCACGGAAGGGATATATATCCAAAGCTTTGTTTTTTGCAATGTGATGAAAGGCGCAGATAAAAAAAAAGAAAGAAAAAAAAGATGACGATGAAATGAAGCAGTTAAAAAAACTACTTCTGTGCATATTTCATTTTTTCATTATTTGCCATTTCCAATTCTTAATCCTTCTTAATGAGAAATATTCATCATTCTTGTATTCAAACGCACACAAAACGAACTGCTGAGTGAGGTTATTTATAAAAGGCACTATGTCAGCTGAGGCCATGAGAAGTCAGTATATTTTATTTGAAAATTTCGTGTATATTCTCTGTTCGTTTTCTAGCTTGTAAGATACACATCCACGTTTCTGATATAAAAAGTCACGCAGTCATTGTACAAGACAAATTACTCGACTACTGCTTCCAAAAAAAAAATAAAAAACTCTCTCACAAAAGTTCCATTATGATGGGATTCGAACCCAAACATTTACCATACGCAAAGAATAGTGTCAGCCCTTCTATACCACCTAGGGCATGTGTAAATAAAACACTCCCACTCATTTTTTGAACAGTGCGCAAATGGTCGAGAAGACACTTATTTACAGAATGTCGTCCGGTAAGTGTTACATCCTAGTACATTGAAAGTGAAATTTTTCATAATATACTTATTCAAACCCAAGTTAGCTAATACTGACTAATGGGAAGTCTAACAGCGCACGAGAAACTCATTTTCGGGGAAGGAACAGTGAATAATCTGGCTCTATGACATACAGACACCAGAATATGCATTAAAGGGGAAAAAACACGATTATCAAACGATTTCTGCATTTGAAAAGCAAAATCAGAGTGCAAATCAAATTTAATAAAGCCAGACAATTTACCAATCTGTTATTAATAAAGTTAATAAAGCCAGACAAGTTACCAATCTGTTCTTGTAATAACCCCATTATTACAAGAACAGATTGGTAACTTTTTACAAGCTTGCTACTACAATTATATAAAATATGAACGTGCAGCGCAACCAACCCCCACATTGGTTGCGTTTATGCCAACAAACTGATTCTGGTATCCCAATTCAGTTAGTATAGACTAAGTGTCTATGGAAATTGCTCTGTATTCATAAACCTTTCTACCTTGACTTCAAATTCTACAAGAATATTACAAACCCATAATCTTAGCCAAAGTCAAAATTTTTTTATTAAGTTGGGCTAAAGTCAAAGAACTTGAAACCAACCTAATGGGAAAGAAAAACACATTGCTACTGTTATCATCCTCAGACCAGGTATATCGGTTGGCTGTTTTGAAACACTATCGACCGATTCAGTTCGATAGTGATTCAAACTCAGGTTGGTAACTCAAAAAGATAAAAAAAAGGGAAAAAAACACGTTATGGTCTTACATTATTATTATTATTTGTACTAGCCATATGGTGCAAGGAAGCCTGAGGCTTTTGCTGCACCAGCCAAAAATAAAAAAATTCCTGAGTTACCCTGAGAGAGAGAGAGAGAGAGAGAGGGGTATCACCAAGAAAGAGAAGAATGATGGTATCCAGCTCAGTACCCTGGGTGTGCTAAGCCCATATTCACCAGATGCGAGCCTCTGGGGTGAAATTTACCATTTAAAGAAATAGAAGGCTGTAAAGGAAACTGTTCAACATGAACATGACCAGCACCGGTTGATTTGTCTTGAATTTTAGTTAGCGCTGTTCAATTCAAATATGCATTTATATGGGAGAGCACAATTATCAGGCTTTGAAGTTATCAGCTCGGATAATTCAGTATACGTAATTTGCTGGGGGGCATAGGATTTTGATCATTTACTTGTGCCTTCGCTGAAGTAAATTTTACTTATGCATATGTGGATTCTTATAGGGACAGTTCAATCAGTCGTCATCAGTGATATTTAACTTATCATCATTTGATAAGGGGCTCACATCTGGTGAGTATGGGCTTGGTAAACCCAGGGTCCTGAGCTGGGTATCATCATTCTTCTCTTTCTTGCTTTCTTGGTGATTCCCTTCTACTTTTCTTTCTCTCAGAGTAACGCGGGAATTTTTTTTTTTTTTTTTTTTTTTGGCTGGTGCAGCATAAGCCTCAGGCTTCCTTGCACCATATGGCTAATAATAATAATAATGTCAGACAATAAAAACAAAATCTTAATATTAGCAAAGGCAGATTTCTTGATAAGAAACAGTTAAAGTTACGAAAGAAGAAAGGATACTTACATTTAAAGACACTTGAAAATGATTTCTTAATAAATTAAATAGTAAGTATATACTTTTCTCAATTGCGCATCAGTAGGGTGTTAATGAATCAATCATTGCCGTTGCTTTTAGTACAGTAGCTGCGATCATTGTCCTTCCACACGTGCGGGAAAATCCTTCTCTACAGGAGGAACTTTTATCGACTTTCCGTAAAAACGTGTGAGAGTTAACGGCTCTTGGGCAAGGTTTGGAAACTTGGGTTTTTCGTCCAGCTAACAGTAAACCGACCAAGAATGCAATTGCAAACACGACATAGTGCCGCCTCATAACTTTTGTTGCTTGAGCGTTTAATACCAGTGCGGAAATAGCATATCGCCATTGAGGGCACCCGAAGGGTCAGAGGGGACTGGACAGTTGGTTTTAATTCATTAAAGAGCACATGGAGGGGGTGGGTGCTGATGGATCTCCCGGATAGAGACAGAAATCCGTGGTTTCGCTATTGCTTAACACACACACACACCAACCCCCCACTGAATCAACTGTGCGTTATATCAAAGAGGCCCACGATAAAATTTAAGGAAGGCGTTCATTCCGCTACAGTTTTTGGAATTGAAGTTCGTGGTTAAGTTGGCATGGCGTTCTCTTTGCATTACTGATAAAGACCAAATCCTTGTAGTATTTTTATAAGTAGAACTCGTTGCCATTTTTTCCTATTTCCATGTTCGACAACTAGGTTTCTGTATTTTCCAAATCGTCGAGAACGTAACATCCCACTTGACCCCTTCCCATTAAATATTCTTCGTTCTGAAGAGACAGCTGGTCCCCAACCACCGCGATCGGCAAGGATACCTGTCTGCCTAAACACAAAGTGGTGTGCTTGCAAAAGGTATCCCTCGCCGAATACAATATAATATTACAATTTACCAGGTGCACGTACCCTTTCTTTTCATGAAATGGAAAGAATTTTTTGTAAATACACCACGTGCTCGTTTATTGCGATATAAAGTAGGTGGGTAGATATGTTGGGATGATATATATGTGCGCAGTTCAGTGCCAGTTGGTTGCCCATATTGGCAAACAAAAGTCCCTTTTGTTTGCCAATATGGGCAAACAAAAGATTTAAGTGACTTTTATAGAAGCGAAGGAACAGGACCTAGGATGAGAAAATGTTTTCGCAATCTCGGGTTCCGGGAGTTCTTAATGGACCCTTCGGAACTCTACATATCCTATGGTAAACCAACGACGGAATACGTGAAATTTGCAAATAAGAGATACCGATCATGAACTTAATCAACTGGGATAAAATTCTAAGTATAGGCAATGCACGTGAATTTAGAGAAGGCCACTGTAGCCGAGTGGTCAGGCGCATGGGTGCATAAGTACATGTGTCTTGAGTGATTGGGGTTCAAACCCGTGACTGCTAAATAGGGTGCTGTTTCTTGTATTCTGTGTATTTGTGAACTCTTCTGACTGTTTGGTCATCCTGGAGTATAAAACAGAACATTTATAGTAAAAAACAATTTATAATTTTGGTTTTGGACATTTTAATGATATCTACCTATTTTTTTGATAGCATATACTTGAATCTTAGGAAGGCTTTTGATACTGTTGCACAATGAAGACTTCTGCACAAATTGGAGCAGTGTGGCATTAAGGACAAGTTGCTGCTGTGGATAAAATGATGGTTGAGTGGGAGAAGACAGAGAGTGGTAATCAATAGACACTGCTCTTCGTGGACTGACGTTATTAGTGGAGTCCCCCAGGGTTCAGCTTTGGGTCCATTGTTTTTTTTTTCTGTATTTATAAATGATATTGATGATGGAATATCAGGCTTAATATCTAATTTTGCAGATGACACGAAAGTTGACAGTGTTGTTAATTACACTAATGACATTACACTACTGCAACAGGATCTAGAAAAGTTGAGCAGATGTGCTGAGAGATTTAACACTGACAAATGGAAAATACTGCATACAGGTAGCAATAAACCCAGAGTAACGTATCAACTGTGTGGTACTACACTGAGGGTGGTAGAGAATAAAAAGGACCTGGGGGTAATTGTGCAAGCAGATATGAAGTTTTTATTTATTCTGAGCAGTGCAGATGTCCTGCAAGAGTAGCTCATGGGGTCTTGTCAATGATATATAGGAATTTTGGTAGCAGGGATAAGGAGGTGATTATCCCTTTGTATAAGGCAATGGTCAGGCCACACCTTGAGTACTGCATATAAGTCGGGGGGCCTCATTTTAGGAAGGATGTAGAGCTGCTGGAACGAGTACAGAGAAGGGCAAAAAGATTTGTGAGTGGAACAAAGGTGTGATTGAAATGTATAAGGCCTTGAATGGTTTGAGCATGCTCACTGCTAATGGGATTCTTTCTCTTGCTCAGATTCCTCACCTGAGGGGGAATAAATTCAAATTGAGGAAAGACAATTTTAGAATAGATGTGCGGAAATTTACCTTTAACCAGCGGGTGGTTGATTGCTTAAACAAACTTCCATCTGTCGTCGTAGAAGTTGATAGCTTAAATAAATTCAAGAAGGAAGAAGTGGACAAACATTTAGAGCGAATTAATGAGCGAAATAGGAAGGTCCCTTTTTTTTTTGATGCTATATAAGCTTGCTTTCTTGCATCATGTGCCTCTAATAATGCTAATGCAGGGCAGGAAAAACTGCCACGACCAAAACAGATGCATATGAAAAAACAGAGAATAATCAAATTACATAAAAAATACATATAATTAAATATCAGACAAAGTCCAAACTTCGTCGCAAAGAGTTACATCTGTTCAGAGTGCGTTGGAGAGCCAGCAGCACAAGGAGCTGCCGAGAACAGAAATGCCAGCAGAAGGAGCTGGAGTTGCAGTGAAAATATAACATACTCGTGCCTCCACCAAAGGAAAGATTTTCACAACGATTCTACAGAACTTTAGGTATTCCGGCTCTATACCATACTGCATTACCAATCCATGGCTTATAGATGCAGAAGAGTCTTCCCCTAGCAAATATAGCAGTTGCGAAGAACTGGAAATCCAAGTTCTCCTGTTTATCAAGCAGAATCGTTTGGAAGCCTTCTACCATAAGATTGAGATTACTCACCCGAGATACCAATTCAATTCGTAGATCGCTGTACTCCTCACAGTTGTACATAATATGTTCCTATGATTCCCTTTCGCCACAATGGCAACTAGATTTTTCAGTGATTCCTAAATCATGCAACTTTGCATTAATCGAACCATGACCAGTCAATAAGAACATAGCCAAATGAAGGGGTATAGTGTATAATGTGTTTAGGGTCTAACGGCACCAGGGGTTTCCCCCATCTCCGCGTAGTATACATTGTGGTGTGATACAGAACACTGTAGAAACCAGAGGTTTAAAAGTGTATGGATATTGTGGTGTGTAATGTTTTGTACTATTGTTCATCTGGTCTTTTAGCCGTTGGGTCTCAAATGAGACCCACCATTGCCCACACTATACCTCATGGAGGCAGACCAGGTACACAAGTATTTTAGAGATTTACTATTTACTCTGGCAGGTCCTACCACCTAATTTCCCGAGATTTCAGTGTTTAGGACCTATAAAAAGGGGAGGGGGTGAAGAAACGCTAGAAATTGGGTCAGGCCGAAAGAGATATAACTTATGCGGGTTAGAGTTAAAAAATTTTTTTTTTTTTTTTTTTGAGTGTGGGGCTTGTGTAGTTTTGACAAGGGTCAAACGCTAGTCGCAAGATAGCTAGAGTGGGGAAGGGAGACTGAAGCCTGGGGGGGTGAAAGACAGAAATATGGGGTCGATAGTGAAGATAACCCCAAAAGTCAGTGGGACAGGCTCATGCCTCACCAGGTGAAGATAGAGGGTGGCAGGGGGGAAAGGTACAGAGTAACCATCCCCCTGCCAAGGGAAGGGACGGAAAGTGAACAGAGTGAGGGTACCCGGTTCGGATCGCCTAATGACGTTTTGGCAGCAAATTGCAGAATGTCTTTGTCGGGTCTTCTTCGTGTGCCATTCCTGGGACATGTCCCGTCCGTGTGAGTGGTCAAGTCCAGATAATGGCTCCAGTTTAAGCCAGTGGTCAGTTCCAGGTTAATTTATTTATTAGTTGTTCTTCAGAGTGTAGCTGTTAGGTTTTTGTTTCGTTGACGGATTTAAGGATCTTTATTCTGGATGACGAGTGGTTAGTTTGTAGGAAAATTCCTGCTAAGGTTGTGGGTATGTCCTTCTAGTAAAAAGATCCTGCGCAACTGCGTTAAGGCTTTATAATTGTCTTCGCTCTCCAAGAGATATTGTTCTTGGTTTATCAGCGAGAAACGTATTCTGGTTATTAAGAGGCAGCCTAGGTCTTCGTATAGTTGGCAGTGGTGCATGAGGTGCTCCCACGTCTCTGGCTATCCACAGTGGCAGGCTGAGTTAGTCGGTCTCAGGCGTAGATAGCAAGGTTTTTCTCCCCAGTAACAGGCAAATCGACCATAGAACATACGCAATTTACAGACACAAATACGGGTTAATGTATTTAATTACGGGCAACCCTAAAATAATAATTTGATTTTTTTTTTTTTTTTTTTTTTTTTTGTCCACAGTGGCAGAGAGGAGTGCCACTCAAACCGAAACTGCAGAGTTTTGCTCTTATTGTGCCGTGTCCCGTGAGTAGGTAAGATGTCAGCAGTCCCGGTGAAAACCAGTTTGGGCCTTTGGAAAACACTAGTTGATTATCCGGTATGAATCTTCGGGTGACTTCTCCTTTTGTGGAAGTCGACCAGCGGGTTTGCCAGGCCTGCTGTAGGTGGGTGAAAAGGCGTTTTTTCTCGAGTTTACGGCCGTTCGCCGGATCAGTTGTGTAGTCTATGCAGGTGATTGCTCTGCCTTTGGATAGGTGATAAAGCAACCCACAGTGGACGATCTCCAGGTAAAGGGGGAGAACGCCCAAGAGGACCTGAAGGGCTTGGGTGCTTACAGTACAGCAGGCTCTCGAGATTGTCAGTAGGATTGAAAGTTGAATGGTCTCTAGCTTCCTTTCGTTTACTGCTGTTACTGCCTTGTGGAACCAGACTCCTGATGCGTATGTTATTGCTGGTAAGAAGATTGCCTTATAGAAGAGGGCTAGGGTCCTCTTCTTAAGCCTCCAGTCGCGACAAGTGATTCTAGCTATTAGTGCGGAGTATTTTTTGATTTTGCTTCTGAGGTAAGTAAGATGGGGTGTGAATGACAGATTTTTATCCAGCAGAATACCAAGATATTTAAGTTCGGTGGAAAGCTTAATTGTTGTTTCCTGAATCTTTATCTCGGGAGGCCTTCTGATATTGGCAGTACCTTTAAGTAGGCTGGAGCAGATTTTTGTTGGGGATATCTTTAAGTGGTTTTGAGTTGCCCAGTTTTGTAGGATATTTATAGCAAGGTTTGCAGAGATCTCTAGTTGAGCTCTTGAGTCTACCGCCAGAATCAGGATCAGGTCATCCGCGTAGGATTGTGACCTCACATCACCAAGGTCGAGGTTTAGAAAGCTGTCGAGCACCACGTTCTAGAGAAGTGGGCCAAGTACCGAGCCTTGTAGGCATCCTCTGTAGACTGGTCATGTGACTGAGCACTGACGGTTACTGTTCTGTTTGCGAGATAGGTTTTTACACAATTGTACAAATTAGCTGGTAGTTTTGCTTTCCGGAGTCTGCCGAGGACGCCTGGCCCCCAGAGGGAGTCAAACGACCCGGCAAAATGAAGGTGCAGCTCTTCAGAAAAACCGAACTCTGTTTGCAATTTCCCGTTCTCATTCAATGATTGCACTGAATTCAGTGGCAAACTAAACTCGCCATTCTTTCACATTTGGTATTAGTGGCTGGCTGAACTCAATTTTGAAAGGGTATACAGACAAGTCATTTCGATAAATCTTCCTTATTGTGCTTTTAGATATCCTCATCTCTTGTGAGAGTTTACCCAATCTCTTCCTTGTGGTCCGCAGCAAGATTTCCCGAGCTCATCCACCCTCTCTTGCGTTCTTGATGACTTTCGGGGTGTGTGATCTTTCGTTTCTTCTAAAGACGCTGCCTCTTCTCTCAAAAATATCCGGTAACCTCAGCCCTCTTTGGTCTTTTGATGGTCCATCACGCACGTCGAAGTATTGTTAGAATCTTCTTTGAGCAGAAACAACTGCATTTCCACTTCTGTAGTGTTCCTTAACAAAAAAAAAAAAAAAAACACTACCGCCATTTTCTTCACGTCAGCTGGAGAGTATTCGATGTTGCCAACCAAATCTCCAAACCTTTCTATAAGAGATATTTCTGTTGGATTCTGATTGGCAATGTGCTATAACTGCCTTAAGATAATTTTAATGAGAGATGGCGCTATTTTTTTAATATGTTGCTATAAATGTCCGATATTAGGATTTACCAATTTGCGAAATTAGGACTATTACCTTTCTGATACGATGCCCGATGCCCTTGTTTAAACATCGGAAATGTAATAATTGGACAGTACATAAAGGGATGCAGTGATAATTTCCTGTTTCATTCACTCTTTCGATTTTTAAACGAGGGCCTAGGGGATATCTATTCCCTAATATCCTCTCAAATTGCCTGGGAAACATTTACTGTATTTAAATTTAAATACAGTAAATATATTTAAATTTATTTATTTTAATGATTAATAAAGGGAGATATATTTGAACACCCTTTTTTTAAAGCAAATTTTATTTTCCAAATAGGATAAATAACACGTGCCAACGATGTAGTATTCCAATTGGAAACAAAGATGGACAAAAGGATGTGTAACTCGAATGAAAAGATAAGAATTTCAAAGATACTCCAAGACTCAGTTCTCAAGATTTAAATTTAATAATATTCAAATAATTTGTAGATTTTTTACTCTCAAAATTTTAGGTGTACAATAACTTAGTATCTAATGACAACGAAGCAGATTTGTATTTTAAGAGTTTAAGAAAGAATGTTTTGTCACTGCTCTTCTTTCTGTTGCTTTTACATTGGGGTGGAAAGCGAACTACGTCAGTGATATTGGAAACTGGAATTCGACTGTACCTCGTGTGAAGACCAAATTGAGAAACGTTTCTTTCACTGGAAGGCATATCGTATAACCACTGCTTTCAGTACTGCGCATCCCAAGACAAAGACACCGATTAATCGTTTGAACTTCCATTACGATACTACTCATCTTACATCTGATACAGTTTTTGCTTGTCGCTCAAAGGTTTCAATAGCTCTTCGAATGTCACATCTGCCCCACATTTATTTGGTCTGTTGTTGTTCGAGCTGAAATGTGAAAATACTCGAAAGTCTTGATCATCGAAACGAAATACGAATAGACGAAAGATTCGATTTTTTCGCCACGATATAGTAAAGAAAATGAAGTAGGAGTAATTATAATTATCAATTTATTGATAAATATAAGTTAAATGATTATGTATACATAGAAATCTTCATATTTATTATTTTTAAAAATAAGGTTTATGTAATTTAGTAAGATCAGGAATCACGAATGCTTATGCTATCGAGATTAGCTTGTTACGTCATTACACGAAGGTAATGACGTAACAAGCAAATTTGATTGGTTGAAGAGCTGTCAATCTTTATTAACTGTTAAGAATTTCATTGGTCACAGTGATTGGCAGAAATCGCTGTTCGTAATATTTTCCTATTATATAAATAATTTGTTTTACTTAGTTTAAATGCAATAAATGGCAATGAGGTTGCAATGAAATTCTTTGCAGGTAATAAAAATCAAACCACTCTCCATAACGTACGATCACGTGATCTTGCTGTTTTTTTTTTTATAATAAACATCTTTCGCTGTCTACAAGAAGATTTTATGAATATTTTATGTTTTTGCCCCCTTTCCAAACTGGTTTGATTATATTAAATTGAATATCCCAATCGAAAAACAGAATGTTTCAAATAACGCGACACTAATATTTGTTGTGGGAGTTGTTCAAACGGTTACTGCGTCTAGACAGCATTGTTAAGTAAACTCACACGCGTCGTTAAACAGGGTGCTTGTTTTACTTGCGAAAACAAATTCGCCCTGAAGAGAACTGCACAAAGTTGTCTGTACAACCCTTTCGTGATAAAACTGAGGACAATCAGTTGCGGTGCGAAATGTCCTCTTCTGTTTATAAATTAGAACTACGAAAAGTGCTAACAAGTTCCTTGTTTAGACATGGACATGTATTATAACATCCAGGGAGGTCAAGAGCTAACACGGGTCCCTTCCCTATCTCTGTACATGTGCCTGTCCACTGTATATATTAGGATTAGAAAGCAGCAAGTCCGTTCTATCGTACTGACTTCTTGCAGATTATATTTATAAATGTAATATTAAGGTCTAGACTGAGCCTCCTTAAAGAATTGCTGGCCCGGATACTGTAGACCCCCCTAATCCCTCTCGTCGGGCCAGACTATATCTTGTGAAGGGTGGCTCCTGAACTTTTTCCAACTCAGCCTTTGTTCTTTATGATGATGCATACTCTTTAGAAAAGGCTATACATTATAAAGTGACAAGACATAGGTTTTAGGTCCTAATCTAACCTTTCATTAGATTAAATATAGATTAGTTATGTTATTTCTCCTTCATATGATTGCGGGTGTAATACTGAATATTATTTCTGGCCACTTTTCTACCAAGAAGCAGCGATCACGAGGAATCTAGGTATCCGTCCACGGCACGAAGAGGCGGGTCTTAGCATTCTCTTATCTTATTCAACGATAAGACTAATTCCTGCAGCTGTAGGAGGTAGTGCAAAGCCTATAAATGCTAACAATCCGACTGAAATAATAATAATAATAATTTTATTCCAATAATGGAAACTCCGACACAAGGCTGGAGGGAACCAACGTACATACCCACACAAAATAATATATATGTTTAAATAGAAAAAAGTAGAAATAAATAAAATAATTAAAGTAGAAAATTGAAAATATCCCGCACTGGGAAAACCCATGGTAGTATTCCCTTACAGTGCCAACAAAAGTTGCAGTAGGTTTGAGGAAGTCCTAGTGGCGGCCAAAATAGAGATAGCAGCGTCAGAAAATGTAAAAACTTCAGACAAAGGAGCACTGTGTATAAGTCCAGAATTTGAAGACGCTGACAGTTGTAAATTAGATGGATGTGCGAGGCACCAGAAGCATCTGTATGTCCTAAGAAAGTAGAAAGTAAACGCGGAGTAACTTGAGCTTGTCTGTTTTCACGTCGTACAAAAGCAAAATTGATATAATTTTGAAAAGATTTCCGAGAAGATCAGTCCCGGGACAGAATTTGGAGGCACCTGTTGTGAGATGTTGTGTGAGGTCATCATAGAATGGGCAGCTGTGCAAAACATTAGCTGAATCTTCTTCGCCACAAATACAAAGGACGGTGTTTGGAAGCTCAAAATCGAACGATCTGGAATTCAGCGATCCATGGTTAATATGAAATAGTGCGTAGAGTTTGGCTGTAAACCGACGTCTAACACCTTTTGGTGGCGAGATAGCTGACATTCCGACGTGATTTCTTAGTAATGCCTTTAGCGGATGTAGTCCACCTAAGCTGACAATGGTCGACAAGGAGGACCATATGTCTAAGGGGAGAGTAACAGCCATTACCTGTACAGCACGACTAGAAAAAAAGTACTGAATGTATGTAAAATAAAACCTGGATGAAGGAAAGCTGTGAGGGATCAGTAATTGGGCTATCTTGAACCAGAATGCTGTCGCAAAGGAGTATAAACACTGATTTATAAAGCAGATGCAAAGTTTTAATGTTTAAGTCTCAGTCCTGGTAAGTGGTGCGAATAATCATGGCTGTGATTTTTTTAACTTTCTGAGCCAGTTGTTGGGTATGTAGCGAGAAAGAGTCTCTCATTCGAGGTCCTCAGAGAATGGGAATTGGCGTTTGGAATAAACAAAACTGCCGAGAGAAGTTATATTTATTCTAAGCAGCAATCTGTTTTAAGGAATATAATTGCCGAGGGCAGAAAGCCGTCCTGACACGACGGAGGGCCCTCTCCCACCATAAACTATCAAGAGCGCCCTCGAAGTCTACGACAGTAACAAGACATATGTAGAGTTGTCAATGAATCTGCGAAACTGCAAGAGCATCCTCGCACCTAAGGCATGGACGAAAAAAAGTACTCTAATTTAGACATTGGAAATTATCTAATTCTATATCGGTTAGTAATCTGTTGACACGCATTGCCAAGATGTGTCTTTCCAGAATTTTTCCAGGACTTGAAAAGAACCCTATTGAACGATACTATTAAGGATAGCATAGAATTTTCCAGTTTTGGAATAATTTTCAGTACGACGTACTTATTTGCATATTTGAGGAAATACACGTGATGAAGGACACTTCTTGAAAACACCAAGAAGGATATTGGGTCGAAGGAGAGGCAGCAAAAAGGAGATTCATATAAAGAGAAAATTCGGAGTTAATATCCTTGTTACTTAGTGGTTAGAATACGTACCAGCAAAATCTGAGTCAGTACTGCCACCGAGTGGGAAAAAACGTGGAATTTAACAAAATATAATTCTAGTTTATTCAACTTGGTTCAGTGGAGTTTGGAATTGACTGGTCAAGTTCTAATAAAATATTCCTGAAAATTCTTTGTGTAAGAAAGCAGCAGAAGACGATGAGTGGTTCTTAAGTACAAACTAGGAATGGGCAAAATACACTAGAGTAGTTAAGACTAACATCTAACTATTGCTTCCTATAGCCATGTAAATACAGTATGAAGAATTTCAAGTACACGTGCAAATGAATCTTTTACAGTAATGTTACAAAATTCTCCTGATCATTAAAAGAGCAATTTCAAAAAGAAAATCGATCGGATCATAATGTTTATTAGCTATTAATATGAAAAAGTAACTTACGAGGGGCGTTTGACAAGTTTATGGCTTGAGAATGAAAGAGTAGTGGTACTGTGTTAAAAATTGCTGTACATAATGTATACCATTTCAAACAGTAAGCCATGCATGTTTCATACGGTTTCAATAAAGTTTTCTTTTTAATTATAGGTCTTGAAGTCAAGGAATGAGAAAAGAAGGACAAAAAAAGCAGTCACCGTGCATTCATCCAATATTTTAGAAGAAAGGGACTAACGCTAAAGATAATTCATGAGGATATAGTTACAATATTAGGAAGGACGCCCTTTCCTATTCCAGGGTTAGTGGGCAGCAGAATTTAAATGAGGGAGGGAGAGCCTGGAAGGTGACACACTCTGTGCAAAACCTGAAACGCCCATCACTCCACAGGTTGTTGACAGCGTGCATGATCTGGAGATCAGTGATCGACCGGTGACAATTCGGTACGTTACTAGCGTCTTGGATAGCTCATCTGAAGGATTTTAGGGGTTGTAGGATTTTAGGAGTATCAGTGACTAAGACCATATTGCTTCATTTATATTAGCTGTAAATTACGTGTCTTCTGAGGTCGATTTTCTGTTTGCTGGAAGAAAAATCCAAGTTTCCGGGAGAAAAATCATGCTACCCTCGCCTGAGACCAACTAACTCGGCCACATTCCACAAAAGTTCCACACGCATCAGCAGGACTGAAACTTGGGTGTTTTCCATTCGGTGTGAGTCGGACGGCGATCCTGTCGACTGTGCTACCCACGAGGGCCTCTGAACGGGTGTACCACATAATAGCAGAGGTTCTGGCTATGAAAAAGGTCACCACGAGGGTCCCAAAGTTACTGTCATCAAAAACGCACGAGTTGTCAAGTGAATATTTGCTTCATTTTCAAACAGATCCAGCAAATTTCCTTCCTAGGTTTGTGATTGTGGATGAGACGTGGGGCCTTCACTTTCAGCCAAAGACAAAGAAGCAGTCCAAACAGCGAGAACACAGCTGTTCTCTCCCTTTAAAGAACGCCATTTGAATTCTTCAGGTGGAAAGGTGATGGGAACGGTTTTTTGAAATGCTGAGTGTTGCTACTGGATTACCTTTAGAAATGCCAGACAATCATAGGGGCATATTACGCAGACCTTGTGAGGCGTTTGCGTGAAAATACCTGTGACAAACGCCGAGAAAAACTCAGCAAAGAAGTCCTTGTTCCAACAGGATAACGCGCTTGCTCAAAAGTCTGTCATTGCCATTGCTGTACTGCATGAGTGCGACTTTCCTTCCATATTCACCAGTTCTAGAACCATCGGACTTCCACGTATTTCCCAATTTGAAAAAAAATACCTGGCTAGCGTAAATTTTTCCCATCGACATTGACGTCATTGCTACGTTTCTGAAAGCCCAAGAGAAAATTTTCTTTGCAGCTGGGATCAACGCATTGCAGCATCGGTGGAAAAATGTATTGACTCTAAAGGGACTATGTTGAAAAGAGACATGTTATCAGACTCCTCAAATAAATCCTTTATAGGCCACGAACTTTTCAAACACCCCTTGTACGTTCTCGATGCATACGATTAAATTTCAATACGGCTATATCACAGATATTTTTATATTATACAGAGTATTTTAAAATTTCACAGAAGAAATGTAGGAGTATATTCTACAGCTAAAAATAAGAAAAAAAGCTCCAATGATATGTTTCAAATCTTTATATTTAAAAAACGTTAATCATAAACTACAAAACATAAAAGGAAATTGAAATAAAGGTCTAAACGGCAAAAAATCAAAAGCAGCCGTTTAACTTTACCTCCATTTTGTCCAATCCCGCATCCAGCACCACGAATCCAGAATTCCTTGGCATACCTTATTGTGTCAAGACTGTTCTTAATGGTTTCAACGGCTTCCAAAATTCGATTTCATAATATGCGTTGATTAAATCAGGATTTCATGCAACCCAACACAATGCAATTTAAGAGTGGAAAGGTAAGGTCGGTGATCGTGGTGGCTACTGTACTTGGGTCTTCAGGGCCAATTTTTCCTGTGCAATTCTGAAAAACCTCGTATATAATATATAAATTTTAACTACTTTTGTATTACATCGAGAAGTTTCTCTACTGTATGAGTATTGCCTCATGGACCGTGCTGTTCAATATCTTGTGAAAAAGTATGGCGTGAGTTTTACAAATTTGCAGTTGTAGATAAATTTTGCAATTATAGTTGTAAAATATTATTTCACAGTTACATTTTATAATTAAACCTTCAATTATTTAGTGGAAACGCTAGATTTGAAAAATAATATACCTTAAAATAAATTTAAAAAAAACCTAAAAGATATTAGAATAATTTTCTTGATGCCAGGAGTAGAGATCAATATATTTTTTTACACCCCTGTAAAAAAAAAAAAAAACACATAACAATATGTATTTTTAAGAATATGCGTTATTTGGGATGCTGACAGTGCTCTAACAAAAAGTGCCGACAAGCACTTCATTCCAAATTCGAATTTTGATGCAGGTTTACATTTTTGATGTAGGTTATATAAATTGCGAGTCAGCAGAATTTACGAGATGGAAGACTGGAGGTTCTGAAATTCAAAGGCGAAGGGATAACTTCCACAAGAATTCGACTTTGCGGTGTGGAAAGAAAATTTAAATGTATTATCTACCTTTTCGAAATACTCACTGGAAGAAGTTCCACCGCTTTTCAAAGTAAAAACTCAGAAAAACATACGAAAGACGCATCTCTGATATTTGTGCTTTACTCACTGCTTCTAATATGAAGTCATTTTTAAACCAGTCTATAAATCAAGCTCATTTGTAAGCTAAAATATTAATTTAGCTTATTAGCCTTATTTTAGCTTATTAATTCCCAATCGGGATAACGCTTTGAATCTAAGTCAGTTAGACTTTCTATTATTAAAATATTTTCGAATCTGATATATAGACAGTAGGTGGCGTCATTGTCTACAATTAAATATCATCGAAAATTAAAAGCTCGCGTGACTGACAATGCCAAATACTTTGCCGAAAGAGGGCAAAAGTCTCAATCAAACAAATTGGTCGCCATTTGCATTTTGGAAATGGCATTAGTAGATTCGCTAATAGTATAGTATCGCGGCTGACAAATTCTGTCTCCTAATTGAGGAGAAAGAGAGAGAGATTAACATGATGAATCATTTGTAGTTCTCCGTTAATTGGAGAATGACTCCCGGACTGTTATTAGCTGATGTAAACAGCGAAGTTATTGTAATGGAGAGAGGACAGAGGGTAAGTCTCTTGTAGGTAAATGTTGTACATGGGCTGTGAACATCGCCGTCAGTTTTGGTGAAAAATTACATTCAGTTTCGTATCATTAATTACGAAGCGGCGATCATATTTGTCCGTTGACACAAGGGGTCTTGCTGCTAGCATCCTCGAGTACCTGATTGATTATTCTTCATTTTCAGCCTTTAGTTTTCGACTGATTGCACGAGACACTGGCATTATTCTCGAAGAGATTCTGACCTAGTTTCAATTACATGATTTCTGTACTTGATGGGGGACATTCTTGCGGTTAATTTGGTTCATAAGAAATTGTTTGTGTCTTAACACCGCGACTTGGCTAACGGCATCCCACAGAGTTTCAAGTTCAATCATGTGATGGTTTGCTTTTTTTTTTTTTTTCGAGCTTCACGACCAGCGTGGAAAAAATGATCACAGTAGCAGGTGCATGAGCTATTTCCATGTTGGCTTTCATCTTCGCAGGACTCTTATTCTGACCTGGGTATCGGGTTTCTTCTTTTCTTTTCACATCAAGGACTAGACGGGTAAAGAAAACCAGATAGAGAGAGAGTATCCTATTGAGATTCTGTCACCTTCGAGATTAGTTCATTAGCGCTACTTTAACTTCACCCCTTAAATTGAAAAAAAAATAAAACATTAAAGACGACTGAATTTAATGAATCCTTGGGATAAAATTAAAAACAGTTATAGTTTTCAGTTTTATGGAAAAAAATACAAAGTCTATAGTTGTCTTTGAAATAAAAATTTTTAATCCTGGATTTTTTTTATTAGTATCTTAATCGACCAAGCAGTAATGAGGTTATTAGTTAAGTTGGCAACGATTTTGCATGAATCTCAGTAATATGATCATAAAAAGTAATTAAAAATCTACTACGAGCTCATTAATTCAATCTGTGTTTTACGTAAGATGATTTGCTTTCATAAATCCTATTTTTGGAATTTCTTCCACTTTGTTATTTCGAAAAAAGTCCTATTTATTAATAATCTCTTTCTTATAATGCGATTACACTATAATGGTGTCCTGCTTTGGATCTTAGAAGGTCTAGTCACCCTTTTAGGACTACCTTACTCTGTGAGGTGATGTAGAAAAAGAAAAACTACCGGAAATGTTCGTGACGTATTTCCTATTCGGCCATGGGCATATGTACATCAAGGAAAGGAGCTGTGGTGGTGTAGGTTTGCCTTTGTCCAGAGTGCCCGGCAAATGCGCTGTGTCAGCCTAATGTAAAAAGCGCGAGACTGGGCCCCCTTGGGTTTTCGATTGCTAATTATAAATGAGTTGTTAATTAGATCTTCCAACAACTCCCCCTTGTCATAAATAAATTGCAACAGCGCACTCATGCTTTAATTCAAAAACAACTGTATTATACGTTAGGGACTTGTTGTAAATTATGTAGCATAAGATGGGGTGGATAAGACTTGACCTTTTTCCCGTCAGATAAACGTTACGGTTCTGTGGTGCGATCTGTGGGGAGTGGCTTTGAATAAGCGATGTAACATGTATAAATTTTTTCACTTCAAAATAAATATTCAGTTACAGCTGTAGTTAGCTGATGTGCGGATGGAGTAGAGTTCCCCTCAGCTATTCTTGATTTTCTGACAACAAGTAAATCGTCCTCTGAACACACGCTTCTACAGACGAATATTGGATACGGATATGAGGAAAAGCACTGATTCCGTTAAAATAATCACTTAAATTGAATTCGCCTACGCAGCCCTTTTGGGACTTGATACACGGGAGTTGCAGCGATCCATCGCCCTTGTTTTATGATCTCCATCCATGATTTATGATCTCTGAAGGGCGCACGTTCTATGATTTTTTCCCTGGATCTCTGAAATGTTGCGATTTCTGTCTTTCAAGTACAGAAGTGTATTTTGGGAACAAGAAGAAATCTCACAGCTAGATCCGACGAATATAGAAGGTGGAGAACAACGGTTATGTTACTCTTTGCCAAAAGTTATCAGATATGTTGTGAATAGTTAACTGATCTGCCCGCTTGATTAACTCCTTTGTAGAAGTTCAACTGACTGACCTTTTGGCTCAAGAGAAAGAATAAATTCTATTGAAGTTCAAAAATACAACTAACTTGCTCTTGACAGTCGAGTAGATCTGCTCAAGCCATCTTGAAAATGCCACAGTTTCTGGTCAATAGAAATATGGCTGTGGTCCTTTACTCTCCATAGCTTTCGGCTCTAACTTCCATGATTTCTCCTTATTTTAGAAATTGCAGTTAAAGGAAGGAGACCATACTTTTCAGAGACCCACGAAAAATGTCAGGAAGAGCTGAATATTAAAAACAAGGACTCGAGAAATGCTTTTTTTTTTTTGGTAGTTGTTGGCGCATCAGCTTCTGTGGCCATAATTCACCTCCCAAGGTTTTTGCAGTACTTTGATCCAAGCCCGAGGCGGGATTCGAACCGGCGACCTTTGAGTTGCCAGGCAGGCACTTTACCCACCCGGCTAGCCCGGTTGGCCAGAAATGCTCCAAATGATGGCAGAATCTGTCGATTCTGACATGACACCAATAAAAAAGTGTGGTGATTTTTAGGAGTTACGAGGTCGATCAATATGTTATTTCTACCCAGTGAGGCTATCCATCCACACTTTTATTAAAGTCTTTAAAATTGAAGAATAATTTGAATTTCCGATATAATTACTAAAGGATTGGGAATTGACGACTATTGGGAATTGATGGTTCTTAGTATAACAGCATAGTGTTAAGATGTTACATTTTATTCCTCCCCGCAGAAGGGTTTCATTGAGGATCCGAAACGTAGCCCATAAAGTTTTAGTAAATTGGGAGTATCGAGCGAGTCAAGAACTTTGTACGTTCTAATATATCTGAATAAAACTAAAATTATTTGGATCCAATCTCCCTCAAATTTCCTTATTCGTTTGCCGAAGAAATATTTCGAAAGCTGTTATAGATAGCCACGTAATTTACCACGTTATTTATGCTCTACTAATAATTCCAACTTATTGTACTAAACATAAAGATTATCCTATCGAGTTTTCTATTAATTTAAAATTGTCAGTTTGTGCAGTTCTTATTTACTTAGAATAGAAGCTGCTCTTTCTTTATTTCTTATAAAAATTGATAACGAGACAAGATACTGTATTTTTTATTCCAAAATTGATTTGTTTCTCTTGTATGAGACAACCTTGTTTTTTGATAAATATAATAAACGAAAGTGGCACGGTAATTATAAAAGTTTGGATTATAAGCGGTATAAATTTCAAAGAATTATGTAGCAGAATTGATTGAAGTTTTCCGGGAATAACCTTTATTTCTTAGAAATAATTAAGAATAGAATGTTGGTTGAACGAACAAACTGTTTTAAAAGAAATACATCGTAATGAAATTTGGCAATAGCAGAAAATTAAATAGAGCGATTGCCAAATACCAGGAATATATTAAAAAAAAGCTTTAATTAAATAGGTAATTAAGGAACTCATTGCCAAGTGCATGCTCCACTTAACTGAGCATCAGGTGTAATTAGTCCTAAGGACTTTAATAGATGTTCCCCGAAGGGCAAGAGCTAATCCCGCGTGCATGTTTAATATATGAAGGTGAAGAGATAGATGGGTGATGAATTATCCAACAAATGCAGAACGTAATTCAGAATAATGTAATGATGAGAGCTTTGAGGTTTTCAGGGAGATGGGAAAGGCTAAAACAGAGGAAATGTTCTGTCGTTGGCTGTACGCAGGCTTCTCATGCAGTTGCCATCTGAATAACTGGCTAATAATATCAAGGCTTAGACCTGTCGCTCTGCATATGCTGGACAGTGCAGTGGACATAATTAGAATCGACTCTTCGAGCCGGAAACTCATTAATTGATCTCCACGTAATATTTATTGAATAATTCGCGGTGCAGCTTGTTAAGGGAATGCCAGCTTTAACAGATTAGCCTTCCTTTTGATTGGAAGGGTTATCAGAAGCAAGATAATGCGCACACCGATTGTGACTTATTCAATGTGTTAAGTTGACATCTGCATGAGATTTATTTTGATATTCGGGAGATTTTTTATGATTATAACGCGTCATACGCCCCAGTGATCCTATTCCAGAAAGGTTATCTGGAAGTAGTAGCTGTATAAGTTCAAATTCTGAAGGCGTTTTTGCCAAATGGCGTTGCTTTATTCACACCAGAAGAAAGAAATGTGACAAGAGTTTCAGAAATGAAAAAAGGATCACTGGGGAATCGAGCCACTGTGGTTAAAGCATCCATTTTACTTAATCAGATCTTCATCAGTGGTTATTAAATTCTCCTCCCTTCCAAAAAAAAAAAAAAAAAAAAAAAAAACACAGCGTGAAAATATCTATAAAACTTCTCCCATCCTTGACTTCCATATTGGGTCAAGGAACAATGGTAAAGGAATGGGGATAAAAAAGTGTCAGAATAAGAAATGGATATACGCCAGCGTATCCACCAGGCCGATGTTCATCCACCATTTCGGACCAGTTCATGCCACTTATATGCTGTTTTGATAAATAAAATAAATGACTTATGTAAATAATTTAAGAAAATATACTACACAATCTGTGTTTGAAATATTGCTAGCGATCGACTTTTCCCATCTGTGAGAGTCTTAGAAGTCGGATTTTTGGTATGCAAATAATCCTGTATATCCTCTATAAGTCTGCAGATGCATCTTGTAGACCGAAAAACATTACTGCCATACTGTAAGCTGCTTTAAGGTTTTATATCTCCAAGCGAGTGTGCTTCTACCATCTGTTCCTCCTGAGTCAAACCAGCGGGAAGGAATTATGCTACCTCTATGATACTATTACCCCTTGCAGTGAAAAGATAATCACGTGGCATCCAGTAGAGAGAAAGAGAGAGTGTTGCTAAATGTTTACCAAGTTTGGGAAACTTCAGACGGAAAACTAAATGTCGAAATGGTTGGTAGAATATACAGAGCGCTCTTCCCCAGTGGCTACTAATAAAGACAGAATGGTGGGAGGTCACGACTGTAGATTGTACGTTGAGAAAAACCACAGCTAATGGCACTGCCAAGAAAGTACATAGCCTTAAGTGTTAACTTGACTTTTTTAAAGTGAAGCTGACAGGTGTACTTTGTGTCTGCTTTACCGAGAAGCTTCGAAGAAACGCAGTTGTGTGTTTGCGTATATGTCGCGTGCTAAGCAGATCTTGGCAATAAAGAAGTTCTTTGAATTAGTGGTTTAATGTGCCATCAACAAGTTTGGGATATTTTTGATTTCAGATCCATGCATAATACACCGATTTCTGAAATTTCAAACGCGGGTAGTAGGCACTTTTTCTTCGTAAAATCCCGTTCCAGTCTCCCAATCTATTTCAACTGTTTCTTGGCAATGCAATAGCGCAACAAGAAAGAAAGCTGGTTTGATGGAGTAGATTGGCAAATACCTTTCGCGTGTAACCGAGCGATAAATTCACAAAGGAATGAGCGAACAACCCCTGGACATCATCCATAATTAGAGAAAGATGGTATGCGACCGTTGAACACTAATGAGTACGCAATTAGCTAACAAGTATTTCGATGCGCTTAATTCTAAGGAAACATTCGAAGCATCTCGCAGAAAAAAGACCTTTCTATGGTATAAATTGCTATCAGTAGCTGTTTGAATATACTTGAAGTTGTTGAAGTGCTTCTGTAATATTTATAGAAGCGGGTCGGCCCATCTTTATTCACACACTACTGATATTAGTAGAGAAACTTCTAACATCCTTCCAAACCATTAAAATGCAATGACTCTCAAAAAAGAAGGAAATTATACAGTCATGCGAACTGGTAGGATTCAGTGTTCGTACATTAGTCTGTCGATTCCCTGTATTACACCAATATATACACTCGTTAAGCAAGTTATTCAGATGCTATTCCTCAAAATGTGTCTACTGTACTTTTATATTATTTGACGATAAATAGAGATGGCGTCCTAAATTTACACGTTTTTCTACTCCTACTCCATGCTTTAAAGCTTATTCTGTTATTTGTAAACCTTTCCACCCAGTATTGCACCTTATTTTGACAAACATACTCTTCTCCATATTGTGCTAACATTCTTTTTCTCTGATGACTACAAAAATCTGATCACAGCACCAGATGCAATTGAAAAGCGGAGCCTAAATGGTTACATCATGACTATAAAACAGACTGAGTGCAAGACAACTGGAGAGATGCATATAGACCTGGCTAACAACGCAGAAGCATGATGAACTTGAGAGCGTCTTCTAATATAGGGTGTTTAGTTTTGAACGCAAAATACCTTTACTTTTCATTTACTCTCCAAATAGATAATTTTAGTAAACTAAAAAAAATTGTAACTCCGTTTAATAACCATCTAAATTAGCGCTGAATAACACTTCTCAGTAGTACCACCTTAATTGCTAACTGAAAGCACACTTAGTTCCCCCATTACCTGCGAGTTAAAGTTGAGCAACTTTTTAATTCACTTAAAATACACTGATATGCGCAAACAGCTATTTTGGTGAGGCCATCTGCCAGTTCTTTGGTTTATTCGGATAATCGAAGTTTCGGATAATCGACTTTCACTCTGTAAGGAAACAAATTCAAGACAAAGGCATATAATGCGTACACAGAGCACACACATACACGCTTGCAGAACGGAGAAAGAAAGATGTTGTTTTTCTGCAATGTTAAAAGTGTACGACATCAGCTCTTCTGCCTTTCCAAACAGACTTACGTTCAATTTCTGTTTTTTTTTTTTCCTTTTAAGCCCGACAAATTATTCACGTGATGTCGGCATAATGCAGTGAAAGGAAAGATGGTGTCTTTGTTCTCCCCAGCTGACTGCGGACCCCGAATGCTGTACGAAAATCCTATTACGCGGAAGATGCTCTCCAGACTACGAGTGTTTATTTCTGTCAGTTTCTGAACGGGTGCATGTGTGTCTTCCCTCCTACACTATTTTCTCGAGAATGCCCCAACTTAATAGGCCGTAAAGGACGCTAACACCAGGCGATCAATGACTTCTTCAGACCTACGGACTTGTCTCTCCGTAAAACTTGTTTACTAATGTCGATGAACGCTGAAACTTAGCATGGTCTCTAACTGGGCTGCAATCCCTTTGCTCGTAATTAAATCTGCGATTGCAGAAACTTTTAATACCAGCTTATATCAAATGCTCACTTGCATGTCAACAAACTGCATCATTATTCCATCAAACTCGTGGATTAGAGCGAGGGATTACATCAGGTCTCCCTAAACAGCTATTGTTTTGTGTGTACAATTATATTACTTCGCTACCACGAAAGTCTACAGTTTATAATTAAGCAGTTTTGCTCTATTAATACAAATCAGCAAAGAAGCGAACTATTTATCTGTAAAACTGTATTTAAATCCTAATAATACTGCTTTTATTTATAATAGAAAACTATAAAAGTTAGGCGTTAGATATTATTAAAGAACAAGGATGGATAACGCATCTGCACCTTGCATTTTTTTAAAGAAGAGTGTATTTGACTGCATTTCCAATGTGTGTTCTCTGTTGCTTCATTAATTTTCTGCTGATTATGCAAGAAATATCTATTTCCGTCTTAAGAGTAAGTTATACAACCATCCTTTCCCTCGAGGAGATTTTAAACTGAAAAAAAAAAAAAAAGCGGAGGGTTTGTTATTTTTTCGTCATACGTTCTAGTGGACGCGATAACAGCTTGGAGACGAGAAGAAATAACTGGATGTGCCAGTGTTGCTTGTGAATAATAATAATTTCCCTTCAGGCAGATGGCGCATCAGTAGACACGGGAGCGTCTAAGCGAGCTGGGAGACAGGACAGCTATGTACAGTGATGCCATGCGGGAGAGAAGACTTGTCGATAGTTTTTAGTAAGCACACGTTGTGTTGGAAGTCTTCTAAGAACCGAAGAAGCTTGTAATGCATCCCTTTCAAAACGAAATTAAGTGCAAAGAGGATAAAAATTGACTCCAACTTGTAATGAACACAGAGTCAGTTAGTGCTTCCTGACAATAGTTTTCACTGCACACTTCTCAAGCTCTACAGTGAAGTTGTCAAAGCAGGGGACGTAAATGTATACCTGGCGTGAATGTTGTTTAAGTTTTCACAAGAGCAGGTCATTGTTCGATCTTGCACGTGCTGGAGAGTGATGCTGATATTTATGGACTATATTTGCATAGCTTGTATTATCTGTAAGTAAATTTTCATGCTTTTTCCTTCGTTAGTTTTCACCATCACCTTGTCCAAGTTTTAATAACTTTACAGCAAATAGTAATGTCCAAAATTAAGTATATAACTAATATGAGTAAATGCTGTAGCATTTTTAATGAACTATATTCAAATATTACTCTATTGGCATTTAAATCTTCTCGTAGGAAGTTAAAGCATCAGCCAATCAACTTAAATTAGCTAATTCAACGATACTTGTTTTTGTAAAAGGAATATCCTAACTTAGTGCAGTTATAAATCATAACTGTTAAACGTTTACCAGCTCTTAACCATCCATTAATTGACTCTCAAAGCCGACAACGTAATAAACAAATAGTTATTAAACTGCCGGTCAAGGAAATCTTAAGAACCAGACCGTAACAGAATTCCAAAGATCTTGGGATTGCATAGGACAGTTCTGGAGAAAGATTATTGATTTCTTGAGAAAGTTCATAGCACTAGGGGAGCCCATTTATCAGTAGAAAACGTCATCTCATTTTGGAGTTGTTAGGTTTCTTTTTTTCTCTGACTACGTTTGTTTTAATAGTCGCATATTTGTTTAAATTATGCTTTTAAATAATATAATTTATATTTCTGTTTTTGCGTATTAGATTTATAATGAAGCCATAGAGTAGTATCAGAATAACTGACTCAGTAAAGTTCGTTGAGTGGCAAAGTTTGGTATCATCATTTATCAACGTCAGAATTGGTCCACCCTTCCAGTACTGTCTATAAAATGGTGTATCATTAAGATTTAAACGTCTTTTAAGAAGTCGAAGTAAAATCATACAGCCAGTGTTTTTAATATTACAATTTAATAATATTAAACTATTAATCATAGGTGTAATTTCAAGATAAAACTTCAAAATATAACTCAAGTTAAAAATAAAATTTAGCCCTTCTGTATGCTTCTATTCCTTGCTGAAATTCTCCACAGTGCACTGATATTTATGGTGCAGTTGCTTGAATAAAAAGTGTTGGGGTGCACCGCATTTATTCCCAGTGAAATGGCTGTTTTTCGAGATGGATTGCTTTCATTTTCTTCTTCTTTACATCGCTATTTGTGTAAAAGAGAACACTTGCAGACATAAAATGGTGTACAAGGCTCGAACATAAAAAAAGAGAGGGAAAGAAAGTGTCAGAGAGTGGTAGATATTTGCCAAGAGATATAAAATAGACTATAAATTGTTTTCGTCTGGATATCTTAGAAGTTGCAGTGCTTTTAGGTGCTGTTAGCTATACAAAAGATGCCTTTAATCTTTAGAAATAACCAAAAAAGATTCGTGATAGATAGCACTCCTTTTCACCACTCCCTAACATGGTCAAGGCAGCAAAGCATCGGGATAAACTGAAACAAGGTAGTGAGAATTGATCATCGGAAAATTGTTTACGAACTCATGGAGAAAACGATTTATTTCTAAAGCTTCGCTGGAAGATCATCAAGATAAAAATAAATAGGAACAGAACGAGAGAATGAAGGAACAAAAAATCTAAATCTCTTTATTTTTACTTCGTTTTTAGAGAGTATACAATATTCATTTGTGTTTTTTTGAAAAACAAAAGTTGTTTAGAAATCAACCGAAGAATATTTAAATATTAAAAAAACCTCAATTTTTAAAATCGGAGAACCTTAGAAAGCCGTATGTATTCTTCCCATGTTTTTAAAAATTATGGGCACCCCCGTTTATAATAATAATACTTAATTATACCATTTTAAATCAAGCAAAAATAGTTTGTACCTCTTAAAGTACTGAACATTTGCAGGACTAAAAATATCAATTTCCCCTTCAGTATTTTAGCTCTTTGCCCATTTCTAGCTTTAAAGTACTTTCCAGAGCATTAGATAGAAAATCCTAACATCTCCACAATCCAATTGATATTCAGTATGTATACCGCTTT